>NC_080690.1:33681425-34363819 GCF_030445035.2 Dasypus novemcinctus
AATGTTATAACAGCTGGTCCCAATGGATCTTCCAATGGAATAACTCTAATTAAAGACTGGACAACATCCAACCATCCTTCATCTGTGAACAAATCAAGAAGTTTATACAATGGAGTCATTATTTTAAAAAGGTGAAAATGTATTAAAAAAAAGTCACACAAGATGACGTCACATTAAAATAAAAACACTTTGGCCTTCAACTTGTAGCTTTTAAGTAGCTAATAATACTTGACATGGACATAACTGCTAGTTATCCTGACAGAATCAAAGAATACTAATTTACGGGAATCTGATGGTTCTTGGACATCTTGATTTGGAGAAAATTCAACCTGTAGTCCTTGGTTCTCAAATTATGATAAAATAGTTTTAAGCATCTCGTTTTGCTACATAGGAGTTAACTGAGAAGATGAAATAGTTCAGAAATACTTCTCTATAGGAAATTGAGGGATGATGAAAAAAAATATCCTCCCCATCTAAAACAGTTATGGTCAAGGACCTATCAATTCCAAGGGGAGAAAAATATATATATATAAATATATATAGGTTGGTGCAAAAGTAATTGTGGTTTTGCTTTGTTGAAATTTGTCGTTTGATATTGGAATAAATGTAGTTATGTTATACATCATTTTAGTGTGCATTTCTTGCTTTATGTTTTTTTGGTAACATATTACTTGCTGTTTATTTTACATTTATTTTAGACTATAGAAATGATGTTAGACAAAAAGCAAATGCAATTGATTTTTGTATTTAAGTTCAAAATGGATTGTAAAGCAGTGGAGACGAATCACAACATCAACAACATATTTGGCCCAGGAACTGCTAACAAACGTACAATGCAGTGGTGGTTCAAGAAGTTTTGCAAAGGAGAAGAGAGCCTTGAAGATGAGGAGCGATGTGGCCGGTCATCGTAAGTTGACAACAACCAACTGAGAGCAATCATCGAAGCTGATCCTCTTACAACTACATGAGAAGCTGCCAAAGAACTCAACATGGACCATTTTATGATTATTCGGCATTTGAAGCAAATTGGAAAGGTGAAAAAGCTTGAAAAGTGAGTGCCTCATGAGCTGACTGAAAATAAAAAAAACATCATTTTGAAGTGTCTTCTTCTCTTATTCTCATTTCTCAATAAGATTATGACATGCAAAGAAAAGTGGACTTTATACGACAACTGGTGATGACCAGCTCGGTATATGGACTGAGAATTAGCTCCAAAGGACTTCCCAAAGCCAAACTTGCACCAAAAAAAGGTCATGGTCCTTGTTTGGTGGTCTGCTGCCGGTCTGATCCACTACAGCTTTGTGAATCCCAGCGAAACCATTACATGTGAAAAGAATGCTCAGCAAATCAATGAGATGCACCAAAAACTGCAATGTCTACAGCCAGGACTGGTCAACAGAAAGGGCCCAATTCTTCTCCACAACAACGCCTGACTGCCTATTGTGCAACGGACACTTCAAAAGTTGAACAAATTGGGCTACGAAGTTTTGCCTCATTGCCATATTCATCTGACCTCTTGCCAACCGACTACCACTTTTTCAAGCACCTTGACAACTTTTGGCAGGGAAAACGCTTCTACAACCAGCAGGATGCAGAAAATGCTTTCCAAGAGTTCTCAAATCCCGAAGCACGGGTTTTTATGCTACAGGAATAAACAAACTTATTTCTCATCGGCAAAAATGTGTTGATTGCAATGGTTCCTATTTTGATTAATAAAGATGTGTTTGAGCCTAGTTATAATTTAAAATTCACAGCCTGAAACCACAATTCCTTTTGTACCAATCTATATATATTATTTTTTATACTTTCAAGTGAGATAAAAACTATCCCTGGGAGGTGCAGCCACATAGCCAGGATGCAACATACAGTGCTTAATAAACTTGCACACTGAAATTTCCAAAGACTTTTTTTTTCTGATGTATATGCTAAGTATCTTTGCAATACTGCAGGACGGTCATTAGAGGGTTAAAAGACATTGAAAAGTGATGTTCCATAAATAAAATGTAGATATCTGTGGTTCCCTTGGGTAACTAGAAAAATCTAATTTTGGACTGTGTCCTGTAAAATGAGAGACTGAAAAGTAACCAAGACCCGAAAGTCCAGCTTAGTTTCCTAGTACACAATACCCACTGGCTGAAAATACTGGGAGAATATGGCAAAAGAGCCATTTAAACAGAACACATTCTAGCCCAATCTACATATTTCATAGTATGAAATTAGTAATGCCATATTTCTAAAGAGCAAGTGTTTTCTTTTACTGGGGGTGGGGGGAGTGGGGAGGGAAGATGGTAACATTTCTTCATAATCATTAATTAAGAAATATTTTTAAAATACCTGTTTCTGCCATTTCATGCAATGTAATCATTGAATAGGGAGGTTCCTGATCACTGTAAAACAAACATTCAAGACATCAAACTTGAGGAAACAATAAATTACAATTCCAAATCAAAATTCAAACTGGAAGTGTAGGAGTAGAAAAAGAGAGAAGAAATGGACATGAATGAATTTAGGGGAAGGGATGGAAAAGACACAGCATTAAACTTTTAAGAACAAATGCATGCCATACATGCTCACTGTCCAAGGTCATTAGCTGTGATAACTCATAAATAAAATGGGCAGATGAGCACACATACAGACCACCATATGATCTGAGGAAAAGCATAGGACTAAAACTGGAGACCAATCTACTCTCAGTTTTATCTTTAGGGACCCAGTGTCAGTTGTAACAAGCCGGAAAGGTCAACATCATCTTCCTCATACATACCTTAAAGAAAGGCCAAGAAGAGACAGCCCCAACTGAGAACTTATAGAAGCAAGGGCCTACAAAAACATCTTCATTTTTAAGTTTTCTTCTTTGAAATGTCCCTCATGCTCATACTTCATAAAATGGTGTTAGAAAAGGAAACAAAATTTAATTGAGGAACAATTTAATATTACTAGACACTGCTCTAAGATGGAATTATATACCTTAATTCAGTGGGCTTTCAAAAAATCCGTGAGCCCAAAAACCCTAAGGATGTGTTTTCGGAGAATGTTAATAATGAAATATTTTCCATCAAACAATGCTAAATTGAATTGCTTAAGGAATATACTTACCATTTATTTGTTTTACATATTGTGGTTCTCTGTTTTACTATAGGAAAAAAAAGGCAGCACAAAAACTGTTGTCTTAAGTCACTTAATCCTCACAATAACTCTGTGATATGGGAATTACTATGCTAATTTCACGTACTCATTAGATGCTGGTTGTTTGCCATATCCTGTGCCCTTTCATAACAAAGGAAAATTACTGAAGAGACAAGTTTTAAACAATGTAACTGACAGATACAAACACTTCTGAAGACCAATCTGGCAGTAATGAAATCAAGTATGCATACAGTCAACAATGCCAGAGAAACTCTTAAACAGGTTCACAAATAGATGCACCTGAAACCATTCACTGCAGTGTTATTTGTAAGAACAAAATTTTGGAAGTGACCTAAGTGACCACCACCAGATGAAAGGATAACAAAATATGGTACTTTAAAGCATAAAGAATACTCCCCAGGGGAAAAAAAAAAAAGAATACTCCCCAGCAGTCAGAAACAGTGCTGTAGATTTATATACAGCAACAGAGGTCTCAAACATAGTATTGAAAGATGTTAGAAACTAAGAGCTTGGGAAGTGGATTTGGCCCAATGGACAGGGCATCTGCCTACCACATGGGAGGTCCGCGGTTCAAACTCTGGGCCTCCTTGACCCGTGTGGAGCTGGCCCATGCACAGTGCTGATGCGCAAGGAGTGCCCTGCCATGCAGAGGTGTCCCCCACGTGAGGGAGCCCCACGTGCAAGGAGTGTGCCCTGTAAGGAGAGCTGCCCAGCTTGAAGGAAAGTGCAGCCTGCCCAAGAATGGCGCCGCACACACGGAAAGCTGACACAACAAGAGCCGCAACAAAAAGAAACACAGATTCCAGGTGCCACTGATAAGGATAGAAGCGGTCACAGAAGAACATACAGCGAATGGACAGAGAGAGCAGACAACTGGGGGTGGGGGGAAGGGGAAATAAATAAAAAATAAATCTTAAAAAAAAAAAGATATTTATATAACTACTTCAGTTATATAAATTTTTTAAATCATACACAAAACACTATCTATATATATTCTTCCTCTACAGAGATAAACAGACATGGGAGGCAGATTGGAAGAACATAGCTTACATTCACTTAAATGGCTACCTACTGAAATTCAGAGGTAGGTGTGCAAAGGAGAATGGGATTAGGGAAGAAGTGAAAAATAATAAAATATGACAAAGACTCGCTGACTAATAAGGAATATGAGCAACTCAATTCTATACAAAGATACTAAAAGGATACAGTCATACCCCTGCTATCAAGAACAAGATAAATTCCTTTGTGGAACAGAAAGAAAGCAGAAATTTCTGGTAAGAGGCAGGAGCTAAACACAGGACTACTGCACTCTGGGCTAGGAACTGGGTGGAGGTGATCAGAAGCTCTACGCCTGCAGAGTAGTGGGGACAAAACCCCACATGTGCAGCTTCACTATGTGAGGGGTTCTCTTGCCAGTGAAAAGAGTTGAAAAAAGCTATATAAATGACATTCTGAGCTACAACTGGCAAAAAGCTGCAAGTCTAGAGTAACACAAAAGGCACAAAAAGCTATGCAACAGGACCTGGGTTTCTCTGTGGGATGGGAACAATGATGAACCAATTTTTGGTTCAGTCGTGGACTGCGAGTCCCTGGGACCTATATGGCAAGAACAAAAGTGACAAGCTGAGATGTGCATGAGAGAGCATATGCCTGTGCAAATGAGCAAAAGTTTCCAACAGAAGTCTGCAAACTAAAGTTCCAGAGCACATGAGAAAAACCAATATTAATACTTAAGTATTAAAATTAGCAATCATTAACAATCTGAGGATAAAGTCACTATCAAAAATATGCAAATAATAGATCCTCAAAATGATAGAAAAATGAGTATATTGAAGATTCTCAGTGCTAGAGGAAAAAAAAAACAAAAAGATATAAATCAAGAAAAGACAGAAATAAAAAAAATAGAAATCCTAGAAATGAAATATAGTAACTGAAATTAAAAACTCAGTAGATGATATAATTCCAGGTGGTCTAGAGTTAAGCAGAAAATTTCTGAATTGAAAGAGAATACTGAGAAATTCACTCAGAACACAGCAAAGCAACAGTCAGAGATAATGACCAAGAAATTTCCAGAACGTAAGATATGACTTTAGATTGATGATGTAGAGGATTAAAAATAGACAAGAATAACAGAGAATAGAGCAAAAAAACTTGGTTTAGATGGAGGGAAAAAGAAAACTGGATATAAATGCATGCTGCAAATGGCAATTCATTTCAAAGTAAAGTTGTAGAAAACTAGAAACCAGCCACGACAAAACTTTCCTACAATAATAGCTCTCGCTATGGCATTAGGAAATGTGCTCTCCTCTCAGATCAATGTTATCCTTTCCTAAGCAAACAAGAAGAGAGAAGAGGACAATAAATAAAGATAATTTTATAATTGCAATATCTGCATACATCATTTTAGGTATAATAATTCATACTAAGCCTCCCTGGTGCTATTTCTCATGATCGATTCTAAAAGCCCTATGAACTTTATAGATCATAACAGTATTCTCTTTTAATAGCTTCTAAACAACAAGTTATTTTTCTATATTTATAAACTATCTGAACTGTTTTGTCATTTTCTCCAACATGTCCTTTCCTCATTTGTTCCACATTTGCCTTATTTTTCTACTCTCAGAAGAGTTATGCCTATAATTCAGTAAAAATAGGTTTAAGATAAAATTAGCCTGTTATTTAAAATGTCTCATGTAAGTGAATTATGTGCTTTATCAACAAGTTCACTAATAATTTGAAATACTTTCCTGAGGCTTGGAAATAAAGCCACTACCTGTCCCCATTCCCTCCACCCAATCACTCTCTTTCAAAACATAGGAAAGTCTATTCTGCACCTGTTTTTCCAATGGGTGTAAAGTTAACATTGGTTGTGATTTACTTTCTTATTTGGGAGGGATGACTTTTCATTACAATTTTATAATACAGGAAATAAGTGATTTTTTAAAAAAATTATCATTCTCTTTGAAGGTCAACAAAAAATCCAGTATCTTATTGAGGAGTCTAATGTAGTCTCAAAGGTTTATGGTTTATCTATTAAATATCCAGGTGAACATACTTTAACAGCTTCTAGCCACCTGCTTAACTTTTGGGGCTGTTAATGGCATAGATTTGGTATTCAACTGGTATTTCCTATAAGCATATATTAACATTAAATTAATTCAGATACTAGAATTTCTTCAAAGGCAGATTTTTTTTTAAAGATTTTATTTATTTATTTCTCTTCCTTCCCTCCATTGTCTGCTTTCTGTGTCCATTCGCTGTGTGTTCCTCTGTGTCTGCTTGTATTCTCATTAGGCAGCTCCAGGACCCGATCCTGGGACCTTCTGGAGTGCGAGAGAGATCATTCGCTTGTACCACCTCAGCTCCCTGGTCTGCTGTGTCTCTTATTGTCTCTCTTCTGTGTCTCTTTCTGTTGCATCATCTTGCTGCACCAGCTCTCTGTGTGGGCCAGCACTCTTGCACAGGGCAGCGCTCCACGCAGGCCAGCACTCTGCATGGGCCAGCTCGCCACATAGGCCAGTGTGTGTTCACCAGGAGGCCCTGGGTGTTGAACCCTGGGCCTCCTATATGGTAGATGGGAGCCCAATTGCTTAAGCCATCCACTTCCCCAAAGGCAGATTTTAATAAACATAAGAACTGGTTATGGAGAATATGTATAGGAATCACCTCTTCTAAGCATGCTCTAGGCAGAAGTGTAAAACAACACTAATTTCTATGATGAGTAATAAGGGGAAAATCACTGTAGAATATGCTTCATGCTATAATTTTTGAGGAGCTGAACAAGACTGGATTTTTATAAATGTGATTATCAAATATTTACATACTTAAATTAACTAGTAGGACCTGGAGCACAAAGAACCCATAAATAACTTAAAAACAAAACAAAACAAAACACTATCAACTATTGAGCAATTTTTATGTGCAAGGCACTTTAGAAAATGCTTTATATACATTATCTCATGACAAGCCCTGTAAGAAAAGTACTGTTCCCATTTTATAGATGAGGAATCTGAGGCTTAGAGAAGCTACTTACCTAATGTCACACAGCTCATAAAGGGCTGGGCCAGAATTTTAACCTGGGTCTATCATGGTTCTAAAACTTGTGCTCTCAAACTACAGAACTATACAAACTTGAGTGACAATGTTTTTTGACTTGAATAATGTCTTTTAATGCCACAATTCAATGTTATTCAATCTAGGGTTTTGTATTTAAGAGTTAGACAAAGCAGGGGAAAAAACAAAACAAGTACAGGTGTGCCTGTCAGTTTCAACTTTCAAGCTTCCTCAATGAACCAAAAGAGGTCCAAATAAGGGATGTAAAATAAGGAAGAGGATGAAAACTCTCCTAGATCTATGTCCTCAGGTTGCTAACAGAAGTTGTGTTTACCCATAATTTTTGTAAAACAACACATCTTGACTCTGGTCAGTGGGATAAATAGGCAAGCACTAATAAAACCATTTCCTATTGTATAGCTAGCAACACATTCACTCCATTTTTATTGTAACCTCTAGTGAAGATCATAGCTTTAATTAGTGTTTTCTCTACAGAAATGTTTAGACATTTCCTGACAGGAGTAGATGTTAGCAAGTAAAAACTAATACCTTATAATTCAGTCTACTATCAGAGGAGAAATAAAATAGTATCCCTTGCCCTATGAACACAAGGCTTGGTGAATACATCCTAATGAACTAAAAGAGTCTAAGGGTCATAGCTCCTGCTAGAACACTTTTCATTACATAAGAGATGATTGTGAGTCAGATACTTACTTATCTACAAGAGTCCGTATTACTGCCAGTGTATCCAGCACCAGTCCATCTACATTTTGTTTCTTTCTCCTGGGCTCATGTGGTCCTCGGCCCCTCCGTGGTGGCCGAACAGGGTCCCGGGGTTGGCTCCTTGTATCAGCAGTGGGTACTACACTGTTCTCGGCCTGCTGCTGCTGGGTGTCAACATTGTCTTCTGCTCCACTGTCATCTCGGCAGATACAGGAATTGCCCATGGTAGTGGTGCCTCTAGTCCCCAGAAAGTGGGCTAAGTGAGCCTCAAGAGTCAACAGCAGACCTTGGCCAAGGCTTCTGCTCACTAAGAACACGGCCCAACCAAAGACAATCATTTAGGTAGTTTTCAGTTTTCCAACTACTGTTTTCATAATCTGGAGTTGAAGAACTTGCATCCTATTTGTTTTTAACAACTGAACGCCAAAGGAAGTTATGGATCTGATATCCAACATTATCAACTACAAGGAATCCTGGTCATCCAGTGGCAGTTCTAAAGGAAAAAGAGGAAAAGAAAAGGAAAAATCAATCAGAGACCCTTGACTTCTCAATTACTCAAACTTTCCTGGCTTGATTTTTATAGGTATTAGGATTAAAATGAATCATCTTTGGTTATTTTTATAGGTATCCAAAACAAACTGGCATCTTTGACTAACAGATCATCACAATCAATTGATAATTTCTTTTTGTCATTGTATTTTAAAGTTGTTCTGCTAAACCAATCATATCCTTGCTAAGAATTACAAAAGTTAAAATTTTTTATTTTTTTAAATTTTTAAGGAGGTATCAGGGGTTTAGCCCAGGACCTTGTACATGGGAAGCAGGCACTTAAACTACTGAGCTACACCTGCTCCCTAGAATTGATTTTTTTTTAAAAAAGAACATATATGCAGTTCTTCTCATATAGGAATATATTACAATAATGTGTGCAATTTTTAAGGGCTCCTTTTGTAAAGAAAAATGAATTTTCTCAATTTAAAAATATGGGAAACTTTAATATGTTTCAAATAAATTATCTAATTACAGATATTTGTTGTTAAAAGGCTATGATACAAATGTGATAGCACCAATTTGCTATCAAGATGAATAAAAATTAAAAGATCTAATCTGCTTAGAGCTCCCATTTGGAGACTCTCAAGAATTTACAGATATCATACAAGTAGTTACAAAATTTTTCTGTTAGGTAAGCAAGACTGTTTTGGGAAGGCAAATTTATATCACGAAGTTACATATTCACAAAGAACAGTTTGCTGCACAACACCTCTGCTACAAAGTTAAGATTAAGGTGCACCAATTCTCTTTGTCTGCAAGTACTAAGCATTTTGTGTGCCACAGACCTTGCTAAAACTGGGAGAATAAATATGAACTGGCAAAATCACTGCCCTCCAGGAATTCATGGGTGTCCATTCTCATTCCAGAAAGTATGTTTATCATGAAAAAGCTATCATCTAAAGATAGGAAGTTTTTCATTATGCTGGAAACTCTGGTTAGGTTCTAAAAAGAAGTAAAGATTTGGAAGCAGGTGACTGACATGGGGATGGTTTGTAACAGAGAGTAGAAAATCATGCCCAGATCTGGAGACTAGGACACATAAGGGATATACAAACACTAGTGTGTACTCTCTATTCAACATTTGGTTACTTACTATTATTTCCTCCTATACTGAACACTGACTGGCTCAGGAATAGATATAAATAAAATTTATAATTCAGAACTAGAAGCAAGAGAAATAATATTTCCATTATTCTGGACAAATTTTCAGCAAATTCTTTTCAATATTTGTCCATTTTAATTATTGCCCATAGGTAAAATAGAAAGAAAAATAAAATATATAATATGTAAGGATATAATATATGTTATTTAAACACACATATACACATATAAAGGGAGTAGAAAAGAGAGGAGGGAAGGGGGGAAGGAAGAGAGGGGCGAGGAGACAGACATAATCTTCCTCCAGAGATTACCAAAACAGCAATGACTGGGTGAAATTTTACCACAGATACTTTGTCCCCAAACACCAGTCAGGCTGTCTCCAAAATTTGAAGACTGTACTTTAAAAGGATGTGACTGGGAAGTGTACGTGGCTCAACTGATAGAGTGTCAGTCTACCATATGGAGGGTCCAGGGTTCAATCCCCAGGGCCTCCTGACCCATGTGATGAGCTAGCCCATACGCAGTGCTGACACATGCCAGGAGTGCTGTGCCACACAGGGTGCCCCATGTGCAAGGAGAGCTCCCCACAAGGAGAGCCACCCTGTGTGAAAAAAAAACACAGCCCACTCAGGGGTGGCGCCGCACACACGGAGAGCTGACGCAGCAAGATGACTCAACAAAAAAGACACGCAGTTTCCCAGTGCTGCTGGATAATGGAAGCGGACTCAGAAGAACACACAGCGAATGAACACTGAGGGGTGAGAAATAAATAAAATAAATCTTTAAAAAAAAAAAAGGATGTGACTGAAGTATAGGTAGGAAGATGCTGCAAGGACTTAGCTGGAAATCGTTTTTTAAAAGAGAACTCATTCTAAATTAGCAAAGAGTTGAAATAATGCCATTCTTTGTTGGCATTATTGAAGAAATTCTACAATTTCTTCCAGAGGGTAATCAAGAGATTTCAGTGCTTAAACAGTCAAAATAAAAAATAACTTTTATGGGTTCCTGATCTGATAAATTGTGCTGGTGTCTGAGAAAGACCAAAAGCAAAACTTGAGAAGCCACAGAGAAAGTGCTGTCGGCATGATTCTGATGAGAGAAGGCAAAGAATCCAAAGTTTTCTAACAGGTCTGCCAATGGGCAGTAACCCAGCTCATATGCCACTAGAGTACTTGAAATATTTCCCCTTAAATGTAATATTTTTTAAAAAATTTTATCTGTTAATTTTTAAAATTACAAAATGAATGTGTTCATTTTAACAACACAAATGCTGCACAAGTCTATGGAACAAAAAGTGGAAGCCCCCTTTTTGTTCCACCTAAGCTTATTTCCTTTTCCAGAGGTAAGCCCTACTAAAGCAGCTTCATGTGCCTGCTTCCACACTTTTTCTTACGCACTTATAACTTAGTTTTGTTTTTTTAAACCTAACCAGGGCAATGCCATAAAGACTGTTCTGTGATTTGCTTCTATCACTTAGCACATCTTTCTATACCAGCATATAGAGCTACCTCAACCTGATTAAAGGGTATAAAAAATCCATACTATGGATTATTAATAGGTTCTGAACTATTATGCTAATCACTCATGACACTTTCCTAAGAAAAGAAACTGAAAAGTTTGGGTGATGAAGCTAAATTATTAGACAGCATTGTTTAATCTTATTCAAAAAAAGCATTATGTGGACTACTTTGCAGTGATTATAGTTTGAAAGACAGCACACAGTCTATAGATCTTTACAGGCTCTCAGAGACCACCTACAGAACAGTGCATGAACTTTGCAGTCGGAAAGACCTGGACACAAAGCCCAGCCCTGACACATTTACTAGCTATGCCTAATTCGTCCTAATTAAACTAAGGCTGTTTCCACACTTAAAAAAATGGAGACAGTAATAGTACTTACCTCACAGAACCATTGTGAGGAGTAAATGAAATAGTACATGTAAAACATGTGGCACAATGTCTAAGACTTAAGCTGGATCCAAAAATGCAGGATGCAGGTATAAAATGAACATGCTGCTAAATCAGAAGTAACTAAATAATTTGAGAAGTGGGGTCTCTGGATTAAGACTTGAATCACCAATGAAGAGCCAACCCCTCTTATAGAATTCATCTATCCTGTACTGAATAACTTTTACTTATCCGCGCTTACTGCATCATCTAGACTTTTATCTAGACTTTTAGACTAAGAACTAGGAAGGGACTTTGGCTTAATCATCCCATTGGTGGCATTATAATCATTTAGGTTCCTAATTAAAATTCAAATTCCTGGTCTCACACTCCAAATAGCCAGTATGACAATTTCTAGCATATGACCCAAGCATGCGTTTCCTTAAAAACAGTCAGGTCTGGAAACCACTAAGTTGCTGAACCTGACACAGGACCTGTTGGAATAGGTAGGACCTACCATTGACTAAATGAAGAGACAAATCGAAACACACTGAAGATCATACTAAAGGGTGATTCTTTTGGGGTCAAAAGTGCCAATCTCTCCAGAAAAATGAACTGTGACTATCTTTAAACATAGGTCTCTGGAGAGGACATCAAAATAACAGTTAGATTACAGTGACTCTCCATTAACGATTATGTATAGTACATTATCAACACAATGAAAAAAAAAAAGTGCCATATATTTCTCACCAGATCCACCCCATGAAACATCTTCATGAACCAAGATGGTACCTTGCTTATGGGAAATATCATCCAAGCGTTGATAGACAGAATAGAATGGAAAATAAATAAGACTAGAGATTATACTTCACCATAACCATGAAGGCCACTTAGGCTCAGATGGTCAAGTCAATTTTGAGGGAAAAAGAAAGCTAGTCGTGTAACTTAAACATATATATAAATATTAGATTATATGGCTGTAGCCATCAGTCATCGACTGGTTTAGTAATAATTTTATCATTGGATGCCTCTGCTTAGGATAAAGACTCTTCTTACCATCTAAATGGCAATACTTTAAAATTATGCTCTTGATAAGCACTTTGCTGCAAGAACAAAATTATAATCAACATTTTATTTGCAAATGTGTTTCTCTGAAGGATGGCGTTATTAATTTTAATGCTGTTTTAAAAGACTATTCTCGGGAAACGGACTTTGGCCCAGTGGTTAGGGCGTCCATCTACCATATGGGAGGTCCGCAGTTCAAACCCCGGGCCTCCTTGACCCGTGTGGAGCTGGCCATGCGCAGCGCTGATGCGCGCAAGGAGTGCCCTGCCACGCAGGGGTGTCCCCCGCGTAGGGGAGCCCCACGCGCAAGGAGTGCGCCCGTGAGGAAAGCCGCCCAGCGTGAAAAGAAAGAGCAGCCTGCCCAGGAATGGTGCCGCCCACACTTCCCGTGCCGCTGACAACAACAGAAGCGGACAAAGAAACAAGACGCAGCAAATAGACACCAAGAACAGACAACCAGGGGAGGGGGGGGGGGGGATTAAATAAATAAATCTTTAAAAATAAATAAATAAATAAAAGACTATTCTCTTCATTTCTACATCATTTATAATTTATTAGATTTTAATCCTGTTTTAAAAGACTATTCTCTTCATTTCTACATCATTTATAATTTATTAGACTTTTATATTTCACATTTTTTAAAGCTGCTCTGAGAGAGAAAAAAAATCAAACTTGGGTTCTCAGAAAGTTTAGTGTCAATGATGTGAGGTTTTGGTATTCACTGCCAGTACAAAATACAGACCTCCACCATCATAAACGGCTCAGCACAAAAACATTTGGCCAGCTCTCCCTAATAAATGGTCCAGGAATCAATGATTCATCTTTTAAATATTTGCTTTTATCCAATCATAATTCAGTTCAGTGACAGAATACTTTCATTTATTGAAAATAAGACTTCAGGATTATGCTGCCAAGAAAGGAGAAGCTGGTTAAATGAATGACCACAAGGAAGAAAAAAACAAGACTCCAGGCACAAAATTATTATTGCTGTCATCCTTACTTCATCATTCCAAAATAGTGCTATAGGATGCAGCATATTTTTCCAAACCCTCCCAAAGTCTAAATCACATAGTATGAACAGCAATAATACTGGACATTTTAATGATTTTCTCTCACTAGAAAATGTTCTCAGATTTTCCCTAAGACAGTGAGTGTCTTAGAAGTGATAGCTTCTGGTGTCACTACCACTGATCTTTTAGTATACTTGCTTTATGGCATATCTACCCACGTTTCTACTCATCATTAAACCATCTAATATTTTTATGTATTCTAAAGTAAACTGCAAACATTACCTATAAAAAATACAGCACAATGTATAACTAAGTAAACTTTAATATCTACTTTTTGAGGTAAAATATACATTTATTGAAGTGTGCAAATCTTAAGCATACATGTGCTGAGTTTTAACAAATGTATACACCTGTGTAATGGAATCCCATCAAGATAGGTAACATGACCCAGAAATACTTACTTTTAAAAATATCCTGCACAATACTCCAAAATCATAATTTTCTTACTAAGCATTATGTTTAAAATGGGGAAAACTTAGAGGTCAACAAGATTATTTCATATTGCAAGTAAGTAGATAAAAAAAAGTGGATTAAATATCAAGAGTACACTTGCCAGTTGAAATAGAAACTGCCTAAAACATGTTTTAACAAGTGTTTCTGTCTCTAGATTCTGAAATATCTGGTATTTTGTGAGGGGAGGAGAGAAGGGGAAGATTGTAAAATATTTGGTTGGAATTTCACTTAGCCCTTCAAAAACAAAGGCAGCCTCAATAAGGTAATTTTACACATCATCAGGTATCCAGAACTTTCTATCTGCAGGGGCTCTCTGCTTTTCCTACCTTTGCACTGAGATTTTGAGATTTAAGTCACACAGGGTATTATTATCCCCCAGCTTTGGTAACTTTCAAGTAGGCTGCGAAAAGCACTGGTTGACTTTGATACTTGTCTTATGCACTGGGGTTGATTTTACAAAGAACACCTTTGGGGGTAGGGTGGGAAAGTAGGTAATTTTTCTGATTGAACTGTTAGGGAAAGAGTATCTAGAAAACATGATCCTAAAATGTTCACAGGTTTTTAACCAGTAGCAGTGGTATCTCTGACAGGTAAAATTTGCAGCAGAAAGATTATAGAATACAGTCCTGACCTTTTTTAAAAAGTACAAAGGAAAAAAGTCAAATCCTTTTAGCATTTAAAAATTTTATTAAAAAATAAAGCTGAGGTCTGGGATAGAGTAAGGAATTTCCAGAATCAAATTTTAATAGTAAAATAGGAGAAGTGAATAATCCCTGCCTTTAGTCTCAAGGATTGAAAAATTTGCCTTGGACCCAAAAAGGAAATAGGAAGAATTGAGGCAAGCGCTAATGATGGCTGCAGTACGGAGGAGAAAAACAAATTTAATAACTCCATACTCTTTGGGACCTTTTCCCTCAGAAGACAAAATAACAGGAAATCATATAGCCATGTTATTCAAACACGTACATGATTCACAAATTTGAAGGAAACAGATTTTTCTATTACAGAAGAATGCTTTGATATTAAGAAAGGCAAACAAAATGTGTAGATGCCATGAATAACAACCCTTCCTTAATGAGATCTACCTCAAATGGAAACATTCAATTGCATATCCAGAACCTAGTAAGGCATTCGATAAATGCTTTATTATTTTTTTAAATAAATGCTTTAATTGAATTTATTCTAAAAATCTATAAAAACTGAAAACGTTTTCAAAATATTTACCACTTTGAAAAGTGAAGACATTGTCTTTCAATAAACATGTACCCAATGCTTATATGCTAGGGACTAGGCAAGAGTGAGGAAAGAGATGATACCTCATGCTCTCTGCAAAAAGAACTGGGATTAGGGATGAAGAACAATACACTTAACATATGGATAAAAACCTACGGGTAAAGCTTCAAGTCCACTACAAGGAAGCCTCTCACTCTAACATTTTTCTAGTGGAAAAGAAATTTGAAAAGAATTGAATTATCTCCATACAACCAAGTTTTTAAATGATTACACAGTATATATTTCTGCATTAGCAAAAGGAGAACAGGTGATTTTGTTTGAATTGCAACACATTCATGTCTTAAGTCAAAAAGTTGGTACAAATTTCCCCAACTCTACAGTTTAACCAATAGTCCCATAAATTAAACTGATAAAGAGTAAGCTAACTGGAATTTTAATGTAAAACAAGAGGAATCATAACGTAAAAGCTAACTGGTAATTTTAATGTAAAACAAGAGGAATCATAACGTAATGTAAAACAAGAGGAATCATAACGTAAAACAAGAGGAATCATAACGTAATGTGAGACAATACAGCTGATGCACCCCAAATTCAGCAACCTTCCTTAATATTGCAGGAAACCTTGTGCTGCAAATGAGTTGTGAGGAGCTCTGCACTGGTGCCAAATTTCTGAGGGCACACTGTCTAGAAGGACAAGGTATTAAGAGACATTGGTAAACTCTAATATTGTGCTAGTTTTGATTTGTAAATGAGTATACCACATTTTAGTAACCCTTAAATAATTCGCTTGGCAAGTTATTAGTAAGGAGTTCTTAGTCAGTCATAAAGAAGTATGAATAACTATGAAGCAATAAGAACTTTTAAAAAGGAGCTGTATTTCCTATGAGGAGGGTTGGGTAGGAACCATAGTTTGAGAATCATTGCCTTAAGAAACCACAGGAAAAGAACCTTCATTCTTCAGAAGGTAGGAGAGGTTAAAAAACAAAAAAACAAAACTAACACTGAAACATTAAACATGAGGTAATAAACTTGCTGAGGAAGGTATTTCAAAGCTTCTATTTGAGGTGTATAAGACTCAAGAAATTATGCTTGAGGAATAATGAAATAATTCTAAATTTTTCTGTGATGATGAATGCACAACATTGTGAATATACTAAAAGCCATTGATTACACACTTTAGATAGATTGTATGGCATGTGAATATATCTCAATAAAATTGTTTAATAAATAACTGTGCAAGAATAGCCAGAAATAGCAGCTATCTACAGCAGGGGAAACAGAGAGATTGAGAGGTGAAGAATTTTCTTGTCTTTTATCATTATTACTGAACTAATGAAAATGCTCTAATAATGACTGAAATGATGAAGGCACAACTATGTGATTATATCAAATAACACTGATTGTACACTTTGGATGAATTACATGTTTTATTAATATACATCCATAAAATTGATTTGTTGAAAAAAGAAATTATGCTTGAAAACTGTAATTTCGAGAAATAAGAAAGCTACATACATTCCTTAACAAATTTAAGGAGTACATCAATTCCTTGCTATCTTAAATGTATCCTTAGTTTTGAAAACCTCAGAAGGTACAAAAGGGAATCTTCTCCATGAGTCTACCACATATTTATAAGGTAACTTTACCTGATTTTGCCTTGCATATAATCACACATTTATCTAAAGTTACTGCTTTTTCATATTTAACCAGCAAACATTCCCTTTTGGAATGGACACTGATAGTAAAATATAACAAATACATACTTTTTTTTCTAATCCTAAGATTGGAAAGAAAACAATTTCAAAAGATGACTTACTGAATAAACAAAAGGAAAAATATTCCTTCTTTGAACTCCTAAAAGTCGTGGCCCAAACTTTAGCATTCACTTCTTCCTATTACTCTGTTTCTCAATTTTCTAATTATCCTAACATAATAGTAAATGCCTTGAAAATTCCAAAAGTTTGAAGAGAAGCTAAACTGATTGTTTACTAACCCCAAACAGCTCTTCTGAAAGATATCATTGGTTGCATTGTGGATCCCATCTATGGTGCCCATTGACTTTCCACTTACCTTAGCAACCATGTGACTATCACATCTGCTTTACAAGGATCCACCTCAAAACAAAATTTCCAACTTAGGAGTGTAATAGTGATTACCATTATAAAGAACTCCTGACAATTTCTCCAAATTATATACATAACAGAATAAGATGCCAAAGTGACTGCTAACTTCATTATTAAACAAATTATTTCATTACTAGGGAAAGTATACACAATTCTTGATAGATTTACTCAAACTTGTAGAGTTGAAATAGCCTGGTGTAAACGTCTATCAGGAACACAAACAACTTTTTTTGTTGTTGTTGTTACACTCTTGCTAAAACATAATTCACAGTTGTATTTCTTCTATTCACTATAGAGTAACTTACTATTATACAAAATGCTAAGTTTTAATTTCCCCTTGATACTTGGCTAATGTACTAAATGAAACGTTATTTTGCTGACAAAGCAGAAATAGTCCACAGAGTATAGAGAACACTTCCTATAATCAATAACTTAAAAATAATCATGGGGTACAGAAATAATGAAGCATTTGTTAAAACAGCAAAAAGAAGGACACAGAAAGACATTAATTTCAGCACATGGGGACAACATGTATGTGGGAAATCAGAAAGCTCCCCAAATCACCACAATGATTGTTTTTAAAAGACCCATAGAATATAAGATTAGAAAAACAGGAAATGCAGATCAGTTTTTTTTTTTTGGTAAACAAACAAAAATACAACTATTTCAAAAATCACCAAATAAAGTATTCCAAATTTGGAAAACCAGCTCGAACAAAAGCCACTAGCCAAACATTAAGGAAATGTCACACACAAAAACAAGTAACCTCATAGAGGGATCTGCAAAGCAAGATGCCATTCCAGGAAATGCGAACTCTTTATGAGATGAAAACAAAGTAAAGAGAACCATCATGTAAAAAAAATTTAAACGCTGATCTCCAATGTGCCTCATAATCTGTAGTCTGGGGCTACCCACAGTATAAGGCATAACATTTATGGAGAAAAATGTAAGGTGGTCTCATTCACAAAATCACACCTGAGGGAGGAAGCATGATAATCACTACCTGCAGACATCCAAAGGCCCTGCCTGAATATACACAAAAAAAGGGAGGTGGTTTACAACATTGAGATCACAATTACTTGGAAGAAAATTTCAGCTGTCAGGGAAAAACTTCCTGAAGGAAAAGATTATATTATAGTGCCAACTCCTGCCAGCCACATCAGAAGTTCAAAGTAATTTAAAACCCCAGGAGCAAAAACTGGAAATTTCTCCACCCCCATCTAGGCAGGGGATGAAATCATGGGTTTTGATGATAATATGACATAAGAAGCTGTGAACCTTGAAGCTTTCAGTACAGTATGGCTCACAGCACGCCATAGGTGATCAACAAAAACTAAAACTGTTACTACTAATCCCTTGTATTTACATAATGCTTTACAATTTAGAAAGTACCTTCACTTTCATTCCTCAATAGCAACCCTTTCGGTGGAGAAATCTCAATACCTTACTTCCACACAGTTTGTAGTTTGTAAAGTACTTGTCACTATTTTACAGAAGAGCCCCACGGAGGTTAGGTCACTTATCGAAGGACAAGTAAATGGGGGTGAGGAGTCTGGAAAACTGCAGAACTCTCCTCAGCCAATAATACTTTCAGTCCTTAAAAGTCCAAAGTACAACACTACAGGGAGAGCAACCTCATTCACACAGCTACTCCTCTGCCCCAAGATAGGACCGCGGAGTCTCCGCGAAGTATATCTGCCTCGTCAATCTCCCCAAAGACAGGGAAACTGAGGCAACAGTCAGCGAAAATGGCTAATCCAGACTCGTGCAGGGGTTGTTGACAGGATGGACTCCCTCACTCACCTGGGCCCAGAAGGATTAAATCCTGTGTCTGGGACACCTGGTCGGTCTCTAAGAGAGGAAAGAATCCTTGCCATCTTCCCTCTTGTATTCCCTACTCGGCTTTCTTAGGGGGAAGAGGGCTCTTCTTCCCAGAACCTACCAGGAATTCCCCCTTCCCAAGGGGCTTAATTTTCAGCTCGGGCCTCCAGAGTAGGAGAATCCGCTAGCTACGGCCCCCACCTCCTTGCCCCCCTCTCTGAGGTGTGTCTCGACCCCAAGCCATTCCGAAATCTCCCTGTGGGAGATCTGTCTCCCACCTGTGTCCCTTAAACCACAAACTCTACAAAAGGAAACCCTCTCAAAGCGACTTCCCATCTATTCCTTCTACTTCGGGCACCCCTGAATCTCTGGAGCCTCCGAAGGAGCTAGCTACCTGCCTCTCACCTGGGCCCCTTTAATAGCGGCCTCCTCAGAAGGAAGACCCCCAAGAACCTCCTCCGGTCCAAGACGTCCGCCCCGTAAGAGGGAACCCCCTCTTCCAGGAACCTCTTCACGGTGCCCTCAGTGCGGGCTTCGGTGGAGAGCCTCCGCGCTGTTTCCTGGGCTCTAACCAATGTCACCTCCTCCCGGGCCCTTCCCGGAGCCTCCCCGGTCCCAGCTGGGTCTCCCAGCCTCAGTCTCGGGTGGCTGTTCCCCTCCCTCACCAACGTCCCCAGCTCTCGGACTCCTTCCCAATCCCCGCGTCCCCAGAGGCTTCCCGAGGTAGCGCGGTCGGGCTGCGGCACTGACTTTCTCCAGCTCCCGAGATCACCGGAGGGAGGGGGCGGCAGCGGAGCGACTCCTTTGTGACAGGTCCGAAAGAACGGTAAAGATGGACGCGAGGCCACCGCGCTGCCATTACGCGCCGGGCCCACCCCCGCTTCGTACCGCCCGGACCCTCCCTCAGTCCCCTAGGAAACTCCCCTTCCTCGGTGGCAACCCCTCTCCAAGGCAGCCAATTATCTTGCAGAAACTGTGTCACGTGCTCCAGCGACTCGGCCCGCCCCCCAGGCATGAGCTGGCCAATCCACTTGCTGAGGTGTGAAGGGCCCAATCAAGTCTCTTCGGCTCTCTTTAGGGACGCCGGATTTCCCTCGGTCTCCTGGGGAGGAAGAGAGCTGCGGATTGGATTACGCTGCCGGAAGTGGGGCGGAACCGTGTTGTGGCGGTGAGGAACAGGAAGCCCTGAAGGGTCAAAAGGAATACAAAAGCAAAGGCTATTTTCTTTCTTTCTTTCCTTTTTTTTTCTTTCTTTTTTTCTTCTAAGAGCGAGTGGCCTTGGTGGTGGAGGTTTGGGGTGGGCGCCGCTGAGGTGAGGGGGTCTCACCTCCCGCGCGCGGGTAGGTGAGTGCGGCCTGGGCCCTGGCCAGGCAGTGAAACTTGGGCTCCAGCTTCTTCGCTGAGGAAAAGGCGGGGGTGGAGGGTGGGGGGAATGGGGAGGGCTGCAACTGAAGTTAGGGTTAGGACCCGCGGTGCGCCTCAGTCCCCGCAATCGCACAGTGTTCTGAGTCGCCCGGACCGGGGGCCTGCTGGGCCCAGTCTGGGGGGAGCCGAGGGAGCCCGCTGACAAGGCGTCCGGGTCGTGTAAGAGAGGCTCTCCAACCCTTTCAGGCAGGCCCAGGACTGCCAGGCCTCCCGCCGGTTCCACCTCCATTTCTTCTAGGTGGGGCCACCGAGACCCAAAGCGAGGAGCGGGCTCAGATGCAGAGGGCTTGGAAAAGCTCCAGGTTACTCAGGAGATCTGGCGACGCCTAGTTAGAAATAGTAGAATCCTAGAATGTAGGGACCGGTTGGGAAACGCATTCGTTATGTACCAGGTACCAGGTACTGTGCTGAGCGCATTTTCTGCTGATAGGACACAAGCCGGTGTGCTCGTTTTGGCGATTAGGAAACTAAGGCCGAGAGTTGGAGCTTCTTGGTATGAGGTCCTCTGTGAGTTGGTGAATGTCAGTCTGCCCCGGGAAAAAAGGGACAGCAGTGGATAACAGTACCTTTTGCGGCCCTTTTAAAATACAGATTTTCGGGCCATACCCCCAAATAATGAGTAGGTCTGAAATGGGACTCAGGAAGCCAGTGCATGCTTGGTGGCACAATGCCCAATAACTCCTTGTGTACCAGCTTGGAGTTAAGATTTGTTGACTCTGCAGCTTTTTGCTTTTACAGAGAGGCCATTAAATGGTTTGGAGGGCACAGCTGAAATCCTTGAAAGGAAGGATCAGCGGGTAGACTCCTTTTGATTTAAGGAATTGAGCTGAGATGAAGGCATCTTTCAAGTCGAGCTTGAGATGTGCTAACAATCTGTAAAGGACTGAAAATAGAGTCTGCCTGATTATCTTTCTCAACTCAACTTTATCAAGTCTTGATGCTTTTACGCCATGGGGAAATTCCAAAGTTGTAAGAAAGGAAGAATTATGTCACAGCCATTTAACTGGTTAGCCATCTTCACTTTCACTTGCTTTGGCTTTGGCTTTCTGCATTATCACTATAGTGTATCCTGGTATGGATTGCTTTTTATTCAATTTGGTGTTTATTAGGCTTCTTGGATTTGTGAATTAGTGTCTTTTTTCCTGGAAAACTCTCAGCCATTTTATCATCAGATATTACTTCTGTTCAGTTGTCTTTTCTTTCTTTCTTTTTAGGAGGTACTGGGGATTGAACCCAGGACCTCGTACATGGGAAACCAGCACTCAGCCACTGAGCTACATCTGTTCCCCCAATGAAACTTGGGTTTTTTGTTTGTTTTTAGGAGGTAACAGGAATCGAACCTGGGGCCTCATATATGGGAGGCAGACACTCAACCATTTGAGCTACATCTGCTCCCCTCTTCTTTACTGTTTAAACATGTCAGACCTTTTTATTCTTTCCTGTCTCTTAGCCTTTCATTTTTATCTTTCCATACTGTATGCTGAATAATTTCTTCTTCATCAGTTCATTCAAGTAGTGTCTGATCTGTTATCAGAAGTATTCATTGAAAGCTTTTTCTTTTCTTTTTTTGGAGGTACTGGTTATTGAACCTAAGACCTTGTACATGGGAAGCAGGTGCTCAACCACTGAGCTACATGCACACCCCAATGAGAGTGGGTTTTTTCGTTTGTTTGTTTGTTTTTAGGAGGTACTGGGGATTGCTCCTGGGTAAATGGGGAGCAAGTGCTCAGTCACTTGAGCTACATCTATTCCCCTCTACTGAAATCTGTTTTTTTCCCAAAGGTTTATTTATTTCTCCCACCTCCCTCCATTGTCTACTCTCTGTGTCCATTCTCTGTGTGTTCTTCTGTGCCTGCTTGTATTCTCATTGTGCGGCTCTGGGAACCGATCCTGGGACCTTCTGGAGTGGGAGAGAGGCAATCATTCTCTTGCACCACTTCAGCTCCCTGATCTGCTGTGTCATTATCTCTCTACTTGTGTCTGTTTTTGTTGTGCCAGCTCTCCATGTGAGCCAGCACTCCTGCATGGGGCAGCACTCCTGCCTGGGGTAGCACTCTGCACAGGCCAGTACTCCATGTGGGCCAGCTCACCACACAGGCTAGCTTGCCTTCACCAGTACGCCCTGCGCATTGAACCCTGGACCTTCTATATGGTAGACAGGAGCCCAATTGCAAAGAGCCACATCCGCTTCCCTCCATTGAAATCTTAAGTGCAGTTATTACGTTTTTCAGTTACTGAAGTTCTGTTTGGTTCTTTTAAATCTACTATGCCACAGTTTATAATTTTTAATTCCTTGCCATTAATTTTGAGGCTTGGTTTTTATTCTTTAAACATAGTAAGCATAGTTGTTTTATAATCTGTATGTGTTCTTCTACCGTCTGAATTTCCTTTGGATCTGTTTCCAAGGTCTGTTGTTCCTGTGGTTTTACTTCCCAGGTTACCTTTGGGGTACCAGGTTAAAATGGAGGGTTGAGGTGGGGGGAAGTTGATTATCAGGCTCCACACCCAGAATGGCCGCCTGGCTTTGATTGTATTTCTCTAGTTCCACAAGAGCACTACAACTTCAGCTTTCAAGTCAGAGAAATCCTCAGGATGAAAACTGCTTTGAACATTGGGCTTAATTTTTGGTTTTCACTTTCTCCTAGATTTTGGCCTGATGATCTTTTTAGCTTTTCTCTTTGTTTAAGAATTATTTAAAAATTTCTTTCAGATTTTTTTGCATATGGATAGAGGGTTTGTTCTCAATCACCTATTTCTAGAAATGAAAACCCCACTTCATTTTGATTTTGGAATGTGAAATTTGTGGTTTCTCTCACTCTGAGTTAAAAATGATTTTTCTTCATTTAACCTGAATCTTCTACCACCTTTATTGTAAAATGTCATAGCTGCTGAGATATCACATTTTAAGCTTCCCTGATTATTCTAGTATTCCTCCTTGGAATTCCCTGGTTCTTACCTTCTACCCTTATAGCATTTAACCTTATTCTACTTTTCCTTAAATTTTTGTTGAGCTAACCTTATCTCTTTTACTGAATGTAACTTCCTTACCCACTAAAAAGAAGAAAGTTCCTTTTTAGTGTTGATACTGTGCCTTGTATATGATAGGTCCTCTGTAAAGATTTGCTTCTCAAAAAAACTGAATGAGTTACTTTGAACTTGAGCTTAGAGTGGAGTTGCAAAATATTTGGATGGAGGGGTGTTGTGTGGTGTGGGGGTTAGATTCTAAAGGTAACCCAGATGGCAAACATAGTGTATAATCAAAACTGTTCTCGAAAATTTCTTATGAAGGCACAGTGTTAGAAGTAGGTATACTAGTGCTGCAAAAATGCTACATGGTCAGGTTCTCCTCCAGCTTTGGAACAGACTTCTTCCTTTGAGCCTAAGATGACGTAATTGCTCATACTGGACTCTGATTTTTAGATTCCTTTGGTCTCCTTTGCCACTGGAGTGTGTTAAACAGGCCTCAATGTTAGAAGATCGACTGATTATTACTTTGTCTAGTAATAAATGCTACCAGAGTGTTGTCATTATCTGAAGAAGTTTTATATTGTAGGGAAAGTCAGCATGACCAAATTGCTGTAACTTGGTAGAAGTAACTTATGGCCAGAAAGCAGTCTTTATTTGGAATATAGTTGTTTGCTAGATGGTAATTCCTCTCAGTTTCTGTCCTACATTTTGAAATCTCATATGACTTGAACATCAGGTTAAAAACATTGGAAGGGGAGTGCTTAAGTGTATTTACTAACAAAAGGAAAGTGGATTAGCCTATTGTTTTGCTATCCAAAGTAAAGCTTGATACCATAACACAGAGATCTGATTCCCCTTGGTGTATTTTTACATGATTTTAGAATTAGGAGGGTATGGTTGCCAGTGATGTAAACACTAGGTAGTCTGCCATCACTGAATTCAATTCCCATAGGAAACCAGATCTTAATAACATATATCATGGCACTAGCTAAATGGGATAATTGTTCAAGTCAGGGATTGCAGTTATTTTTGAGGCAGCAATATAATTTAAAAACTTATATAGTATGTTATGTAAGATACTGAGCCCATTCTGTCCTACCAACCTGGAAATTAAATACCATAGTTTCCAGTCCGAACACAGTAGTGCAGTGTTTAACAGTTACTTTGCCTTGAAATATAAGAACTTTGTTTTCTTGGCTATCGAGCAAATTTGAAAACTATATTCTTTATTTTTGCCAGTTGGAAACTCTTTAAGGTGGAACAAAGTGATTTAAGTGTGAATTTAGTTTTCCACAAATCCCCCTTTTAAAATAATTTAATGTTTAATTTGGTAATTAAACTTGAGTCACCTTGAAAAAATGCTATGTGAGTAAAGGAAAGTTGACAGCATTTCTTCTTTGTGAAATTGAACATGGTAAGGACAAAGGAAGCATTCCCAATGTAAATCTTCATTTCTACATGGATCGTATTAGTTGGATCCCTAAACCCTTGGGCTTTTCATTTGCCTGTTTGTGTTTTGTTTTTAATTACTTTAGCAAATAGGGCAAAAAGAAAGGGCTTGTAAAAATTTAGCCAGGCAGTGGGAATTAGAAGTAAACACAATTTAATTTCCTAGCATCTCAGTCTACATCCAGAAGGATATAAATAAATTGCCGATATTCATTACCTTCCATTTGTAAAATAAACAGCCAGTAAATATTGGACTGTTGAAAGAAAAACATGTTTTTTGCAGGAAATATTTCTCTCTCAGTTTAAATGAGCATTTTTAATCCACTGAAGTGAAAATAGCAAGAGTTCTTGAAAGATGACATCAATTATATAAAATAGATAAGTGATTTAATTTTTGTCCTTTGTTTCCCACTTAAAAAATTGTATAGCATTTTAACAGAATTTCCTATGTGACGTAGAAGCTTCAGTAAATATTTAATGGCTGGATAGACATATAAAATGGTAGCTACCATTTTCTGCAACTTATATTGGATAGACAATACCTAGGAATATATTAATGTGAGGGCATTCCTGCTCAAATTCTTCAAATCCTCATGATTGGTTTATTCAACAAGTATTATATATCCAATATGTGCCAGATACTGTGTTAATAATAAACACTGTGAATACAAAGAAAGGTTGGAACAGTCATAAATGATAAAACTCATCTATCACAATGGATACATGGTACAGCAGAGTTATGAATGACTAGTGGAAAACACAGAGGAAGGAAATACTTATTAACTACTCTAAGAGGACTTGGGAAGCTTCACAAAAGAGATCTTTAATCTGAGTCTGGGCTGGTGGGGGAGGAGTTTGCATGGGTAAAAAGAAAGCAAGAATGTTCCTGGAAGAGAGAACATCCTGGGCAAAACCAAGCATAGGGGTGAGAAAATAAATTATGAGTAGTTCATTATGGCTTTTAAGCAGTGTGATGGAGAAATTGAGGTTGAAGTTGAAAAGATAGAGAAATGAGAGTAGGTTGAGGAGGACCATGCTAATGAAAAAATGAAAATGGACTCTGCTTTAGCAGTGTGATTCTCCTTTAGCAGTGTGATTCTCAACAGGGTGACATTCGACAATGTCTGGAGACATTTTTTATTTTCTCCCCGGGGTGGGTGGGGTAGGAAGAGTGGAAGTGGGATGAGTCCTACTGGCATCTAGTAGATAGAAGCCAGGGATGCTGATAAATATCCCACTGACAGCCTACAACAAAGAATTATCTGGCTTGGCATGTCAGTAGTACTGAGGTTGAAAAATCCTGTTTTCCAGATGCTGGGGAGTTATTAAAACATTTTAAGTGGGACAGTAACAGTTTTAGATTTGCCTTTTAGAAAGATCACTCTCTGTCCCTGGGGAGGATTGATTGAAAGGGAGCTAGTATAGAAGCAGGGAAACTAACTGAATGGTATTTTCATAGTCCAGGCAAAGTGAGGGCCAGAAAATAAGGGATTTAGAGGGGGAAACTCCTCTCTCTCAAAAAAGGGCGATTGATTAAAAGGAGGTAATTATGAGATAGAAATGAGAACTTGATGACCAGTGGGATGTAGAGGAGTGAGGAAAAAGGAGTCTAAGTACTTGTCTAGGTTTTCAGCCTGGGAAACTGAACTGATCATATTCATGCCATTCGTTACTGCCTCTTACCCATACTATTCCCTTTGAATATACTTTACGTATTTGGTGTTAAGTAGTATGGGAGTACTATTCTTTTGTACATTCCATAGAATTTAGTATAGTGGTAGGCATATAGAATTCAGCACAATGCTGTTTATTTGAATTGAACTACTAATAAAACAGTGAAATAGAGAACCATACCGAAGATAAATGTAGAGTTACCAAATCATATATGTAAATTTTTCCTAGTTTCTCAAATTGATGGGATCCCTTTGGTACTTTAAGTTTCATGGTTATGTCACTGATTTAATCTCCCCCTGCTCTTTGAATGCAGAATAATTTTCACTCCTTCAGCAGTCTAGAGCTTAGCATTGTGTACTATAGTAATAGCAAAACTTTCAAATAATTTTTAAACATGTGCCACTGTGCTGAGTGCTTTAGGTGAATTCTATTTATCCTCATGAAAGCTTTGTGTTGTGAAGTGCAATTTTAATTCCCATTGGTTAAGTATAATCTGTGGATGAGGAAACCAAGGCTCAGAGGAGTGAGGTGACTTTCCGAAAGTCACACAACTGATAGTGGTAGGACCAGGTTTTGAACTAAGGTCTCTTTATTACAGTCTCATTGCCAGTATTCCTCTTGATGAAAGACTGTGACAGGAAGTGTTTGTTATATATTGGTTGAGTTAGATTAGGTGTCTGAAGTTGTAGCAATTTGATATAGTTATGAGTTCCAAAATTAGATATTGGATTTTGTTTGTAAACTAGTCTCTACCTAGGCATGATTAAATTATGATTAGGGCTTTGATTGGGCCATGTCAATAGGATATCCCCACCAAGGGGTGGGGTGGGGACTCACAGGTAAAAGACATGGCAAAGGACAGAGTTGGAGGATTTTTAATATTGGAGTTTTGATGTTGGAGTTTGATGCTGAAGTCTTAAGCTGGAGCCCCGGGAAGTAAGCACAGAGAGGAAAGAGAAGCAAGCCCTGGGAAGAGAGGAACCCTGAACCCAAAAAGAAGCAGGCCTTGGAAAGAGAGGAACCCAGGAAGCCTGAACCCTGGCAGTCGTTGGTAGCCATCTTGCTCCAACATGTGGAAATAGAGTTTGGTGAGGGAAGTAACCTATGCTTTATGGCCTGGTATCTGTAAGCTTTTACCCCAAATAAATACCCCTTATAAAAGCCAGCAGGCTTCTGGTATTTTGCATCAGCACTCCTTTGGCTGACTAATACAGAATTTGGTACCAAGGATTGGGAAAGTGCTTTTGTAATTACCAAAATGCTGGAATAATTTTATAAATGGGTAAGGGGTATTTTTTGGAAGAATTGTGAGATGCTTGGAAGAAAAGACCTATAGTGCTTTGAAGAGACTGTTGATGGCAATATGGATGCTAAAGAGACTTTATGATGCCTTAGAAGTAAATGATGGGGAAACGGACTTGGCCCAGTGGTTAGGGCGTCTGTCTACCACATGGGAGGTCCGCGGTTCAAACCCCGGGCCTCCTTGACCTGTGTGGAGCTGGCCCATGCGCAGTGCTGATGTGCGCAAGGAGTGCCGCCCCACACAGGGGTGTCCCCCACATAGGGGAGCCCCAGGCGCAAGGAGTGCACCCATAAGGAGAGCCGGCCAGCGCGAAAAAAAATGCAGCCTGCCCAGGAATGGCGCCGCCCACACTTCCCATGCCGCTGATGACAACAGAAGCGGACAAAGAAACAAGACGCAGCAAATGGACACCGAGAACAGACAACCAGGGAAAGGGGGGGAATTAAGTAAATAAATAAATCTTTAAAAAAAAAAAAAAGTAAATGATGAAACTATTATTGGAAACTGGAGGAAAGGTAATCTTTGGCCTGTATGCCAAAGTTGTTCTAAAGTTGCAAAGAACTTAGCAAGGTTAATGCTGTTTTATGGAAGGCAGAATTTGAAAATGGTGAGCTTGGGCATTTAGCTGAAGAAATTTCCAAAGTAAACCCGGAGAATGCAGCTTGGCTTCTGCTTGCAGCTTATAGCAAAATGCTAGACAAGTGAAATAAGCTGAGAACTGAATTGTTGGGCACAAAGAAAACTAACTGATTCTGAAAATTCCAAGCCTCTGGAAATCAGGCTCCCAGATGAAAGTACTCAATTGGAGTACTTAACTAAACTTGGAACTTGTAAATCAGGAGGGAGGATGCAGTTATCTAGGAAAGACTTGTAGGAGTCTTACTGTCTGATGGCTTGGACTCCTGCTTCTTGCATGCTAAACCAACAAGGTTTTTGAGAGAGCTCTGTGAACAAAACCACTGTCAGCTTGGACTAAAAGGGACATGGAAAGGAGAGATTGAAAGAGAAACAGCCTTAAGAGGAAAACCATGGAAGTTGAGATCTGGAATTTAAGGCATCGCCTTGGGCCAAGAGAGGAACCCCAGCCATGTGTACAGAGAGGGTGATTTTGCACCAGCAGCTGAAGAGGGTAGATGTTCCCACCTGATGTTCAGGGAGAGTTTTGCGCCCCATGGTCCGGAGAGGGGGAAGCACATTCTTCAAGGATTAAGGAGGTTGAGGTCGATACCCCATAGGTCTGAAAGGGGTATGCCTGTCCCCTGTGGATTAGGAAAGGCCAGGTGGTCAGTTAGTTGCTCTGAGAGGGCTGAGGCGGTATACCAAAGGTTAGGGAAGGCCAGGTGGTCAACTCATTGCTCTAAGAGGGTTGAGCCTGTATGCTAAAGGTTCGGGGTTGTTTTCATGTCTCTGTACTAGGGACCTTAAGGCTCTAACCCAAAGATTGGGTAAAGTGTGGCAATCACCCCAACACTCTTGGAGGGTGAGGTCTGGAGCTTGTTTGGCATCCAGATGCTTGATGAGGGTAGAATGAAGAAAATGGCTGTTGGGCAAGCCTGTGGAAAGGGTGGGTTCCCATAAGGCTCCAAGGAGAAGAAACCATAGTCTTAAGAATGACTCTCAGACTTTGAAATTGAATGGAGGGTGCCCTGCAGGTTTGCTGAACTGTTCTGGACCCATAACTCATGCTTTTCTGTCAGTTTCTCCTTATTGTAATGAAAATATTATCCTTGTCTGTCCATTTGTATATTGGAAACAGATAAATTGTTTTATAAGTTTCAGAAGTCTATAGCAGATAGGGACTTTGCCCCAAGACATTTCTTTAAATTGATTGTGATATGATTTAGTGCTTGGATTGTTGCTGATTTAAGGTTTTCTTGAATATTGTAATGTCTTTTTGGAATTCAGAGGGTGGAGTGTAGTAGTTTGATATAGTTATGAATTCCAAAAATAGATATCAGATTATGTTTGTTAACTGGTCTGTACCTGGGTGTGATTAAATTATGATTAGGGCTTTGATTGGGCCATGTCAGTAGGGTGTCACCACCAAGGGGGTGGGGCTCACAGATAAAAGGCATGGCAAAGGACAGAGTTAGAGGATTTTTAATATTGGAGTTTTGATGTTGGAGTTTGATGCTGAAGTCTTAAGCTGGAGCCCTGGGAAGTAAGCACAGAGAGGAAAGAGAAGCAAGCCTCAGGAAGAGAGGAACCCTGAGCCCGAAGAGAAGTAAGACCTGGGAAGAGAGGAACCCAGGAAGCCTGAAGCCTGGCAGTCGTCGGTAGCCATCTTGCTCCAACATGTGGAAATAGACTTTGGTGAGGGAAGTAACCTGTGCTTTATGGCCTGGTATCTGTAAGCTACCCCAAATAAATACCCCTTATAAAAGCCAGCAGGCTTCCGGTATTTTACATCAGCACCCATTTGGCTGACTAATACAGAGGTTTACTTATTGGCAGCATTCACCCCCCGCCCCGGGATGGCCTTCTCACTGTGATGTCTGCTTGGTATTTCTTTATGAGGCACAGAAACCAAACCCAGGACCTCCCATGTGGAAGGCGGGCCCCAACTGCTTGAGCCATATCTGCTGCTTGCTTGTTTTGTTTTTTTTTTTCCCTCATTGTCTGCTTGTTGTGTTTTGTTGTTGTTGTTTTTTGTTTTTTTGGCTTGTTTGTTGTTTTTGCTCAATGTCTGTTCGTTGTTTGTTTGTCTTCTTTAGGAAGCCCTGGGACTCGAATCCAGGACCTCCCATGTGGGAGGCGGATACCCAACTGCCTGAGCTACATCTACTCCCATTGGCAGTTTGTGTTGACAGTGAAGTTTTGAATCCTGAAAAGAACTAAATGTTTCTGGAGAAGGAATATTCTAAATATTTTATATAATACTCAGGAATATGACCACTTGTTCATGAACATTTTCTGTCCCTATTATTGACTACTTCTAATATGGAAGAATGACCAAATTAATTAACCAGAGGACCACTGGCTGCCTTGGAGGAAAGGAGAAAACAGCAGTAAAAGTGCCAGGAAATGACCTATAGAAGAAAATGCAAATTGAAAAAAGAGATATTTCTGTATTAGTCTTGTCCCTTTTAAACTCAAAAATTTATTATAATTATGTATGGCCTTCTAGGTTGGTTTATTTATTTTAAGATCAAGGGAGTGTCAATTATGATATTGGCTTTAAAGAAGTGAATTGAAAAGTATATATTAGTTTTGACGGTGCGTGTTTTCTGGAAATCAACACATTGAGAACTGAGGAGAAGCAGTTTGTCCTTCAGATCCTTAAGCCATTGCCTTTAAATTTCTTTAATGTGCTTCTGCCTTCTTATTTTCATTAGCCCACTGTGATTCCTTGTTTTGTAGTATGTGAAAGACACTGATAGGACAGACTAAATCCATTTGGGTAGAAGTTGAATTCTAACACTTAATAGGAAAAGATTGATTAAAAGGAGAATGAGGATTTATTGCAATCTCATAAATTTGTCTCTTTTCAAAGTGATTGAATTATGTTGGGAAGTTTCTTACTCTTCTAGAATTTCTATTTCAGATTAAAGTCTTGTTTACAGGAGTCTTAGAGTGATTATGGGAGGAAGTCCTTTGAGTTTCAGAGATCTTTTTTAAAGTTAAATGAAAGGAATAAATGATACTACTTTGTTACTTTTGAGGTACAAGATTAAATCTTAGAGGCCCTGAATTCTTATTTAGATGGAAACATGTAAAATTCTATGTTTTATTTTGACTCATTGGAAGAAATTTTTAGTATTAATAATATTTTCATTTTTTAAAATATGGGATTTAATAAAATGCCAGTTTCATTCCAGGTATTCCCAAGTTTACATAATATACAATCTCCTGAGTTCATGGCTCAGAGACACTATTATTTTTTCCCATTTTGTAAGATTAAAGTACTAGAGGTGTTTGGCCCAGAATAGCAACAGTGTATGAGGAACATGGGAGTTGTTTTCAAATAAACAAAGCATTGTTGTATTGAAAAAGGAATTTGACTCCTTTTGTGTGGTCCCTGTGGATTGAACCCATGTGTAGAAATGATAGGGAGACAGATTTCAGCTCTGTTTAAGGAAGTACAGGCAGATGTGCTCAAAGCAGGAGTTGGGCAGCCTATCTTGAAGTTTTTAAATATGGGTTGGATGACCATCTCCCAAGTGTGTAACATTCAGATGTTAGATGGAGAATCAGATAAGGAGGGCTATAAGGAACAGTCCCATTCTGAATTTTTTATTAGGGGGTAGGCATAAGGAGAAAAAACAGCTAATATAGGGTAAAAGTGGAGAGCTACAGTTATTAGAGGACAAAAAAAGGGGAAATCAGGGTGTCCAGTATGTCTCTTCCATCCCTTCACAGTTTCTCTATCAGGGACATTTTAGGAAATGTTGGCACTTGTTGCATCAGAGGTCATTTTGCAGAACTTCAGGAATTTTTGGCATAGTTCAAATACTCAACAATTCTATTTCTCTAATAGGCCTCTGGCTGGAGTCATCAAGTAATGCTAAATTGGAAGTGTCCATGTTGTGGGCTTTAGTAGGTTGATTTGGTTTTCTTTCTAGTAATTTTGAAAATTCTGTCTTGTTACATTTAACTAAACCTAAGCAAAAGGAGGATTTAAGCTGAGATTATTCTCTTGTTCTGAAAGTTTGGGTTTGTTTTCTCATTTTCCAATTTTGTCTTTATTAAATAAAACTGTTGCACGAACACTTTCAGCACTGGAATTCAATATAGAAAGAACGCTGAATTTGATGTAGAAAGGATGTTGAATTTGACATGTCCTTGTTTTCAATGACGAGTTAGCAGTTTCCCGGGAGAGAGATGGTGAACTAGGTAAGACTATGAATTTTTATGTCAGGCCTGGATTTGAGTCTTCACTCTCCTGTTCACCACCTTTGTTACTTGAACAAGTGATCTAACTTCTCTAGGCCTCAACTTCTTCATCTGTCAAGAGATACCATCAATGTAGGTGTAAATGAGTGTAAATGAGATAATACACATAAAGTATTTAAGAAGTGTTCAGTCAGCTACTTTTATTTTTTTTAATTGTAAGCTCTTAGGATTTCTGTTGCTACTTTATTTTTATGCTGTCAGTAGAGACTTAATTTTATTAATTTTGTTAATAAGAGTCATCTTGGAATGAGCTTTGGGTTGATGTTCTAATACTGCAGAATATGTGCTTCTTTCTTAGGGTATAATTCTATGAATAACATAACATGTCTGAATAGAAGGTTAATGCCACAGGTTTTCAAAAGGAATTATAGGTAGAATTATAAAGATTGGGAATCTTCCACATCAAGATATGCATAAAGTGCTTGAGATCATTGTAAGATGGAGAATAGAGTTCAAGATAGAATCAATCTTAAATTGTACAGACATGGAATTTACATGGAGCAAGTGAGGAAAGAGATGTAGGAGTCAGCTTACTTTAGTGGAAAGTATATTGAACTGGAAGTTGGGAGATCTGGGTTCTTCTAGTCTCACTTTCTCCATGGTGTGTGTGCCTTTAGATTATCATTTCCATGCTGTACAGACGGGATTTAATCTCTAAGGCTCCTTGGCCACCTGAGTTTCTCCATCCTGAATTTACTTGGAAGTAAAAGTAGGTGAATCAAAATAGCAAAATGGCCCAGAAACACAAAATTCAAAAAAGAACAATGGGGGATGACATCTGGTAGAAGGATGGGGTATCCAGGAAGCCAGTTTTGTCTAGAAAGAAAGAGAAATATCTGCAATGTGAGATTTACTATGAAATATCATGTGATAAGAATTAGTCCAGGTCCTCTTTTGTTGACTTTGTAGATAGCATAGATGTTAAACTATGTGACACATGCAAAATGTAATTGTGTACTCTCATTAATTGCCTATAAATCAGATTATTTGCAGATTTCTTCCATTCAAGGTCGGAAAAGAATTTTCAAGTGGTCTGTTGCTGGGTGAGACAGAACTAAATCTCCTTGTTTCTCTTTAGAGTCCTTTCCCTTCTCTTTAGAATTTTAATTATAGTTCTCACTTGAAATGTTTTTTGTTTGTAGACTGATTGTTCCATTATGGATGGAGGAGATGATGGTAACCTTGTCATCAAAAAGAGGTTTGTATCTGAGACAGAACTAGATGAACGGCGCAAAAGGAGGCAAGAAGAATGGGAGAAAGTTCGAAAACCTGAGGATCCAGAAGGTATATAGGCTTATGGTTTGACATTCGGCATAATGATCTTTAATTCTTATAACCCTGCAAAGTAGGGATTACTGTCCTAACCTTAGAGACGAGGAACTGAGCAGAAGGTCCCAGAGCTGGGAGTGGAACCAGGAAACTCACTTCCTCGCTCTTCTGGCTCTACCCCACTGCCTCCTAGGAGATTCCACTTGTCAATTCTATCTTTACATTTGTAGATTATGTGGATTGTTAGTGTGTGGGATACAGGGTCTGAACAACTGAGATGCTACTGCTGTTAAGGCTTTTGGCTGGCCCCTCATCCAATTAATTGTCTTAGGCAGTGGGCCCTATTGACATTGATAGTTTGCTTTTGAGAACTGCCAGTCCCTCTCTGAGGTCCAAAGGAAGCTATGGACTTTTGTACTATTTTTGTATTATCCTTACCATCTGATCCTGCAGAGAAGACTTGACTTTATCTTTAAAATCTCATGATCCCAAAATAATGAAAATTCTAAAATATGTATTTTTATTTTCCCTTCCCTCCCTTCTTCCTTTCAGAATGTCCAGAAGAGGTTTATGATCCTCGGTCTCTATATGAAAGACTACAGGAACAGAAAGACAGGAAGCAACAGGAGTATGAAGAGCAGTTCAAATTCAGTAAGCCTCAGAAAATAGAATCCAAGGAACTCTGCAGGGCTTTTCTGATACATTTTTGCCTCATGCAACACTTTTTCTAACTAGCCATGGAATTGTCTTGATTATCTAATCTAATCATTGGATACTCATTTGCTGGAAAAGAAGGGCTTCTGCCTTTTAGACCATATATATATATAAAATATATATATATTTTTTTTTATTTTTTTGAGCTCAAGATACCCATTTTAAATTCATGCTAATATGTAGTAATGGGGAGAAATGCCTTGGTTTTCAAAAGCTATAATGTTTATCATATCTTATACCCTGATAGATCTGCTGTTTATTATAAAAAAAGGAAAAAGAAAAATCTTATTTGACTATATTTTCCCTTTAGCCTGCTAAATGTTCTTTGCTTAATTATTTCCTCAGAAAATATGGTAAGAGGCTTAGATGAAGATGAGACCAACTTCCTTGATGAGGTTTCTCGGCAGCAGGAGTTAATAGAAAAACAACGAAGAGAAGAAGAACTAAAAGAACTGAAAGAATACAGAATATCCTTTGTACTTTGAGAGAAATTTGTAAATTGTCAGGTTTCTTACCAACATCTATAGATGTCAGTTTACTCATACATAGAATGAGGGTCTTCTACCTAGTGATCTCCAAGGTCCCTTTCAACACTGATATGCCTGTATCTCTGAATAGATGGCAGCGGCTTTTGGAGGATCTGTTGCACACAGGAGACTGTTGAAATCAGAGGTCCAGATTGTTTAGGATTAACTAAAGGCCTAAATCCTAATAGCACCAGGTTCTTCTTGCCTTGTGAGATTAGACCCAGAGACATATGGGTAATGAACTAAACTTCATCTAGAGGAGAAATTGGCTTCAGAGTTTTAAAAGGAAATGTTCAGCATCTCTCCCATGTTCTTTGTAAGACCTTCCCCACAGATATAGCATGGTCTGTCTCCATAGAAGATGCAGAGAAAGCAAAAAAGTTTGATTTTGCTTTGGCTCAATATTGTCTTTTTGGCATCCACTTGAATGTCTAATAGGCATCCCGAATAAAACTTGGCTGAATCAAAATTCTCAGTTCTATGCCACACCAACCCTATTCTCACAACCTTTTCTTTTTCAGGTATTCCCAGTCTTAGAAGCTGGTAACGCTATAGCCCAGTTGCCTAGGCCAAAAACCTAGGAGTCATTTTCAGTTCCTCTTTACTGCCCCCTCCACACTCCCACAATCCTACATGCAGTCCATTAGCAAGCTCTGTCATCTCTACCTCCAAAATGTACTCCAAAGCTGTCTACTTCTCCTATCTCTACTGCCACTGCAGTAGTACAGCCACCATCACCTCTCCTCCGGACTGCTATGACCATCTAATTGGCCTCCGTTTCTACTCTTGTTCCTGACTAACCAGTCTCCAGACAACAGCCAAAGGGAACTTTTAAAAATGTACAGGGAGCGGATATAGCTCAAGTGGTTGAGCATCAGCTTCCCATATATGAGATCCCAGGTTTGATCCCTGGTTCCTCCTAAAAACAAAAACAACTCTAATTGGAGAGGGGATATAGCTCAGTGGTTGAGCACTTGCTTCCCATGTACCAGGTCCTGGTTTCTTTCCCCAGTACCTCTTTAAAAAAATGTACAAACGATCATGTCACTTTCCTATTTGAAACATTCCAGTGGCTTCTTGTTGCATATAAACTAGAGTCTACATTCTATACCAGGTCCTACATGACTGCATGATTTAGGCCTCCCTGTTGTATCTTGGAATCACTCTTCCTCATTTTCACTGTACTCCAGCCTTCTGGCCTTTCTATTTCTCTCACACCAAGCTTGTAATTCTAACTCAAGGCCTTCGTACTTGCTGATTCTTTGACCTGGAATGCTCTGCCCTCAGATCCTATAAGACTGGCATTTCACAATACTCAGATCTCGGTCCATATCTCCCTGCCTTGTGGAGGTCTTCCCTGAGCACAGCATTTAAAATTGCACCCATCCCCATTGCTGTGTATAATAGCATCTTTTAATAGTTTTAACATAGCACTTAACCACTATCTGATAATCTTCATTTATTTGCTTATTGGTTTGTCTCTTTACTGCTGAAATGTAAAGTAAACTCCATAAGAAGAGGGAGTTTATCTAACTTTATCCATCACTTATTTCCCCAGTGCCTGGCATTTAGTAGGTCTTCAATAAATGTGAGAATGAATGAATGATGAATGACTCATAGGAAAGGTTAATAGGGACACCCTACTTTTTCCTTCCATGAGGAAGCTTATTTGGATTTTTCAAGCTTAAATGTGGAATACCATCACTAGTGTGATTTAGCACTTTTAAGATTGATGATGTGACTCTGTATGTGTTAGTTGTTAGTTTCTTGCAGGGAGTATATGATAGGTTCCTTTAAAAAGTAATGTGGGGGAAGCGGACTTGGCCCAGTGGTTAGGGCATCCGCCTACCACATGGGAGGTCCACAGTTCAAACCCCGGGCCTCCTTCGACCCGTGTGGAGCTGGCCTATGTGCAGTGTTGATGCACGCAAGGAGTGTCATGCCATGCAGGGGTGTCCCCCATGTAGGGGAGCCCCAAGCACAAGGAGTACACCCCATAAGGAGAGCCGCCCAGCACGAAAGAAAGTGCAGCCTGCCCAAGAATGGCACCACACACACGGAGAGCTGACACAACAAGGTGATGCAACAAAAAGAAACACAGATTGCCTGTGCTGCTGATAAGGATAGAAGCAGTCACAAGAAGAGCACATGGTGAATGGACACAGAGAGCAGCCAACGGGGGGGGGGGGGGCGGGGGGTGATAAATAAATCTTAAAAAAAAAAAAAGTAATGTAGGGGAAAACATGGACAGATTGCCAGGGATTTGATTTAGATCAAGGTGACAGTGATTGAGAGAAGGTGGCATCATGGTGCCACAAAACCCACTCTGAACTGGTAGTGAGTGACCTGATTTCTAGTCCCTGTTCTGCTAGTGGCTGGCTGGTGCAATATTAAGATAGGAGTTGATGGAAAGGTACATCACCTCCATGAATCTTTTTTTTTTTTTTTTAAGATTTATTTGTTTATTTCCCCCCTTCCCCTCCTCCCACCCCACAGTTTTTGCTGTCTGTGTTTTCTTCTCATTTTCTCTCCTCTAGAATTCACTGGGATTTGATCCCGGAGACTCCTGATGTGGAGAGAGGTTCCCTGTCAATTGTGCCACCTCCGTTCCTGGTTTCTGCTGCACTTCACCTTGACTCTCCCCTTGTCTCTCTCTTTTTTTAATTTTTTTTTATTACTTTTTCTTTTTAAAGATACATAGATCACAAATGATGTTATATTAAAAAATATTTAAGGTTCCCATATACCTCCCACCCCCACTCCCACTCCTGGAATAGTGGTATCCTATTCCATTTTTTTCTCTCTTTTTTTTTTTAAATGTTACATTAAAAAAATATGAGGTCCCCATATACCCCCCACCCCCATCACCCCACTCCTCCCACATCAACAACCTTCTTCATCATCGTGGGACATTCGTTGGATTTGGTGAATACATTTTGGAGCACTGCTGTACCACATGGATAATGGTTTACTTTGTAGTTTACACTCTCCCCCAGTCCACCCAGTGGGCCATGGCAGGACATACAAATGGCTAGCATCTGTCCCTGTAGTACCACCCAGGACAACTCAAGTCCTGAAAATGCCTCCACTTCATATCTCCTTCCCTCTCCCTACCCTCAGCAGCTTCCATGGCCCACTTTCTCCACATCAGTGCTTCAATTTCTTCCATTCCTAATCACAGTAATTCCATAGTAGAATATCAGTAAGTCCACTCTAATCCATACTCTATTCCTCCATCCTGTGGATCCTGGGATGCTTATGTCCACTCCACCTCTATCGAGAGGGTACTTAGTTTCCACATGGATGATGGATGCATTTCTCCTGCTTGCAGTGCCTGTGACTCACTTGCGCAGGCACTGCCTCAGTATGCAGGCACTGGCTTGCTGCACAGGCATGCTTTCTCTTCTTTTCTACCAGGAGGCCCTAGGGATCGAACCTAAGTCCTCTGATAAGGTAGGTGGAAGCGCTATCACTTGAGCCACATCCACCTCCCATCTTCATGAATCTTAGTTTCCTTGTCTACAAGCTGTGGGATTGAGACTGTTTTTTTCTGAACGGGCCACTCCTTACCCCAGTGACCCCAGGGTAAGACCGATGTCTTGTAGTGATAGGAAGATGTATGTGTTGTGATGTTTCAGGCACCAGGCTTTTTCCTCTTAAGGAAACAAATATATTAATTATACATTTCACTTGAATTATGTCGTTTTATGTACTTAATTTGGCAGACTAACAAATAAGACATTTGATATCTCCCAAAATAGCATTCTCAAGAGTAGTGTTTGTGTGGTATGAGTATGAGATGCCCTTCATTTTCAATTAAAAGAAAAGAATTAACGGCAACAGTGAGAAAGAAGAAACTTTTTTACTACTGATGTTACACTATAACATTGAAGAGGTCCCTGGGGTATTGGCTTATATTGGAAACTTGGAAAGTTCTAACTACCTAGAACAACTGATGAAAAGCCGGCCTGCAACCTGCTGATGGATAATGCACTAATCCCAAGCATGCAAGTAGCCAAAGAATGCTGAGATAGGAATTGAAAGATTAGACATTTGCCTATTGAAGCTCCAAATTAGGAACTGAGCTTGACTTTGCTTGATAGGTATAATATTTTATAATAGTGATAGTTCTGAATACAAATTATTCTGATACTTCTGAAGAAAAATTAACTGTACGTAGTTCCTTGTAAACAACAAAACTGTTGTTTCCTCTCAGGTTAAACCATTATTTAGCAAAGTTCTGTGTTTAAATGCTATGTAATTTTTAAAAATGCCTCATCTAATGAAATCCTTGAGATTTTTGAGGGGGATGTGTGTGTTTAAAAGCATTTTTGAGGAGAGGGGACTCAAAACGGGAATATGACTCTTTGAATGTGGGTCAAAAATAATATTATATTTCCCTAAAGTTGGGGTTTTTTTCTCTTCACTTTAAAAGAATAAAAAGTTAAATATTGGTTTTTGTGTGCTGAATTAGAAATAGAAGTGTGCTTATGTTGTGTTAGTGTACCTCTTTCACTTGGTTTTGTTCAATATTTAATATTGAGAGTTTTCTTTGAGAGTTTCTGTCCTTTAATGATGGACTTGCAGATAAAAATCACAGCATGTTAATGGTTTCTAGCACTCTACTGACAAATAAAATCTGCGTTTCTTTCTATTTGAGTTTGTAAAAATGGCCATTTAGTATTAATATGCCATCTGTTTCCATGGTGACCTCAAAAACATCAAATTGATGAACCTCAGAATAGTATTGAGTTTCAGTCCCCACTGAAGACTGCAAATATTTAAGGCAACTGGTTAGTGTCTGAAGAGTGATTAGAATTAGTGTCCTTACCTCTGGTATCCAGTTTTCTCCATTGTTCAGACAGACAGTAAGTAGCCTAGACTATACATATGCACTCTCTACCCTATCCCCTTTGGGCTGATCATATATGTGTCTTAGATTTCTTGGGCACTAGATGTCACTGTTGTTCCAGTAAGGCACTACTATATTTTAAATAAGGAATTGTTCAATGTCAGAATTCTTAGGTATTGTCTAATAAGTTATGAGAGAGAATATGAAAGGGAAGTAGGGGAGAGAACTGGTGGAGAGAACAAAATAAAGTGACCGACCTTGAAAGCTAGAGAGATTGATGTTGAGCATGAAAAAGTGATGTTTTACAAGTGAACTGGTTATGCTTTTAAAAACAGGTTTTTGGTTCTTGTATGATATATGCACAAGGGTTCCTCATTAAAATCATCTTGAAAGAGTATTAAAAACAGATTCCTGGGCCTCTATAGATCCTCATTTAGTAAGTCAGGGACAAGAGAAGGGAATGTACATTTTAATGAGCCTTGAGGTGATTCTGATGTTGCCTTGGTCCCAGCACAGTAGGAGTTAGCCTTCATGATCTGATTTTCCCTTAGAGGGAAAGAAATATTTTTTCATATTTTCAAGAAAGCCTCATTTTTTTCTGTTGTGTTTATATTCCTTAAACTCTCTTTTCCCCATCAAGCATACTTGAGGATCAGAGGAAAAGGTTTATTTCTCTATTTTTCTGGGCTTAGTATGCCATCATTCCCCTGATCACCTTTCTCTTTGAATCAGCTGAGTCCGACTGGCAGAATAAAGAGTGGATGCATTTCTTTTGAAAGTGCTACATATTACATGGCACAGCTACAGGGCTAGTAGGTTATATTTGTAGTAGCTCTTCCTTTTGCTTAGTTTGACTCTTAACCTGTAACTCACAGTAATCTCAACAAGGTTGGCATTTCTCCAGAAAACAAGAAGGAAGCGGAGAAGAAACTGCCTGTGAAACCCATAGAAACCAAGAACAAGTTCTCCCAGGCGAAGCTGTTGGCAGGAGCTGTGAAGCATAAGAGGTCAGCTAGCACTCATGCAATTTGAATTTCCCTCTGAATTTCCACTTGTAGCCAGGACAAAGTCTACCTAGCAAAAATCTCAATGAGGTTCCTTTTGTGGCCTTAAGTTTTCTTATCCCTTCCAGTGTTGATGTTTTCTGTAGCCTTTGCTACTTGACTCTGTGACCTGTCATTGAACAAACATAATAACTACTCTTTATTGGGCACCTGCTATCTGCCAGGCATTGTGTGTTAAGTGCTTTTCTTACATGATCTCATTTATTCCTCACAGCAGTTCTATGAAGTACAACTTTTTATGATCCCTGTTTTACAGATGAGGAAGTTGAGGATTCAAGAGGTAGAGAACCTTTGTCCAAGGTAACACAGTAACAGGAGTGCTGCCGTTCAATATTTAAGCATCTTGTATGTTTCTAGGAAAAAGATATAGCAAGTTCTATAGAAGGATTTGTACAGGGTGTAATGAGCACAGGGAAGAAAGAATATCTAAGTCTGCCTGAAGGGTGTTTATGTGTTCCTGTTGGGGAAGTTAGGGCAGGCATTAGAAAGGAGAGTGATAGGGCTTTAATAGGCAAACAAAGGAGAAGAGAATGTCCAAGATAGAGGAAACAGCTTCTGCAAAGGCGTTTGACAAGAAAGAACATGGCTGCTGTGAGAGGGTTTCAGACCTGGCTCTTGTTGATTCGTGTGGGGGTGGCAGTACTGCATAGAGGTTAAGTTCTTTGTTTTATTTGCCCCTCTCTTTCTAAATCCTGAAATGGCACCAAAGTGATTGAATCTGGTCATTTCAGTTTGAAAAGCAAATCAGGGCAAAATGATGGAAGTTTAAGTGCAGTCTATTAGGAAAATCAATATGGTATATTGGCAACCAGCCACATGTTTTGAAAGGAGTGTGTATTGATGCAGTCTTGTGGTTTGGCTCACCATCCATCTGCTGCAGATGTTCCTAGGAACATTGCCTACATGCAAAAATGTCATTGTGGTAAAGCAGCAGAGGGGAGGAGTATAAGTAGTCTGAAAAGGGCCAATTACTCAAAGCTATGAATTATTTCTTTCAAGTTCTTACATAAGCTTTCATGCCAGCCCAGTGTCTTTCAGGATTTAGTCATGGGTCAGTCTTCACTGGACTGTGCCAAAGGAGGGCTGTCTAGGTGAGTGCCTTTGCTGCTAGCAGAATGGGTAATATATTTATCTTCCTTACATAGTTCTCAGACTATTGAAAGGACTCCGTATTAGCTGTTTCACCATGGCTTCTTTGGTGACTTGAATATAACCCCTTTTGGGTTTTGAAACTTTATCATTTAATGTTGCTTTGTGTAGCAAAGTGATAAGTCTTCTAGGACAGTATTTCCTGATCTGCCTGGCCTTGGGTTTATTTGAATCACCTGGGAGATTGATAATGTGGATTCCTTGGCTTCACATTTATTCTGGTTCAGTAAATTTGGAATGAAATCTGCGAGTCTAATATTTGAAGTGTCATGAGTGATTCTGATGCCTGGCAAAGTCTGGACACACTGGTCTGTGTGTGTTGTGAAGTATAGTACTAAAACAAGCCCTTATGAACCCACTACCCAATTTAAGACCTAGAACATTGTCAACAATACTGAGTCTACTTCTATGCTTTTCCCCTTTTCATCTCCCTGCCTTCCTATCCCAACAACCACTCTCCCAAATCCGATTTATCATTCTTTTATCTTTATTTACTTTTAGTAGTTTTTTTTTTTGTCTCCTATGTATGTGTCTATAAACAATACAATTTGCTGCTTTTGAACTTTATAAAAATGATTTCACTTTACTATCATCTGTGAATTTCTTTTTTCACTCAAATTATACTTCTACAATTGAGCCATTGTGTGTGTATAGCAGTAATTCATTTATTTTCACTGCTGAATAATACAGTGCACTGTATGAGATACCAGAATTTATCCATTCTCTTATGGATGATGTTAAAACTATGACAAAAGAATACTGGTAAATCTAGGACATACGTTTTGTTACATATGTGCATGTACTTCCTCTAGAGCTGTGCTACCCAGTATAGTAGTCACTAGCTACCTGTGACTATCTAAATTTAAATTAACTAAAATAAAGTTTAATGGGGAGTGAGTGTAGTTCAGTGGTTTGAATGCCCACTTTCCATGTACAAGGTTCCAGGTTCAATCACCACTATCTCCTAAAAGAAATAAATAATAGTTTAAAATTCAGTTCCTCAGCTGTATTAGTCACATTTCAAGTGCTCACTAGTCACATGTGGTTAGCTGCTACCCTATTGGACATCACAGATAAAATGATACAATGACTTTATAAAATATATTTAAAAGTTTAATATATCTGGGAGTGGATATGGCTCAAATAGTTGAGGCCTGCCTCCCACATGGGAGGCCCCAGGGTCAATTTCTGGTGCCTCCTAAAAAAACAAAAACAAACAACAAGGAAAGCAAATGACAAAACCAACTCAGGAAGCTGATTGAACTCAGTGGTTGAGCGCTGACTTCTCATATGAGGTCATATTGGTCAAATATATTAATATTTTCTTTTATGGTTAGAACTTTTATATTTTGTTCAAGAAATTCTTCCCTACTCTGAGGTCATTCTTTTCTGCTAAAATTTTTAGAGTTTTATCTTTTATGTGTAAAACTTTAACCTATCTGGAAATGTTTTTGTGTAGGGTATGAGGTAGGGACCCTTGTTTTTTCTTCAAATGAATAACCAATTTTCCAGTACCATGTGTTAAAAGTTCTCCATTTTCCCATTGATCTTCAGTGCTACCTCTGTCTTATAGCAGATTTCCATATATGGGTTTTGGGGGACTCTTTTTTTTTTTTCTGTTCCTTGGCTACATTTGCAATAGTACCATTCTGTAATCATTGTAGCTTTATAATAAATCTCAATATCAGGTCAAGCAGATCTCACTACATTTTTCTGAAGGGCATTTTTAATTTTCTTAGTCTTCCATATAAATTTTAGATTCAATTTAAGTTCCTTAAAATCCCCATTGGGATTTTTATTGGAGTATTATTAAATTGCTTGATAAATTTATGGAAAGGACACCTCTTTATGGATTTGAGTCTTTTTTATCCATGAACATGGTATATATCTACATTTGTTTTCTTTGGTGTCTTTCAGTAAAGTCTTGCAGTTTTGTTTTGTTTTTCAAAAAGATTGTGCACATCTTTTGTTAGGTTTATTTCTGGGTATCTTATAATTTTTGTTGATTTATAAAAATTCAGTAGATTTTGGCATATTTAGATCCAGCCACCTAGCTAAATTCTTATTAGTATTCATCATTTATTGGCAGATTCTTCTGAAATTTCTATATAAAAAGTCCTATCAATGGCAACTTTATTCTTTTCCTTAAATATTTTATTCTTTTTTCTTGTCTTATTGCATGAACTAGTACCACTAATAAAATCTTAGCTAGAAACAATTCCTGTATATTCTCTTTTTTATCTCTAATTTTAAACAGAATGCTTATAGTTTTTTGTTTTTTTTTAAAATATATACCATTAAGAATGGTATTTTCTATTAAAAAGTTTTCTTAAGGAAGTTCTTTTCCTAGTTTGGTAAGAGGTTTTTGTAACAATCATCAAAATTTGTGGGGTTTTTTTGCCTTTTAATTAATAAAATGGTTTTTTCCCCCTCCTTTACTCTGTTAATGTGAAAAATTAAATGTATAGATTTGCTAATGTATTCATGGGATAAATTCAGCTTGGGTGAATGCATTATATACTCTACTGGGTTTGGTTTGCTAATATTTTGTTTAGGGATGTTGTACCTATGTTCATGAGTGAAACTGGCCTGTAATTTTTCTTTTTTCCACTTTTTCTGATTTTAATATGAAGGCTAAACCAGCTTCACAGAATCATAGAATGAGTTGGGGAGTGTTTTTTTTTCTGTTCTAGAGGAGTTTGTATAAGATGCTAATGTTCTGTTTTGTGAAAGATTGGTAGAAGTCCTCTTATAAAACCATTTTGGCCACCCTTTATTTTCTTTGTAGTTATGACTAAGCTTTTTCATGTCTTTTGAATGAGTTTTATTTAGTTATATTTTCAGGAAATTTGTCCATTTTGCATTGTTTCAAATGTATTAGCTAAAGTTGCTAGTATTCTTTATTTTTTGATTGCTGCTTTATATGTAGTTCATTTCAGATATTGAAATTTGTTCTTTTATTTTTATTTTAACTAGTTTCATGAGAGGTAGTATCTGTTTTATTAATCTTTTCAAAGAATCTTTTAGGTTTAATCCTTCCTATATTTTCTATTTCATTAATCTCTGTACTTATCTTTTTTTAAATTTTTTATTTTTTATTGAAGTATATCATTCATACATGAACATGCATAAACAATAAGTGTACAGTAAAGATTGTGAACTTACAAAATATACATAAGATCACACAGGGGTCGCATACATCACCCCTCCACCAACTCTTTGCATTGTTGTGAAACATGTTACAAACCATGCAAGAGCATTGTCAAAATATTGCTACCAACTATAGTCCTTATCTTACATTTGGTATATTTTTCTCCCAACTCATACTATTTTTTAAAAATATATTTTTGTTACAGATACTGTGAACTTGCAGAACAATCATACAGATATGTAGATTTCCCATACAACTCCACACCCTGGTGGAACATTTGTTACAGATTTCTGTACTTATCTTTATTTATTTATTTATTTTTAAATATTTATTTATTTATTTCTCTTCCCTTTCCCTCCCACCCCGGTTGTCTGTTCTCTGTGTCTATTTGCTGCATCTTCTTTGTCCGCTTATGTTGTTGTCAGTGGCACGGGAATCTGTGTTTCTTTTTGTTGTGTCATCTTGTTGTGTCAGTTCTCCATGTGTGTGGCACCATTCCTGGGCAGGCTGCACTTTCTTTCTCCCTGGGTGGCTTTCCTTACAGGGTACACTCCTTGTGCGTGGGGCTCCCCTATGCGGGGGACACCCCTGCGTGGCACGGCACTCCTTGTGCACATCAGCACTGCACATGGGCCAGCTCTACATGGGTCAAGGAGGCCTGGGGTTTGAACTGTGGACCTCCCATGTGGTAGACAGATGCCCTCACCACTGGGCCAATACTTATCTTTAATAAATAACACATCCCTTTAGCATTCTTTGGAAATACTCTTTACCTTCTTTGAGTATATTCTATTATGTATTCTGTTATAAACAACTGTCAAATGACTAGCTCATTTATTTTCAGCCTTTTCAGTTACAGGCATCTAAAGCTTGAAATTTTCCTCAGTTTTCATTGTATTTTATAAGTTTTGTATTTTCATCAATTATTTTTAAATTTTCATTATGATTTTCTCCTTGATTCATGAATAATTCAGTAACTTTTAAGAAAATTTCCAAACATTTTGAGGTAACTAACCATAGTTCATTTGTTCTAAGATGGACCTTTATTTTCACATTTTAATGCCTTATGGTCAATGGTGTCTTCAGGACAATGAAAAAATGATATTTATCTTTTTGTTATTGATTTCTTAACTGCATTGTGATTTCTATATACTGATTCTTTTTTTTTTAAAGACTTATTTTATCTATTTCTCTCCCCTTCCCCCTCTTGTCTGTTCTGTGTCCAGTCACTGTGTATTCTTCTGTGTCTGCTTGCATTCTTGTCATGCAGCACAGGGAAACTGTTTTGCCTTTTTTTTGTTGTGCATCATCTTGCTGCGTCAACTCTCAGTGTGTGTGGCGCCACTCCTGGGCGGGCTGTACTTTTTTCGTATAAGGCACCTCTCCTTGTGCATGGGGCACCTCTATGTGGGGGACACCCCTGCGTGCCAGGACACTCTGAGTGTGGCAGCCCTGTGCATGGGCCAGCTCACCACACGGGTCAGGAGACGCTGAGTATTGAACCCTGGACCCTCCATATGGTAGGCGGACGCTCTATCAGTTGATTCACAGCCGCTTCCCTATACTGATTCTTTTGCAGTTGCTATAGACTTGCTTTGTGGCCTTGTCCATAAGTTAATTTTTGTAAATATTCCAAATAAACTTGAGGAGAATCTGTGTTTTGTAATTGTTTGTTCCAGGTTCTGTATAGGCACAACAGATCGACCTTATTAAATTGTATTGTTTAAGCTTTCTGTGTCTACCTTTTCTCTCATTGCCCTATCTATACATGTTACAATCTCCCACTAAACTAGTGATTTTTAAAATTTCTCTTCGTGGTTCTTTGGATATACTTTTTTTTTTTTAAGATTTATTTATTTTATTTCATTTATTTATTCTCCCCCTCATGCTGTTTGAGCTTGCTTTCTGCAGTCAACTCTCCGTCACGCCATGGGCCATCAACTCTCCGCAGCGGTGTGGGCCAGCTTGCTTTCCCCAGGAGGCCCCGAGAATTGAACCAGGACCTCCCATATGGTAGATGGGAGCCCAGTCACCTGAGCCATATCTTCCTCCTGGATATAGATATAGAACTCCTTAATTAGATGCATGTATGTTCAGAATTATTATTTCTTCATAGTGAGTTAAACCTTGTTTCATTACAAAGTGACCTTTATCCTTTGTAATGCTTTTGGTTTCAATGTCTATTTTTCTATTATTAATATAGGTACTCAAGTTTTCTTTAGGTTAATAGTTGCCTTTTTCCATTCTTTTACTTTCAGATATTTTGGTTCATAAGTTTTTGTTTTGGTTTAGTTTTGGTTTGAGGGAGTGCTCTTTAAGGTTTTAGGTTTGTCTTCTATGAATATCTACTTTTAAAATTTAGTCTGTTAATATCTTTTTACTGGTTGCTTTCATCTATTTGTATTAGAATCTTTTATATAGTTTTTACCATCTTAATGTCATTTGTCTTTATAAAAAATAGTTTTCCTTGTATTTTTCCTTTTTTAAAAAAAATTGAGGTTTAAAAATATTTTATTTTTTTCTGCTAGTTTGGATTTATGTATTCTGTTTTTATTCTCTTGGTGGCTAACCTTGAAATTTATAAGATACGCTTAGTAAAACCTAAAGTTATCATACTTTCCTACAAAATTATATGGGAACCTTAGAACCTTTTAGCTATAATCACTCTTTTCTGTCTTGAATTGCATGCTGCTATTATCAGGGATTTTAGTATAATATGTTTTAACTCCACAAATTAGAAATTACTTTTTATACAGGAAGTATTTGTTCAGATTTGTATTTGTGTATACCAGGTTTTTTTTTTTTGTTTTTTTTTTGCTCACTATCTCTTCTTAAAGCTCAAAGCCTCCTTCTGGGATCATTTCTTTCTTTGTGAAGTACATTCTTTATTATACTAACATCTTGTAACATTAACATACATCTGTTCAGTTTCAAAGAAAAACAGTCTTACATATGCAATATTACCCATATTCATATTTCACATGAGTTTTCACTATGCTATACAGTCCCATGTTATATTTTTTAGCTTTCCTTCTAGTAATATACATGGCCTTTGACTTCCCATTTCAACCAATGTCATACCCATATAAGAGCACTGCTAGTTACAAACACTATGTTGTTGCTTTCAACTTTCCTATTCATTTTCAAAGATTAACAAACAACCTTTTCATCAATTCTTCACAAGTTAACCCTCAGCTTTCCATTCTCTAACCTCATTCTATATTCTGGTGACCCATATTCTAGTTATTAACTCCATGAGTTTACACAATATATTTAGTTTATAACAGCACGATAATTCAGTATTTGCCCTTTTGTGTCTGGCTTGCTTCACTCAACATAATGTCCTCCAGGTTCATCCTTATTGTCATAGGCTTCATGACTTCATTTCTTCTTATAGCTGCATAATACTCTATTGTGTACATACACCATCTTCTTATAACTGCATATTTTGTGTACATACACCACAGTTTGTTTATCCATTCATCAGTTGATGGACCCCTGGGTTGTTTCCAGCTTTTGGCAATCATGAATAATATTGTGATGAACATTGGTGTGCAGATGTCTGTTCATGTCACTGCTCTTGGTTCTTCAGGGTATGTACCCAGTAGTGGTATTGCCCTGATTCCCCAAACTTTTATCCCCAAGATTAGATATACGTCAAATCACCGTGTTTTTTGTTACAGCTCAGAGAGTGGCAACAGTGTGAAAAGACTGAAATCAGACCCAGACCCAGATGACAAGAATCAAGGTGGGTAGCAGCCTTTATTTCTGTTTTTTACTCATGATACACCTGAACCACAGTTAATGCCTGGAATGTATTACATCTGTGAGTGAATGCATTTATCTCTAAGCAGTCCTACCTAAACTTAATTAACCAAATAATTTTATACCAGACAGAATTTATTCCTAAGTGTATGTTAACTGACCTGCAAAGTAATGTGTTAGAAACTAGCTCTGCTAGTTTCCTAGGAGTGCTTACAAAGCCCTGGTCATATCACCTCTGCTCAAAGCATTTCTCTCTGTCTCCCCAAATGTCAAATTTCTTGATTTCACTTAGCTTGCTACCAGTGGGAGGTGGAATGCCTGGCTCCTGCTGATGGTTTGATTGGATTGAACCTAGAGGTTTAATACAGTCTCCAGGAGTATACTTTCTTTGGTATACCTTTGTGTAATGAAACCTATTTCTATATTAAGTGGCACAAAGTTGTTAGTGAAATGAAGGTGAATGCTCTTGGGGCCTAGATGAGAAATTCAAGGGTTTGTTTTCAGTACCACCCTACCTCCCTGTGGGATTGAGACTGAGCTAAAATTCAATGGATCATCTATAAAATGAAACTTACATTTATTTCTCTTTCTCAAAAAAAAAATATGAATGCTTTTTAATATGTATCTACTCACTGCTGGTGAACTGCTGCTGATACTCTTTTGCTCTAGAACCTATTTTTAAAATGGGCTTTCAGTGAAGAATCTCCCTTCTAACCATATTACCTCACCCAGTTCTCCTTCCCAGAGGTTAATGCTATTATATATTTTCTATGTATATGTCCAGGCTCGTCTATGTGCTTATAAATGATTACAAATATTTTCTTTTTTTTTTTTTTTAAGTTTTATTATGGATAAATTAAAATGTATCCAAAAGTGGAAAGAGTAGTGTGAAGAATCCTAATCATTACCTAATGACATATCTAATCTTATTTCGTTTTTACCTGCCCAACTGGAATAATTTGAGGCAAATCCCATATCAAATCATTTTATTTATTTATTTATTTATTTATTTATTTATTTATTTATTTCTCTCCCCTTCCCCGTTACTCCCCACCCCCCACCCTGGTTGTCTGTTCTCTGTGTCTATTTGCTGCATGTTTTTCTTTGTCTGCTTCTGTTGTTGTCAGTGGCATGAGAATCTGTGTTTCTTTTTGTTGCGTCATCTTGTTGTGTCAGCTCTCTGTGTGGGCAGCGCCATTCCTGAGCAGGCTGCACTTTCTTTCACGCTGGGCGACTCTCCTTACAGGGCTTACTTCTTGGGCGTGAGGCTCCCCTACTTGGGGGACACCCCTGCATGGCACAGCACTCCTATGCGCATCAGCACTGCGCATGGGCCAGCTCCACACGGGTCAAAGATGCCCGGGGTTTGAACCGTGGACCTCCCATGTGGTAGGCGAATGCCCTAACCACTGGGCCAAGTCTGCTGCCATATCAAATCATTGTATCCATAGTTCTTTAGTGTGTATCACTAAAAGTAAGGGTTCTTTTTTTCTTAGTTTTTAATCATAATTGCAATTCCATTATCACATCTTTGTGTTTTTTTGGTAATTTATTTATTTATTTTTTAATTTTATTTATTTATTTATTTAATACCCCCCCCTCCCCCAGTTGTCTGTTCTCTGTGTCTATTTGCTGCATCTTATTTCTTTGTCCGCTTCTGTTGTCATCAGCGGCATGGGAAGTGTGAGTGGCGCCATTCCTGGGCAGGCTGCACTTTCTTTCGCGCTGGGCGGCTCTCCTTACGGGGCGCACTCCTTGCGCGTAGGGCTCCCCTATGCGGGGGGCACCCCTGCGTGGCAGGGCACTCCTTGCGCGCATCAGCACTGCGCATGGGCCAGCTCCACACAGGTCAAGGAGGCCCGGGGTTTGAACCGTAGACCTCCCATGTGGTAGACGGACGCCCTAACCACTGGGCCAAGTCCGTTTCCCTGTAATTTATTTTTTATCACATCTTTAAAAGTAATTCCTAAATATTAGAAATTGACCCAATTGTCTCATAAATTTTTATTTTGACAATTGATTTATTAAAGTCAGGAGCCAAGCAAAGACCAGGCATTGTATTTGCCTAATATGGCTTTTGAAGTATTCTATTGAGATGTAATTCACATACCATAAAATTCACTCTTTAAAGGGTACAGTTTGCTGGTTTTAGTATATTCACAAAGTTCCAAAACCATCACTGTTATCTAATTCCAACATTTTCATCACCCCAGAAAGAAACCCTGTACCTATTCTCCCCATTCCTTCTTTATCCTAGCCATTGGCAACCACCAATCTACTTTGTCTCTGTGGATTTTCCTGTTCTGAACATTGCATACAAGTGGAATCAAACAATATGTGGCCTTTTGTATCTGGCTTCTTTCATGTAGCATAATATGGTTTTTTTTTTTTTTTTAAAGATCTATTTATTTTATTTATTTCTCTCCCATTCCTCCCTCCCGCCCCAGTTGTTTGTTCTCTGTGTCTTTTTGCTGCGTTACTTCTTTGTCTGCTTCTGTTGTTGTCAGCGACATGAGATTCTGTGTTTCTTTTTGTTGCGTCATCTTGTTGTGTCAGCTCTCCGTGTGTGCAGCACCATTCTTGGGCAGGCTGCACTTTATCTTTCGCTCTGGGCGGCTCTCCTTATGGGGCGCACTCCTTGTTCGTGGGGCTCCCCTATGCGGGGGACACCCCTGCGTGGCAGGGCACTTGTTGCGCGCATCAGCGCTACGCATGGGCCAGCTCCACATAGGTCAAGGAGGCCCAGGGTTTGAACCACGGACCTCCCATGTTGTAGGCGGACGCCCTAACCACTGGGCCAAGTCCGTTTCCCTAGCATAATGTTTTGAAAGTTTATCCATGTAGCATGTATGACTACTTTTATGGCTGAATAATAATCCATTATATGGATATACCACATTTTGTTTATTTATCATTTGATGAATTGTTTGGGTTTTCATTTTTGACTGTTGGGAATAATGCTGATATGAACATTCATTTACAGGTTTTTGTGTGAACATCTGTTTTCAGTTCTTTTGAATTTACACCTTCAAGTGGAATTGTTGGGTCATATGGTAAACTCATGTTTAATTTTTTAAGGAACTGCCAAACTGTTTCCAAATTGTCTATACCATTTTTTCATTCTACCAGCACTGTAAAAAGAGGTGTTTCTCCACATTCTCACCAATATTTCTTACTGTCATCAAAGCATCCTCTGGGTGTAAAGTGGTATATCATGATTTTCATTTTCATTTTCATTTACTTAATGGACAATGACGTCGAGCATCTATTCATGTGCTTTTGGCCATTTGTATATCTTTGGAAATGTCTTTTCAAGTCCTTAGCCCATTTTTCAGTTGGGTTGTTTGTTTTTTTGTTGTTTAGTTGTAAGAGTTCTTTAATATGTTATAGATACCAGACCTTTATCAGATATGTGATTTGCAACTATTTTCTCCTATTCTTTTCACTTTCTTGAAGGTGTCCTTTGGAACACAAAAGTTTTTAATTTTGATAACATGAAGTTTATTTTTTATTTTTTAGCAGGTACAGACAATTGAACCCAGGACCTTGTATATGGGAAGCAGGTGCTCAACTGCTGAGCTCCACTCACTCCCTGATAACATCCAATTTAGTCCCTTTTTTCTTTGGTTGCTGTAATTTAGATGTCATATCTAAGAAACCATTGCCTAATCTAAGGTCATGAAGATTTACACCTGGTTTCTTCTAATAATTGCCAAATGAGCAAGATCAGAGGGCACCATTTTGTTCTGTGTGGACAGTTAACTGCTTTTGGAATGAAATTTGTTGGTGTTGGAGTCTCTTTTCTTTCTTTTTTTTTTAAAGATTTATTTTATTTATTTCTCCCCTCCCCTGTTCCCCCCATTGTCTGCTCTCTGTGTCCATTCGCTGTGTGTTCTTCTGTGTCTGCTGGTATTTTCATTAGGCGACTCCAGGAACCAATCATCGGACCTTCTGGAGTGGGAGAGAGACAATTACTCTGTTGCGCCACCTCAGCTCCCCTGTTCTGCTATGTCTTCTTATTTTCTCTCCTCTGTATCTCTTGTTGTGTCATCTTGCTCTGCCAGCTCTCTGTGTTGACTGGCACTCCTGCATGAGGTGGCTTTCCCATGCAAGGCAGCATTCCCGCTCAGGGCGACACTCCTGTACCAGGCTGCATACCTGCATGGGTCGGCACTCTGCATGGGCCAGCTTGCTGCATGGGCCAGCGTGCCCTCACCAAGAGGCCCTGGGCATCGAACCCTGGACCCTCCTATATGGTAGACAGGAGCACAATTGGTTGAGCCACATCTGTTTCCCATCTTTTCTTTCTTGAAACCTCCTAGCTAATTGGGGGTTTTGATCTTCTGCCTTAAACTCTGCTGAGATCACAGTGGTCCAGATTCTTTGGTTTCGTTTTGTGGCTGACTTCATCCCCTTCCTTTAGACCAGATCTCATTCTCCATAGATACTCTGGACTGATCCTTCTTTTCTAACCAAGATAGAGTCTAAAATTCACTTTTAAATACTTGATAAAATTATATACTTGACTGAACAGCTTCACATAAATTAATTTTCTTAGTAATTAATGCATACCCTTATAAGGTGTCATTTTTTTAACCACCGCTTTTTTTTCTATGTTTACATATGACATAAAAATACAATAAATATTCAAGTACCAAATGGTGTAACATTTAATGTTATACCCCCAAATTTAAGAGTATCAGATTTTTACATACTCCTCCTCACATTAACCATTTGTCAAAATGTTAAATTGTCTTTAACACGTTTTCCTGCATTCTCACACATTGCAAAAGCTGACTTGCTGTGTGCCAGGCACTATGCTGTATGTACTGGGGATGGAATGGTGAAGAAGGAGCCCTTGTCCTCAAGGGGCTAGAGTTTGTGGAGAGTACAGACCGGCAACCCCCTTGTCGTTAGGCTGTTAAGTCTTCTACAGCCTTCTTAGCTTTAATCCAGGGATGCCTTTGTGGCTACAGAGATAGGTAGACTATCCTCCCTAATTAAAGTGGCCCAGAATGTGATCTTAATTTTTGCATTTGCCCTTCCCCCCCCCCAATTAGTCTGAATAGGTAGTATATGTACGTATTAGCCTCTGTTCTCTCTTTACCCAGTTCCTTTCCCCAGAGGTAAGCTATTACCAGTTTCTTCTGTAGTTTTTTCTGCCACTGTCATGCACATATAGGGGCATGTTTCCCGCCCCACCTCCAAATTATAATTTATACTGTTCTGCCTCTTACCTTTTTCATTTAGCAAAATTTGTTGGAAGTTATTCAGTACCAGTACACAAAAGATGCATTGTTCTTAATGGTTCATTATTTAACCAGTGCCCTATTAATAAGGACATTTAGGTTGTCTGTAGTCTTTTGCTACTGTAAATAATACGGCAGGGAGTTTTCTCATGTGAACATTCTTTAAAAGTATGAAGGGCATTCAAATTGTCATCCACCCTCTCAGCAACATATAAATACCTATTCTCCACACCTTTCCTCCTCATGTTTTTTATTCTCTTACATTTAAAAGTATCTATTTCTTTTTTGTGAATTGTTTTTGTTTACTCTCTCCTTTTCAATGAAAAAAAGAATAGATTTGGGGGAGCAGGTGTGGCTCAAGAGATTGAGCACCTGCTTCCCACATAGAGGTCCCGGGTTTGGTTCCTGGTTCCTCTTGAAAAAAAAAACAAAAAATAAAACAAGGAAGGGAAGCGGCTGTTAATCAGTTGGGCTCCCATCTACCAGGGGAAGCCCTGGGTTTGTGTCCCAGGGCCTCCTTGTGAAGGCAAGATGGCCCATGCCTGTGGAGAGCTGACGACCCGTGCCCGTGAAGAGTTGGTGTGGCAAGATGACGCAACAAAGGGAGACAAGCAGACACAGAAGAATGGCACGGGAATCTGTGTTTCTTTTTGTTGCGTCATCTTCTTGTGTCAGCTCTCCATGTGTGCAGCACCATTCCTGGGCAGGCTGCACTTTCTTTGGGCAGTTCTCCTTATGGGGCGCACTCCTTGCACATGGGGCTCCCCTATGTGGGGGACACCCCTGCACGGCATTCCTTGTGTGCAGCAGCACCGCGCATGGGCCATCTCCACACAGGTCAAGGAGGCCCGGTGTTTGAACCGCAGACCTCCCATGTGGTAGACGGACGCCTTAACCACTGGGCCAAGTCCACCGCCTGTCCCTGCTTTTAAAAGCATGTGGAAACCCTTATTTATTTCCCTCCCTGGGAGTAAGGAATGGTATTAGGTATGAGTCCCCTTTATTGTAATACTATGACTGTGTGAGTCCAGGAAAGTCAAACTGTGATGGGCCAAATTCCAGGGCAATTAGTTCTCTGTTTTCAAAATGGTGATAAACAAGGGAGTGTAGTCAGGCTTTAGGGTTAAAAAGACCTCGGTTCAAGCCCTGTCTTTATCTCTTTATTTTAAGTCATTTTGCCTCCTGGAATCTTCCTCCCTCAATTTCCCCTTCTGTAAAATGAGGATGATTAGAGTATTGTTGACAGTGTAAGGTGGTTGTGAGGCCTCCACGGGCATTTCTAGGGAAAGTCATTGGCAAGCTACCTGGCACATGGTAAGCATGTCCTGAACCGTGATAGGGTGATGATTTAACAGAGCTTCTTCCTTTTTTCAGAGGCCCCATCCTGCGTGTCTCTTGGAAGCACTTCCCTGAGCAGTCCTTCCATCCACTGCCCCTCTGCTGCCGTCTGTATTGGCATCCTCCCGGGCTTGGGTGCCTATTCTGGGAGCAGCGACTCAGAGTCCAGCTCAGACAGTGAAGGCACCATCAACGCCACTGGGAAGATCGTCTCCTCCATCTTCCGAACCAACACCTTCCTCGAGGCCCCCTAGGTCCTCTCTCCATACCACAGGGGGCTCAAGAGTAGATTGGACAGTTTGGTCTGCCTCCAGGTGTTACCTCCCTCAGAAAACTCCTTTGCCTGTTTCCTGTGCACATGGTGACATCTCTAACCTAATCTAAAAATGTACCAGCATCCATTTGTGGCTCAGATTTGTGTTTGGTTTTTCTTTCCACCCTAAAACAGATGATCAAACTTGTCCACCACCTCTTCCTTGCACCAATGTGGTAGGTGAGAGGCAAGTCCCACAGAAATTCCACCAAAAATGCATGGAAGGGTAGGCACCAGCTGGCTTGCAAGGGTTTTGGATTTTATTGCTTTCTTGTTTTTTTCCCCTTTTTTTCCTTTCCCAATAGCACAAAAAAGCAAGAGCAGTTATTGGGCAGGTATTGTTTAAACATTCTATTACCAAGTAACACATTGTTTGGTTACATTGCACTGTGGAACATGCGAGGGAAGAGACCTGACCCAGGTGATGAAATGGAGCACTCCCCTGGCACTATCCATTTCTTGAATGTTGTATGATTAAGTAGAGATTATGAACTACACCTGTAAGGGATATCACTTAGCACGCCTCATACATTGTGGACATCTTCCTTACCCTCGCTTGTTTTTTCTCCCTTCCTCCAGCCCACTAATGTGGGTTGTTAGAAAAGAACTAGTAACAAGAAAGCTTCCATTTTCTACTTGGACCTTTTCTCTGTCTGGTAAATTATTTTGGTTTTTCGCTTTTGATTTTAAATAAAGGGTTTAGTTTAAGATTCTACACTTTAGAGAAACATAGACTTTAATCATGATCAGAAATCATAGCTGCTGGTAAATATGTTGACAAGATGATTTATTTATGGCTCATATGTAGCTCCTGGAATCCTAATATTGCGAAGCAGTGGGACACACCCCTGAGCTACACCTGCTCCATGACTCTGTCCTCTTTTTTTTTTCATTTTTATATTATCTTTTTTTTTTTTAAGTACATAAATAACACAAAATGTTACATTAAAAAATACAGGAGGTTCCCATATACCCCACTCCCCACAACCCCCACTCCTCCCACATCAACAGCAATTTTCATTAGTGTGGTACATTTGTTGCATTTGATGAATACATTTTGGAGCACAGCTACACGGCATGGATTATAGTTTACGTTGTAGTTTACACTCTCTCCTAGTCCATTCAGTGGGTTATGGCAGGATATATAATGTCCTACATCTGTCCCTGCCATATCATTCAGGACAACTCCCAAGTCCTGAAAATGCCCACATATCACACCTCTTTTTCCCTCTCCCTGCCTTCCACAGTTCCTGTGGCCACTGTCTCCACATCAATGATATAATTTCTTCCATTGCTAAAGTCATAATCTATAGTAGAATATCAGTAAGTCTATTCTAATTCATATTTTATTCCTCCATCCTGAGGTCCGTGGGATGGCAATGTCCACTCCACCTCTAAATTGTGAGGGGACTTAAATCCCACCTGGCTGATGGATGGGATTCTCCTGCTAGCAGTTGTAGACTCTCTCGGTGTGGTGGTTGACCATCCTCACTCCTTATTAGCTAACACGGGTAAATCCAATGAACTGGAGAGTAGGTGTTGGACCTCTGCTGGGGCTCATGGCCCAGCTGAAACAAGCTATTCCAGAGATTCAAGTCTCCTAAACATACACCAACCCCAGTGCCAATCACAGGTTCAGTAAAAGTGACAGAAGAGGCATGTGTAGAGAAGTCACATCTGAGTCCAACTCCATCACACTCAGGAGCACAAATTCCAATGTAGGGCCCACTGGCAAGGCACTGAACTCCAGAGCCATCTGCCGTAACCATAGGATGTCTCCATAGCCCTCAGGAGCACCACTACCTGGGGTTGTATCTACTTTGGCCTTCTCTAAGATCCTGCTGAGACATGTGTAAGTGCAACTCCCCGGCTCATTTTGAAGTCTCTTAGTCATATAAACTTGTTTGTCTTTACCATTTCCCCCTTTTATTCAAGATCTTTTCTAGTTGCATCACCAACTGGTGTTTGGTGGTAATCCCTTGGCTCCAGGACCGGGAGTCATGTCCTATGCTGGGGGGAAGATAATTCATTTATATGCTGTGTTTAGCTTAGTCTGTCCTCTTAAGCCTCTTCTCTCTTTGATACATATTATAGTTATGGCTCTTCATTATAGATTGACGCTATTTCTGGCCTTAGTGTGCTACCCTAGTCTTAATGTGTCAAACAGAATAGCACCTAGGCTGTTCTACCTCTTTGTCTCCTACAAGGATGCATGGGCTCATCCCTTTGGGAGGGAGGGCGAAGAGGGAAGAGAAGACATGGTAGGCATAGACTTAAAACAAAAAATCAGCAGGCTCTTCCCTCTTGGGGAGAATGAACCTGTACTGTCTTTCTTCTCTCTGGTTTTCCTTGGTGTGAGACAGAGACACATGGTATGGGTTGACACTGTGATGCTGGCGGGCAGAGAAGCTACTCAGTTTTAACATGGGCAGAGAGGACTGGGACCTCATCCAGCCTCCTCCTCTTCCTCTTCTAATGCAGTGACACTCTGGTGCCCACTGGCAGATGGTGACTTCCTTTCACCCATAACTGATGCCTTTTGCATTCTTCCTCCTTTTCAGAAAGATTCTGTGCTAATTGTTCCTGACAGTCAGTACAAGTGCATCAGCTCCATCCTCACAAACAAGATGTTTAGGTAAAACTGTGTAGGCACCTTCTGCTTCTGTGCTTCATTGTTCCTGTGATAGTGCTGTCATCATTACAGCACGTACCCAAAGCAACCTCCAGTCATTTCAGGAGGTAGATCAAGTAATCAGAGTCACCAGCTTTATGTGGTTTGACTTTTAGGAGGTTATTACTGTACCTTGTGGCCAGTGTTGACGTTGGAAGAAGTTGACAAAGGATTATAGGGATTAAAACATGTTAACTCGAAAGCTAATAAAACCTGTCAGGGAACAAGACTTTGCTTTTCCTATACTGAGTCTTGTGCTCCCAACTCTCCCCATCTATTAATACTAAAACATCTAGATTGTGTTGAGGTCAAGATTCTTCAGGCTACAATTTCTGCTCCTGGTATCTCAGGAGAGACTGAGAATCACTGGTAATCACTTTTATTGTTCCGTCGTGCTCGTTAGTACGGAGCCCTGGAACCAAAAAACAGTTTCCAGAAAGCAGGGTCTCATCTGACCAACAGATGAAACAGACTTGGAAAGCATCCAGCATAGATTTTGTGGTTCAAGACGAAAGAAGGATAGAAAAACAGGAGTGGAAAGAAATACTGCTTTAAACCATAAAATAAAGCACTCCTGCCTTAATAAATAACTGGGATTTAATATCTTGATAATAAGGGATAAAATCAAAATTTGGGGTGGATTTCTTTAAACATGCCTACATTGTCCTGAGTTACAACTCTTGTCTTGTTACAACTCTTAGACCATGCTAGTGAGAAAACTACCATGTAAGGAATCCTTTTGACAGCTCTACTTGGGGTGGATTATCCATCTTGTGCCACCTGTGCCCTTCCAGCCACTTACCACTAGCCATCTGCTTTTATCCGTCACTGCCTGGACGAAGAGAAAGCAAGCATGAAGTTCAAAGCATCCATTTTTCCTCTATTACAAGCAGGATGCTCTTGTGACTGGCTGCCTGCTTATATGTATTTGCCTTTCCTGGGTCTCAGGACCCAGGAGAAGATAAAGCTGGTACTAGCTCCCCAGATCCAGGAGTTGGGGGAGGGGGCTTTCAGTTTTCAGTTACTTTCTAGGCTGGGAGTCAGGAGTCCCTAACTAGGGCTAACCTAGTCTAAGTCCCTTGCATCCCACTTTCTTTTCACTCTCCAGCTCTTAAGTTCTTCTGGCTACCTCCTTTCCGCCAAGAGATAACTTCGTTTGCCTAAGACATCCCACACTGCTTCTGCTTCTCCACCAGGGGCATTCAACCTAGTTCTCCCTTCTGTGGCTATACCACAGTGCTTATGAGCTTGGAGCCAAACGTTTACTGTCACTTACGGAAGGTCCTTAAGCCTCTCTGGGCCTGTTTCCTTCCTGGTAAATAGGAATAACAACACCTACTTCCTCCTGAGGGCAAAGGAGACTCTAGATCATCTAGGTGCTTGGTATGGTGCCTGGAGCCCGGTGCTCAGCAGATGGCAGCCATCCTCATCAGTACTGTGAGCATCAGCATTCTCCCTGCTCTGGGTGGGCTGTCCAGAGCTGCCGTTAGTGGTGATTTAAGGCAGACTACTGGCACTCCTCATTTGCAGCTAGAACACTGATATGAAGGGTCGGATCTGGTCGTCAAGGCTCCAACCACCAGCTTTTGTATGCTTCCCTCTTAGCTAAATGTTAATTGGTTAGACACACCCGGTTCCCTGGTATGGGTGTCCTTGCCGTGGGTATGCGGCTCAGCTGTCATCTTAAGCCCCTCCAGAAGAGCTGGAGAGCTCAGTGGCAATGCACAGTCACTTGGGCTTGAGTATATTGATTTTCTGGAGTGTCCAGCCGACTTACACATAACAGCATGGAACGCAAGTTCTGCTCAGTGGGAGGCTAGAATCTTGGCAATACTTTCGTAGTCACAGGTTGTAACACAAAAGGCCAGTCACACATTCATGCCTTAGTGATGCTGGCAAGGGCTGGCATTTTACTCCCTTACCTGCTGGATCAACAGTTAACGAGAGAGGGCGGCTTCACGCACAGTAATAACAGGCAGAATCAGTGCTGCAGAGAGGCAGGAAAACCTAGAGACACAAATCTCCACCCGGAGCTTTACACTGTCGGCTGGGCTCTGGTATCTTTTATACTGAAAAACTTCTGTGAAGCAAGCGCTTTCTCTGCATTTTATAGAGGAAACCAAAATTCATGGTGGTTCAGTGACTTGCCTGAAGTCACACAGGTGACTGAACCAGAATTTGAATTTCAGCGTTTAAGCCTAGATTTCTGTGGTTTCAATGAAACTTTTAAACAAAAGCCAGTGCCCAGGCCTTGGAGGGGACTCAACGATGATGGAATCTTTCCAGTCAGATTTCCCATTTTACTTGTCAACCTGCCATCCATGTGTAAGAACCAAGTAGCAGTATCAGCATATCCTAGACTTGGACTTTTTAGGTGGGGATGTTGGGAGTTTAGGGTTATTGTCAATCTCTTACCCCTGTGTCCTTCTAAAATTAATGGATGAGATTAGGCACAAGAAAAAGACAGCCAAATATCAGCTTTACTTTTCAGAGTAGGGAGCTCCGTGTAAAGCAGAGTGGAGACTGTGGCTTGGACCTAAAGGGAAACTCCCTTCCCCTGTGAATTTAAGCCAGCTGGAAGTAAAGGGCCAAATTGACTTACAAGCCAGCTTTGGGCAGAGATGGGGAACAGAACAGATGGCTAGGCCTGCCCACCATGTGAAGCTGGATGTGGAGGCCAAAACCACCATACCTGAGGTGGGTGGTCCACAAGAGTACGAGCACTTGGGCTGGACCCCTGATGCTAGGCAGGGATTCTGCCTTAAGGTGACTAGGGTAGTAGGTGGTGGTATAAGGGAGAAGTGGAGACTGCATGAGCACTGGTCACCCCAGGACTCCCTTCAGTCTTCTGAGGGCTAAGGAGGACAAGTGGGGCTGGGAGAATGTTCCTTTTTTTTTTTAAGATTTATTTCTCCCCCCTCCCACCACTGTCTGCTCTCTGTGCCCATTCGCTGTGTGTTCTTCTGTGTCTGCTTGTATTCACAGTAGGCAGCTCTGGGAACCGATCCTGGGACTTTGTAGAGTGGGAGAGAGGTGATCATTCTCTTATGCCATCTCAGCTCCTTAGTCTGCTTGTGTCTCTTATTATCACTCCTCTCTTTTTGTAGCATCATCTTGCTCTGCCAGCTCTCAGCGTGGGCCAGCACTCCTGCGTGTATTCCACGCTGGCCAGCTCGCCACACGGGCCAGCTTGCCTTCCCCAGGAGGCCCTGGGTATCGAACCCTGGACCTCCTATATGGTAGACGGGAGCCCAATTGCTTGAGCCACATCTACTTCTCAAGAAGGTTCCTTCTTACACAGGAGCCTTGAATCAAGTCTAGATAATCCAGCTAGACTCACTTAAATACAGAATAGGAAGGTAAATAAGCTTGGTGATAATACTTTTACTAACACCCTATCTTGCAGCTGGCCAGAGTAAGGGCTAAGCATGAAGCAAATGAGCCAGATGTGCTGGTCCTGGGTGGATTCCCTCCAAGCTGGGCCAATGTGCTGTGCTCTCTTGAAGGACCCTCCACAGATCAGGGCTCTGTACAGTCCTGCAGCCTTCTCAGAAGTTAAGTCAATCCTGAGGGACATTTCACTTGACTCTTGGCCACAGAATCAGAGGTGAAGCTTAGGATGAAGATGTCCCTCCCTGCCTCCCACCAAACAGTGGCTCCTGAGCTTACCAAGGCACTGGAGGTAGGAACCTACCTGGCTTGCTGCCCAGTTTAGCAGACTAGTAGTAAGACTGACTGACCTGGGACAGTAGGTCGAGGTAAACAATTTCCCAGTTTCAGTGAACAGGAATGATAAATGCATTGTCAGCTGAGAAGATCCCCTTGCAAAACTAAGGATGTTTGATGCATGGATCAAGTGCGGGTTACAGACATAAACTTAAGATCTGGCTCTATCTGTAATTTTTTTTTTTTAAGATTTTTATTTTGTATTTATTTCTCTCCCCTTCCCTGCCTCCTCCCCCCCAGTTGTCTTGTTCTTCTGTGTACGCTTGTATTCTTGTCAGCGGCACCCAGAATCTGTGTCTCGTTTTTGTTGCATCATCTTGCTGCGTCGGCTCTCCGTGTGTGCGGCACCATTCCTGGGCAGGCTGCACTTTTTTTGCGCTGGGCGGCTCTCCTTACGGGGTGCACTCCTTGCGCGTGGGGCTCCCCTACGCGGGGGACACCCCTGCGTGGCACGGTACTCCTTGAGCACACCAGCACTGCGCATGGGCCAGCTCATCACACGGGTTCTACCTGTAATTTGATTAGCTCCTCTGCTTGTTTCCTTGTCTCTGAAATGGTCATAATGAGGGACTGTTAGAAGAATTCATCAAGATAATACATGTAAAGCACAAACATGGTGCTAGAAACAAGAGGCTTAATAAAAATGTTGTTACTGGTCACACATGAGCCAGATGAGCTGGCTGGACTGCCAAGAGGGAAATAGAAATGGAGAGAAGAGGCAGAAAAAGGAGGGCCCTGGGAGGATTGCTGGTGTTTCAGAGACTGGTCCTCTGGCTGGTTTCATGAAGGTGGGCCTGAGCTCAGGACTGAGATGGGGTAGGACGCAATGGGCCCGTTGGCAGGAACTCCTGAGATGGAGGGCTGAAGCAGCACTGGTTAGGACCCTGAGAGCCAAGGGGCTTCGCACGGCAGACCAGGAACAGCCAGCTCCTGGGGAGCAGCAAATGGGTGGCAGCAACTACTGTCTCCCGGGCTGGCAGAGGACAGAGTGGCGACCATGTGGTGTCAGCTGGACCTGTGTATCCCAAGGCCAGCAAGTGGGGACTCCCAGCACACTGGTGTGGGCTCTGCAGGGGTGCAGGAGACATACACTTGCTGCTGGAGGCCAGCATGTTCCACTCACCTGCAAAAACTTATGGAGTATGTACAGTGTGCCACCGTGTGTGCCAGTTTAGCAGTGATTACTGTTCATGTGGAGTGCCCGTTCCCAAGCAGGAGTGATTACGCTGACTTCACAGGCTTGCAGGGGGAAAAGTTTTTCATGTTTCATTTTTTCTCAAATAAGAGAGCCCCACTGGGTCCTAGCTGAGAAAGCTGACACAGGGACATTTGAAACTCCTTTATTACCCTGAGTATAACAAATAGAACACAGTCACAGTATTAAAAAAACCAAGACAAAAGACAAAACCCAGCAGGAATTAGGTGCAGTCTGCAACACAAAGTATGCACCAGACACATCTTCCTTTCGGAGTCTGCAGCTAGTTACTTGGAAAAGCCAGTTATGATTGTAAAAATTTTATTCTCTTTAATAACAATAATAATTCCACTAAAATTATACAAAGTACATTCAATACTTAAGGGTGGGGAGAGGAGGAGAGGAAGCCGGTTTGGCCTAGAAGCATCATCAGTTGATTCCAACAAAGGAAGCCCAGCTGGGCTGGGGGAAGTTGGGGGTGGAGGTCCGGTTGTAAAAAATAAAAATGTAGATTGGTCAAAAAAGGCCACCCACAAGGAAGCAGAGTGAGCGTGCATGTTCCTGGAGGAGGGAGGGCAGGCTCAGCCGGCATGCTGCTGCTGGGTACGGGCTGGTGCTCAGGCAGGCTCGGAGTGGGTGGGGGGCAGGTTTTTATGCTTGAAATACTGCACGACTTGTTGGGGCAGCTCCGCCAGCACAGCTTTGGCCAAAGTCTCTTTTGCTGCCTACAGAGTCCAAAGCCAGGAGAGAATGAGGATTAATGAACAGCTTGTGAAGGGCGCCGTGCCGAGAGCAGCTACAGAAAGAGTCCTTGGAGGATGAGTTTGGGGCGCAGGGCCAGTGCCATCTAAAAACTCACGTACTTCATCCTAGTCTGTGCCTGAATCCCACTATCAGCAGTGCCTGCCTTTATGTGAAGCCTAACTCTTACCTTGAGCACTTGAGATGCCTGTGAGTGACATAATTAGGACAAATTTGTCTATGGAGGCTTGTCAAGGAAAGAGACAGTGGGGGTAAGCTGCACAGCCTACTCATCTGGCAGACATTTGCTGGCGCCTTCTTGGCCAGTAGAAACTGGCTGTGACTGTCTGGTTCACTGCTGTATGCCCGGCCACAGGCCAGGCCCAGGTGGTACACAGTAGAGGTCCTGGGCACGAAGGGGTGACCAGTGCCCCCATTTGTCCGCAGGAAGCTGATGGCTCAAGAGGAAGGAGTCAGACCCTCTCAGGCAAACTCAGAGGCAGGTGTGAGGACCATCGGGTACAAAACGCTCACTGGAAATGGCCCCCAGAATATGAGCCACAAGGCTCTCAGGGAGGCCCAAAGAGGCCAGGGACTTGCCCAAGATCACATCTGTGGTCAAATATGGCTTAGGCCCCAGAATGACAGGTGGCATCTCAGAGACTGCCCCCCTCAGGGGTCTGCAGGGGAGGCTGTGCCAGGGCAGCAGGCAGAAAGCCAGCCCCAGTCCCTTGTAGGCTGCCCTGGGGTGGCCTGCAGATAAGGCCAGCGCCACCTCCGGAACAAGGCGGAGGCCACCAGTCGGCCTGTGGAGGCGCTCCGTACCAATGAGAGGCGCTGTAAAGGAGGAGGCCCGTGTGGGGACCCCAGGCAAGCCCCTGCCAGCCCTGGGCCTCTGGCCTCATCCTGCCTGCCTGCACGGCTCTGCCCCACAAGGATGACGAGGTTAGAGAGTAGGCCACCAGGAAACCTGGTCTCAGAGCACTGATATCCCGGCCTCCCCACACGCCATCGCCGGGGGGCAAGGCCTGGCACGGGGCTTGGCACATAGTAGGCCCTCAGGGAGCACAGGCAGTGGAGCTGCGGGAGGAGGAGTCCAGGGCTGGGTCAGACAACCCCAAGACTTCCATCTTTGATTAGTGGTTACTGGGGGTCTTTCTTTGTCCCCATGCCAGTCACTAGTGTCTCCCTTGACCCTCTAAGTGCCCCCTCCCCAGCCTGGGCCCACACTCACGTGGCGGAACTCTCGAAAGGGCACGAACTGCACGATGTCGCGGGCCGCCTCCTCCCCCGTGTGGGAGCGCAGCGTGCGGCTGTCGCCGTCCAGGAACTCCATGGCAGCGAAGTCGGCGTTGCCCACGCCCACAATGATGATGGACATGGGCAGCTTCGAGGCCTGCACCACGGCGTGCCGCGTCTCCTCCATGTCGCTGATGACGCCGTCCGTGATGATGAGAAGGATGAAGTATTGCTACAGGGAAGTGGGGGCAGTAGCACCTGAGGTCCCCGGAACCCCTTCTCCCTCCCTCCCTTCCTGCATCCCCGGGGAGGAAGGCAGCTCTTCTTCCCCGACTACTGCCAAGTCCCAGCACCCTTCCCGGCAGCCTGCTCTCTGGCTCAGCCCGGAGCACCAACTGCCCTCCGCCTCCTTCCCGGGGTGACAGAGACTCCCAGACCTGGAGCCCGAGGGCCCTGCACCCAAGGCCTGGGTCTTCCGGTTGCTACACTGTGGGACTCTGGACAACTGACTGAACTCGCTGGGCCTCAGTTTCTTCATCTACTCTGTGGGAGTTGCTACACCCATCTCAAAGCGGCACCGTGCCTGCCCCCTGGCGGCAGCTCAGTCATCAATAGCTGCATTCCTGATAGGCCCACGGCTGGTGGAGGAAGGCTCCGGGCTGACCGGCCCTGGGACCAGCCTCCCTTTCTCTGTTCCCATCCTGGGCACAATTACCCATGACCTGTTCCCTCCCTGCCCAGCATGGAATCTGACACCCCTCACAGGGCATCTAGACCCGTGTTTTTGGGAGTAAACAAGTGGATTTGGGGCCATATACCACACACAGAATTGAACAGCAAGTCACAGTGGGGAAGGTATTAATTCAGCAAAGTTCTCACAATGCTAAGTACTGTATGCCCAGAAGAAAGTCTCCATTTGTTGCTAGTGTGTCTTTAACACCTCTCTGCTGTTTGCTAACCTCCCTTTTTAACAGAGAGAGCAGGCAGGAAACTTGGAACTTCAGGAGACGCTGTCTTGAGCTAGATTTTAAGACCATTGTACAGTTTATGCTGTGTTTATTTTTATTGTTACCCTTTATTTAAGGAAAGTGATTCTGACTTTTCATTTATAGTGGGATACAAAATTTAAATAAATCTATTTTATAAAAATCGATTCAGGTCCACCTCCCCTGGGCTGACACATCTTGCCAAGGCAACGTAGCCTTGATCCTCCACGAGTGCTTATTGCCTCCACGGCAGCCACGGCCAGTGCCCACAGCCTCCTCTCTCCAGGACCCAAGGACCCGGAAATGTCCAGAGGTGCCCTGGAGAACAGGTGGCCCTCCTGACATGCCTATGAGGAGGTGGCTGAGCCATAGAGACATGAAGAATTCCCAAGCTCACAGAGCAGATCTACCGCCGAGTAGAGACTCGAGTCCAGCCCTCTTGATGCACAGGCCAGTGCCCCTTCAGCCACCCCACTAGCCTCTTCTGACAAAGACCCAAAGATCCACTGGCGCCCTGGGCACCCGCCACTCAGCAGCTCTCCCTGCCGCCAGCACCACAACCAGCCAGGCTAGCTTGAAGGCCGCTTTGCTTGGAGGTTACTTGGTACCTGGAGGACGCCCTCAGCCTCAGGCTCAAAGGCACATCTCATACTCTCTCCCTCTCCCTGACGATCTCAAGTGTCCTTAGAAAAGGAAGGCATTGGGAGATTTGACACAGACAGAAGTAAATGTGACCACAGATGCAGGGACTGGAGCGACGTGGCCACAAGCCAAGGAATGCCAGCAGCTACCAGAAGCTGGAGAGGTGAGGCACGATTCTCCCCTGGGCCCTCTGGAGGGAGCACAGCCCTGCCGACACCTTGATTCCAACCAGTGATACTGATTCTGGAATTCTGGCCTCCAGAACTATGAGAGAACTAGGAGAGAATTTCTGTTGTTTAAAGGCACCAAGTTTGTGGTCATCTGTTACACTATTCCAAGGGATAAAATCCAAAATCCTATTTATATGAAACGTCCAGAAAAGGGAAATCTATAGAGACAGATGTAGATTAGTGGTTAGTTAGGGCTGGGGGTAGAAATAAATGTAGAGTGAATTCTAATGGGTATGGCTTTCTCTTACAGGTGATAGAAATATTCTAAAAAGTTAGATTGGGGGGAGGGACGCAGACTTGGCCCAGTGGTTAGGGCGTCCGTCTACCACATGGGAGGTCCGTGGTTCAAACCCTGGGCCTCCTTGACCCGTGTGGAGCTGGCCCATGCACAGTGCTGATGTGCGCAAGGAGTGCTGTGCCATGCAAGAGTGTCCCCTGCGTAGGGGGCCCCACGTGCAAGGAGTGCGCCTCGTAAGGAGACCCACCCAACGTGAAAGAAAGTGCAGCCTGCCCAGGAATGGTGCCACACACATGGAGAGCTGACACAGCAAGATGATGCAACAAAAAGAAACACAGATTCCCAGTGCCACTGATAAAGATAGAAGCGGTCACAGAGGAATGCACAGTGAATGGACACAGAGAGCAGACAACTGGAGGAGGGGGAAGGGGAGAGAAATAAATAAAAAATGAATCTTTATTAAAAAAAAATTAGATTGCGGTGATGGCTGCACAACTATGAATATACTAATAAGCACTGAATTATATACCTAAAATGGGTGTATTTTTGGTATGTACTATCTCAATAAAGCTGTTAACACCCCCCCCCAATCTATTAAGTAAAAACTTAAATCAGCCCTTGCAATCCTAACGTGCTCTGGGGATTTTGTAGCTTGATCCTTCATGAAACTGGAAACTAGGGCCCAGGCTAGTCAAAAGTCATGGAGCTAAGGAGGGCAGACCCAGCCAGACCCCAGGTCAGCACTTGACCCCCTCCTAACCCAGCAAAGCCACGTGCTCCCTTGGGACTTCAGAGGCTACTAGCTCAGGCCCTAGGGTTAACTGCTCCCCTAGCTATCTCCCAAGCATACACTGTGGAGGAAAGGAGCGGGTGAGCCGCTTGGAGAGATGAACCCCATCATCTTCACCCCCAGCTCCTACGCTGTGCCTTTAAGAAGACAGTCCCTAGGCTGGGAATACCTGTTGCCATGGAGAGGGCGGCCTGAGTATCTGCTGGGAATGCTGGGAAGGGGTTCTGCTGCCAGCCCTCTCCCCATCCTCGGGGTAAAGGAAGCCTCATTGGGAAGTGGTTGTGGCTCAACTGATAGAGCATCCGTCTACCATACGGAGGGTCCAGGGTTCGATCCCCAGGGCCTCCTGACCCATGTGGTGAGCTGGCCCATGTGAATGGACACAGAGCAGACAACTTGGGGCGGGCGAGGGAATAAAAAACGGAAGCCTCATAAGCCCATCCAGACCTTTCTTCCTCCACAACCCACCATCGTTCCAGCATCCCTTCCATTAAGTGGCCCTCGAACCCCACTTCCACCCCACCAGGAATAGCCCAGGGAAGATTTCTGGGGCACCTCAATTGGCAGGAGGGAGGGAATTGAGGAAGGAGGGAATGAGAAACAGAAGAATGCTCGACCTTGGTCTCGTGGCTTCCCCACCCTGTGGGTGGCCTTGATTCCAAGCCCCTCCAGCTCAGACAGTGCTCCCCCCCCCCCCCTCGGTGCCCTTCAGCCCCGTGGCTTCACGCAGTCACGGGGTTCGAGGAGAAGACTTCCCGTAGGGCTCAGCCCTGAACTTCCCTCTTCCCAGCCCTCCTCTGCAGGGAGGCGGGGGCCTGCAGCACCGTGGGCCCCCATGGACAGGAAGAGGAGTCCCTGACAGCACCCAAAGGCAGTGTCCACCCAGACACCACCTCTTATCCTCACATCTGGGCTCAGAGAGGTTAAGGTTCTGGCTCAAGGCCCTGCTGGAAACTGGCAGTCTACATTCAAACCTGAGTCTGTTGACTCCAAAGTTGGGTTTTCCATGACATTCCCCTGGACCTCCTACGGGTGCTGGTGGCCTATGGTTGTCTTTCCAGCAGTGGAGTCTGGCAGGGAGGAGCTTTCCACACCCTCTCCCACAGCACCCGAGTGTCTGAGGGCCTGAGTGTCCAGGGCAGCAGCCTGGGTTAGGGCCCAGTGCCCTGGCACTGGATTTCAACCTTCACTCCTGGATGCCAACCAGCCACGATGCACACACCCAAGGGCCTGGCCTCAGCTTCTGCCCAGCCAGGCCTGAGGGTCAGTGGCCTGGACCAACCTTGGCAGCAAGTGTCCAGACCAGGCAGAGCTGGGGTTGTCCAGGAGCCTCAAAGGCCCATTAGAACCCCAGGGGTCCACCCCCCTCACCAAACAGATCAGAGGGACATGGATTGTTCTCTGGCTGTCAGTTAGGTCTTGTGGGTTTATAGGTTTGTTCAAGTCTTCTATCTCCTCATTGACCTTCTGCCTACTTGTACTATCTAGTTTAATGAAAGTGGAAAATGAAGGGTGGAGTTGGAGGTGGAGCTGGAAAGGTGCTCTGGAGCCTCTGCTGAAGGAGGGAGGTCTGCCTGCCCCAGCTTCCCCCCCTCCGTGCCTCTCTGGGTTAGTTCCTTCTGCCTGGCTACCCCTCCCAGCCACATCACATCCATCTCAGCGTTGAACCCTCCCTCCCAAGCAGGTGGAAGGCCCCCCCAGCCTTGAGCTCTCCTTCTCCCAGGCTTATCCCTCAGAAAGGACTGTGGTCACTCCCCTCTCCCCCTCCTGGGCCTGGCACTCTGTCGATGCTCCCAAAACACGCGCCAGTCACTGTCAGATTGGATCTGAAAACCCAAACTCCCAACATACTTCAAAGGATGGCGTCTCTTGCCTTGACCCAGGGGTTCTTCGGTTTTCTAGGGCACTAAATAGCCACTTTCCTAATGCGTCTAACACGTGATTTGATTTATAAGAAACCGACTGGACCACAAGAGTCCAGGCAGCCTGGAGGCGGCGCTCGCTCCCTGGCTTGTTTCTGCGCGCAGGCTGCCGAGGGCCCTGGAAGGTGGGGGGGCGATTTTCAAGGTGCTGGCTGCTTCCCCGGCTTCCCAGCCTCCCAGGCGGCCACCCAGGAACGGGCCAGAGATGGCAGGGCCCAGGTCTTCTGGGCCAAAGCAGAGGGAAGAACAGGAGTATAGTCTGCTTAGTACCCTTTTGTGGCTCCCCGTGGCCTCACAGGGACACCCAAACTCCTCCGTGGCCTCTGAGGCCCGGCGAGCCCGGCTGCCTGTGTCCTCACCCCCCCTCCCCCAGTCATTCCACGCTCCTTCCTACATGCCAGGCCTTTGCCTCTATTGTCCCTCTGCCCGGGACCCTTCCCCCCGATACACACCCTTGACGAGGCTAATCGTCATCCTTCAAGTCTCAGCTTGGATGTCACTTTTGCAGGAAGCCTCCCCAGAGCCTTCGAGGTCTGGCTTAGGTGCCCGCCTTTAGGATCCTGTGCTTCCCGCATCCCAGGCTTAACCACGCCACATCCCAGCTGCTGCTTCCCGCTCTAGCCCCCTCGAGACCTCAAGCTCTGGGTGGGCAGAGGCCACAGCTTGTTCACTGTGCTCTCCCCACCACCACCCAGAAACACGCTCGGTAAAGACGTGTGGAGTGAATGGACGGCACACGCAGGCCCGCCTGGAGAGAGCTGTCCACCATCTGCTCCTGGCTTCCTGTGCATGGGTGTGCGTGTGTACAAACGTGTGTCTGGGGGCAGGGAGGGAGAAGCCACACCAACTGGTCCCCAAAGAGCAGCTGAACAAATGATTTCCTTTCACCGTGGGCCTAACTGTGCTCAGCATCACCGGATGCTGGTCCAAGAGGCATCCCCAGAAGAATCAGCCACAGACAGGTACTGAGCACTTATTGTAAGCCAGGCACTATACTGAGCAATACCTGTCAGGCTGAATCCTCACGCTTCTGGAAGGCAGGTTGCTCTTTCCATCATCCCATGGTCCAGGTAAGGAAACTGAGGCTCAGAGAGCTTAAGCAACCCGCCCCAGGTCACACAGCCAAGACACAGGGGAGCTGGGATTTAAAGCAGGTCAGTGAGACTCCAGAGCTGGAAGCTGAACCATCAGGCAGCCCCACCTCCCCTACCTGTGAAGCACCGTGAGACGGGAATACTGCAAAGGCAGGAGACAAAGGAGGGGCTGTGTCTATTATTGGACTTCAGAGCAGGAGGAACTGACAGACCCCACCCCCCAGCCTCATCCCTGCAGCCCAGAGATACACAAGGCCTCATCGTCGGGGTGGGTGACAGAGCTGGGATGGAAGCAACTCCGAACCAGGTCAAGACACAAGTGATGCTGTCGAGCCTAGGGCTAGGCCTCCCGTGCTTGAGACTGAAGTCCTTCTGCCCCCAAGAAAGGGCCAGGTCCCTCCCTCTGGAGGGCTCTCAGCAACTGTTCCTCAGAACAGACGCCCTTCCTGGCCTCCCCCAGGCTCAAGCCCCTCCAGGCCTGGGGCCCCGCAGACCCGGGCCCAGTTTCCCTCCCACCCTGGCTTGGCAGGTGCAGTAGGTGAAAGGCTGTGGCACTGACCGGCAGTTCTGCTCCCCTGCCCCATGGTTTTTCCCTTTTAAACAAAAATGCAGGCCCTTTCCCCATCCCTTTGAAAGCAGGCCTCAGGTAGATAATGGACTGGGCAGGACCATCCCCAGCTGGCTGGAACCCAAACAGGAGTTCAAGCTCATGGCCATCTCTCACTGTCCCAGCCAAGTCCCCCACTGCCCCAGGAATTACAGAAAAATAATTAAGTAAAGCCCCTCCAGGCCAGGCACCGCCCCATCCCCATTGCCCGGGATCCCACAGCACCCCGGGGGTTTCCCTACTCTCATTTCCTAAGAGGAAACAGGCTCCCAAGGGGCAGGGACTCGCCCCGGGCTTTCAGCTGCCACCGCCACAGTCACGACTAGCCCTCCCTCCCTCGCTGCAGACCCTCCACCACGCAGGCCTCCTTCCTGCTCACCCCGGCCGCAGCGCCTCGTGTCTGCTGTTCCCTCTGCCTGGGACGCTCGACCCTGAATTCTCTGCCACCCTGTCCTTTCTCGACCTTCAGGGCTCTCTCGTGCCAGGCACTACATTATCTCATTTAATCTGAATCCCACCTCCACCTGGTAGCAAATGTGAGTGCCCTGTTGTACTGACGAGGAAACTGAGGCTCAGAGCGGTCAAGGGATTTACCCAAGTTACACAGTGAGGACAGGGTAGGGCAGGATTCAAAGGCTGGCAGCCTGACACCAGGGTCCCACCTCAGCACGACCCTCTACTGGCTCCTCAACAATCAGCAAACGCCCCAACCACCCCCAAGGTCACTTCCCGGCTCCTCTCACACTCTTCTCTCCTAATCTTCCCCCTCCTGTCTTTGCTGCCGCTTCTGGGAAGCCAGCCTCCACCTCCCTGATGGGCAGGGGCCTCCCTCCGCTGGGCGGTCCTGGCTGAGCTGCCACCTCACGCCTCCTCAACCTCGCACAGCCCACAGGAGGTGCCATCTCAGTCTGTCCCCCCATGGAGCAGCCTGGGCACCTGCCACGTGCCGGGTAAGGCATAAGACAGAGAGGACGTGAGCACACAGACATGGCAGTGCGGGGGAGCATGCCACCTCAGATGGGTGGCCGAGGAAGGCCACTCCAGGGATGTGGCATTTGAGCTGGGCACTGAGTGATGCCAGTGAGCCAGGGGTGCAGAGTCTGGGAAAGAGTTTCCAGGCAGAGGGGACAGTGGGGACAAAGGTCCTGTGGAGGAATGAGCTGGGTGTGTGAGGACAGGAAGGAGGCCAGGGTCGCAGGCCTGTTACACATGCAGGAAGGGGTGGCAGGCGAGCACAGGTGCGAAACGGCGGAGCCGGAAGTTGAACAATCACTCCCCCTCCACTAGAAAAACGAAGGCGCTGGGACGAACTACATGGTAACCTCGGAACCAGAATGGACATTTAGAACAACGACTGGAGCACCAGAGGAAGTGGGAGGCTGCAGTGCTCTCAGCTTTGTAAGTGAAAGCACAAACCAGCAGCCAGACCACACTGGATTCTGGAAGCGGCCCGATGGGGCCAGGACTGGCAGAGGGAACCTCCTCTAAGCTGTGGCTGAGGGTGGAGGTTGGTTGGGGGGGTCCATGAGGGGTCAGCGGTGGAAGCGGGCCTCAGTTTCCAACCTCTGGGCAGCAGCACTTCCAGCCTCCCACCAGCATCCACCTGGACCTAAAGAGCTAGTGTTTCCCCCCCCCCCCCAGCCCCTCTCCTGGTCTGGCAGACCCCTGAGGGCACAGCATAAGTTCTGGCCTCCGGTTCAGCCTTTTTTTTCCCCAAGAGGTACTCAGGATTGAACCCAGGACCTCGTACATGTGGAGAAGGTGCTCAACCACTGAGCTGGCCAGCTCTGCAGTTTCAGCCCCTTCCTGCAGCAGCGCCTCCTTCCTCACACCAGGATCTATCAGGATCAAAAGACTTCCTTATTTGGGTTTCTTCTTTTTCTTTCTAGTATTGTTTTGTCTGGGAGATCCCAGAGGGGCCCAGTGCAGACGCTAACCTCCCTTTCTCTCAGAAGCAGCATCTTCTGGCCTCACACCAGCATCTACAGGGAAATGAAGAGCCACTGCACGCTCTTTTTCTTTTAAAGGGAGTCCTCCATGTTGAAGGGAAAGGACACGAGACAGTATCTCAATGCTGGATGAAGAAATGAAAATCTCCAGTGTAAGCTGAGCGGGTGTAGCTCAGTGGTTGAGCACATGCAAGTTCCGGGTTCAATTCCCAGTAAAAAAAACAGAAACAAAAACAAAACCTCCAGCGTAAGTAACAATATCAGTAAGTAAATATGCAAGTATCATTTCATTTTTCATTGGTAATGCTGTTTTTTTCTTCTTAGAAGGCAAAGAATTTAAATTAATTAAAAACAAGTATAGGGGGGCTGAAGTCTCCCGTCAGACCCCCTCCGCTGGGAGAGCTTCCCAATAAACGTCTGCCTGCCTTGCCCTCCTCAGTCTCTGTGTCCCAGGGAGCGCCATTTTTTCTGACATTTGGGGGCTGGGGCTGGGACTACGTTGAGTCTGATCGACTGGTGAGGAGTTTCCGCCCTGCAGCTGCCGAGAGAGCCCATCCAACGCCAGACAGCGAATCTCAGCGGGCTTCTTGTCCGACTCATAGGCGAATCGTACCATCAACAGCTCAGGAGTATGGGAACGGCATCTTTTTGCTACATGAACGCCAATATCAACCTCTTCCGGACCAGAAATGAGAACCCACTGGACAGGATGGAAGGGAACCCTTTGCCGCCCCCTGACAGCAGGAAGGAGCCAGACTGAGTCGGCATCCCGAATCCCCTCACCCATCTGTTCTGCCCAGTATTCCCATTACTTAGGTCCTTCATCATATATATATAAAATCAAAGAGTTGGGAATGTTAGAGCTTCCCCCTTACAAGGTTTACAATGATTAAGAGGCCATAAGGCTGTGACTCTATTGGGCAAGATGCCTATAGGCAGAGAACAGCATATTTCCCCCAATGATAAGCCATAAAGCACAGTGGGAATGGAGCAGATAAGGACCCATCCCTTCCAGGCAACCACAGTCCAAGAACACCCTACCTCCCAGCCCACTACCCCCCAAGCCATGCAGAGAATTCTCTTTTAACCAGAGGCTATACTCAGAGTCTAATCCCTCCCCTAATGTTTTCCTGCCTATTGACGTACTGTAAAAATTCACATGTGCACCTTCTATGAGGTCAGGCCCCTTCCACTGTGAGAGCTTCCCAATAAACTTCTGCCTGCCTGCAAAAAAACAACAAACAACAAACAAACAAACAAAAACAAATATAGGGAAGTGGATGTGACTCAAGTGACTGAGCTCCTGCCTACCACGTGGGAAGTCCTGGATTCGGTTTCCAGTGCCTCCTAAAGAAGACAGTGGGCAAGCTGATTTAACAAGAGACACGAGGAAAAACATAATGAGATTCACAACAAAGCAGGGAGCAGAGGTTCTCGGTGCTTCTTATTAGAGGACGAGTAAGACAGTGAGCTGACGTAATGGGCACACACAGCAAGCTGTTGCAACAAAAGACACAAAAAGAAAAATACAATGAGAGACATTAACAAGGCAGGGAACAGAGATGGCTCAAGCCATTAGGTGTTTCCCTCCCATATTGGAGTTCCCAGGTTCAGTTTCCAGTGCCTCCTAAAGAAACAAGGAAGATGAACAGATACAGCAAGTGCAAACAATGAGGGGGTGGGGAGAAATAAATAATAAATTTTAAAAAACCAAACAAGTATAAGTCTTTGTTCCTGGGCACACTATGCATAAGATGTAATTTGTGACATGAACAACATAAAAGGGAGGGATGGAGGGATTTAGGTAATGTGTATGTCTAACCTATTGAATTCAGGTTGGAATCAACACAAACTAAACTTCAATAGATTTAGTATGTTAAATGCAATCCCCATGGGAACCATACAGAAATAATCTAAAAAATCTATAGAAAAGGAAAGGATAAGGGATTCAAATGATTCATTATAAAAGATTATCTAAACAGTAAGGAAGGCTGTAATGGAGAAAAGAAGGGGCAAAAAAGGTATAAGACTTATAAAAAACAATTAGCAAAATGTCAGAAAGAAATCTTGCCATATCAATAATTTCCCTGAACGTAAATGGATTAATTCTCCAATCAAAAGGCAGGGATTGGCAGAATGGATAATGAAACATGACCAACTTATACACTGTTTTTAAGAGACCCATTTTAGATACATAGAAACAAATAGGTTGAAAGTGAAAGGATGGGAAAAAAATATTTCATGCATACAGCAATCAAAACAGAGTGGGCATAGCTATATTACTATCAGACAAAATACACTTTATGTCAAAAATTGTTACAAGAGGGAAGCAGATGTGGCTCAACTGAAAGAGCGTCCGCCTACCATATGGAGGGACCAGGGTTCAATACCCAGGGCCTCCTGACTCGCGTAGTGAGCTGGCCCATGCGCAGAGCTGCCACACACAAGAAGTGCCATGCCACAAAGGGGCGCCCCCGCATGGGGGTGCCCCATGCACAAGGAGTGTGCCCTGCAAGGAGAGCCGCCCTGTGTGGCAAAAAGCGCAGCCCACCCAGGAGTGGTGCCACACACACGGAGAGCTGACACAGCAAGATGACGCAACAAAAAAGAGACATAGTTTCTGGTGCTGCCGAGGGTGCAAGTGGACACAAAAGAACACACAGCAAAGGGACACAGAGAGCAGACAATGGGAGGAAGGGGAGAGAAATAAATTTAAAAATTAAAAAAATTAAAAAATTTTAAAAAATTGTTACAAGAGATAAAGGACATTATATATTGATAAAAGGGTCAATTAAACAAGATGTTTTAACAATTATAAACATATATGACCCTAGCAGCAGAGTATAAAAACTATGAAGAAAAATAGATAGAATTGAAGGGAGAAATAGAAGCTCTACAGTGACAGAGATTTTAATACACTGCTTTCGACAATGGAAAGAACATGTTACAGTAGATCAATAAGGAAATAGAGGAACTGAAAAACACTGTCAGCTAACAAGATATAACCAATATATATAGAATACCTCACCCAACAATGGCACAATACACATTCTTTCAAATGCACATGGATCCTTCTCTAGGATAAACCATATATTAGGGCATGAAGAGTCTAAAAATTTTTAAAAATATAAAGTAACCTCTGACCATCATGGAATGATGCTATAAACCAATCGCAGAAGGAAAACTTGAAAATTTACAAATATGTGGATTTTAAAGAGCACATTCTTAAACAACCAAAGGTTTAAAGAAGAAATTACAGGGAAGTGGATGTGGCTTAAGAAATTGGGCTCCATATAGGAGGTCCAGGGTTTGATTCCTGGGGCCTCCTGGTGAAAGTGAGCTGGCCCAGACAGAGAGCGGGTCCATGCAGAGTGCTGGCCTATGTGGAGTGCTGGCCCACGCAGGTGTGCTGGCCTGTGCAGGAGTACTGGACTGCACAGAGTGCTGGCCCACACGGACAGTTGGCGCAGCAAGATGATGCAACAAAAAGAGACACAGAGGAAAGCCAATAAGAGACGCAACAGACCAGGGAGCTGAGATGGTGCGAGAGATCAAGCAACTCTGTCCCACTCCAGACAGTCCCAGGATCGGTTCCCGGTGCCAACTAAAGAGAAGACAAGCAGGCACAGAAGAACACGTAACAAATGGACACAGAGCAGACAGCAAGTGCAAAACAATGAGGTGGGGGTGGTGGTGGTGTAAAAATAAATAAATAAATCTTTTTTAAGAAAAGGAAGAAGAAGGAAGTACAAAGGAAATTAGAAAATACTTAGAACTTAAAGCCAAAACATATAAAAATTTGGGAATTGTGGGAACGTGGCCGTTGGGTCAGGCAGATAAGGCTCAGTTCTCACTAAAATAATGAAGAGCCAAAGGCTGCTTTGGGGGCCTACGTTGGGGTACAGCAGACCAGTACACTGCTTCACAACACCCTGGAGTATGAGGAACAGAGAGATGGAGAAGCCAAAACAACTAATTGTGAGTTGTTCAACCTCCCAGCTGTTGGGAAGGTCTCTCCTCCTCCACCCCCAAGATATTAAGTGAGGGTAAAACGCCAGACAAATTACATCTAACTAAGAGCAGCCTGCCCAGGAATGGCGCCGCCCACACTTCCCGTGCCGCTGACGACAACAGAAGCGGACAAAGAAATAAGATGCAGCAAATAGACACCAAGAGCAGACAACCAGGGGAGGGGGGGAAATTAAATAAATAAATAAATCTTAAAAAAAAAAAAAAATTACATCTAACTGACAGGACAGAAGATACCTGCCTCCCTGCCAGCTACTTTGGAGATAAACAGAACGGGAAAGTGCTCTGAGTCCTCTAGGAGAGTACTGGGATGTCCAAGAAGCCAAAGGAAAGCTGTGAGTTGCTTGCCCTGTGGCTGGACAGGGCACACACACCTGCCCTCGGGCAAACAGCAGAGGCGGCGCCGCTGGTTCCCAGCTCCAAACGAGGGTGTGTGTGGATTCCCAGGAGGAAGAGAGATCTGGGAGGGCAGAGTGGTTTCTTTGTGGTGACCTTAGCCAGCTGATCTCCCCCTGAATTTCGGAAGGGACCCCAACTCAACAGAGAGAGGGGAGAGGGATCTCCTCAGGCGGGCTGTCATGCCCAGCTGCCCAGGGCAAGAAAGGAAGTAGATCAGAGAGGAGGCAGGGAGAGGCAGGCACCTAGTCAGCAGGACTCCACAAGGCTGCAAGGAATCTAACCCACCCGAGGGAAAGGGGGTAGGCAGCCTTCTGAAAGGCCAACTAGCGTGAGGAGACAGGTTAGTGCAGTGAAAGAATCCCTGCCTTGCATATACGAGGTTCTTGGTTCGATACCTGGCTCTTCTTAGAGAAGGGATCCACTGGGTTATCAGGCATCCAGCTGGAACTTTATGACAAGGGACACAAAGACATTCTCTTTGCATTAGCTTTTATTGGGTTTCTTATTTTATCCTTTAAAAAAAAAGGTACCTTTTTAAAATTTCTCTTATTTTATTCACTAAAACCTGGTTCAAAACCTGCAGAAGGAAGGCTGCAGGGTGACTGATGAACACCAGCAGCCTGAGAAGATCATCAGGGGTCTAAGAGGGAAGGTTGCTCTTCTTTGTTTATTGTTGTTTTTTGTTCTCCCCCTCCCCTTGCTCCTTTTTAAAAAAATAATTTACTGCTGTCTTGTTTCTTGTTTGTTGTGTTTCCCCTTCCTTTGTTTCCTTATTATTATTTTTTTGGTTTTGTTCTTTCGCTATCAATTTTCTCTACCTACGCTATTTCTTTTCTCTCCTTCATCTTTCTATCTTTCTGTTTTCTGTTGTTGTTCTTTCATCCCATCTCTTTTTGTTTGGTCTTTTAATTTTTCCTGTTTTATTTCTCTCCTTTTTTCTCTGTTTTCTACTTTTTTTCTTTCCTCTTTTTTTTCTTTTCATCTCTTCTCATCAGTCCAGCCTTTTAATTCATTTCATATATTTTTCTCTGTGTCTCATTTCATTGTTTCTATATGACTTTTAAAATCTTATTCCTCTATACTTCTTACTCATGTTAATTATTCATTTTCCTAGGTCTTATATGGTTCCTCTCCTACCTTTTACTATTATTCTTAATATCATTCTTTTCCTCTTCCTATCTTTTTCCTTTTCTCTGGTCTCATTTTTTTTCTCCAAGGGAACATAGACAAAAGCAAGGAAATAGAATAAGAGGAATGAAGTGACAAAGTGAAACCTTACCACACACACAAAAACAATAACAAAATAAAACACTTGAATAGAGAGAGAAGCTAATCAGCTGAATAAACCTATCAAGATAAACAGACCTAGACACCAACAAAACATTACAAGCCATACTAAGAAACAGGAAGACATGGCCCAGTCCAATAAACTAAAAACCAGGAGGAGGATATGTAGAACATGGAATAACTAATCAGAGATGTCCAAACAAATATCATGAATCACCTTAATGAAGTGAAGGAAGAGATTAAGGATATTAAGAGGACACTGGGAAAACATAAGAAAGAGTAAACATATATAAAAAAAATAATGGATATGATGGTGATGAATGGCATAATCCAAGAAATAAAAAATACACTGGAGGGAAGCAGTTGTGGCTCAACTGATAGAGCATCCACCTACTATATAGGAGGTCCAGGGTTCGGTATCCAGGGCCTCCTGACCTGTGTGGTGAGCTGGCCCATGCGCAGAGCTGCTGTGCACAGGGAGTACCATGCCACACAGAGGCGTCCCCCATGTAGGGGTGCCCCATGTGCAAGGAGAGCCACCCTGTGCGAAAAAAGCACAGCCCACCCAAGAGTGGCACTGCACACATGGAGAGCTGATGCAGCAAGATGACACAACAAAAAAAGCGAGATAGTTTCCTGGTGCCACATGACAAGAATGCAAGCAGACACAGAACACACAGCAAATGGCCAAAGAGAGCAGACAATGGTGGGGGGCGGAAGGGGAGAGAAATAAATTTTTAAAAAAACTTTAAAAAAAAAACTAGTTAAAAAAAATACACTGGAAGCACATAACAGAAGATTTGAACAGGCAGAGGAAAGAATCAGTGATGTAGAAGACAGTACATCTCAAATCAAACAGATAGTAGAACAGATAGATAAAAAGATAGAAAAAATCCAGCAGGGACTTACGGATTGAATGACAACATGAAAAGCACAAACATGCGCATTATAGGCATCCCAGAGGGAGAAGAGAAAGGAAAGAGGACAGAAAGTATGTTGGAGGAAATAATGGCTGAAAACTTCCCAACCATATTGTGGGAGATGGATGTACATGCCCAGGAAGTTTAGCGCACTCCAAACAGTATAAATCCTAACAGCCAGATTCAAAGACATATACTTGTCAAATCGTTCAGTGCTCAAGATAAAGAGAGAATACTGAAAGTAGCAAAAGAAAAGAGATCCATCACATAGAAGGGAAGCTTGATAAGATTAAGTGCTGATTTCTTATCTGAAACCATGGAGGCAAGAAGGCAGTGGTATGACATAGTTAAGGTGCTAAAAGAAAAAAATGTCCAGCCAAGAACTCTCTAACCAGCCAAGATTGCATTCAAAAATGAGGGAAAGTTCAAAATATTCACAGATAAGCAGAAAATAAGAGAGTATGTCATTAAGAAACCTGCCCTTTAAGAAATACTAAAGGGAGTTCTGCAGGTTGAAAGGAAAAAACAGGACAGAGTTGGAGGAGAGTGTAAGAACAACTAAAAAAATAAAAAGAGAAATAAAAACAACATATGGCATACATAAACCTAAAGAAAATAAGGTTAATGTAAGTAATTCCTTGACGGTAATAACATTGAATGTTAATGGATGAAACTCACCAGTCAAGAGACACAGACTGGCAGAATGGATAAGGAAATATGACCCATCTATATGCTTTCTACAAGAAATCCACCTTAGACCCAGGGATGCAAGGAAGCTGAAAGTGAATGGTTGGAAAACAATCTTACAAGCAAATGATAACCAAAAAGAAAGGGCAGGAGTAGCTATATTAATATTGGACAAAATAGACTTTATATGCAAAACTATTGTAAGAGACAAAGAAGGACATTATATATTAATAAAAGGGATAATCTATGAAGAAGAAAGAACAATCATAAACATTTATGCACCTAACCAGGGTGCCTCAAAATATATGAGGCAAATACTGGAAAAACTAAGTAGAGAAATATATGCTTCTACAATTATAGTTGGGGACTTTAATACACCATTATCACCATTAGACAGAACAGCTTGACAGAGAATCAATAAAGAAACAAAAATTTTGAATTATATGTTAGAGGACCCGGACCTAATAGACATATGCAGAACATTACCCCCAAACAGAGTGGGATATACATTCGTCTTGAGTGCACATGGATCATTCTCCCAGATAGACCATGTTAGGCCACAGAACAACTCTCGATGAGTTCAGAACGACTGAAATTCAACACAAAGTAATTTCTCTGACCACAATGGAATGAAGCTAGAAATCAGTAAGGGGCAGAGAACCAGATTAGGCACAAAGATATGGAAGTTAAACAACACACTCTTAGACAAACAGTGGGTCAAGGAGGAAATCACAAAGGAAATCAGTAACTACTTTGAAATGAATGAAAATGACAATACAACAAATCAAAATCTATGAGATGCAGCAAAAGCTGTACGGAGAGGGAAATTCATAGCCATCAAATGCCTATATTTAAAAAGAAGAGCTAAAATCAGAGACCTAACTGTATATGTGGAGGAATTAGAAAAAGAACAATAAACTAACCCCAAAGGAAGTAGAATGAAAGAAATAACAATCATTAGAGAAGAATTAAATGAAATTGAATATAAGAAAGCACGAGAAAAAATAAACAAAACCAAAAGCTGGTTCTTCATAAAGCTTAATAAAATTGACAAGCCCTTAGCTAGACTAACAAAGGAAAAAAAAGGGAGATGATGCAAATATATAAAATAAGAAATGAGAAAGGGGATATCACCACCCACTGACCCCATAGAAGTAGAGTATCATATGAGGATACTTTGAAAAATTTTATGCCAACAAGATGGATAATTTAGAGGAAATGGATGAATCCCTAGAAACACACAAGCAACCTACATTGATGAAAGAAGAAACTGATGAACTCAACAGAACAATCACAAGTAATGAGATGGGATTAGTTATCAAAAACCTCCGAACCCAGGACCAGACAGCTTCACAGGTGAATTCTACGAAACATTCTGAAAAGAACTGATACCAATCCTGCTTAAACTCTTCCAAAAAATAGAAGTGGAGGGAAATTGCCTAACTCATTCCATGATGCCAACATCACCCTAATACCAAAGCCAACCAAAGATGCCACGAGAAGGTAAACTATAGACTAATCTTCCTAATGAAACTAGTTGCTAAAATCCTCAACAAAATACTTGCTAATCATATTCAACAACACAGCAAATGAATTATACACCCTGGTATGCAAGGATGGTTCAATATAAGAAAATCAATCAATGTAATACACCACATAAACAGACTGAAAGAAAAAAATCACATGATCATCTCCATAGATGTAGAAAAAGCATTCAACAAAATATAGCACCCTTTCCTGATAAAAACACTTCAAAAGACAGGAATAGAAGGAAACTTCCTCTAAATAATAAAGGGTATATATGAAAAACCCACAGCTAACATCACTTTCAATGGTGAAACTCTAAAAACTTTCTCTCTAAGATCTGGAACATGACAAGGATGCCCACTGTCACTGCTCTTCCTTAATAAAACATACCAAAATTTATGTGATGCAATGCTCAGAGGGAAATTTATAGCTATAAATGTTTATATTAAAAAAGAAGAAATATCTCAAATTAATAACCTAACTTTACATCTTGAGGGACTAGAAAAATGAGAGCAAAGTAAACCCAAAGTGAGCAGAAGAGAGGAAATAAAAATAGAATAAAGATAAATTAGAGAATAGAAAACCTCTGAGAGAATAAACAAAATGAAAAGTTGATTCTTTTAAGAAAAAACAATAAATTTGACAAACCTTTAGCTATGCTGACAAAGAAAAAAGAGAAAAGATGCAAATAACTAAAATCAGAAAGGAAAATGGTGATATCATTACTTCCCTTAAACACATAAAAAAGATTATTAGAGAATATTATGAACAATGACGTGCCAATGAACTAGATAATCTAGAAGATAAGGGAAAAAAATCATAGAAATACATCAGTTACCCACATTGCCTCAAGAAGAATTAGAAAACATCAAAAAAATCTTTAATATGTACAGAGATTGAATCAATAATCAAAAACCTTCGACCAAAGAAAAGTCCAGGACCAGATGGCTTACCTGGTAAATTCTATGAAACATTTAAAGAAGAATTAATATCAGTCCTTCTCAAAGTCTACCAAAGAATTCAAGAGGAGGGAACATATTTTAATTCATTCTATGCAGCCTCATTATTCTGATACCAATGCCTAGTAGAGTCATCACAAGAAAAAGAAAATTAAAAACCAAATTCCTCTTATGAATATAGATGCAAACTCTTTAACAAGATACTAGCAAACTGAATCCAATGGCAAATTAAGTCGATTATACACTATGACCACATGGGATTCACCCCAAGAATGCAAAGCTGGTTCAGAATATGAAAATCTAGTAATCAACTACATAAATAGAAAAAAGGAAAAAAAGAATATGACTATCTCACCAGATGCAGAAAAAAGGCATTTGACAAAATCTAGACACTTTGTTGATAAAAACACTCACAAAAGTAGAAATAGAAGGAAACCTTCTCACCATGATAAAGGTTATGATAACTCACAGCTAACATCATACTCAATGGTGAAAGACAGAAAGCTTTCCACCTAAGGTCAGCAATGAAACAAGGATGCTTGCATTTACCACTATTCAATATTGTACTAGAAGTTCTTGTCAAGACAATTGGCAAGAAAAGTAAATAAAAGGTAACCAGATTGGAAAGGAAGAAGTAAAACTATCTCAATTTGTAGACAAAATGATCTTATATATAGAAAACCCAAAAGAATCCCTAAGAAAACTACTAGAACTAATAAATGAATTCAGCAAAATACAGGGTACAAGATCAATATACAATTTTGTGCTCCTATAGCCCAGTAATGAACAACTCAAAGAGGCAATTAAGAAAACAATTCCATTTACAATAGCATCTAAAAGAATAAAATATTTAGGAATATATTTAAGGATACAAAAACTTGTACACTGAAACGTACAAAACACTGCAGAAAAAAATTTAGGAAGACCTAAATAAATAGCAAGGCATCCCATGTTCATTGGAAAAGTTAACATTGCTAATACACCAAAATTACCCAAAACAATATACAAATTCAATACAATCCGTATTCAAATTCCAGCAGCTTTTTTTTTTTTTTCACAGAAATGGAAAAAACCAATCCTCAAATTTTTATGTAACTGCAAGGGGCCTCAAATAGCCAAAACAATCTTGAAAAAGAAGAACAGCATTGGAGGACTCACACTTCCCAATTTCAAGTTGTATTACAAAGTGGCAGTAATCAAAACAATGTGGTACAAGCATAAAGATAGACAAATAGATCAGTGGAATAGAACTGAAACTCCAGAAATAGACCCACACATCTATGGCCAACTGATTTTCTGCCAAGGGTGCTAAGAACCTACAGTAAGGAAAGAACTGTCTCTTCAATAAATAGCATTGGGGAAACTAGATAGCCACATGGAAAAGAATAAAGTTAATACCTACCTCACATCATATACAAAAAAATCATCTCAAAATGGATAAAAAACCTAAACATAAGAGCTAAAACTATAAAATTCTTAGAAGATAACAAGAGGGTCAGATCTTCATGAACTGGGACTTAGCAGTGGATTCTTAGACATGATACTAGAAACAATGGATAAATTTGATTTCATCAAAGTTTAAAAACATTTGGGCATTGAAGGAAATTGTCAAGAAAATGAAAATAAAACCTACAAAATGGGAAAAAATAGTTGCAAACTATAGATTGGTTAAGGGTTTAATACCCAGACTATACAAAGAACTCTTACAACTCAATGATGAAAAGTCAAAACAAACCAATTAAAAAACAGGCAAAGTACTTTGTTTCTCAGCTGCTAAACTAAATACCTGTAACATGGGTTTACTAAAACAATGGGAATTTATTGACTCAGAGTTTTGAGGCTAAGAGAAATCCAAAATCGAGCGTCAGCAAGGCACATTTACCAGGAAGACTGTGGCGCTTTGGGGTTGGGTGCCAGCAATCCTTGGCCCTTGGCTTTTCTGTTACATGCCAATGTACATGGTAACATCTCCTTTCTCCTCCAGGCTTTGTTGACTTCCAGATTTTTCCTGTGGCTTCCTCTCTCTATGCCTGACCTTCATTGTGTAGATTAAAGCCCAACCTGATTCAGTTGGGCCACACCTTAACTGAAGTAATGTCTTCAAGAAATCCTGTTTATATTGGATCCACACCCACCAGAATGGACCAAGATTAAGAACACGTTTTTCTGAGGTACATAATTCAATCCCCAACATACCTGAATAGACATTGCTCCAAATGAAGATACACAATTGGCCAATAAACACATGAAAAGATGCTCAACATCATTAGCCATTAGGGAAATAAAAATTAAAACAACAATGAGATACCACTTCAGACCCATAAGGATGGCTATTATTAAAAGAATGGAAAATAACAAATGTTGGAGAAGACGTAGAAATTGGAACTCTAGTGCATTGTTGGGAATGTAAAAAGGTGTTGCTACCGTGGAAAGCAATATGGCAGTTCCTCAAAAATTTAAATACAGAATTACTATTTGACCTGGCAATTCCACTTCTAGGTATAGACACAGAGTGAAAACAGGGTCGCAAACAGATAGCTGTACATCAATGTTTTTACAGCAGCATTATCCACAATAACCAAAATGGGGGAACAGCTCAAATGTCCATCAACAAATAAACATATAAAGAAAATGTGGTACATACACATGGAATATTATTCAGCCATAAGAAAAAAATGAAACTATGAACATGCTACAAGATGGAAGAATCCTGAAAACATCATATTCAGTGAAACAAACAAGACACATATGGACAAAAATTGTGTGACATCACAAGACAGGACTAGAAATAGCAGATCTGCAGAGGTAGAAAGCAGATTAGAGGTATTCTCGAAGGGCAGATGAAGGGAGTTGGGAAAGCATAGTGTTTGCTTGTGAAAATTAAAAGTAAAAAAGTCCCAAGGTGGAAATCACGTAAAAACCAGAGTGGCCTAAACTCCAGCAATGAGTCACTTATGTTTCAAAAGCCTCAGTTTATTCAGTGCCAAAGGGAAGGGCTGTGATTGGCGCATCTCAGAACTCTCCAATATCACGAAAAAAAAAGATTTAAGCAGGATGCATGGCAGTGGCAGGATCTGATACTTGCTGTTAAAAGAACCCACTGGTGGGAGAAGGGATTGTAGGGGACAGGACTAGCTGCAGGGAGACCAGTAAGGGGTGGCTGCAATGTCCAGTGAGAAACAGTGAAAGCAAATCCATGGGAAAGTGGAGGGATTCAGAATACTTTTGAGGTAGAGTGAAAAGAACAATCCAGAAGGGACTTCAGCAGTCATGTAACAACCCTTTCCTCCCAGAGGAGGTGGAAGCCCCAAGAGGGGCAGGGCCTTGGCGGGCCCCCCGGCCAGTGACCAGGTGGGACTAGACCTGCCTCCTCCATCCCAGGCCAGATGGCTCACCCAGGGCTGGTTTCCAGAAGCCCAGAGACCGAGGGGTAGTACTGGGCAGAGGGGCTGGGAAGTCCTACTCTTCAGCTGACGCCACTGTGTGGATTTTGAACTAGGCTTACCCTGGTTTCCTGACTTACCTGGTCAATTAGCCCCAGGTCCCTGGGGTCAGGAGAAGCAGAGCAGATGGTAGGAGAAATTGCCCTCAGGGTGCAAGGTATTGCCCTCAGGGTGCGAGGAAAAGATCCTCAACTCACTTGGCAGAATGAGGTCAGGGCAGGCCAGGCTGGAAGGGGAGGTCGGCAAGGTGACCCTTGGGGACCCTGACATTGGCAGAAGGCTCTACCTGTGGAGTCAGCCTGAAGCTGGGGTGGGGGAGGGAAAGGACCAGGATGCAGACCCCAGGACGGCAGCTGTGGCTGACTCCTACCAGGCCTCCTGCTCACTCCAGACCGGGCCAGGCTCTACCGTCATGATGAGCGCCGGGGCCAGACGGTTAGTCTGCAGCCCTCGGCAGGACGGTGTGGTGTGGGGACTGCCCTACTTGGAACTAGGTGGCCCAGAGGGTCAGCTTCGGGGCTGCAGGGATCCCCATCTCCTGCTTTCCATCTGTCCCAGGAGTGACCAAGTACCCTCTGCCCTGGGGAGGCATCTTCCACTGACCACTGCCCCGCGTCCTGCTAAGCATGAACAGAACCGCTGCATCTTTCAAGTCTGGGCTCCAGGAAGCCAAGACCATCAAGGTGAGCTGGCCCAACCTCCTTATGATTTTTGTGGGTAAACTGAGGCTCAGAGAGAGGCAGAGACTCATCTAGAGATTTCGAAGGAAGGGAATGGCAGAGCATCCTGCTCGCCAGCCCCAGAGGGATAAATAGGGAAAGAAGGTAGGAAGGACAGACATCAGGCTACTTTGCCCAGGTGGCCAGACCTGGGCCTCTCTCTCACATGGTACAGGCAGTCCCAGCCAGTGTCCACCCTACCCTGGCACACCCATGCTCGTGGCCCCCGACTCACCGTGGCCGTCTCCTGCTGCGTGGCCTGGGCTGCAAACCGCGCGACGTGGTTGACAATAGGGGAGAAGTTGGTGGGACCGTAGAAGCGGATGTGGGGCAGGCAAGCCGAGTACGCCTGGGCGATGCCATCCACACCTGTGTCGGGGCAAAGGGTCAGGATTGGCCCCACCCAACCATAGCCCCAGTGAGGTCACGCCAGCCCTGCACATGCTCCAGCCCCAGTTGCTGACAAAGCATTTATTTTGGGTTCACCCAAAATGCCCTGCCATGACCAGGGCGGGCCCCAGAAGATCAGAAGCTCCTAGAGGGCAGGGCCGGGGTAGTATAAAGCAAAGAGCCCTGAGTTTGAATTCAAACAGAGCCGATTTGAAATCCCACCTTTGCCACTTGTTAGCTTTGGGACCAGGGACATGCCGTTGAATCTCTCTGAGCCTGAGTCTCCTTGTATGTCATGGGGCTGAAAATCCCAACTCTTGGACGCTTGGCAGGAGGGAATCCAGCAGGCCCTTCCCAAAGCAGGAGCCTGGCAAAGTCTGCAGGACACCTGGGACAATGGGGAACCATCTGGGGGTCCATTGCGGACATACTGTGGCTTCCGCTCAGGGTGGGCGGGGGTATTAAATGAGAAGCTGGCCCTGCCCCTGCACGTAGGAAGTGCTCTGCAAAGAGCCACTGTCAGGAGCCTCAGCATCTCCCCGCTGCCCTGCGGTCCTGCTCAGAAGGCCTCTGGCCGGGGATGAGGCTGACCAATCTGAGCTTGGACTAAATGTTCCTGGAGACCTGCCCTAACCCACACAGACCCCAGCAGGAGCCCAGGGTTCCTTTCTAGCCAACAGACACCCATGGTTTCTGAATCATGGCATTATCTCCAAGTTGGTGACTCAATGCATTTCCCTTCTGAATACAAACACGGGCCAGCTTTGGAGGGCTCCAGGGAAGGGAGATGCTCCACCCAAGCCAAATCCCAGGCTGACAGGGCCCGTTCAAGGTCTCCTGACCGCGGGGACCACCCTCTCCTAGACCTGCCCCTCCTCTCCTCTAATTGCTTGACTGTCCCTGAAATCCTCTTAGGAGGTGAGCAAACATCACACCCTTTCTCAGTGTACCCCCCAAGCACAGAGACCCCCAATCTTTAGCTGCCAAGCCCACTGAGCATGAAGGCTCTTTGTGGAAGGCAGGGAGAGCAAAGGGGGTGGAGTAGGGCAGGGTGGGAGGGAGGGAGAGGGAGATGCCACCCCTGGCTCCTTATGGCCTGCACGGGCCTTCCTGACCAACCCCCTGGGTTGAGCCAAGCAGGTACTGGGCCTCTCTGGGGCAGACACCTGGACCAATCTCCCCACCCCTCCTCCAGACCTGGTACAAACCTGGGGCAGATGCACGTGTGTTTGACACTCACCTGAGCAGAAGGGGTTGGTAGGGTTGAAGTTGATGGCAAACTCATGGGAGACCTGAAACGCAGAGAAAGTGCTGAGCAGGCAGGCTCCTGCCCCAAACCTGGGCCGCCGCCCCCACCCGCAGCGCAGCCGAGGCTCCCTGAGGGCCCCTGGCTATTGCTGCACCCCCACACCTGCTTTCACCCCCACCGCTAGGTCTGACCACCATCTCTTCCGGGGAGATCAGGGCTGTCCATGCCTCTCACCCAAGGACAGGTCCTCTGTAACTCCCGAGTGCACAGACATGGCGGCGTGGGGCCAAGGGCCCTTGGAAAGCCCCCGTGTCACCAGCTATCCTGGTGCATGGGGCCGCCATTAGAGTTTCACTTCTTTGGGCCCCAAAGGCTCTTCTTCTCCATTTGAATAGTAAGCAAGAGTGTTTGGAAGGGAGCCTTCCTTATGATGATTAGATGGCAAACCCACTTAAGAGCTGGACTGGGGGATCAGGAAGAATTACAAGAGGTAAAGTTGTCCTGGGGTAAAGGACCCCCAGACCTCAGTCGCTAGGGAGAGTTCCAGTCTAGATACAAACAGTCCAGACAGACCCTTTAGCCTAAGACGATACAGTGGAGGTTCTAGGAGGCCCCACCAAGTCCAACACCCCTATTTTACAAATAAGCAAGGGGAGGCCCCGAGAGGGGACACCGTGTCCAAAGCCACCCAGTGGAAGAGGCTGAGACGCGGGCTCCGCGAGCCTCGGCAGGCGCAGGAGCCCAGGCCTTCCCGGGCACCCCCGGGCCAGGGAGCAGCGGCTCTGCAGGTGTCCCCAGCACCACCCTGCCCTGGCGCTGCTCGCTCCCAGCAGGCAGACAAGAGGGAATGGGGTTTCCTGCACTGGCTGTGCAGCCCCTCGGGTCCCAGCACAGAACTGGTCCCGGGACGTCCCTCCTAGGCCCTGCCCCTGCTCAGGGTTCCGCCTTCACCCTGTCCCTAGTCTGGGCTCCAGGTGTGGGGGCCGGAAGTCCTGGTTGCCATGGAGACTTCATGAGCCTCTGTAGAGATTAAGGGGGGCTTGTTTGGAGGGGGCTGAGAGAGGAAAGTGGTTGCCAGGGAAACAGGCCTCCTTTGGGCTGATGAATTCTCGCAAAATCAGATTTTAGAGACTTTAGAGACCGCGGGGGAAAAGCCCCTTCTGATAGGGATGGGTTACCATCCTGCTTTGCTCAGCCACACGAAGTCCTCAGACCCCCGCTCTTCCCCACCTTCCCATGGCCTGATGGTAGAGTGAGTCACCAGCCACCCCAGTAGCCTCTGAGGTTATCTACCCCAGTGGCTCCATTCCACAGGCAGAAAAACTGAGGTTCAGAGTGGACCCGGTGTGACTCAACAGCAGAGCCAGGACCAGACCTGGGGGACTGCCTGCAGTGGACCAGCTCCCCACACCCCATAACTTCCTGCCCTGATTTGCCTGAAAAAGGCCAGTACACACCAGCAAACTGCCTGGTAGCCATGCCAAGCTGATTAGGGACCCCTGGGGACCGGATCGGCCACAACCTTTTGTCCTGAAACCTCCCTGCTTCCTTCCCACAATCGATGGTCTGTTCGCCCCACCAGGCCTGGCCCAGCCCCACGGCAGTAACTTAACACGCTGGAACCTGCTGGGCAGTGGAGGGGGCATGCAGGCAGCTGTCCTCTCCAAGCCTCAGTTTCCTCATCTGTAAAGTGTATGTGTGTGTGTGGGGGGATCCACCCGCTGTGCTCTCCCTGCCGCAGACCCCTGCACAGGCCCTTCCTCTGCCCCGTCACCCTCTCAGGGAAACCCCCAGGCACTCCCTAGGGCAGGGGCCCTCCCTGGGCCCCCCCACTCAGCCCTGAGGAAGAACCCGTCCTGAGGGTGGGCAGCCGTCCAGCGCTCCTTCCAGCTCCCTCCCCTCAGGGAACCAGCGCCTCCTTCTTCCCAGGCAGCCGGGTCGGGCCCCAAATCCACCCTGTCGACAAGTGCTGAGCACCTACTGTGCGACAGGTGCCAAGGCAGGAGGGAACCTGGCAGGTGAACAACTGAGTGGACGCGGGGCAGGGCGAGCGGTCAGGGAAGGCCGCTGAGGGGCTGGTGTGCAGCCGGGGGCAGGGGGCGACAGGCAGGGGAGGGCCACGGGCAAGGGCCATGAGGCGCGAAGGGACAGCAGGGGCAGGGGGCGCACGGGGCGGCAGCGAGGGGAGCTGGAGCGGGAGAGACAGAAGGGCCGAAAGGGGCCGAGCTGGCAGGGCGGGGAGGCTGGGACAGCGCGCCTGCCCTCCCCAGGCCCGTTCCTGTCCCCGCCCCAGCCCTGCTGGGCCCTCGGGCCAAGCCCCGGCCTCCCCGGCTGTCCTCTGACATTTCCAACAAGGCTTTTGCGCAAGAAAACATCTCATTCAGCCGCATTCTTTGAACGCTGCCTGGTCTCCTAGCAACCAGCTCACGCTGGGCCGGCCTGCACCCACCCTGCCCTCAGAGGCACCTCTGCGTCTACCCAGGGGCCCGGCTTTGCTCCCAGGACGCCACCCCGCCCCATCTGACCGCAGGGCCGCCTGTCCTTCCACCCCACCCCGGAGAGCCACTCCCTGCAATTCTATGGGAAAAACCACCCTCCCCGGGGAGAGTGGGAAGGAAAGTTTACTCTGGAAAGAGCATGCAACACAGTGGGGCAGACAAGAGTGGGCACCGGCTGAGACAAACGTGCAGACTCAGGGGCTCTCTGTGCTAACACCCCTCAGGCTCTCACGGGGGAGGCAGAGTTTCTGGACTAAACCTTAGAGTCCATCTGCCTGGAGCCCAGGCCCCCTGCGGTAAGCATGACTTGCAGTGGGCCAGTGACTGAATGCCTCTGAGCCAAGGTGCTTTCATCTGTCACAAGGGACGACACCCCTTGCCGGGGGGAGCCGCTGTTTCTCACTCACTGCCTCTTCCTGCCATGGATGGAGAAAACCCAGAGCTGTCCTCCAGCTGTGCCCTCCAGCCTCAGGGCTGCCCCACCCAAATGCTCACTCTGCAGGCTCCCAAACCACCCCTCTAACAGCCTCTGCCCTTGTCTTGGGGTTCCAGGAGGAGCCCACCTTCCTCCTGCCCCAGGCCTATCCCCCGTCCTCCCTCAGGGAGCCCCCACTCGCCCACAAGACCCCTCTTCTCACGTTGACCTCTCGCCTGGCTCCTTCCCACCGCCCTTGACCTGTCGAGCTGCCTCTTCCAGGGGTGTCCACGCCGGCCCTGCCCCTCCCCTCCCCCCCTCCCTCAGCGCTCACCCCCATGCCTCCCACCACGGCGCCTCTTCCCCCTTCCTCCCGAAACAGTCCTCAGTTCCCTGGACTATGAAATGGGTTAGTGACAGTTTCTACCTCATAGGGTATTTGGGAGAATTAAAGGAAGCTGCTGGGGCGAGGGAGCTGGACCCAGGAGAGTGGAAGGGCCCGATACGGGCGCATCTGCTTCTGTACCACGCCTGGCTCCGCTCGGGCCGCTCTGTCACGGGCCCCATTTCCTCTGCCGGGCCCCCCCCGTGGGCCCTGCTCATGCCCACCACCTCCCACAAGCTCCTCACCCCAGGGGGCCCCTCCACGACGATGAGGCCCAGGCCTCCCAGCCCCTGCCCTGCGCTCTGGACACCCTCCCTCTCCTCCTGGACCTCCCCGCACCATCTCCCCGGACAGCCCCGTCTCCACGCCCAGCTGGAACCCGGAGGCCTCCTTGGGCCATGCCCACGCGGGCACCAGCCAGTCCTGCCTCCGGCCCCTGGCACCCGCCATCGCCCCTTCTCTCCACCCTGTCCCTCTGGCCTGCAGCCTGTGGTCGCCCCCTCCTGGGTCCCCCCCAGCCCCCACCCTGGCCCGAGTGCGCCTTCAGAAATGCCAGTCTGATGGTGACGCCCACGGAGAGCTCACAGCGGCTCCCTCTGCTCTTCCGCCTGCTTTCGGGGCCCTGCACGGCTGGCCCCTAGCCCCCCAGCCGCGTCTCTCCATCCTGCCCATCCTCGGGGAGCATGCGGTCACCCCACCTTCTCTCAGTTTGTCCAGCTCACCCGACTTCCTCTGCCTCCCACCCCGACTTTGCAGAGGCTGTTCTCACAGCCCTGAAGGCTCCCCGCAGCCTGTCCCCGCTCCAGCCACTCTATTGCTGCTTACCCTGCCCATCTCATCTTAGACCTCTCTCGCCTCCTCCAGGAAGCCTCCCCTGATGCTCCCTCCGCTGGGCTCCCCCAGGTCCATTCTTAGCACTGATGACACTGCCTGTCTGTAGGGTTCCCAGATAAAACGAAGGACGCCATGGTAAGTGTGATTTCAGATAAACAACTAATACCTTTTTTGAGTATAAGTATATCTCATGCAATGTTTAGGACATACTTACACTAAAAAATGATTCATTGTTTATCTAAATTCAAATTTAACCGGGTGCCCTGTATTTTTATTTGCTCTGTCTGGCAACCCTGCCTGTTCTCCCCACCTGACACGCGTTCTGACATGTCCTGCCCCTGGCACAGCTCCAGTGTCTGAGTGAGGTTCAGGCTGAAGAGACGGGGTTTGGGGTAAATGCAGAGAAGGCACCGGGCCTTTCTAAAGCTGGTCTCGAGAGGCCACACACGGATCCCAACGTCGCATCGAGAGGAACCAGGCTTCACTCACCTTCCAGTCTGGGGGTAACTGGGCCCCAAACCCCAGGGCAGGAAACATCTTATCACTAATTAGGAGGAAAAAAACCCACTGTGAGACAACTGGTCAGGGGCCTCCATCTCCCACCCTCACCCAGCCCCCTCCCACGAGGGTGGGCCCACCCGGCCTCACCGAGCACAAAAGGCTCCCCACGGGGTACCTGGTGGATATGCTGCCTTGGATCGTCCACACCCACGGCAGCAGACATTGCTAATCAACCACAGCACTTCTATCCAACCGGCCTGGGTGCCGCCTCTAGAGCCTTCTCAACTTGGGGCCCTGGGCAGCCACTAAACCCGCAGTCATGAAGGAAGACGGGATGTACTACCTGTCTCTCAACCTCCCATTTTATGGCTGGGGAGAACTCTCCTAAAATGAGGACCCTGGCTTGGCATTCAAGGCCCTTCACCCTCCAGCCCCAGGGTCTAATCCCATCTCCTTCCTCCTGCTCCCTCTCCCATTCTATCCTCCAGCCCTGGCTACGCACTGTTCCCCAAACACACGGGGCAACTTCACATCTTCAATCCTCTTGTGCCCCCTCCTGAAGTACTTCTTCCGTTCTGTTCTCCCTGGCAAACTCCTACTCATCCTCTAAGGCTCAATTCAAATGACCCCTTCCGTCTATGGCTTCCCTGATACTACAGAATGCGTCTCTCTTTTGTATTCCCAGAGCTACCTCACTTCACATGTAAGTTAGTCACTCAGAACTGTGATTTCTTCCCCATTTCCCCCCTTGAGTGGGAACTTCCTGAGGACAGAAACCATACCTCATTTGTTCATTCATTCAACTTATTTTCTTGAGGATCCCTCTGACTGCCACATGGAGAACAAATTGTCAGAGGCCAGGGCAGAAGCAGGGAGGCCAGCCAGGAGCCTGCTGAGATAACCTGGATCAGAGCTGATGGTGGCTGGGGCTAGGGTGGTAGCAGTGGGAATGGGGGAAGAGGCTGGACTCAAGTGTCTTTTGAAGGGATTTGCTGAATGAGCAGATGTGGGAGATGAAGGAAAGAAGGAAGGAAGGAAGGGGAGGTTTGGAGGCGAGCGGGGCCGCCTCTCACAGAGGCGGGGCAGACAGTGAGAGAGTCTGGCTGTTCAGGGCTCGCTGTGGCCTTGCTAAGTCTGACTGCCCACCAGAAGGCTCCGTGGAGTGGCTGAGCTGGCAGCTGCAACACTCGGCTCCTCCCAGCCACCCAGATGGAGACTGAACACCGTACCTCTTCTTTTTAAAGATTTATTTATTTCTCTCCCTTTCCCCGCCCCCCCCAACTGTCTGCTCTTTGTCCATTCACTGCGTTTTTCCGTGTCCCTGTCCACTTGTATTCTTGTCAGCAGCACCAGAAATCTTTTTTTTTTTCCCAGTTTTCAAAACATTTTATTTCATACAAAAATATTACATATTTGAGCATGTGAGCCTGTCTCCCAAATAGAAGCTGGTTCTTTCAGTTCCTCAGGTCAACCTTTCTTCAGAGGCAAATAAAGAAATACATCCTATGACGTAGAAGCTGAAGCTGTCATTAGTTATGGGGTACCCAAACTGAGTGAGGGTGGGCCTTGCCCCAGTATGACTGATGTCCTGGCACGTAAAGCAGACTGGACACAGAAGTAAGCCACAGGGAGCAGCCAGAAGCTGGAAAGCACCGGGAATCTGTGTCTTTTTGTTGCGTCATCTTGTTGCCTCAGCTCTCCGTGTGTGCGGCGCCACTCCTGGGTGGGCTGCACTTTTTTCGCCCTGGGCGGCTCTCCTTACGTGTGGGGCTCCCCTACGCGGGGGACACCCCTGCGTGGCAGGGCACTCCTTGCGCGCATCAGCACTGCGCATGGGCCAGCTCCACACGGGTCAAGGAGGCCCGGGTTTGAACCCTGGACCTCCCACGTGGTAGGCGGATGCGCTATTCATTGAGCCAAATCTGCTTCCCTGTACCTCTCTTAATGTGGCCTGGGATCACAGCCACCCCTGAGGTTTGGAGCCCCCTGGCAGTCAGGTGCTCGTCCTCAGACAGCCTCTCTCTGGGAGGACAAATGCTCACAGGATTCCTGAGGCTGCTCTCCCCCCTGCCAGATCTCTGGCACCTGCTCCTTCCCCCCTGACTTCCATGTGCTAGCCTCCCAGCCATGCCGCCTCTGCTGGGGCAGCCAGCAAGCACCATCCGTGACAACGAGCGTGCAACCCTCAAGTGACTTCTGGATTTTCCAGCTCTGCATCAGGCCCATCCTGTTGGCGGCCACACCTGTCATACCCTCTACGTGGCTTTCCCTCACTGACTTTTCATGGTTCCCCAGAAGGTGGGGTCTGTGGAAAGCAAGGTCCTCACCCACTCAGAAATTCCCCACAGGAGCCAGACTGTTCAGCCATTTGGTGCCCGACCCAGGAACCGGGAGGGGTGGGTTCCAATCCCACTATCGGTATTACTTTAGACAAATTCTCCACCCTCACCAGGCCTCCATTTCCCCAGCCCTAAAAGGGGAGGTTGCCGCAATGGCAAGCACGTTTCAGCTCCCGTCCCAACTCACTGCTTAGTGGCTACCTGGTGTACTGTGTGCAGAAGGATCAACCAAGTCTGAATCTGTGCTCCACAGATAAGAGTATGGTAGTTGATTAGCCATGTCTGCCACAGGTATAGGAATGGGTAATACTAACTGCCTCCCAGGATTTGATCTGGGTCCCTTCTAGCTTTGACAAGCTAAGCCTCCCCGGTTGAAAAGAGCCCTAACTGACCTTCAGGCCCCTTCCCAAACATACCTGTCGTAGTCCTGAATGATCTGCCCTACAGCCCAGATGGCCGACAAGTACTCGTTGGTGCCCATGGGGTTGATATAGTGTAAAGAAGAAGGGTCAAAGGGGTTCCCGTTGGAGGCTGTGAAGTCTATCCCAACCTGCAGAGGGAGGGGGAAACAGGTTATCCACTAGGGCCAGAAACCCCCTGCTCCCTGCCCTATCCCTAAGGAATAGGAGAGGCTGATGGGACATGGGAAGCGTATTCATCTCCTAGCTCCAATCCCCAATAAAATGGTCTGAAACTTAGAAACTGCTCTGATTGCATTATTCTCCAGCTCTAACACCATCTGTGGCTCCCTACTGCCCAAGCATAAAGCCCATTGGCCTAGATATAATACAAGGTCAACTTACACCCCCAGATTCCTTTTCCTCCTCTCTCCCTTTCCCCTTGTCTAATTCTTATCCATCCTCCACATGCAATTCAGATGCTGCCGCCTCAGGGAAGCCTTCCCAGATACCTCGCCTCTCCAGGGTACCTCCCCATCCTCCCTCAGACCACCAAAGGCCCCTGGGGCTGGCGCGCCTGAGCCCTCGAGAGACCCCCTAGAGTCTGGCACACAGGAGAAGCTCAGGGCACATCTGACCATTGAACAAATGCACGCGGCAGGAAGAGGAGGGCCCGGCCTCGGGGCTGGAGGTCAGTGAGGCCAATCCCCTGACTCCACGTAGACAAAATACGACCTCCGGCCCCATGGGACCTAGAAGGGGTGGTGGGGAAGGAGAGGCAACGCGGGGAGGTGGGCAGAGTGTGGACCCGACAGGCGGCCCCCTCTGGGCTGAGGGTCTCCCGGTGGAGAAGACCTGAAGACCAGATGAAAGGACGGAAGCCAGGGGGGGCGTACCCACCAGGCCATGGCAGTCACAAGCTGCTGTCAATGAGTATTTATTGAGCACCTACTATGTGCCAGGTACTGTGCAATATGCTGAGGTTCAAGCGAAAACAAAAGATACAAAATGCCCACCCATGTGGCTGGAGCCAAGCGAGCAAGGAGGAGAATGACGGCTGATGAGGGAAGTCGGGGCCACACTGCCCTCCACAAGGATGGTCATGTGGGCAGTGGGCAAGAATTTGCCTTTTTTTTCCACTTTGACCTGCTGCTAAGCTCCTGATTCAGGCCCATCTCACAGGATCAACTAGCCTGTGCCTGCTCCTCTTGCCCCAGGGAAGTCAGTCCTTCCTGTAGTCTATCCCAGGTCCCTCCTGCTGCAGTAATGGCCCAAGTCCCCAGGGAGGATCCTCCCTGGGGCGGGATGGGAGGCTTACGGTGAACATGAGCTGGCAGCCTCCCAAGATGTAGTCCAGGAAGGAGTAGTCCCGGTTTATCTGGAAGAAATTGGATGAGTCAGTGGGTTCCCACCCTGCACCAGGGGGCTGGCTCCAAACCCCAGGCTCTATCCACCCACCCCGCGGTGACACCTCCCCGGCTGACCCAAGCTTGGCCCCACCCCACGCCTGCACCTGCCAGCTCACCTTGCAGGAACGCAGGATGATGATGCCTGAGTTTTTGTAGTTCTTCTTCTTCCGCTGCTTCTTGGGGTTGATGCACTCGAACTCCAGCTGGGCAAGACAGGAGGAGAAAAAGATCAGCGTGCGGCTTCTAGGGGGACGGGCCTCCTCTGGGCCTCAGAATCCCCTCCCCGGCCCTGACACAGGGCAGCCTGCCTCCTCCAGGAAGGCTTCCTAGACTTCCACACCCCAAAATGGTTCCTGCTGCCTTGACTTCTCACCGAGGTGCACCTGCCCACCCAGGTGGGAGGATCTGTGCCTGCCCCCACGACCCATCCATGTCGTGCCCGTGTCATGCACCAGGAGCTGTCACCTATGGGCTGGCCTCTCAGGGTGAGCCGAACGGACAGCTCCTGAGTGCTTGCTATGTGCTAGGCGCTTTACTGAATCATCTAACTCCCAACCTGATCCTCTGCTTCCATTAAATGGATGGGGAAACTGAGGCTGAGAGAGGCTGAAAGTACTTGCTCAAGGTTACGCAGCCAGAAGAGGTGGGATCCGAGACCCTGTCAGCCTGGTTCAAAACCCCGCTCGCTGCTGAGGTCGTGGGGTCACGCACGTGCCATCTTACCGGGACACTGTCGCGGGTCTTGCACATCTGGGACACCGAGGTCTGGAACTCGCCGATGAAGTCGTGGCCCCCGTCATTGTCATAGTCGTAGCACATGACCTGGAGGTGGGTCCAGCAAGGTCTCAGAGCTGTCCCTCTCCAGCCCCTTGCCACTCCTCGAGCAAACTCCATGTCTTCTTTTTGGGTGATGCCTCCTTCTCTCCCCCCAGCACCTGCCCAGTTGGCCTGAGATGACCATGGCGGCACCTGAACTGCCTCCTGCAGGAAGCTTTCCATGACTGCTGGTAAAGGGAGCATGTTTGCCACCCCCGGTAATGGCATCTACCTGCTCCTGTACAGGAAGCTCAGCTCCTGATATACTTACTGCACGCTAGGCTGCTCATCTGTCTCGGACTGTGACTCCCCTGGCCTTGCGGGCTAGCATCTGGGTCCTTTCTTGTCTGAGCTGAACACAAAAATCCTAGATTTATGTGCTCGCTCACTTAACTGCGAGACAGCCTAGGAGCAAGGCAGCTATTACTGTAGGATGGGTAAACTGAGGCCCAGGAGGAAAACACTTGCTCCGAGTCACAGCGGCATAGCAGACGCAGGCCCAGAACCCACAGTCCGGGCACCTGCCAGGGGTTTCCTGCCCTGACCTCGCTGCTCCTCGGACACAGCCCCTGGGGATCGAGGGCTTCTGGAGACTAGCCATCACTGTTCTCATTATGGCGGTAACTTTGAATTGTGTCCAAGGTGTTGGCACACTCATTGCCCCAGGCTGCGGCATCGCAGCCCTCCGGGAAGAGCACGGCAGGCGCCCTAGTCCTATTAGAGAAGCGGGGGCCCCGCCCAGCCTACCCAGAGGGTCAGGCAGACCCCGGACAAGAACCAAGGTCTCCGCCCCCACCATGGGTTCTCTTCCCAGGCCATCCTGCCTCTTAGTAAGGAAGGCCTCCCCAGGGGGACTCGGTCAGGCTGACACAGCCCTCACCTGGACGGGCTTCTCCATATCCCCGTCACACAGGGACACCAACGGCACGGTGAACGGTTTCCACACGGGGTCCAGCGTGTACTTGATCACCTGCAGGGCGGCGAGGGGCAGGGCCAGGCTCAGGCCAGGGCAGCAGGGCTCTGGGGCCAGGCCGGCCCAACTGGACGGGGCAGTGTCTTGTGGCAGAGAGGGAACAAGCCCTTTGGACGCCAGCACGGGTTTTCCTGCACGCTGCACGGCTGGGATGTGCAGCCCGCCCTGTTAGGGTGGCTGGACCTGCAGACCCACTGCCCGAGTGACCCCAGACCCCACACACCCACCTCTGTCCTGTGGACCAGCATCCACTTGCCATCGTCTCCTGGCTTAAACAACTCGAGAAATGGGTCCGACTTCCCAAACAGATCCTGGGGAAAGCAGGATGTGGGTGAGGATGGCTACAACTCCACCAGATTCAGGTGGGCTGCGGGCAGAGCCCAGCTGCCTCCCCGAGTCCGCGTCAGGCGTGCGTGCTGCGGGCAGAGCCGGGCTGGCCCGCCCCGTAACCACTGCAAGGCTCTGCTGAGAGGCCAGAGCAGGAGAAACCGTGCCCCCCAAGACTGAGGTGGCCAGTGCTCAGTGGCCCTGAGACTTAGACCCGTGGGAGTTAGGACCCCAGCATCTGAGATGGGGCAGGGCCTCGGGGGTAATGGTCCCAGTGCAGGTGAGCCCTCCAGCAGGAGGTGGTTTTCCCTTATTTTAGCGGGAATCTGAAAAAAACAAAATTAGCCCCAGCACATTATGGATGGGATAGTGTATCCTTTAAAAATGTATTTAGGGGAGCGGATGTGGCCCAAGCGTTTGACCTCCCACCTCCCACATTAGAGGTCCTGGGTTCAGTTTCCAGTGCCTCCTGAAAAAAAAAACCAAAAATGAACAACAAGCAAAACAAACGAAAAGAAAAATAACTCAGGAAAGCCGATTTGGCACATACGAAGTCCCGGGTTCAATCCCCAGTCCCCGGTATTTCGAAAAAAAACAAACAAATCTAAGTTAAAAAACAAAACAAAACTGTCCTTCTAAAGAAGTTATATTACAGTGGGAGACAGAAAATAATCACAAAAAATAAGCAAATCCTGTATGTTAGATGGTAATAAGGGCTAAGGAGAAAAGTAAAGTGGGAGGGGTGGCCTATCAAAGGCCACTGCAATTCTAAACACGGTGGTCAGGGAAGGCCTCGCCCAGGACGGGACACACCACCAAAGGCTCATGGAGGCGAGGGCGCTGTGGTGGGGAGACTCAGGGGAAGGAGCACCCCAGGCAGAGGGCACAGCAAGTGCTAAGGTCCTGGGGCTGGAGGGAGCCTGGTGTGATCCGTCAACTGAGGTTGAGGGGGGAAGAGTGAGCGGGGGTGGAGTCGGGGGGTGGGGGCACAGCAGGGAGAACCCCACAAGGTACTGTCAGGACCCTGGCATTTACTCTGAGATGCGGAGGCCCCGTGAGTGGTTTTCCAGTCAGGTTTTGAGTATCTCTAAGTGCCGGGAAGCTCACTACCTCAGTGGCGAGGGGGCTCTAGTTTGGGGTGACCAGGGGGGCCCCGTGCCGTGGGCCTATTCCTGGGGGACAATGACCACGCCATGCAACCCTGACCAAACCAGGCGACCTTGAGGAGGGGGCAGGAGGAACCGCCCTCTCCTGCCACCTCACCTTCTTGTCCAGCTTCCTGCCCGCCAGACTCAGCGTGATGGCCCGGTTGTCCGACAGCTCCTGGGCAGCAATCTGTGAGGCAGAGGACCGTGAGCGGGCGGGACCGCTCCTGACGCTCCCCCCACCCAAGGCAGGTAGGCCAGGGCCACCCAGGACGCAGTTCTTCAGGACTACGGGGCGGGGGAGGGGTGCTCAGTGACCCTGGACAAGTCTCTCGTCTTTCCGAAACCTCAGCTTTCATCTCCTGGAAACTGGAGGCAACAGCCCATCTGGCTATGAAGAACCAGGAGTGACCCCGTGTGGCTGAAGAGCTGGGGCCGTAGGGCAGGGGACACAGACAAAGCCCCGTGGGAAGGTTCTGGGCCAGGGAGCAGTCACAGACCCCCCTCCCATACCCACAGCCCCACTGGAGACCCAGAGAGTGGAGCCACCTCACAGTACTAAGGTGTCGGGAATTCCAGCAACTACACTGCACCCTAGGGAAACTGAGGCTCAGGGCAGGTCATACCAGTCCCCAGGCCTCCCTGCCTTCCCTGTCAGTCAAGGTCCTCCAGCCCTGCCCCAGCCAGTGAGGGACACTCCGGGTGACCCCAAGGCTGACCTCCCCCCTCTCTGGGCCTCCCTTGGTCCCGCTGCCCACCAAGGGCCCAAGAGCAAAGCAAGGGGGCTGGGTCGCCTCGGGCCAGGGGCTGCCTCTCCTCCCAGGCCTCCGTCTAAGGCAACCTAAAGGACCCTGCAGGACCACAGGCGACAGCCAGCCTGGCGCCCGCTCTCCTTCCTCTTCTCCCACCGGGACCTGCTCACCAGCCCTGTGGGTAGGTCCTACTGTCACCCCCATTTCACAGAGGAGAGTGTGGGGTCCAAAGTGGAGCTGGCCACGGATGCTGAGGGGAACGGATGCTGAGGGGAACGGCGTCCCTGGGCCGGGTGGGGTGTTTAGAGGTGGGGGTTGGGAGAGAGCATTCCAGGGGGCAGGGACAGGGCGGACTGAGGCCTGGGATGGGCTCTGGGTTGAACAGTGTTCCCCTAAAAGACAAGTTGAAGCCCTCACCCCAGGACCTCTGAAAAGTGAGCTTACTTGGGACTAGGGTGGATGGAGATGGGGTTAAGCCAATCTGGTGTTATAAGAGGAGACACAGAGGCACCAGGGGAGAAAGAAGGCCACGTGAGGAGGACTGCAGGTGCACGGCTGCCAGCCTGGGGCGGCAAGGGTGCAGCCCCCATCAGGGTGTAGGGGCAGACGAAGGCTTCTTCCCCAGAGCCTCCAGAAAGAGAACGGCCCTGCTGACACCTGGATCGGGGACCTCTGGCCCCCAGAACTGAGAGAGATGACATTTCTGCTGTTTCAAACCACAGGGTTGTGATACTTTGTTACAGCAGCCCCAAGAAGTCAATACAGGTCCATGTGGGGTGTGCTAGGAATTCAGTCTGCCATGAGCCCAGGGCATGCACATGCAGGGGGTGGTTTAAAAAGAGCTGAGGCAGGAAAACAGGGTGGGGACAACACCCTTCACAGCCTTGAATGAAGGGCTCCACAGCTACTGGGGAGCCATGGAAGGTTCCAGAGCAGGAGTGATGGCCGGGCCATAGTCCTCCTCCTTCAGCACAGCCGGTTCCCCTCGCATCACACAGGCTCTGAAGCTGGACAGCCCAGAAGGGAGTCTTGCTCCTGCACCACTCCAGAGAACTTCCTGTCTGGGCCTCCTTTGTAGATTGGGTCACCCTGCCTCTGCAGGAGCCTGTGAAGCCAAGGAGCTCTCATCCGCACAAAGGGTCAGCAAATCGCAGGAACCCTGCACGCGGCGGCCTCCAGCAGCGCCCCAGTGGGGGAGGCGCTTCTCAAGGATCCCCAGGGGGGTGGGAGCTGCCAGGGCTGTGCCCTGCCTCGGAGCCGCCTTGGGGCCTTCTGGCAGCTCCCCCCAGCCCCCCCCCACGAGCTCGGCAGCCCCAAAGGCATCATTTGCGTAGCCTGGAGCCCGTTGCTAAGAGACCTGTTGCTAAGTTGTAAGTTGGGCTTTTTCACTCCAAACAAAGCTGGTGATTATCTGCCAGGGAAGCAGCCCATTGATGGGGGAGGCGGGCAGGGGCGAGCAGGCTGGAGGAGGAGGCGCGTACCGTGATCAAGCCCTTTCCCGCAGGCTTGTTGTCCATCAGCTGCAGAGGCCGCGTGATCTTCTTGCTGGAGACGATCTGGGGTGGGGAGAGGAGGGCGCCGGGGCTCAGCGGGGTGGGGGCGGCCTGGGAAGAGAAGTCCTCAACGGGCACCATGGCTGGCACACGGCGCCCGTGCCAGGAACCCACTAAGCCCTCACCTGCAGGACTCTCGCCCTGGGAGGCAGACGCAGACACCAGCCTCACCTGCCTGAGGTCCTTGGGGGTGCCTGGGGACCCCACCCTCCTCTCGGTCTGATCCCTGAAGGAGCGGGCCAGACCCGGCCTCCCCTCCCATTCTCACCCATTTCCTGGGCCACCGCAGCTCTGGGTTTCTCAAGGAAATTTTCTTTATGCAGATACTAGTGCGAGTCGGGGGATCTCTTCCTGTGTTTCTCCCCCTCTGCTCAGCACCCCCTTGCCCAGCGCCTGGAGGCTGAGCCCCAGGTCGCCTGCATCCCCAGGCCCCCTGCCCTGCTTCCAGGGGTCAGCCAGAGGGGACACCAGCGGGAGAAGGGAGGGGGGGGAGAAGAGAAAGGCTGGGGCCCGCCCCCCACCCCGGTCCCTCTCTAGCCAGACCCTGGCTGCACAGGGAGGGGATCTGAGCCCCCCGCTGGGGCCAGTCAAAGGTTGGTTTCCTCCAGCCCTCGCCGGTCCCGCGGCCCTGCCCAGGCGTCTGTGACCAGGCCCTTTCTCAAGCTCTCTCCTCGTTAGCTTTTGAAGGTGCCACAGACCACAGCGGGCGACGGACAGCCGCGTCCCGCTTCTTACACAAAGGGCAGATGTCACCTCCGCTGTTCAACCCTGACCTTCCAAGGCCCAGGACATCCGGTCTCCACTAGGACCTCTGGAGGCACTTTCCACTTTATTCCCTCCTCATCCCCATAAACTAGGCAGGGCCAATATGGTCCTGTCCACGTGAGATTTGGGAGAACTGAGGCCCAGGGGAGGGGCGAGGCTCGCACAAGGGCACCGGGCCCTAAGGAATGAGGGAATGCATGCGAAGGCTCCTCCCACTGCCCCTCCCCGCCTGGCCCCAGAGGAAAGGAAGTGGCCCAAGGTCACACAGTAAATCAGCCAAGCCAGGGGACTTCCACGGGTTTCCGCTGCCATTCGGATGCACCTAAGCCCAGGAAGCCAAGAGCACAACCTGGTGGCTTCTAATGGCCAGAAGCTCTGACCCGTCTGGGCATTTGCCCTTCCTGGGTGGCACAGCTGCCCAACACTGCACCCGGCCTCCCCTTCAGATGGGGGCTCTGCAGCGGGCCAGCAGGCCTCCTCCCCGCTCTCATGCCCGGTGACCCCTCTGGGACCCAGCCTGGAAAGGGGGGGCCAGGGAGCCTCTCTGGGGGGCCGCCCTGCTCCCGGGGGGGCCATGTGCTACCTGGAGAGGACTGCCTGCCCCACCCACCGGGAGGCACCCAGCTCACCGTGCCCAGGCTGCAGGAGAACTGGCCCAGGAAGTCATGCTCGTCCAGCCGCATGCTGGACTTGTCCTGGTCGAACAGGGCAAACTTCAGCTTCTGCACCTCCTCGAAGTGGTAGTCGAGGATGAACTTCTTGGAGAACGCCGGGTTGAGGTTGTTGACTGCTGTTTCTGTCCTATCGTACTGGCAGAGCGGCAGGGAAACGGGAGTCAGGCACTCACCCCGCTAACTCTCTGAACACCTGCTCTGTGCCAGGCGCTCACGGTCACTTCCTTGTGAGGCTGAAGCAGCCATGAGCCCCAGGCCACGGACGGGCACACTGAAGCAGAGCGGGTAAGTGACTTACGCAAGGTCGAACAGCTAGTGGGGCAGGGGCAAGATTCGAACCCAGGACTGACTCCAAGACCCATGCTCTTCACCCCATGGCCCTGGCTCCATCCCTAGGCCCTGGGGAAAGCACACGGGCCAGTCCCTGCTCGGTACGTGGCAGAGGACAAGTCCCTTTCTCCATCTGGGCCTCAGTTTCCACTTGTATATTAGAAGGGACGTGACGGTGGTTTTCATACTGTTTATTGCAACAGAACCCTTTTTTTAACAAACCATGGAAGCTGAGAAAGGGAACAGAAGAAGATGGGCTGTTTAACAGGAGGGGAGGTCAGGGGCTCTCCCCACCCCGTGGAGGCAGATGCTGTCCCTTTTATAGAATCTGGGAATTGTGTGGTCCCTCCCACCTCCTGGGGAAACCGAGGCCGTGGTGAGGAACCGGGCCCGGCGCAGGCATCGGTGGGGGGGGCTGGCCCAGGAACCCCGCCTCCCGGCCTCGCCAGGCCAGGCCTGGGTGATGGTCTATTCTGGGGCCTGGGCTGCGTTGACTTTTCCTCCCACCCAGCAGCAGGATGGAAGAAGTCGTGGCCCGGGCTATTTTTAGCCAGGGGGACCAGGCTGGGTGGGGGCAGAGGCTGTTGGGAGGGCGCTGCAGGGTGGGGGGGAGTTCCAGGAGTGGGGGTGGATGCCGTGGGGGAGGACGCCACGCCCCGAGGCCTGGCAGAGGGGCCCAAGGGGCCTCGGAGTGCTGGCCGCTGGCCTGGGGCTCCCCGGAGGACTGCTCGGGGAGTCCAGGGCACACCCACGTCTGGCTGTGCTGCTGGCTGGCTGTGCTGCTACCACGCTGAGCGACAGAGAGAAGTCTCTACCCAACCCCGGCCCCGTTTTCCCTCTGCAAATTAGGTCAACAACCCTAGCACCACAAGCAGCAGCCGACATCCGTAGAAACTCTTTATAAACCCTGGCAGGGACAGTGAGACCCCGCCGCGGCCCAGTTAAATGTCTATCAAAAATAGGTATTTTGGAAAATAGATATTACATAGAAAACTATCTGGAAGGCCGGACACCAAAGTGTTTAGAGTGGTGCTTCCTGACAGGTGGGCTCCCAGTCATTTTGATTTTCTTCTTTAGGTGTGTCTAGATTTTCTAAATTTACTACAACGAATATAGATTCCCTTTGGAAAAGGAAACAAAGCGATTCTTTAAAACCTGAACATGTTAACAGGTTGGGTTTCTGGATACGGTTCCTCAAGGCACATCTCTCCCTCAGGCTAAGGCCAGAGTCTCCCAGCCTGGCTGGAAGAGTCCCCAGCTCTGGAGGCCCCGCAGGGCAGGCAGGGCAATGATCCCGAAGGAACAGATACCGAGACAAGGAACAGATACCGAGACGGGTTCAGAGAGCTAGAGCCACTTGCCCGAGGCCACACAGCAGGGTGTGGCAGAGCTGGGCCTTGGGCCAGCTCTTGGCAAAGGCCATCTTCCCCGTTTCTCTGTATGCCTCTCACCACCTATATATGCACTTAGAAATAGGAGGAAAGTTATTTAAAAGCAAGCATTTTGTAAAGCTAAGAGTTTAATTATAGACATATATATGTATATGTAAAATTTAAGATAAGGTAATATAACATTATGTAGTTATAAATATGTGAATTATAATGTAAACACATGTATAATTCTTTTTAAGTAATATTTTAAACACATTTTAAATACAACTTAAGTTTATGGATAACGATTTTCTAAATGCCACCAGCCCCAACTCCAGCTACTACCAAGGGCCGGCTGAAGCCCCTGGATCGGGTGGGAGCCCCTCCCGAGCACCCCAGCCACCCTCCCCGCCCCGCAGATTGCACACCCGGGCGTCTCACCTCCATCCATCTGCCGTTATTCTCTGTAAAGAGGACGCAGAAAGGGTCAGACTTGGAGGTGACGTCCCGGTCCAGCAGGTTCTGGCCACTCACCGACAGCTCCACCTTGCACACGCAGTACTGGGGGCCCACGGCGGCCGCCCCTGCTGCCGGGGCACCCCCACCCGGCACGTAGGCCATGGGGCTCGGCGGTGGCAGCAGCAGTTCCTGGCAGTCTAGGGGCAGAGGAGCAGGGGTCAGAGAGGAGACAGACACCTGCTACTCTGTCAAGATGCGGGTAGACAGAGGGAAGGAAAGGTGGGGCAAGTAACACAGGCAAAGCCTGGGAGAAAGGAGAATGCAAGGAAATGCATGGAACGGAGCCTCTAGTGGGCGCGTGTAGTTGTTCTCGGCGTTGTCAGTCTTAACTGTAAGCGATGTACAGGTCCAAGTTGGCCCTGGCAGATCAGCAACAAAACACAGTAGACACAGGCATCCCAGACATTCATCGAGCCAGGAGAACCTGGGCTTTTCCTGAGCAGCCAACATGTTGGCCTCTTGTGACCACGGTGGAGCTTCTAACTGCTCATGTTCCCCTCATTGCTTCAGCCACTAGGAAGCTCGTGTCTGACAACTCTCTCAGAACTGGACCTTGTTCGTTTTGTCTTGCCCATCCTGTATCCCTGGCTGTAGCACTGTGACACAGCAGAAACTCAGTATGCACTTATTAAGTGAAAAAAGAGTAAATAAAAGAACGAACGGACAAACTCTCTCTATCATTTGGGTCCTGCCTGAGCTAGTCCTTATCCTCACCCCTTTCAACACCAGACTCACCCTTCTCCTCATGCACGCGGCTTTCCCAAACGCCATGCCTTATGCACCCTTCTGTCCGATATTTGCTTGCTTTAAGCTGTTCTGTTTTCCTTCAAGTGTGCAGTGCTTACCTGAAGCAAGTGTGGAGGAACCACATCTCAAGGGGCGGAGAGGAGCTCTGGCTCCCACCCATCACATACAAGCCCTCTGGCACTCAGTGCCTCAGTTTCCCCATCTGCCCTTGAGCCATCACAGCACCGTCCTTTGAGTCTCTTGAGGTCAGAGCTTATTTCCACGGGAGCGTTTGCATCTAACACACACCCCGGGTACCTGGGTGGCCGAGCCCAACCTCCAACACTAACCCCATAAGGCCAGATTCTGGCTTTTTTTTTTTTTTTAATTAGGCCAGTAAAAAGAATTTGAGAAATGGGGGAAAGAACAGAGCTCACTGAGAAAAGGGAGAGAAAGATGGAAATACACAGCAAGATTTGGTGCGGGCCCTCTAGGCAGAGAGAGCCCCGACTTCTTAACCAATGCTTAGTGCCCTCACGGTTGAGTGGATAACTGAGCCAGAGGGGAGCGGAGAGGGCATTTCCTCTGGGCACAGGAACCCAAGTCACCACGCCTCCCGGACTTTCCCCCATGCCTCGTTTCTGATCCCCGCTCAGCGGGGGGGAGGTCCTAACCGTGCCAGCGCTGGGGACCCTGCAGAGAGGGAGCTGGGAAGCCGGGGCCATGTCCCACTTGACCAGGTACCAGGGTGGACGGCTACCCCAAGCACCTGAGGTGGCCAGCTCCTCTGGGGCCACCCTGCCCACAGGCCTGCTCTCCCCACCCAGGCCTCGGCCTCTCAGAGCTCACGCTCCAGGTGGCCTGAATGGAGCGAGGAAGGAGGGAGGGCAGCCACGCCCCCGTCGAAATGCTGTCCCCCCTCCTCCTGCTTTGGCCTCGGCCACAGCCCACGCTCGAGTGCCACCCCTTGCCGGGCACACGCAGGGCCTGGTCCGAGGGAGGCCCAGGTGTGCGCGTGGCTGGCACCAGAAGCCCCTCCTGCTCCAGACACAATGTGCCCCGGGCACGCCTCGCAGAGAGAGGGTCTGGACAGTGGCAGCGCCAGCCCTCAGCCCCTCCCGCCCGCTGTCTGTCCCCGGAACCTCATTAGAGTCACACGAGCCCAGAGCGTCAGGACAGCACTGCAATTTGCCGGCGGGATTTATTCTTGTCGTGTAAAAATCAGTTTCCATGGGAGGTTCTGGCAAATTGCTCTCGCTCTCGCAGTGCGCAGCTGGGCAGCCGTGCCAAGCGGGGAGGGGTGAGCCAATTCTTGACCCAGCATTGGGAGGGCTGGTGCCAGAAGTGATCCTTTCTGCAGACACCCCGCTGGGTGGCTGAGAGGATGCCCGCTCAATGCTCATGCTCTCCTGGAGGTGGAGTGGGGCAGGTACAGTCACCCTCATTTTACAGGTGAGGAAACTGAGGCCCAGAGAGACGCCACCTGCCCAAGGTCACGCAGCCAGGAAAGGGCAGAGGCAGAGTGTGAACCGGGACTCCAGACACCCAGGCAGGTGCTCGGTCCTCTCAGCAGGGTGGGCAGACCGCCTGGGAGTGGTGGAGACCTGGAAGGTGGGAGCGGCTGGGGGGCAGCCAGGCCAAGGGGAGCCTCAGGCTAAGAGGTCAGGTTGTGCCCAGGGCCACCGAGTTGGGAAGGCCAGAACAATCCCTCATTTCAACGAGCACCCAGGATGGGTCCCAGAGCACCCAAGGTCACCGTTTCTCCTGGGGTCATGCCGTTCATGCCCCTGCGCTTTACTGATGGGGTGTATTCCAGCCGGCCCACCTCACAGCCCCTCCATGGCTTGCTAGATGTCACCTGGGCCACCAGGCCCCGGCCGTCAGAGCCTGCACACCTCCCGGTTCACACACTTCTCGTGCCCATACACGTGTGTGTGGACACACACATGCGAAGGCACACGCCCCTCTGAGCAGCTGGGGCCGCGTCTCCCCGATCACTGCATGAGCCTCACGCACTCACTCCAGCCTGGCTGAGGGTGGGGCTGGGATCCGCCGGGTTCCAGCTGGAGAGAGCAATGGGTGGGCGGGGCAGGAGCACTCTCAATGCCCCCACCAACCCTGGGCAGGTCCCCGTGCCCAACTCACCCTCTGGCTGGCAGGCTCCAGATCCCTGAAATGGGGAACACATGGTGTCCAGGGCTGGGGCAGGCAGAGGTCTGAGTGGGCCCCTCTGTGCCAGCCTGGCAGAGGGCAGGCGGGCTGGACCCTGCGGCCTGATGCAATGGAAAAAGAAACCAAAAGAAACCACAGGCCGGGCCGGGTCCCCACCCCCCACCCCGCGGCAGGTGGGCAAGGGGTCATTACGGGAGGACTGGGCCTCCCACGGGCATCTGGGCGGGATGGGAGCACTCCTTGGTACCACGCCCGCCCCCCAGATAATACGAGGTTTTGGCCAGAGGGACGGCCCCAGCCTCCTTGCAGGATGGTCCTGACTCCTCGCAGGCATGGGCACGGGCCTCGGGGGGCAACCTGGTCCCCAGGGATAGGGCCAGCAGGTGGGGATACAAAACCACTAGTCCTGGGAAGCGGCTATGGCTCAACTGATTGGGCTCCCGTCTACCATATGGGAGGCCCTGGGTTCGCGCCCCAGGGCCTCCTTGTGAAGGCAAAGCTGGCCCGTGCCCATGGAGAGCTGACCAGCCTCCCTGTGCATTTTACAAGCATTCCTTGAGCACTCCGAAGTGTCTGGCCCTGGGGCTACAGCAAGGAACAAACACACAGGGTTCAAGACAGGACTGGGAGACGTGCTGCCGCTTCGGGAGCCCAGGAACCCTCATCCTTGGCAGCTCTTCATTCACAGCCCCCCGACTCCGTGAGTCCACCCCGAGCTGCCACCAGCCAGCCACTTCTCCCCACTGGCACCGCCTCTGTCCAGCCAGGGTTGTCCTCTCGTCCCCAGCCTCCTGCACTGGCCTCATGACTGGTCTCCCTGCTGCAACTCTAGCCCTTGATTCTCTCTTTTCCACACCAGAGAGAGGGGGTGGTGGTGGTGGTTAAACATGTAAATCAGATGATACCAAAGCTCTACCTGAAAACTTCCAGAGGCTTCTCCACACAGGTCACACAAAATCTAAATCCTCCCCAGGTGGACAGATCCCCGCCTGACCTGACCTGACCTCAGCCACCCTTCCCTCGCTCCCTCTGCTCCAGCTACACTGGCTTCCCATCTGCTCTGCAACCAGGCCCACCTCCCTCCTGCTCAGGGCCTTTGCACTTCCCTTCTCTCTGCCAGAAATGCTTTTCCTGCGACGGGTCTTAGCTGTTGGCTTAATGTCACCTCCTCAGAGGCCTTAAATGGACTAATACAATCAGCTCTGTCTCTGCTCCAAGTTTGTTTCCTTCACAGATCATTACATCTGACCTATTTGTCTATATGCCTTGTGTCAAGTCTTCCTGCCCCTCCAGAACACAGGTTCGAGAACATGAGGGGGGGGGGAGGTTGTCTAGGTGGGTCACCACTGTTCCTCCAGCCCTGGAGCAGATGCATAGCAAGTGCTTGACAACTCCGCGCTGAATGAGGGAGAGAGGGCAGCACTCACCAGGCTGGCCCCCGGGACTTGCCATCATGCCTTCTCCCACGCCCACTGCTGGGGAGACCACAAAGCTGCTCCCAAACCCAGGACCCCCATAACCAGGCAGGACAGAGGCTCATATCCCACTTTCCAGGGGAGGAAACTGAGGCCCGAGAAGGGGCAATGTGGGGAGACACCAAAGGCAGGCACAGGGCGATGGATGGAGTGGGTAGGGGAGGCTGGTGGCTGGGGTGGAGCCCTGGAGACCCAGGCGGAGAAGGAGGGCATGGAAGGCAAGAGGAGGGGACCCAGCTGGCTGGGGAGGGAACAGCCCCTCTCCAAAGATCAACTGGTGGACATGACGGGGGGAGGCCACTGTCAGACAGTCTGTCAGAACCTCTAGTGGGGACATCACGTGCCACCTCAAAAAGCATGCTTGGAAATACGTTTAGATATTTGGAAAATGAAAAAAGAAATTTTTTCAATACAACCTACAAGGAAGTAAAGCTCTACCCAGTCTTGGGTGGTGGTAACAAGGACAGGGCTCTGCCCTCTGGTCAGTAACTGCAATGGTTAAGAGCACAGACAGGGGACTCAGCCGTGTGACCTGGCCCACCCAGCAAATCATGCGGGGACTCCCAGGGGGCTCTAGGCCAGGTAAGGTTCCAGACAGGCAGCCCCAGCACCTCCTGGGATCCTGTAAGAAATGCAGCATCCCAGGCCCCACCCAGGCCTGCTCTGTCGGAATCCCTAGAGTGGGGCCCACCCATTTGCGCTCTACACGCCGTCTAGGTGCTTGCATTAAAAATGCAGATTCTGGTGCAGCAGGTCTGGGGTAGACCTGAGAGTCCGTGTGTCTAGCCAGCGTCCAGGTGATGCTGAGGCTGCCAGCCCGGACCACGCTTGGAGCAAGGGGGCCCGAGGCCAGAGGCAGTGAGAGGGCCCCGCCACGGCTGACCACACCCCGGGGAGGGTACACCCCGGGGAGGACACACCCCCGGGAGGGCACATGGTTAGCCCGCGCTGGACATAACCAGGCGGGAGTGGAGCTGGCCTTGACACGAGCCCTGCCAGCTGACACCTGAGGCCTGCCAGGTGCCAGCAACTCCTGGTCTGGATGGCAACGGTCTGTGAACTGGACACGGGCTCACCGGAAGGCCATTCACCGTGGGCCTGGGTGCGTTGACTGAGCCTGCGGAGCGGGCATGGGGCGTGGACACCCCCAGGTCTAAGATGTCTCCTTAACCTCACTGCCCAGATGAGAAGATCCAGAAGACAAACGGCGACCTTTAGCTCTGAGGAGAGCGCCATGGGGCAGGAGGGCAGGGCGCAGGGCCAGCCCTCCCTAAGGGGGACTCTAAGAGAGCCTGCCCCTCGCAGTTGGCAGGAGAGAAGGCAGGAGGTGGGTGAGGTTGTGCGGTTGAGAAATAACTGCCATCCAGGGAGGGGTGCCCAAGCCCACCGCAGGTCCTGCGCTGAGTGTGCTGTGTGCATTAACCTCTGAGGCTGCACGACATCCCTGAGCCAGCTGTTACTGCCACCCCCATTCTCCAGAGGAGCAAACTGAGGCCAGGAGGGTGAATCACGCACCCAACTGGTTCTGGCCCTCGGGTTCCAAGGCCATACGCTCCGAACCTCTTAGAAGATCTGCAGTCCAGGATCTCTGCTAGCATGACTCTGGACAGGTCACTTGTCCTTTGAGTCGGCTGAATTTTCTTATCCACCAAATGGTAATTACCCAAAGCCTGGCACAGTTTAGGTACTGGCTCGAAATGGGAAAATCCTCCCTCTGGCTCCCCACTGCTCTCAGGATAATGTCCAAACTCCCTCATGTGGCTCCCAGGGTCTCCTGCCCCCACATTCTCAGCGCTAGCTGTGCTGTGTACTAGGCAGAGTTCCTGCAGTGCGTTTTCATGCCTCCGTGATTTTGCACATGCTGTTCCATCTGCCTGGAATGCCCTTCCCCCTTCTTTATGTAGCTAAATTTCATTCTTCAAACTGAGCTTGGTAAAACCAAATGCAATGCCACTAGCACCCCTCAGGGCTGCCAAAATAAAAAAAGTTGATAGCATCAAGTGTTGATCCGGATGTGGGGCAACCGGTGGGAAGATACATTGGACAACCACTTTGGAGAAATGTTTGGCAGGGTCGACTCAAGCTAAATAAATGCTCCCTATGATGACCCAGCCATGCCCAAGAGGAACATGCACAAGAAGGTTCACCGCAGCACTATTTCTAATAGACCCAAACTGGCAACCTCCCATTCACCAATCAAAGAGAGAAGGGACAAAGAAGCTGTGACTGTCCAAACAATGGGCGACCCTGGAGTGAGCGCAAAAAGGAAGCACAACTGTGCCAGCAAGATGGATGGATCTCGGACAGGTTGAGCAAAGGAAGCCAGATACAGCAGTGCTTCCCGAGTGATTCATTAAGCACAGGTGAAACAAATCTATGCTGCAAGTCAGGACAGTGGCTTGGCGGGGGCGACAGAAGGGGCTTGCGGACTAGCAGGGGCACCAGGGGGCTTCCTGGTCCTGCTTCTGGACCCGGAGCTGGTAACAGAGCTGTGTCCAGTGCACGCAGTCACGGAGGATGCCTGCTCTATGCTGTATGTGTGTTATACAGTTCAATAAAACATTAAAGACAAAAAACAGGCACCTGAGTGACGCCCCCCACGCATGAAGCCCCCTGAGCCCCCGCCCTTGAGGGCAGAGCACTCACGCTGTCGCATGTCATAACCTCTGCTTGGGAACCGTCAGCCTCACCCGGGAGTAAAGATGGGCTGGTCTGTTTTTCACCTCTGCTGTTCCCAGCGAGCTGAGGAATGCAATGGGAGCTTGACGGGTGTTTGTTGGCAGCCAGGAAAAGCAAAAAGGTGGAAGGGAGAAGGAACCATGGCATCTCGGAATGGTAGAATCATGGGGCTACCGAGTCACAGGATTCCAGGATTTGGGATTTCGGAGTCACAGGGCTGTGAATCCCGGAGCTAAAAGGCCCTGGAATGCATCTGGTCCCACCTGCCTGTCATGAGTGAACCTCTATCATAGCCCCACACCCCAACTTCCTGCAGGCCTGTTTCACTGGGGAGGGGGGGGCAGGGAATCCCAGTCCCCAGGTCCTTCCTGCCAGGAGCACGCGGCCCCAGAGAGCACAGAGGCTCTTGTCGAGGCGGGGAGCGGTGCCACCACACCACAGCGATGGCACCGGCCACCACACTCCAAAGACACTGCGCTCCCGACAGGCAGCCGGGCCATTACAGGGATAAATATAGATGCAGACGGCATGGCGGGAGGCTGCAGCGGGGGCCACCCGGGGCCCCTCCTCGGGCCCCCTGGCTCCTGCTGGACGACAGCCGGAGAAGGCCCTTACTCAGGACCCCCGCCTCATCACTGGGCTCTGGGCCTCAGGGGAGGGGGTCTCCTCAGGCCCCCCGGGGCCCTGGCTCGGCTCGGTATTTCACGGGGATGTCTCCAGCCTGTCACTTCGGGGCTGGCCTGGCAGGCTGAGAGGACTGGGCCACCCCGACTCTGGGCCACGGCCAAGGGGGGTGGTGATGCCCTGCCTCCCAGGAAGCGGCAGGGAAGGCGCGGCGTGGATGTGCTCTGGGCTGCGGAGAGTACTTGAGGGACCTCCGCGGAGCAGGTGTGATGAGGCTCACAGTGGACTAATGGAGGGCGGGGGCGTGGCGTCGGCCACCGTCAGCCCGAGCCGTCCTGACCCACTTTTCCACAGAGGGACCTAGGGACCACTCGGCGGAGACAGGGGCTCCCTGCTCTGAGCTCGGGCAGGTCCCTTCCCCTCTGGCCTCAGTTTCCCCACCTGGCTCCATGACGGCCCAGCCTCCTTCCAGCTTTGGGGGGGATCCACAGGCCCCCTAGGTCTTTCGTGTGCCGCCCTGGGCTCCCAGCCTCAAGCTCCCCCCGGAATCCCCCAGCCACGGGGCCGGGAAAGCCACCTGGACTCTCTCCTGAAGCCCCTCTCTGGGCTCCGGCCGGTGGCTGTGCCCCCGTCCACACCCTCCAGAGATGGGGCTCTCACCTCCCGGTGCTGGGCGCCTGGTAGTGCAGAGGCTTCATGCTGCCGCTGGAGGGGCGTCCCCCAAAGCCCTCTCACCCAGCACAGGGAGGGTTCTCCCTGAGCCTGTGCGCCCAGGCAAGGGGCCTACACCTGGGGGCGGGGGCAGGCTCCACGCCAGGCCCAGGGCCCTCTTGGGTGTGTCCTTCTGGCCAAGGATGCCACATCTGCTCTTCCAGGCTGGTCCCAGCTCCCAGGAAGCCCTCCAGAGGAGACTGACTGAAGGCTTACTGTGTGTCAACATTTCACTTCTGCCTCACCACAACCCCAGGAGGTAGGCCCCAGCATGATCAGCCCATTTTACAAATCAGAGAACCAGGGCACAGAGAGGTTAAGTAATCTGCCCAAGGTCACTCAGCTAGTCAGGGGCACACCAGAGTTTGAACCCAGGCCGTCTATACACGCTCTTAACCAGCACGTATTCCACCTCCCAGTGGAAAGACTTGAAAGACTACAGATGGAGCCCAAATGGAGGGAGGAGCAGGGGGTCATCTGCTGGGAGCTGAGTACATGGGGTGGGTGCAGCGGGCAGGCCAGAACGCCCCCAGCTCCTGATGAGACACAAGGGAGACAGAGCTGAGTTGTGGGGAGAACGGACTCCTGAGCATGCTTCCACCCCAGGGCCTTTGCACATGCTGTTTCCTCTGCCTGGGATACTCCTTGCTCATGCATTTCTTCAATAAACATTTACTGAGCACCTGCTGGGCCCCAGGTATGTCCCAGTAGAGATATAGCCTTAAATGAAAGAACATGTCCTGCTTTCTGGGGCTTCCAGTCGATTCACAGCTCAGCTCAAAGGTGGCCCCCTCCTCGGTGGCCTCCCTGACACCTCTTTCTTGCCCCCCAGTCACAATCACTTCACCCACTTTCTTCTCTTTATGGCACTGTTCACTATACGAAGTTTCCTGATCTCTCCAATACCTGCCTCTCCTCCATCCCTCCACTCACCGGTGCTCCGGAGCACAGGGACGGAATCTGGACGGTGGCTGAGACCCCAGCATGCAGCCCAGGCCCTGGCACAGAGGAGCTGCTCAATATACACCTGCTGTGTGACTGGACAGAGGCTATCAGGGAAGCCTTCCTGGCAGAGGTGGACCCAAAGTCCCAGTGGAAAGAGGAATGGAAGCACGTGTGCAGAGCCCCTTCAGTTTATCAGCCCTCCCGCCATTGCCTGGAGAGCGCAGTGAAGAAGGCAGTGGGGAGAGTTGCTGTTCTTAGGATGTCCATTTCCTAGATGGAGACACTGAGGTCAGAGAGGTGGAGAGACTTGGCCGGGCCACAAGGGGCGTGCTCTCCCACGCACCTCAGGCCCCTGGACGGGCCGGTGACGGTGGAAGGTGAAGCCCCACGCAGCGCAGCAGCCGCCATGTCCACTGCACTCCCCGCCCCTGATGTGTGCATTTCCTGTGCCCCAGGCCAGCACTGGTCCCTTCTCCTGAGAGTCCCCCAGCACGCAGCGGGCTGAGACAGGGACCCCGTGGAGGCCCCAAAGGGGCACGTCCTGCAGGCCTGCCATCACTCCATCACAGACCGATTAGCAGACGGCTAAGACGAGGGGCAGGCTCCAGGCGTCACTCGTCTCACCAACGCTGACCGAGCTTCCAGCGTGCCAGGCCCTGCTGAGCCTGGGGGGCACAGTGCCCTCGCTCTTTCATGGGGCCGACACTCGGGGCGGGCGCAGGGGTGGAGATACACTGAGCACAATTGAGCACGTAAGATGATTATTTAGGGTGGTGACTAGTCCCAGAAAAATAAGACAGGGAGGTGTGACAGTGATGGAGGAGAGTAGAGATGGAGGAGAGTGGTGATGAAGGATGGTGATGGGGGATGGTGGTGATGAAGGATGGTGATGGGGGGTGGTGATGGGGGGTGGTGGTGATGGGGATAGTGGTGATGGGGGGTGGTGATGGGGATGGTGGTGATGGAGGATGGTGCTGAGGGATGGTGGTGATGGGGGACAGTGACAATGGGGGATGGTGGTGATGGGGGATGGTGGTGATGAAGGATGGTGATGGGGGGTGGTGATGGGGGATGGTGGTGATGAAGGATGGTGATGGGGGGTGGTGATGGGGGATGGTGGTGATGGGGGATGGTGGCGATGGGGGGTGGTGTTGGGGGATGGTGGTGATGGGGGATGGTGATGGGGGATGGTGGTGATGGGGGACAGTGACAATGGGGGATAGCAGTGACAGGACAGTTCTGCAATCCTTCCTCTCAAGAAGGTACAGGCAGGGCAAATGGACAAACTCCAGGACACAGGGCAGGGCAGTATCTCTGAACCCACCCAGGTGGCCCAAGGAGGTGGGGGGAGACACTGGGCTGGGAGCCTGGGGACGCCTCTGACCCCAGCTCAGTCCTTACACACTGCAGGGTCTCAGGGAGCCACAGCTCCACTAATCCAGGGAATCTCGTGTATGGACAGTGAGGGGTGGGGCATGATCGTCGCCTTCTTCAGTTGCTGCCTGCCAAGATCCCAGGGCGCCCGGCCTCCCGGCTCCCGTGGAGCCCAGGGTCCTGCAGCGCGGAGGGACAGTGAGAACGTCATGGGGCAGAGTCCCGGGAACAGAATCCGCCCACTAGCGGAGGCACATTCTCCAAGTGGTGGGGGGTGGAGGCTGGATTCCTGGAAAGTTTTCCTCTTGACTCAGTAGCCCCAGGGCTGTCTGCAGGGATCAGAGTCGGGGGAGAGGGAAGAGACCTCCATCAGGCAGCTGAGACCCTGGCCCTGGGCTGGGGCTTCCCAGGGCCGAGGCCTCCCGGGGCTGGGGACCTGCCTGGGATCATGCTCCATGCTCCCACAAGGAGCAGGGGGATTGTGAGAGAATGCGCGTTTGTTTTCTGTTCACCTCTTAGCACCCAGTACTGCCAGACCAAGGTGGGGGAAACGGCGGCTCCTGGACCCGACTTGCCAACCCTGTGGTCTCCACACCTGGGCTTGGTAGACCCTCAACACCCATGGCCCCCAGAAGAGCCCAGAAGTCACCCCTGTATGTTTGGAGTCCAAGGTTCCTCTCCCTGAGGGAGAAGGCCAGGGAAGGAGGAACTGGTTGGCTTGAGAAAATCCCAGAAGGCATCTTGACCGCAGTAACCCACAACAGGCTTATGAATATTCCCACCAATAATGAGGGCGGTTATGTTTACGGAGAGGGCTTCCCAGGTCCCAGGCAGGGTGCTGGCCCCCAAGCCCTTCCTAACTAGTTAGATCATTGCCGCTACCTTTAAAGACGGTACACTCACCCTAGAGACCACACACACAGTATTACGGCTAATTGACAGAATGGAGGCTCCATCTCCAGCCTCTTCTTGGCTTATGCTATGGAGTTTTTCTCATGGCCAATTGGGAGGGGCATTGAAATACCACCACTGACGCCAGACTTGCTCCTCTGAAGCGCTCCCCACCTCCCTGCTTTGGGCCTCCTGGCAACCTGGAAGTTGGACCGTGTCCTGGTTGTTCTCACTTAACTGGTGTAAAAACCCCTGAGCCCAGGTGGTGACAAGGCATGGCGGCAGGAAGTGGTGGAGGGCGAGAACCGGAGGTCCGCAGCCCCTGGTTATTTACTTGGAGAAACCGGCACTGCACCTCTCCCAGGGCCCTTAAGTTTGCACCCAGCTTCCAGGCAGGTCCTGCGATTAGCCCACTGTACAGATGAAGACCCCGAGGCTCAGGGGGCGGAGAGCCTGCTGCCAGGTAGGGTCAGAGGTGGGCATTCAGACGAGGGCCGGGGGTGGGGGGCCCTCATCAAGGCTCTCCGCAGGCAGCGGCAGCCGCCTGTAAGGTCACAGCCCGGCTAAAATGCCCGTTTTCCGGATGAGGAAGGGCTCCCTGGCCTCGATCACGGGAGCTCTGGGTGCTGAGGGCAGAAAAAGCCCCCACCCCTCAGTAACAGCTCAGCCCCGGAAGCAGCCAACACTCAGGGCAGACAAAACCAGGCAGCTCGGAGAATTCTCCCAGATCCCTCCCCCCCCACCCCAGACCCCTTCTGAGTGAGGGGATGAGGTGGGAGAAGAAGAGGGGATGGCACCCATCTATCTGCGGAGAAGCAACGCCTCTGGCAACAGGAAGGAAGAAGGGCCTTGCTCTCTCAGTGGCCCCCTTCCCCCTTTAAAACACACAGGTGCCAGACAGCTTTTGCGCAAAAACTAGTTTGCAAACACACCCGACTTCGGGGAAGCTGCCCCGCCCCCACCCCTCCACTCCCCCTTCCGGGGCAGAAAGTGAGCCCTCCTAGCCGTCGGGCAGTTCCCTGGGGGCGGAGAAGAGCCTACAGGGAGTAAGGATAGGGGCCCCGGGGGGGGGGGGGGGGCGGGGAGTGGGGGGCGCTGCTTGCCAGGAGCCAGCCTGACCGCAAGCCTTCAGCAGCGGCGGTTGCCGTGGGGACTCCACCTTCCCGGCGCCCTTCAGGTTTCTTCAGGGAGGTGGGAGGGGCCCTCAAACATCTGGATTCGGAACCCCGCGGGCGCCACCCTCCTCCCGCACCCCGCCTGTCCCTCCGCAGCAGCCCGGGCGACTCCGGAGCGCCCCCGCGTGGCCGGGGCGGAGCCGAGTCGACCAAGCGCCGGAGTCCCGGTGCGCGGGGCTGGTGGGGGCTTGGGGAAGCCGCAGCCCCTCCAGGCGGTGCCCAGTTTCCTTTGGACTCGCCACTGGCGCCGGAAGCCGAACCCCAAGGCCGAACTTGAGCGCTCGCGCCCGGGCGCCCCGCCCGCCCCTCGCCCGCCCGGGCCCCACTCACCGCGCGTCCCGCGGGCGCCGCCGCCCTCACCGCGCGGCCGCCGCTGCCCGCGCTCCCGGCCGCAGGGGCATCCCCGGGCACTCCCCCGGCTCCTCCAGGCCCGCGGACGCGGGACGGGCTCAGAGCGCTGCCCGCGCCGCCATGGCCCGCTCGCGCGCGCTCCCAGCCGCTCGGGGTCCGGTCCTCCAGCCGGGCCGGGCGGGCGGCGGCGGCGGCGGCGGCTCGGGCTCCTCCCTCCGGCCGGGGAGGGGGGCGGGTGTGGGAAGGGAAATGGGGAGGCGAGGCGGGCGCTTCCTGGAGGGGCGAGCGCTCTGCAGCGCGCTGAGCGGGGGCGCTGTCCCGCCCGCCGTCCGCCGCTCCGAGCCCGCGGCTGGCGCGCCCTGGCGCTCGGGGCGCTCGGTGCCTCGGGGGCCCGAGCGTTCGAGGCCGGAATCCTGAGGGTTTCCAATCGGTTTCGCGCCCTTCTGGGACCAGCCTCGCCCGAGCCTCGGGCACCTGCGAGTTCAGATCACCGCGCGCCTAGGGCATCCCGTGAGAACCGAGGGGTGGGTTCCGCTCTGCGCCCGGGGCGCCGCCTGCGGCCTCGACCCCAAGCACTGCTGAGCGCTGTGCTGCGCCCTCGGGGGTACACCACAGCGCTGGCTTCCAAGCAGTATCGGGCAGCACTGGGACCGCAGTGTTTTCTTCCTTTTTATTTATTTTTTTCAATAGCAAAAGAGCTCGGTATTTTCTTGCCGCCAGAGGTTGGGAAGATGACACATATTTCTCTGATAGACGACGAAGACTGGTCTGAAGGGGGCCGGTGACTCATCAGCGTGAGGGCAACGAGGCGGGTCCTTGAGTCCCTGGAGACGAGGCTTCCCCTGCTGGGAAGGACTCCTTTTCCCTAGGAGAGGCCCCGCTTTTTAAACGCGGCTGTCGCCGGCCGCTCCCGCTGCTGGCCCTCTGCTGTATTTCCGTGCTCCCTACCCTCAACCCCCGCGGGAGTTCACCGCTGTGCAATGGGACCGCAAGCCTCATTTGAGCAGATCGGGGGAGGGGGGTGCGGCCAAGGCCGTCCCGGGAGCTCAAGGCAGCGTCCAGAGTCTTCCGACTGGGCGACCGAGGGTCAATGGCTGGCATTGTGGTGGTGGGTTTTCCACTCCTGGCAGGCGAGGGTTAACTGGGAGACGCACGCCGCCGCTCCACTCTGAGTCACTGGCACTTCGCAGCCTGGAGGGGCCTGTCACCAAACAGCCCCGCCGCGGCTCTGATCTTTTTTTCTCTCCGCCTGCCTGTCTCCCATCCGTCCTGCTTTTCTCCAAGCTCGCCTCTTCTTTCTTCCACTCTAAGCCTTCAGCCCAGCCCTGGAGCAAACCAACCCAGCTTAGCCCCAGCTCCAGCCCCGTCTCCTCCAGGAAGCCTCCCCTGGTTACACGTCTCCAGAATCCTTCTCATTTTCCCAGCCCCAGGAGTGCTGGGCACTGGGGTAGATGGTGGCAAGTCAAAACAGACAGTCCCTGTCCTCAAATTGCTCACCTGGGGGGGGGGGGTGAGATCAGGACTCAGGCAATCCTATTACTATATGAAAAGTGCCAAGGTTGGAGGTGGGCAGCTGGGAGTACAGAAGACCCCCCTCCGCCGTGGGAGTCAGCGACGCTTCTAGGACCCTGAAAGATGCGGTAGTTGGGCTGGGTGAAGGGAGGGAGATAATGGATTCCTAGCCAAGGGTACAGAGGACAAAGGCCAAGGGTCAAGCAATTCCACTCCTAGGTATCTACCAAGAGAAATGAAAACAAATGCTCATAGCAGCATTATTTATAACAGCCCCAAACCAGAAATACCCAGATGCCCCTCAACTGATGAATGGGTGGATAAACAAATCGTGGTCTACCCTATACGATGGAATAGTATTCAGCCATAAAAAGGAAGAATGAAGTACTGCTACATGCTACAACATGGATGAACCCTGAAAACATGTTAAATGAAAGAAGTCACGGAAGTCGCCATATATTGCATAATTCCATTCATAAGAAATGTCCAGAATAAGCCAATCCATAGAAACAAGAAGCAGGTAGAGGTTACTAGGGGCTGAGGTGAGGAGCGGACGGGCAGTGGCTCCTGTTGGTATAGGGTTTCTTTCTTTCTCTGTGGATATACTAAAAGCCATCGTTTGCAGACTTTAACGTGTGGATTTTATGGTATGTAACTTATTTCCCAATAAAGCTTTTTTTTTTTTTTTTGAGGCTGGATTGGACCAGGACCACGTGTGTGTGAAGCTGGCGCTCAACATTGAGCCATATCAGCTCCCCTGAGTTGGATTTTTCATTTGTTTGCCTGTTGTTTTGCTTTTTTTGTTTCTAGGAGGCACAGGGGATTTTTTTCTAAAGACTCATTTTTATTCCCCTCCCCGCCCCAGGTTGTCTGCTCTCTGTGTCCATTCACTATGTGTTCTCCTGAGTCTGCTTGCATTCTTGTCAGGTGGCACCGGGAATCTGTGTCCCTTTTTGTTACGTCATCTTGCTGCGTCATCTCTCTGTGTGTGCAGTGCCACTCCTGGGCGGGCTGCGCTTTCTTCACGTGGGGCGGCTCTCCTTACAGGGCACACTCCTTGTGTGTGGAGCTCCCCTACGCGGGGGACACCCCTGCGTGGCATGGCACTCCTTGTGCACATCAGCACTGTGCATGGGCCAGCTCATCACATGGGTCAGGAGGCCCTGGGTTTGAACCCTGGACCTCCCATGTGGCAGGCGGACGCTCTATCAGTTGAGCCACATCTGCTTCCCAGGCACGAGGGATTGAACCCGGGACTTCCTATGTGGGAAGCAAGTGCTCCCTAAAGCATCTTTTAAAAAGGCTGGGATCAGGAGGGACCAGAGCTCAGCTGGTTAAGGCCAAGTGTTACCATAGATTGGCAACACACTGTGGAGGTCCTTGAATCACACACAATGCAAGGTTATTCTTGCAAAATGTTGAACAAAGTCTTTCTCCGCCCTGGAGACAGCTCTGTGCACAAGTGGGAGGCCTGAGTTTCCCAACTAGACCCACACCTGGGCGTGCATGTGTGTCCATGCCTGCCATCTGGGTGTTTGTGTTCACAGTCCAGGCAGTTAGGTAAACTGACCAGAACAGCTGGGGTTGCCTGTACCCTTCAGATATGTAGAAGGAGTGCCTACCCCCTAGCAGGCCCTGGCGGCCATCGGGTGTGGGGGCAGGAGAGGGTGGGCTGCCTAACAAATCAGCCCACACCTTGTTGGCTCACACGGTTCTGGGGCCAACTGGGTTCAGCGAGGGCGGTTTTTGCCTGGGATTTCCCACACAGTTGCAGTCAGACTGCCTGCGGCTGGAGTCATTTGAAGGCTGGCAATTGATGCCGGCTGTCACCTGGGACCACAGCTGTGACCGTTCTGTGTGGCCTGGTTCCTCGCCACATGGTTCCCGAGAGAACGAGGTGGACGATGTACCATCTTCTGCACGGCCGAGACTTGGAAAGCCCGTAACGTTACTCCCACCGTAGTCACAGGCTCACTCAGCTGAAAAGGAGGCAGCACACACCCACCTTTCCGTGAGAGGCATGTCGCCGTCACCTTGTCAGAAGAGCATGTGGGATGGGAGAGATTGAGGGGGCCATCTTTGGAAAAGGTGATTTCCCACCCGGGGGTTGATAAAGAGACCGTGCAGTGGTGGAGGCCCCCCTCCAGGGTCCCACGGTTGGAGTTGGACCTGGGGGACTTCCATGCCGGATCTCAGGCATGGGTCATGGCTGCCAATACGGGCAGGGTGAGGTCACTCAAGCCTTCGGGCCTCAGTTTCCCTCTCTGTAAAATGGGATTACAGCCAGAACCTGTTTCCTGCAATGGTTGTGAGGATTCAGTGAGACAGGCCCCTTCACGTGGCTAGCACAGGGGTGGGGCCGTGGGGCTGCTCGAGCGTGGTAGTGTGGTGTTATTGGCTATTTTTAAGTTCAAGAGCTGCGGTGGCTCTAACGCAGGGCTGGATCCCACTCAGAACCCAGGCTCAGGGCGCCAGGCCTCCCCCCACCCGGCAGTCAGCCCCAGACACCTCCCTCGGCCCTCAGCCCCGCGGGGGCAGGAGTCAGGCTGAGGGTGTGGGAGAACCTAAGGCTGCTAAACCAGGGACCCCAGGTGGCCTTTGTTCTTTGGAAGGATCCCCTCTGTCACCTCCTCCTCAGGGCAAAGGTCGCTATCTAGGTAACCAGGGGTGTGTGCAGCATGTGGCTCCCAAGGAGGAGGCAGGATCCCACTCTGGGGCTGTGAGACCCCCTGGGAATGTCCACTGAGGTGTTTGGGAGGCGGAGGACGAGCTGTCCCCTGGAACTTCCTGGACCCAGCCCTGCAAGACCTTATCGGACTACTGCCAAGGGCTTTCCCCGGAAGTCCCGGAGGCATCCAGAGGGTGTGTCCGGCGGGGGTGGAAGCAGGGCCCGGGAAGGGTACCCACCCTGCCCCAGGCTTCTCTCCAATCCGAGGAGAACACAGATCCGCAGGCCAGGTCAACCCCCAGCCCGCCGAGGCCTCCCTTCCTTCTTGTGACCTCAGGCAAGTCTTTTCCCTCTCTGGGCGTCACTTTTCTCATTTGTAAGTGACCGGGGAGAGTGTTGCTGAGATGGTAGTCAGGAGTCTAGAGGAGGTTTCAGGTAGTGATTTTCTCCAAAAATAACCAGGCAGGGCCGGTGATCAAGGATTCAGAACTCTCCCCGAGGGAATACTGAAATTAATGGTAAGGTCAAGTTTGTAGCCAAAGAAAGAGGTCCTTGTGCCTTATCGTTTTGCTCATCCCCTCATTTTACAGATGGAAAATCCGGCTAGCCCCTGGGGCTAACACCCAGGTTGGATTCTAGATGCTACTCTATACTGGCTGTGTGCTTTTGGGCAAGTTAGAAAAAAACCTCTCTGGGTGTCAGTTTCCTCATCTGGTGAAGGAGGGTTACCAGGACCCCCACTCTCTGTCAGGGCAAAACAAGGGGTGGAGGTGCAGAGCTTGCCCCAGCCCGCAGAGGCAGCAGACTCCAGCCCAGTGGGTCAGCGCTGGAGCTGCACGGGAGAATCACCTGGGGAGCTTTCTAAAGACTTTATTTTAAACTTGGTAGTTTTTACTCCTGAGGACTATGATGACACCCAGGTCCTACGGTCATGACAGATGGCTCTGGTATTCATGCCTTGTCAGTGGGCCCTACTTTGGAATTTGTGTTCCTGAGTGTGATGGAGTTGGACTCAGATGAGACCTTTCTACACTTGCCTCTTCTGTCACTTTTACTGAACCCGTGGTAGGCACTGGGGTTGGTGTATACTCAGGAGACTTGAATCTCTGAACTGGCCATGTGCCAGCTGGGCCCTGAGCCTCAGCAGACTTGAAACTCCTACTCTCCGGTTCGTTGGACTTACCCACATCAGCTAACAGGGAGGTGAGGATGGTCAACCACCACACCAGGGAATCAAGAGAGTCTACAACTGCAAGCAGGAGAATCCCATCCATCAGCCATGTGGGATCTAAGCCCCCTCTCGATTTAGAGGTGGGGTGGGCATCGCCATCCCAGGGCCCTCAGGATGGAGGAATAAAATATGGAGTAGAGTGGACTTACTGGTATTCTACTATAGAATTATTGTGATTCTAGTAATGGAAGAAATTGTATCATTGATGTGGAGACAGTGGCCATGAGAATTGCTAAAGGCAGGAAGGGGGAAAAAGAGGTGTGATATGGGGGCATTTCAGGACTTGGAGTTGTCCTCAATGATATTGCAGGGACAGATGCAGGACATTATATATCCTGCCATAATCCACTGAATGGACTGGGAGAGAGTGTAAACTACAACATAAACTATAATCCATGCTTTACAGCAATGCTCCAAACTGTACTCATCAAATGCAATGACTATACCACACTAATGAAAGAACTTGTCAATGTGGGAGGAGGGGGGGTTATGCGGAGTGGGGTATATGGGAGCCTCTTATATTTTTTAATGTAGCATTTTGTGTGATCTATGTATCTTTTAAAAATAAAAAGATAATTAAAAAATGAGGAAAAAAATTGGTAGTTTTAAAAGCTCCCCAGGCAATTCTAATGTGCAGTCTGGGCTACAAACCACTCACTAGTCTATAGTGTCACTAACCAAAGTGTGGTCCACAGACCTGCAGCACTGGTCACTTGAGGGCTTCTTAGAAATGCAGAATCTGGGCTATGATGTGGACCATTGACCATGAGGTGCAGCGATGCCCAGAGATGTATTCAGCAAATGCAATGGAAGTGTCATGATGATGGGGGAGAGTGTTGTTGTGGGGGAAGTGGTGGGGTGGGGTGGGTGGGGGGTGAATGGGGACCTCATATTTTTTGAATGTAATATTTTTAAAAAATGAATTAAGAAAAAAAGGATAACAGGAAAAAAAAAAAAAAAAGAAATGCAGAATCTCAGGCCCCACCCCAGACTTGCTGAATCAGAACCTGCTTAACAAGCTTCACAGGTGATTCAAGGACTTGGGAGGCTCTATAACTGTACTTTTCTACTTTGAGAAGCGGATGGTTGGGAAGCAGATGTGCCTCAACTGAGAGAGCGTCTGTCTACCATATAGAAAGTCCAGGGTTAAAACCCAGGGTTTCCTGGCCCGTGTGGTGAGCTGGCCCACGGGCAGTGCTGCCACGTGCAAGGAGTGCTGTGCCACACGGGGGTGTCCTCTGTGTGGGGAAGCCCCATGTGCAAAGAGTGTGCCCTGCAAGGAGAGCCACTCCGTGTGAAAAATGCACAGCCTGCCCTGGAGTGGCACCATACACACGGAGAGCTGAGGCAGCAAGATGACACAACAAAAAGAGACACAGATTCCCATTTCCACAGAGAATGCAAGCGGACACAGAAGAACACATAGTGAATGGACACAAGAGAGCAGACAACAGGGCGGGGGGTGGAGAGGAGGAGAGAAATAAATCTTAAAAAAAAAGAAGTGATGGCAGTGGATTTCAGAAAGGTGTGTGTGTTTGCAGGTAGGCTAGAGGAGGCAGTCTGGGAAGGCTTGGATCCTGGTATGTGGGGACTACATGAAGATTCTGTGACTTGCACCAGAAAAGTGGAATTCAGTCTGTGAGAGCACAGGATGGAGGCTAAGTGATAAGATAGCAAGATGAGATTATCTCAGCCTTGCAGATAAACATGGGTACTTACCAGCCTGATGAGATTCTTGATGAGAAGACTCAGGAACTGAAAATAAGAACACTGCTTACTGGCCCACAGCCTTATTTTTCTTTGAATTTTGTTTTCATGCATACATTTAGACTGAGCTCACTCTGGGGAGAAGGAAGCAGGGAAACTGGCCCCCACTGGTGTTGGAAAGAAAAACAGGAAAGGCCTCTAAGCAGGCAGGTGGCAGGAGAGGAAGTTTTTACATAAAATAGACAAGGTGTTTTCACACCAACTTGCTGTGGGCCCAGCCAGCTCTGCAGCGCTTATTACTCTGTGGATTATTTCAGGGCAGCTGCCGAAAGTGTCTTAGAGTTTAGAACTGGGACACAACTGAAGGAACAGGAAAATGTGAGTAAGCAGCAAAGAACGAGAGTGTTTTCCCCGAGCTCTGGGCTCTGCCCGGTGTGTCTCTCCCCTGGCCCGTGCTTCTGGTTCCAGCTGTTTCCTCGGCGGTGCCTGCCCCAGCCACGGCCTCTCCAGGTTGTAAGGGACTCGTCCTCCAGTCGTGGGCAAGGGGAGGTGGCCCCCCGCCAACCACCTTGGTTGAAGGTGCCCTGAGGGGCCCACGGTCACCTCGGCATCCTCCCAGGAAGGGGAGATGGAATTTTGGGTCCAGGATTTCCGGGACAATTTCTTGGGTCCTCTGCCTGCCTGCCCCCTCCCCCATAACCAGGCTGATGTCTTCCCTCGGTGCCAGGTGCGCCCTGACCCTGGTCCGATAAGGGTGTCCCCGTGTGGGGTGTGGGTGCTTGGCACTCGGCCGGAGGAGTTTCTCCTCATGCTTGGCGGGGGCCGGGGACAAGGTGGAGGGCGGCCAAGGTCAGGGCTGAGCCATCTGGGCGAGCCACTACCAGGCTAGGACATCCCAGGTTCCTGGGCCAGGTGGGAGCGCACTTAGCATCACCTCCTAGCCTCCTAGCTTCTTTCTGGGACCCAGGGAGAAGGCAATGAGCTCAGGAATGGCCAGTGGGCCAGCCTGCCCTCCAGTGGTGCTCATGGGCAACTGCGCCCTGCTGGCCCTGCTTTTCCCAATGGACTCCGCTCTGGCTCCCCTGAGATGGGCTTGTCCAGTTCTCTGCCCACAGGCAGGCGAGGGACTTAGGGTGCTGTTCCATCATTTCAAACATCTCCCCACCTCGTATGATATTCGACCCTAAAAGAGGAAGGGAACTAGCATTTAATGAGTACCTACTTTGTACCAGATTCTCCACGAGCCCCCCGTGACAGTCCTACAAGTGGGTGGGGGGGTGTTGCTAATCCATCATACAGAAACAGTTTCTGCCCATGACAACAGGCAGCAAGGGGCCAAGTCATCTTCCATTCCATGCTCATCTGACTTCCAAAGCCCTGGTCCTAATGCCCACAAGTCAGTGGAAAGCCTCTAGGCCAGGAGTTTGCAGGCTCCCACAAGGGTTAGGCAAGCAAAAAAGGAGGAGGTGGGTGGGGACAATGCAATAGGGAGCGGTGGGGCCTGTGGCAAACTGAGGAAAGTGTGTCCCCATCTAAAGGGCTCAGTCAGGTAGCTCCAGTGGGTGACCGTTCAGTGGGAATGCTGGACTAGCGCTTAAGAGAAACTGAAAACCTGGATTTTTATGTAAAGCATTCTAATTTTAAATACTGACAACTGATTCAGAAAAGGGTTTAAATATGGTGTATCAAATACTCCTGGAAAAAAAACAAACACTCCTGAGTACCCATAACACCCTCATGTTGCAGGTAAGGTCCAGAGCCAGGAGGGGACTTGCCCATGGGCACGTGATCACAGAGTCTGGACTTGAACCCATGTGCCTGGACCCCAAGGCCAGTGTTCCTCTCAACACACCTCACTGATGTTTGCCCTGCTCTCCAGTCGCCTGGGCAGGTGGAGTCACTGCTGACCTCAGTGGGTGTGGCAAGCACATGAGACTCAGAGGCTGGGAGACCATCCAATTTATTGACCAAACTTGGCTTAGAGTGTAGCAGAGCTATTCTGGTCTCTCTTAGAAGTAACAAGAACACCGTGTAATGTGTGAAGCCCCTGAGGGCTAATCTGGAATGTACTGAGGTAGTGGCTGGAGCCGGTGGTGGCCTTGTCTGCTTAGCAGTGCCAACCTCTGGGCCCCTTATACAGGTCAGACTGTGCCTATCCACTCCCAAGGTCAGGCTGGCTTGGACCTGGGTTCATTGTCCTTGGAAGCCAGCATTTCAAAGAGGAGAGGGACATCCAGTTTACAGATGGGAAAACTGAGGCTTGAGCAGGAAGGGACTCATCCAGAAGCCTCCTGGCTGAACCCCCAGTTTGATCCAGAGCTCTGGCTCTTGGGCCACTGATAGGTCAGTGCTTGCTCCCTCCATCCTTCACAGCCCAGGGAGGGGGGCTCTCCCTGGCTCAGCTGCTCTGGAAGTGCAATCTATAAATACACATTTGGTTTAAACAAAAGACATAATAAATTAGTGGGCTAGCCTCCTGTCGGATGCCATGGACATATGTCATGTATCATGTATGAACCACAAATTATGTGTCCTGCCATTTATGGCACCAGCACCTATGCCATTGGCCACGCATCACGCATCTTCTGTGTCACACTCCAAGTTCCATGTCAAGAGGTCATTCTGTCACATGTGACCTTCTATGTCATTCATCACATCACGACTCCCACGTCGTGCCACATGCCCCCGACTGTCACACGTGTGATGGGATGCAGGATATCCCTTTGGCCATATGAGGTTCCTGGCTCAGACAGAGTCCTCCCGGAGGGCTGCAGCAGGACAGACGTGTGCTTTCCTCCTCGGGCAGGATGCGGGGGCATCCAACCGAGGCTCCTTCCCGAGCCCATGGCCCTGAGGGCGGGAGCTGGCCTCACTGGGCTGGGTTCCAAGGGTCTTGAAGAATCATCAAGCACCCCGAGGTGACTAGGGCCCATCTTCAAAGAAGGCAAAGTCCAGCCTGGGCTCCTGGCTCTGCAGACGCTGGGCCACATCGGGGGCGATGGGGTTGTTCCAGAGGCTGCAGGGCACAAGGACAGGCACTCAGCTCTGCGAGCCAGCCACCATCCTCTCGCCTCTGTCCCGGTCCTACCCACAGATGGAAAGACGGAGGCCCCGAGAGAAACGGGGGCCCCGTGGCCACCTCCTGGCTTCTCCTGCTCAGTCTTCTCCCCTGGGAGCTAATAATCCCAGCCAGGAACATGCTGGATTCACATTTATGCAAATAAGGAAATGACTCCCCCTTTTCAAGAAACTTAACTTCTGGTTGTCCCAATATTGTCATAATGTATTAGTTTTGATAGAATAAGACACTTTTTTACTGTCTACTTGTGAATGGTATCCTCTTAGATGCAATGCCCTTGTGCAGTGTACAACCTTTACAGCTGTATATGGTGACTCTGAGTACAGCTACCATTTTAACTGCTTACTATGTCCAGGCATTGGGCCCATGCTTTATCTTCTTATCCTTTTGAGGTAGATACTATCATTATCCCCCTTTTTACAGAAGAGGAAATTGAGGTTCAGAGAGGCTGAGCTACTGAAGCAAAGTTACATAATTGGCAAACCACAGAACTGGGATTTATTCTAGATCTGCTTGCTGCCAAATTTGTGATGGAATGGTGAAAGTCTCTGCCAATAGGCCGTTACTCAAGCCCTGCCTCCTCCTACAGGGAGTCCCCTTAGATTGTGTGGGCTGACCTCGCCATTCCCACCATCCCTGCCGCTGAGAGCCCTCATTACCGGATGACTTGGATGCCAGGTCCCTGGGCTAGCCCTTCAGCCAGAAGCCAGGCTCCACAAGCTGTGATCTGATTCTTCTCCAGACTTCCCAGTAGACAACAGAGGAAGGGGAACGAGAGAGACTGGCATGAGCCCGGGGGTGGGGAACTTCTCCGAGTCTCCTCCCCAGGCTGAGATGAGGGCTACAGGCTCCCCATACCATTTTCTCAGAGAACCCAACAAACAGTGGACTTGCGGCAGGTGCAGCAGGAGGGCTGCAGGCTAGCTCCCAGGGAGGGCTACGCTTCGCAGGAGCTTGGAGCTGCCCGGAGCTCCATCAGGATGCAGGGAAGACAGGGGGTGAACCCAGTGGCCTCTTGGCTTTCCCCAGGACACGGATCCCCCTTTAGCCCTCCCCGCCCCTCTGCCTTCCCAGGATGTGCCCCTCATACTCCACTTTCTTCAGCCGGCCCATCTGCGGCAGGATTCGGGCGAGTGCCGCAGCTGCCTCGTCACCAAGGAGGTTCCAGGACAGCCTGCAAGGGGGGCACCCCGGGGCGGGCGGCAAGGGAGAGGTCAAGGGTTGGAATGAGACGCAGGGCGGGGCCCCCGGGGATGCCGGTGTGCCCTCCCCTGAAGACCCTGGCCTCTTCCTCACGCCCCACCCCAGTCCATTGTTCTGCAAGGACCCAGACAGCAGAGGAGCTGGCTCTGTCCCCAGAGCTCTGGCTGCCTGGAGTTGGAAGCACAAGGCCCACAGAAACAGCCCCGGGATCCAAGCCCCCAACACGTGTGTGCGCCCCCGCAGGTCCCCCCACACGCCTGCCCCTCCTGCACCACTATCGGCATGACATCTTTCTTTAAATCGATTCTCCCTTCTCCACCCTCGCCCTCCTTTTTTTCACTTTAAGAAACTCCAGGTCTTCCCTCAAGCTTGGAGTCTACAGCCAAAGGAGACGCACAAGTCTTAGGTGTTGATGGTAAATTAGCGCTAATCCAAGACTTTCGCTTCGGTGTAAGGGCAGGGATTAAAAGCTTCAGGGTGCAAGCCCAAATTCTCCCTGCAACACTTGTGTCCTGGACTTTAGGAAACAGCATTTTCTTCCACGCCGTGGCTAGGGCCCTGGGGCCAGTCTAGTTAACCCCTGAGGCGGTTCCCAGCGCCTCAGATTGGCAAGAGGCAACCAGGGCAGGCGGTCCATCCACCCTCCCCAAGGGAAGGTCAAGGGCACAGAAGGCTGGGAGGCCGCCTGGCCCATCTCCCCTCCCGCCCGTCCACAGATGGACAGGCCGGGCTGCCCAACACCACCTGCTTGAACTTCCTTGAGAAGAGCTTTGAGCGAGATCAGCCTTCCCCAGTTGCAGATGGGAGGGCGGCGGGAGAGGAAGGGCCTGGCTCCAGGCCACTTGGTGTGCCACGGCCGGCTGGCTTCCCTCCCCCTCCCCTCCCATGCCCCCTCTCCCCGCTCAGGGCTCTTCCAAGCACTCACAAGATTTCCTCCAGGGCTGGGCAGAGCATCAAGCTGGTGGTAAGGGGCTTGGCAGTCTGGTTGTTAATCTCACACGAAATCAGGCTGTGGACAGAGAAGGGACTGAAGGGAGGGTGCCTGCGGCAGGGGGCCCTGCCAGCGGGTTCCCCCTCCCCACCCTGCCATCAGCGTGGGAGGGACCAGAGCTGTCAGGGCACCGTGGGATCTCAGGAAAGCGCCCCTTCTCCAGTGTCAGGCTCAGCCAGAGAAGGGGTCCCCCCACCCGCAGGGATCAGGAGGTGCTGGGTCCCCAGGCAGCCAGGGCTGGCCACTTACTCCATCTTCCTGAGCAGTGGGAGCCCTTTAGAGAAAAGCGGGACCCCTCCGGCCAGCCTGTTTTCTGCCAAGCTGCAGGACAGAGGTGACCCCGTGAGAGGAACCCCCGCCGGCCCTCCCCGGCCGGCCCCTCCGCCGGCTCGGCGGCCCCTCCTCACCTGATGTCTTCCACACGTGGATGCCCATCCAGAGCCTCGCCCAGGCCGAGCGCCCCCTCGGGACCCAGCTGGCTGGAGGGCAGGCTGGGGAAAAGGGACCAGGTGTGGGGATTGGGGGTCTACCTGAGGTGGGGCCAGCTTAGCTCGTGGGGGGCCTTGACACCTCCCGGCTGCTCCCGGGAGACCCCCTCCCCACCAGCTCTGCATGCTGTGGGCGGGGGACACTCACTGCAGGACCTTTAGGTGGGCGGGCAGCCCCTGAGCCAGCTCCAGGGCTGTGCTATCTTCCAGGGCATTCCAGCCAAGCCTGGAAAAGGGGAGCCACCAGTGCTGAGCACCGGGCCAGCACTCAGGACCCCTGCCCTGCCCTGTGCCAGCTGCAGGAGAGGAGGGAGGGGGCCTGCGGGGGCACAAAGGGCAGACACTCACATCAGGTCTTCCAGGCGCCTGCAGTGGGTGAGCGATTTGGCCAGTGGCATTCCTCCAGCCGGGCCGATGCTGTTCCACGACAGGCTGGGGGGGAACAGACATTGGATCCTGTGATACTACCCCCCTCCCCCGACTGCCGCACCTGCTCGGGCTGATACCCTAGCTTTAGGGGTCCTAAGACACAATCCCCACCCTGCCCTCCCAGCCTGCTGGGACAGAAGGGCCCAGAGAGGAGCTGGGGGCTTGCTCTGGCTTCAGGCACAGAAGCAGGACCACTCCAGCCCCCACTGCCTTCACGCGGCCGGCCTGATCTAGGGGGCCAGGATCTCCCCCAACCGTGGTCTGGCCGCTGTGGGCCCACTGTGGCAGGGATTGCCACTCACTCTATCTTTCGGAGTGCAGGCAGGCCTGGCAGGATGGCAGCTAAGTACTGGGCCCCGGTGTCTCCAATCTGGTTGTAGCTCAAGCTGGGGGAGAGAACAGCAGGAGATTGAGAACCGTTAGCCCACTACCCATCTTGTTTTGTCCACACCCCACCCCGAACAGAAAGGGAGGTGGAAGTTCTGGCGAAAGGCCTCAGCTCATACCACAAGAGCTCCGTCAGCTCAGGTCAGGTCAGGACTCTCACCTCTTGTCTTCTGTTTTGGATATCCTCCCTGATGTCTGACCTAAATCCCTCCTGCTGCAATCAATATTCTCACATCCTACCTTTGAGTGTCCCAAGGTTCCAGGCCTGGGATTATGTACAGTGTGGAAGTGGGGGTGGAAGGGGATGAGAATGCACTCATGTGGTCTTGTTTTTATCATCTTTCCCTGCCCAAAGTTAGTTGTCTTGGGTCTGGGGGTGGGACGGGTGACTCACCCCAGCTCCTCCAAGCTGGTGGCAGATCTGAGAGCCTCAGAGAGGTGGAAGCAGCCGACGTCGCCAATGCCATTCGTGCTCAGGCTGGAGAAGAGGGCAACAGGTAACGGAGCCTTAGGAGCTAAAGGCATTTGCAGGTGCTGTGCTAGGAACTCTACAGTTTTCAAGGTTTTTACATCCAGGGCCTCTAGTGCCACTCCCTCAGTAGGGAAGGGGTGAACAGGGTGGGAATGACTGTCCCCAATATCCAGGTGGGAAATTCGAGGACCAGATAGGAACTGGGACTGACAAGAGATCCACAGTGACTCAGGCAAGGTGGAGACGGAATCCCAGTGCCCTTGACTCTGGAGCAGGCCGGTCTCCCGCAGCTTTTGGTTTTGGTGCCTTTGCCTTGGCCTCATGCAAATTCTGCAATTCAGGCAAATCATTTCTCCAGGACTCATGCATGTTCTAATCTATGCAAATAGTGGGTTTTCCTCTTGTTGTCTTTTCTGTGCCCTGACCTCACCCTGCCCAGGGGTGAGCGGAAAACCAAAGTAAAAGGGCCCAGGCCCAAGGTCGTGCCCATATTAAAGTATATACCCGAGGGTTTGTTTGTTGTTTTTACAAACCAAATGTTAGCAAACTGCCTTTCAGTAAATTGATTTGGGACAAAGTGACTTGGTCCTATGTAATTCCCCCCCCCCAACTCTGATACATTTCCGGTCCACTGTGCTCTTGCCAGAGTGGGGAGTTTAGAGAAAACAAAGCAGGGCTTTGTCATTGCTTGCACTAGTTTTTAGTAACAGTATTTCATATTTTAAAAATCACATGAAAAGAGGGTGTGATATTTATCAAAGTGGGCAGAGGTTGGACATCACAAGGGGATGAAATCGAGGCCAACAGAGCTGAGTCTAGACCCTCAAAGGGGGGCATGAGGCCCAGTAGAAGCCTTTTCCCCCGGGAGCTTGTTAGAAATACAGAGTCTTGGCAACCCGGCCCTGGGAACCCCGAATTCGCCTCTGACAGGAACTCTGGGTGATTCGTGTGCGTGTTAAGGTTTGAACCAGGGTTGTTCCAGGACTTGGGCCCAGCTCCTTCAGGGGGCTTGTGTAGCCAGGAGGAAGCTGGCAGCATTAGAATGCACGAGCAGTGGACATCAACCTGGGAGACCCCCGGGACATCCCAGGACAGGAGCTATGGAGGGTCCTCGGGGAGGTGCTCTGGAAGGGATCTTCCCTGGATGGAGGTCCCAACCCAGGGATTGGGTCCCCACCGGCGTTCCTGGGGTCCCCAGTAACTCACCTGAGGCTCTGCAGGAGGACCGCGTGGCTTAGTTCTCTGGTGAGCTTGGCCAGGGTCGAGCAGCCCAGTGGAAGGTGGCTCAGGCTGGGGGGGGGGGGGGGTTGGAGGAGGACTTAGCATCGCCCCGGTCAGCTCTCGGGCACATAAAGCAGCCCTGTCCAGTCCAGGGGCTTGAGGCCCAGGGACCTCCAGGACAGCCTCTTAAACCCACACATTGCACAAAGATGTATACCAATCATGCCGTTTCTGGGCATGAATTACGAGGGTCACGCGGGCAGCAGCTGCATGTTCTGAGTCACAGCTGGACCCAGACTACTGATCAGTGATGACAGCACCCACACAGGGAGCACAAACCGCAGGCCTAGGACTGGGCTTGGGGCCACCCTGGAAGGTGGGGCTGTTCATCACCCCATTTAACAGGCGAGGAACACTGAGGCTCGGAGAATTAGAAAGCTTGCTCGGGGTCACACATGGCAAGTGGCAGCGTCAGGAAGAGAGCCCAGGCTGCAGGACTCCCATTCCTGGACCCAGCATATGTTACCCGTGGGCTCACGCTCCTCGGGCCCCCAGCCTGGGCGGGACAGGGAAATAATAGTAAGAGCCAAACCTGTGGTCTGTGAACTCTGTGCCAGGCCCTGCTCTTAGCACTTACTGTGTAGCTGCTCATTTAAGCCTCACAACAAGCCTAGGAGGTAGGCACTGCCATTATCCCCAAAGGTGAGGAGGCCAAAGCACAGACAGATTAGGGAACTTTCTCAAGCTCGCACATGAAGAGGTCACCTAGAGGTGACCAACTGTCACGGTTTGCCTAGAACTGAGGGTTCTCCAAGATGCAGGACATTCAGGGCTAAAATTGGGACAGTCCTGGGCAAGCCAGGACGGTTGGTCACTCCACTGAAAGTGGACCCCAGGGGGTATGGCTCCTGCCCAGGGCCCAGGCCCCTAACCATTGCGCCCCAGGTGGACAGCTGGAAGAAGCTGGCTGGATTTGAGAGGAGGAAGGACAGACTCGGAAATGACAGCTGTGAAATCAGAGGAGGCCTCTGAGCAGTGGGGACCATTGCCTGCCCAGACACGGAAGGCGTCCTTATGCGTACTGTATAGACAGGGCAACCAGGTAGGAGGGGTAAAGTGCAGCGCCGGGTGCCTTGGAAGCCAGGGCGCAGGACAAGGCCCCGGGCTGCGATGCCTTGTTCTTCGCAGTATCTCCAGCTCTTAGCCCTGGCTGGGGGGCACGGCTCCAACCACATTGGTCAGATGCTTGGAGGAGCCAATGAAGGGTCCCCTTGGGCTCCCAATCCCCCCAGTAAAAGCTTCCAGAAAGAAAGGAGGCAGATGGGAGGAGGCCAAAGAAATAGCTGGTGTGTGGAGGGAGGGAGGGCTCCCTAAATCCTTTCTCAGGACAAGCAAAGAGGTGGCGAGGGGGAATGAGAGAATTTCAGGGTGGAGGGGCAAAACCCAACAGGTCTTTTAAATATGTGTATTAAAAACATATGTTAAAAAAAATCTGGAGAAACATTCACAGACTCACTCACAGAAGTTTTCTCAAGGTGTGTCGTCATCAGGGAATTTATGTTGTCGCATATTTCTATAATCATGGCATTTTTATAGCCAGTATATATTTTGGGATAGCAGAAAACCAGACTGATTAAAAGCAGAAAGTACCCTGTTAAGTGTTCTGTCTAGATGCTGTTTAAACAGGGGTCTCTGTGGGATGAGAACCTGTCCTTTTGACTGACACTGCCTGGTGTTTGGTGACTCCAAATTATGAGTGATTGTGAAAGTTGCCAATTATGAAGGAAACAGTTGTTGGCTGATGGCACATGCAATGCACATCTGTGGGGTTTATTTTGTCCAGAGTTTGAGTCTCCTTCATCTGTCAATAGTAGCCTGAAATACTACCCCATCAGTCCAGAGAAGGGGGTGGGCGAATGACCCAGGTGTGGCCAATCAGAATAGTCCGTCCTCGGGGCCACTGATTGGTGTAGGGATGCGCATGTGACCCAAGCTAGTCCAATGAGAATTAGCCTAGGGCCTTTTCTTGTAACTTCAGGGAGAAAGGCCCTCCCTTTTGTCTAAGCTAATAGAGTAGCTGCTGGGAGAACCCGTCTGAGAATGAAGCCAAGATGGAGAAGATAGAATAAGACCTGAAAAATACTGAGCCCCTGGAGCCAGCCATGCCTGAAGTCAGCTATTCTGTAATTTTCCATGACATGAGCCAGTAACCTCTGACCTGGGTTGATTTGCATTGGGGATTCTGTTTCCTGTGGTCAAGGATCTTTTTTAAAAATTCGGGATGGGAAAATATACGTCTTTATTTTCACTAACTTCTAGCAAAAAGTATAGTATAGCATCTCTTGTTACAAATGTAAACAAAAAATAGTAGTTCCTGCGATTTTGTCACCAATACAAATCACAGAAATTTTGAAAGTACATAACAGTTTTAACAGATATCCTGACATTAGTTTGCATTTATCACTACTTTAAAATGATGGTAGTTATTAAACTTGCAGCTAGATCTTGTTACTTAAGCACATATGTAAGGATACAACATGTTTATTTCATAATGTTTTGTTAATTGCATTCCAGTAGAAGCGTTTTCCTTTCTGATTCTATGTATTTGATTTTGTACCTTTAAGAACCCTTCTTGTGACAAGGAGTTCAGCAGGGGTTTTTTCAAATTTTTTTCTTTTTAAAAAATTTTCATTGTGGTAACATATATACAATATAACATTTCCCATTTGAACCACTCCCAAGTATATACTTCAGTGGTATGAATTGCATTCACAGTGCTGTGCTGCTGCCATCACCACTGTCCATTACCCATTGCCACAAAGAGAAACTCTGTTCCCATTAAGCATTTTGACCGCACGCAGAGCCAGGACTTGGGAGAGCTTTTAGCTCATCTGGGTCTATTTACAGACTTGATGCTCATGTTCACAAAGGAGGCAAAAGTTCCTGGGCACCTCCACCCCCGTGAAGCACGGCCGCCACTCACTCGAGTCTCCTCAGTCTGCGCTTCCCCTCGAGGGCCCCCATCAGCGCCCGGGCGTCCTGCTCGCTGAACTGATTGTTAGACAAGCTGGAGGAGACCAAGCACACGGCGAGGGTTAGGCGAGCCGCCCGGCCCCTGGAGCTGAGCTGTCCCACCATCCCACCCCACCCCAGGTCCTGGACCACGCTCCCTGTCTACGCGCCACAGGGGTGTCTCTGGCCTCGGGGGCCGGGCTCTGGGGTCCTCGCAGGAGGAGGGGCACGGCACTAATCTGACTGCCCGCCAAGAAAGGACGCCACAGATGAGGGCTGCAAAAGAGGAAGCCAAGGGACGAGGGATACCCACCCACAAGCATGCGTGCCCACAGTAATCCCTTCTGCCCTTAGGCTTCTCTCCGCCTCGACACCCATCGTCACCCTAGGCAGAGCAAGGATTCTGAGCCCATTTCACAGATGAGTTAGACAGGGTGAAACTGGGATCAAGAATACAGGCTCAGCCTCCCCAGGCCACACCCAGAACCGCTGGACTTCAGTGAGGAAAATGTGAGAAGTTGAAGTCCCACTGCCCCCTGACCGCAGGCCCCACTGCCCCCTGCGCTCCTTGCCCTGAGGCTGGCCCCCCCTGCCCGACCCCTCCATCCTGTGACTTACTCCAGCTCCTCCAGGTGGTGGCAGTGGCTCAGGCCGGATGCCAGGTGGGCCAGGCCCTCGGTGCTCACACGGCTGGAGGTCAGCCTGGTGGGGGTCAAAGGGCAGCAGTTCAGGCAGGAGCTCTGGGTTTCAGAAGCTCTGGAGGCTGGTGGCTGAGGGCAAGGACGTGGGGGCCAGGGTGTGGCTCCGGGGAGCCCCTGGAAGGGGTCCCTCCCTCCTTTCAATAAACTCACCTGCCGCGGAGTCATTAAACCAAGAAAGAGCTTGGGGAAGGGGCAGGCGATGGGGGAGTATTTCCCTAAGCCACGGTCATTCGGGTAGCAACTTAGCATTTTATGCCAAAGTTAGAAATTACTATACTGTCATTTAACTGGTCATAAATAGAAATGCAAGAATAAATACCATGAAGGCCGATTAAAAATACCTTAAAGGGAAACGGACTTGGCCCAGTGGTTAGGGCGTCCGTCCACCACATGGGAGGTCCGCGGTTCAGACCCTGGGCCTCCTTGACCCGTGTGCAGCTGGCCCATGCGCAGTGCTGATGTGCGCAAGGAGTGCCCTGCCACGCAGGGGTGTTCCCCACATGGGGGAGCCCCACGCGCAAGGAGTGTACCCGTGAGGAGAGCCGCCCAGCGCAAGAGAAGGTGCAGCCTGCCCAGGAATGGCGCCGCCCACACTTCCCGTGCCGCTGACGACAACAGAAGCGGACAAAGAAACAAGACGCAGCAAATAGACACAGAGAACAGACAACCGGGGGAGGGGGGGGAATTAAATAAATGAATAAATCTTTAAAAAAAAAACTTAAAAATAAATTTAAACACACAAAAAGCAAACAAAAAATACCACAAAAACAAAATATTATTTAATTCTAGCTAGTTATTGTTGTTTGCCACAAGCGCTGCATCTTTATTTAAAAAAAAAAAAGTATAGGAGAAGTGTTAAAGATATATTGGCACCTAAAAGAGACTTTCCTCCTGATATAATCAGTTGAATGGAAAGAGAATTGAAAGTCAGACAAATTCTCCTGTGCAACCATCAACTGATTGATTCAGGCAAGAATTATAAATGGATGCCAAAATCCATGGGCCAAAGTCTGAGGAGAAGCAGCCTATTTACATAGTCTCAAAGTATCTCCCCATAAAATGTCAATTAATCACAAAGGGAAAAACAGTAACTTTGCAAATGAAGAAAGCTGGCAGACACCACCTTCACCAGGGATGGCGGTAAACAGCGTCAGCAGCGGGCCGCGCAGACACATGTGCCTGCCGGGGGGACGCACCAAGAAGAACTGGGCACTCCTGTGACATCCCTGCTAAAAATGGAGGACCTAACTCTAGGCAAGAGGAGGCATCAAACCCAAGTTGAAGTGCATTCTACAACATCAGTGCCCTGCGAATGTCAGTGACAATGTCATGAAAGACAAAGAAAGCCTGAGGAAGCATTCCAGATTGAAGGAGACTAAAGAGACACGACAATAAATGCAGGGTGTGAACTTGCATTGGATTCAGGATGGGGAAAAAATGGAATGAGCATTCCTGGGACAAGTGGTAAATTGGGATATGAACCCTAGTTTAGATAGCAGTAGAGTATTGATGTTAAATTTCCTGAATTCGATCATTTTATTGGATTATGGGAGAGACTATCCTTGTTCTTAGGAAATACACTGAAATATTAAGGAGTAAAGGGGCCTGATGTATGAACTTACTTTCAAATGATTCGGCAAAAGAGAAAGGGAGAGCGGGAGAGGGAGGACGAGAGAGTGGTAAAGCAGATGTGCAAAACATGACAAAGGCTGAATTTGGATAAAAAGCATATGGCACTTCTTTGTATTCTTGCAACTTGTCTACTAGCTTGCAATTATTTCAAAACAAAAGGTGTTAAAAAAAATAAAGGATCAAAAGAGAAAGCATTGTAAAGGGAATATAACTTTGCGTCCACGTGGCTCAGTGTTGCTCTGGCCATGCCCGTGACCTGCCGCGTACCCCTCACATCTCCTCGACCACTTGTGTGCCAGCCCACAGCTGGGTTGGGGGATTGCAGGACGCGTGTGAACAGGGCAGGGCTGCCAGGGGGCGTGAGGGGAGGGCTGATCTGCCTACCGGAATTCCCTCAGCTCGGAGAGGGACAGCAGGAGGCTCTGCAGCAGCAGGGAACTGGCATCGGAGAGGTCAACCTGGGACAACCTGGAAAGGCCCTCAAAGATTGCAGAGGCTTTCAGGGCTGGACACACCCCAGAGGCCAGCACGTGCGGTGAGGGGGGGAGGCCCCGAGAGGGGCCAGGGCTCCCCTAAACAGTCGGGGGCTCTCCCCCAGTGGGAAGGGAGAATGGCAGCGTCTAGCCCTGCCCGAGGCTCATCCAGCAGGTTCTGCGCACCTTCCCGCCCCGGCCTGGCCAGAGTCGCCAGCTGCTTGCTTGAGGCCCGGGGTGGACCCTGAGGTCCAGCTGGGCACAGGGGCCCGGGCACGAAGACCGTCTCGGGGTACTGACCTGAGCTGCCGCAGCCTGGTGCAGGTCTCCGTCAGCGGCCCGACTAAAAGGCTGGGGTGGGTCAGCCTGGGGAGAGAGAGGGAGGCGGCAGTGGCTAGACACCTGGGCCAGTATTGGGTCTTGCTGGCAAGGAGCTTACAGTGTGGGGATAAGTGGATGTCAATCAAATAAAACCCCACAATTCGCTGTTCAGTGATGAAAAGCGCCATGGGGGAGGGGACCGGAAGGGGCGGTTTTCCCTGCACAAGGACAGCTGAGGGGGTGAGTTGGGCCTGAGGTCCACCCATGTTCTGTTCCCCAAAATGAGTACTTGCAGGGCTGCATCCACCCAAAGGGGGTGACCTCCTAATCCCCAAAAATGTGCCCCGTGCACTGGAGGTGCTATAAATCCCGGCATCAATGAGTGCATATTGGGGGGGCCTGACTCAGTCTGGGAGTTCAGGGGCTCTGAAGTGGGGAAATTGACTGGGCCCTGAAGAATAGAGAAAGTGAGACAGGTGAGGAAGGAGGAAGAAGGCAGGGGAGGAGAGAACATTCTGGGCAGAAGAGGGGCCCAGCAAAGGCTCTGGTCAAAGGGGACGAAGCGGCCGTCAAGGACCTGAAAGTCTGCGGGACATTAGGGGCTGAGATGGGAGTTTGGGGTGGGTGGGGGGCCATGGAGAGCAGGCTGGGGCAGACCTCAGGCCATGCAGAGACTCTGGGCATCAAAGGACTCGGGAGGGGGCACGAGCAGTACTGAGCAGCGCTGCCTTGCCCTCTCCCCCGGGCGTTCTCCAGGCCCCACCTGAGGGCCACGGCCTCTGCGTTCTCCTCCTGGCGGGGGAATTCCAGCTGGACACAGAGCTGCTGCTGGGTCTTGGAGACGCTGGGGAGGGACAGGGCAGTCACCGAGAGGCCCGCGGCGGTTCTCCCTGCTCAGGATGGGCTGGGCGGGGGGGTAAGCGCCAGCCTCCCCACTCTGAGCTCCCAGGCCCCTTGCCTGGGCCCCCTGCTCCTCTGCCAGGGCCCAGCTGGGGGTGGGAAAGCAACTGCTTCTCTGAGTCACATGTACCAACAGTGGTGCCTTGTCAACAGTTTTAAACCAGTAAGTAGGAGAGGCTTTTCAGACAAGATTGAGAGTCTTCAGAGGGAGCCAAAGGCAGTTCCAGAATTTTCTGAAGAAGGGGCTCGAGGGCCCCAATGTGCTTGGAGGGGTGGGTCATGGGACTTGTCTGGAGGCGGCAGTTGCCCTTGGAGCTCGCTGCCTTTCCTTGAATGTCGTGTTTTTGGGGAGAGGACTGAGGGAGATGCTGGGGGTGGCTGCTGTCCCCCCCAGCCATTCCTTGGCCACTCCTGGAAGAAAGGGGGTAGAAGCAAGAGGCAGTCTGACGACAGCCCACAGAGGTCTTTACGTGCTTGAACTCACATATTCCTCCAGCAGCTTCACAAAATGGGTGTAATGAGGCTGAGGTCAGACAGGCCCAGTACAGGGCTCAGGCCAGTAAGTGGCCGAATTGGAATCTGAGCACAGGTCAGTGGGTTGCCAAAGCCTTTGCTCTTGGCTACTGCATGCCATTCTGTCACCCCTGGTCACTTCCAGGACAGAGAGCCTGGACTCCCAGTGGTGTCTGCCTGGGACCCTGCAATACTTTGCCTTGAATCTCGGGCTGCCTTCCTTTGACACCGTGGCTTGACTGCTGCACCAGTCCCAACAAGTATGGGCAGCCCCATCTTCTCCTGTCATCCTGGGGACACAGAGAACTCACCACTGATGCAGCTGATGCCCCGGGGGCTAAGAGGTCAGTGTCTAAATGAGGGAAGGCTGAAGGAAGGTCCTGACAGTCATGGAAGGATGAAGAATTCCGAGGAGGGCCCCCTCCCTGGACTCACCTTATTTGGGTGACGGTGCCTGAGGCCTGGGCACTGACTTCCAGAAGGGCGAGCTCCTGGGCTGTGCCCACCCATGGCTCCTCCACCCTGTCATGAAAGTAGGCACAGGTAAGGCCTCCCAGAGTGGGTGGCATCTAACCAGCATGCCCGGGGGGGGGGTGGGGGTGGGATAAGGATGCCAAGGGGGGAGGTAGAGGTTTTCTGTTTTTAGCTCATTTTAAAACTACAGAATTAGGCAACTAGGAATGAGCATTAAAAAAAAAAAATTTAACATCATCCTTATTGCAACAATCCAGAGAGAAATGTCTTTTTCTTTTTGAGGTACCAGGGCCAAGGATTGAACCCAGGACCTCGTATATGGGAAGCCAGTGCTCAACTGCTGAGCTACACTGGCTCCCAAGAAATGTCATTTTCAATATTACATTTTTGGATTTAAGAAAATGTCCACATCATATTGCATTGCAAAGGTAAGGAAAGACAACTATGTATAAAATATAGTCCCAGTTTTGTAGGGGAAAAAAGAGGGGAAATATGTATACATAGAAGAAACTATGTGTGTAGAGAAAAAGGAAGATTGAGATGAGGAAATACATGGAATAGTGGTGGTTGTCTAAAGGGGAGAATTCTCATGAGTGATTTTTAATTTCTTCTTTAGTTTCTTTATTTTCTTTTTTTTTTTTTTAATTCTTAATTTTTTTTTATTAGAGAAGTTGTAGGTTTACAGAAAAACCATGCATCAAATACAGAATTCCCATCTACCACCCTGTTTTTTAACACCTTGCATTAATATGGTATATTTGTTACAAGTCATGAAAGAACATTTTTATAATTGTACTAACTATAGTCCATTGTTTATAATAGGGTTCACATTTATGTTGTTACATCCTGTTTTTTCTTTATTTTCTAAACTCTCTACAATGTGCATGCATTCATTTAAAAACAGGAAAAAGAGAGTTAGTTCTGCATTTTAAAGTTATGTTAAAAATTTTTTTAAAGCACCATTTTAAGTTCTTTATGTTCTGGATTTTCCACAAATTTGTACAATGAGTACATTAGAAAAGTTTTACTTTAAAAGATTCTGGGGAAAAAAGACAAATTTTAATACCCTCTCCCTTCCTTAAATAACAAACAAAAAAAGGGGGAACAGTTGTAGCCCAGCAGTTGAGCACCTGCTTCACACGTATGAGGTCCCGGGTTCAATCCCAGGTAACTCCTCAAAAAAAAAGTTATTCTGGGGAAGAGCCAGACCTTCTGTGACTTGTAACATGTGGCAATGAGAAGCACATCCGACTTGCCACATATCTGTAAACTGAACCTTGAGTCTTTTAATCAACTTCCAGTTCACAGGAAAGTCCAGAGGTAGAGGAACAAGCTCAACGACACCACAGCAAGCCATCAGGCTGAGCCGAGGTGGGACGGTCCCCACACAGCAGCTGGTTTCACCGGCTCACTGACATGGAAGAGGCAAGTGGGGAGGCCGCAGGTTAAAAAAACAGCAGGAACCACTGCCACCCCAAGCAAATGTGGGCCTTGAGTGATCCTGGATCCAACAACCCACTGTCTCGGCTGGGGGACGATAGAGAAGGTTTAGTCTGGATTAAGTAATGATAAGACATTATGGAATTGCTGTCGATCCTCTTAGGCTTCCTAATTGTATTATAATTATGTAGAAAATGTTCTTATTTTTTAGTGTCATATTGTAATAGTTAGGAGTCAAATATCCTGATATTTGTAATTTGTGTTGAGACACCAGACAAAAATATTAAGCAAGCTGGAAAAATATTAACAAAATATTAAAATCTAGGTGATGGGCTAATGCAAAATGTTAAAAAGGAAGACAGGTATATGGGAATTCTGTATATTCTGCATGATCTTTCTGTAAACCTACTTCTGTAATAAAAAAAAAGACTTTGTATTTTATGCATAGTTGTTCTGTATCCACAACTTTTCTGATTAAATAAAAAAAAAAAGTGATGCAAAAAAAAAAACAAACCCAAAAAGCAAAAAGCAAACAGAAAATGCTTAGATGATGGCAATATGTTTTAAAAATTATTCTAATTTATAGTATCTTCTTTCTTTTTCAGAATATTTGAAAATTACCACAATGAACATGCAAACAAGAGTATGTTATTTTTGTTTTCATTCAGGTCTCCTTTGCAGCTTCCTTTTTTTCTTAAGTCCCAAAGCACAAACCCCACCCCGGGGAGGGACGGCTTCTCCGTGGGCCTTGGGGGGCTCAGGGACAGATGGGCAGGCTCCACTCTGGGTCCAGGTGGCGGGGTTCTGGGTGCAGAAAATGGCCAGGCCGCAAGCCTGGGGTCCGGCACTGCAGTGCGGGCCTCTGCCCCCAGCCACGCCACGGCCCTCCCAGGGGCAGAGGGGAGGGCGGGGAGGAGGCTACCTGAGGCTGAGCAGCCCTGCCGGTCTCCTCACCAGGCTCAGGAGGACGGTCAGCTGCTCCAGGCCCAGGCAGCACCGGGTCAGCCTGGGGACAGAGGTGGGTGGGTCACCGGGGTGGCTCTGGCAGGTGCTCCCTGTGCCCAGTGGCCCCCTGGCTGGGCCCCGTCACTCACGTGAGCTCCGTCAGCTGGGGGGCCTGGCTCAGGCCGGCGGCCAGTCTGGGCACATGCTCTGGGCGGAAGCTGCACTCGCTCAGCCTGGGGGCAGAGGGCGAGGGGCAGAGCCGTAGGCGTTGGTGTGTGCGCATGGAAGTGTGTGCACACACGCGTGCTGCAGGCTGGCTTCCTCCCAGACTCCCAGGGCCCACTGGGGACATCTCCACTGAGTGCCAAAGTCTGGGCCAGGGCCAGAGAAAAGGCCAAAGGTGAGGCCCCTGGAAGCGTCCTCTCTCTTTGGGGAGACCATACCCTCACCAGAAAAGCACAAGTGACTCATTGGGCCCTGACTATACGGTCATAGGACACAGAGGGGAGCCAGGGAGACGCGCCTGCCTTCCCCGCAGGACTCATTCAACTCTCATTCACAGACGGGGAAACTGACCCACCCAAGGTCACACAGCTGGAAGGAGCGAGGGCAGAATCGGGGTTCAGACCCCAAACCCTTAACCGCTGCCCTACGGTGTCCAGAATCCCTTCATCAGAGGCACCTGGGGAGGGAGGGCGGCCCTGAGAGAGGCGGCCGTGACTCTGCCCTCCAGCGAGCTGATGGACCAGCCCCCGCTCTCTGCCTCGTGGGTGGCGGCAAAGGGGGCCCAGCAGAACACCAGGGGGCAGTCCACTCTGATGGGACAGGAGGCCCCGGGAGGCTTTCAGGAGAGGGGGTGGGTCTCCAAGGATGGGTAGGAATTTTATTCCAGTAAAGGTGTGGAAGAGAATGCCGGGCTGTGACGTAACAGCGGCTGGGACGCTTGAGCAGGCAGGTGTGTTCAATGAACAAAGAGCAAAAGGCTGCGGTGTGTGTCGGGGGTGGGCAGAACATGCTGGGAGGTGACAGCCAGATCAGAACGTGAAGGGCCGGGAAGGTCAAGCAAAGGAATTAGAACTTCCTCCCGGAGCAGTGGGAGCCAGTGAAGGGCTTAGAGCAGAGGAGTGGTACAGTCCGACGTGTGTGGTGATGGTCCCTCGGATGCTGAGGGGAGAACGATGGCCCAGCCAGAGGTGGGAGACCAGCTAGGAGTCGTGGGAACTGCCCAAGGCCGTGGCGGTGAGGGAGGGACAGAGCCCAGGGGTACTGGCTAACGACAATAATAACAGCTAATAACTAATAATAACAGCTGATAGCGCACTCACATCAGCCAGGCCTGTTCTAAGCACTTCATATGTATTAACTCATTTAATCCTCACAGTAACCCTAAGGGGTAGGTCCTATTATTTTTCCCATTTTACGGATGAGGAACTGAGACACAGAGAGGTTAAATAATTTGCCCAAGGTCACACAGCTGCTAAGAAGTAGAGCTGGATTTACCCCAGGAGGTTCTGAGCAAGATCTTAACTCCAACACTCAGAGGCCTTGAGATGTGTAGTTAGGACAAGGCTAAGAGGCACAAGGACGAGACGAAGACCTGCTCGAGGACTGGGTTATGGGGTATTTGGGGGACAGATTCGGGAGAGTTGAACCTAGGCGGGGAGCTAGAAGCAGTGTCTGAAGGAGGAGAAGGCCCAGCAAAGAAGCAGGCCCGTTTCTCTACCCTTTGCCCACTGGCGGGAACGGGAATTACCTCACTGTCTTTCCAGCCTCCTCCTGCCTGGAGAACCGCATCCGGAGGCTCTGCTCGGAGCCCAGGCTGCAGAGAGAGCGGAGCGGGGAAGCCCGAGCCCAGCCAGGCCAGCGTCCCGGGGACCCGGGGGGCGCAGGGGGGAAGCCGGGGAAGGGAAGACCCTTGCCGGCCAGAGGAGACCCCCAAACTCATTCCAGGAGGAGGCTAAACCCAGCCTGCCCCACCCTACGACTTCCCTGGCCCCCCGGCATGTGAGCACCAGGGGAGAGAAATCACCATCCCGCATCCAGTGATCCAGTGAACCCTGAGGCTCCGAGGGAGAGCCACAGGGTTTCCCAAGCCACACGGGGGGCTGCCAGTGTGTGAGTCATGCTTCCCCCACCAGCCGCAAGGGGCACGGACACCTCCTTACTTTGCTGAGGCCTCCCGGGCACACGGGCAGGAAGGGAGAGCCTCCACCAGGCGCAGGGCACCTTCCTGAGAGATGCTGTTTTGATTCAGACTGGAAGAGAAACAGAGCTCGGGATTGGGGCTGGGCAGGACCCCCACGGCGCTCTGCCCAGCCCACCTCCCGCCCCAGCTGTCTGTTCAGGGAGGAGAGGTCCGTGGCCAAGTGTCCCTTCTCCAGATGGAGACACTGAGGCGCAAAGAGAGGCCCAGAGGGGCGCCGTCACCACCGGCCCCGAGTCCTCGAGGGCGGCGCCCGATGCGCCTGCTGCCCCTGTGGTCTGGGGCAGGGCATCGATGAGGCCAGGCTGGCAGTGCCATCCCACCTGGGGGGCGGATTTCCAGAATGCAGAGCTCAGTTGCCTGGCAACAAGCTGTATCCTTGGCCGGCAGTCTCCCGGGACGGTGGGAAAATGGGTGAGGGTGCGTGACTTCCTAGGGACCCTTCCTGGGTGGGGACACCTCCCCACATCTGGGCCTGACAGATTGGGTCAGAGGAGCTTCAGAAAGGAAGGGCTGACCGGGAGCTGGGTGGCTAAAATACCAGCTCCGCGGGCTACGGATGAGCTGTTGATTCCCTGCTGTGGGGTCGGCCGTGAGTGCTCCATGGAGGGTAGGCCCCATCCTGCCAAGAGTCATACCCCCTCCAGGCATCTGGGGGGCCTCTGCCCACCGGTGGCATGAGGCAGGACTCAGGGCAAGACCCAAGGTCAAGGTGAGACTCGTCCCTGCCCCCTCCCCAGCCCTTGCTCTCCAGGGATGCTCTCCACAGAAGCCCACTTGTGCGCGTGGCCCAGGGGAGCCCCCCTCCCGGCCGCCCTCGAGGCTGCGCCTCACTCACACGAGCCAGCCGGAGATGGGCACCTGAGGCAGAAATTCCAGGAGGCACCTGAGCCCCTCGTCGCCCAGCTGGTTGGCCGAGAGGCTGCAAGAGGTGGGAAGAGGCCGGTCAGCGGTCAGAAGACGCGGCCTCCTCCTGCCCTCTTTCTCATGCCATCCACGCAGTTATCATCGTCCCGTGTCTACCATCACTGCCACCCTCCCCACCTGGCGCTCTCACGACCGCCTTCACTTTGCCATTGCCTCCACGACCAGCACCCAGCCATAACCGCCACCGTCACGACAACCTCGCCCACCACCTCCATTGCCACCGGCAAGTCAACGTCATCGGGCCCATGGCCTTCGACACTGCTGGAATTAACGCCATCGCCACCGTGGCCACGGCCCCATTCCTGCCCCCCTCACTAGCACCACGGGAAACCTGTCCCCATCTCCCCTTTCAGGATCTGGTGACCGCACCCCAGGCTCTTGGGTCTCCAGTAGCCTTTCAGGAGTTAGAGAAAAAGCAATTTGCTTTTACTCGGCCCTTCGCCTGCATCCATTGTGAGCCACAATTTTTGAGTAAGGAAAAAATCCAACAAAGAGAAAAGTGTTTGGAGGATGCGTTGAAAAGAAATCGCTTCTTTTTTTTGGGAAATGCAGTATCAGAAACTGCCCTTCGCTACATTATTTCCCTCCAGGGTAGCCGTCTGTGATTCTGGCTACACTTTCAGAAACAATATAACCAATGTGTCCTGCAATTATTATTTTGTCCCTGATGATGACACTTCGGAAGCTTGTTTATTTAGTCTTTTCCTGACCGAGAGACCTCATTTAAAACCTGGTTTGTCTCATGAAGCTACTTACTGAAGCTTTAAAGTAAGAAATTTTTTCTTTGCAATGAAAGGGAAACAGTCTAAGACATCTTGCTCATTCTTCTTTCTTTAAAACACATGGGTTTTCATAAGCTACATTTCTCTTCTTGGTCACTTCATAGCGGGGTTTAAATTGTTTTGTTTTGCTGTTTTTAAACAGCTCTCTCCACTTCCCACCGGGGCCAGGCTGGCCTCCTGATGGTGATGAGCCGAGCCTGAACGGTGCTAGCTGTGTGAACCTGGGCAATTTCGTAATCCCTCCGTGCTTCAGCTCCCTCAACTGTAAAATGGGGACAGTAAAAAGAAGTTCATACAGGAAAAGCACTTAGAGCAGAGCTTGGCACGGAAAGAGCGCTCAGTAAACGTTGGCCACCATAATTTGCCACCTCTGGGGGGCTGCACTATTTGGGCATCCGAGACAGGTGACACAGACCCCACACCTCAACAGCACCCGAGGCTGCGAGTCCCCACCCGGGCTGCAGGCCCCTCCGCGGGCTGAGTCATTCGGTTTTTTTAACCACCTGCCAGGCAAACCGCCGGGTCCTTTGTCTTGGTTCCGGTCAGCAAGGAGAGGCTCCGACAGGAGGCCCAAGGGCTCCTGAAGGCTGACCTGAAGAGTTGCCCAAACTAGATCAAGGCCACACCATGAAACTAGCTCTTCCCTGGCAGGGCTGTGGGGTGCGGGAGATACAGTGGGTACAGGGGGCCCCCGCAGGTGCGGCATCCTCAGCGGGCCCCCTGCCAGCTGGTCCTGACAAGCGTCAGCGCACGCATGGGCTTGCACACACACACACACACACAGCCCTCCTGTGCCAGCCAGGAGCACACGCCTGTGCTCTCCTCCCTCCTCCCCCCTTCCACTTACTCCAGCTGACTGAGGTCGTCACACTTGCTCAGCAACCAGCACAGCGGCTCCACGTGCTCCTGGCCGAGGCCACAGCCTGTGAACCTGCAGGGGGTGGGGATGCCAGCAGAGGATGGGGCATTCGGCTGCACAGGCCACCTCCGCTCTGGCTTGGAGGCCCTGGGTGCAATCCGTATTTTAACAAGCCCACCAGGTGGTTCTGAGTCACGGTCAAGTTGGAGAACTACATTTTAATGACCAGAGGGGTCCCTGGGGAGGACAAACATAGGGACGGGGTGGGGGAGGGGAGGATGGCTGAGGTCTGCTTCTGCAGAGGGCTAGTGATGACGGGATTGAAAGTAATAGCGAGTCTGGAGCAGATGTAGCTCAAATGGTTGAGCACCAGCTTCCCATGTACGAGGTCCCGGGTTCAATCCCCGCACCTCCTAAAAAAAGAGTAATAGTAAGTCTGCCTTTGAGGAAACCTGCCTAAAATGAGACCATCCAATAAAGATAAATGAAGGGGCTATGACCAACTGACAATAAAAAAAACCCCTGAAAATCAGAAAGTCAAATTTTAAAAAATTTATAACTTAGTATCTCAAATTTCTACCACTGTTCATTTCCTTCATGATTCCCCCATATTCCTAAATTCCCTATTAAACTATCACTTACTTCTTATTTTCTCTAAACCCATTCATACTTATTTATTTGATCATTTTATTTTTTAAAAGATACTTAGATTATACAAATGTTACAAAAAATATATAGGGGATTCCCATATGCCCCATTCTTTTTAATTAATACACTTATTTTAAAGGAGAGTTTGCATCACCAATCTAAATTAAAAACTGGTATTGTTTGCCACAATGAGACTACCAGGTGGCAGACTTGGCCCAGTGCTTAGGGCGTCCGTCTACCACATGGGAGGTCCGTGGTTCAAACCCCTGGCCTCCTTGACCCGTGTGGAGCTGGCCCATGCGCAGTGCTGATGCGCGCAAGGAGTGCCGTGCCACGCAGGGGTGTCTCTGCATAGGGGAGCCCCACGCGCGAGGAGTGCGCCCCGTAAGGAGAGCCGCCCAGCACGAAAGAAAGTGCAGCCTGCCCAGGAATGGCGCCGCACACACGGAGAGCTGACTCAGCAAGATGACGCAACAAAAAGAAACACAGATTCCTGTGCCGCTGACAACAACAGAAGCGGACCAAGAAGACACAGCAAATAGACACAGAGAACAGACAACCGGGGTGGGGAGGGGAGGGGAGAGAAATAAATAAATCTTGAAAAAAAAAAGAGACCACCAGCATAAAAATACATCAGATGAAAGGAAAATATCATTATGATTAAATTTGAGGCAGATATTGACACCTGCTGAGGGCCCTCTCTTCCCTTGGCAAGCGATGGACAGTGTTAAAGCCACACTGACACTCTGCTGGGACTTCCTCCTTGCTTTCCGAAGAAAGCGAGTTGGAAAAGGAATGATTTTCTCACTCCGGGATCCAGTGATGCTGAACTACACTATCTGTCCAACCTCCTAAAAACCATCTCGTCGTGGTCTCTGCTGTACATTCTGGAAAGCCCTGACTTAGAAACTGTCATGGCCTTCCACAGGGCAGAGGGGTGTGGGGCTGGCACTGGGGTTGGTGACAGCTCTGGGGTCATTTTAATGACTGGAGGGGTCCCTGGGGCGAGGGGTCCTGCAAGCTGAGAAAGGTTTTACATTTTCAAATGGTTGAAAACAAGAGAAAAAGAACAGTTCACGCACGCAGAAGTTACACGGAATTCAAGCTCCAGGGTCCGTGAGTGTGGTTTCACCGGCACATGGCCACTTCTCATTTGCTCACAAGTTATCTACGGACGCTTTGAAGCCAGCATTGCGGCGTTACAGAGGACTTGTGGCCCCCAAACCGAAACTATTGACTGTCTGCCCTTGACAGAAGTGTGTCCGCCTGTGAGCAAGGAGCACAGCCAGGCTGGCTGTCCCTGTGCAGGTCCCAAGCCCACCACTTCCCGCTGTGTGACCACAGCCGTGAGGCTTAGGTGACTTAATACGCATCAAGTTCCGAGAACGGTGCCTTGCAAACTATCAGCACTCAACCAATGTTAGCTCTTCTATTTATTATTATAATTTCACGACTGAGGGAACTGAGACCCAAAGAGGAGAAGGGTCTGCTCCAAGGTCCCAAGGCAGGCCAGTAGCTTCCAATAGTTACCAGAAACATCAGGTCTGCATTCAAAGGCTGACCTGTGATCCTGCCGCAGCCCCCCCACCCCCTCCCCCATCCAACCACAGAGCACTGGTCCAGGAGTCAGCAGGGGGAAAGGTCACTCGCATCCACTGAGTGCTTGATGCTTTACATGCCACTCCATGTAATCCTGGCAAACGCCCTGCGATACAGAGCTCTCTTCAATGCAGAAGCCAAGGATCAGAGAGGTTAAGTAACTTGCCCAATGTCTTACAGCACGTGGGTTGCAGGTTCTCTGTGGAGCTGGGTTTCAAACCTGGTGGGCAGGTTGCCAAGTCCTTTGCACAGTATACCAGGCTTCCTGAGTTCCCTGTGTGTCCCTGGACAAAGCTCGACCCGCCCTGGACCTCTATTTCTCCATGTAAAAAACGGCTCGGGTGAAACAAGTCCCCTGCAGGGTCCTTCCGGGCAAGTGCTCGGGGTCAGGCACTCTGTACCCTGCTCTGGCCACCTGGGGGCAGAGCTCCTCGTCCCCAACACCCGCTGGCTGCCAGGGCATGGCCTGGGGGTCTTACCCACAGCACACGCCGAGCTGCTCCTCGCTGGACCTGAAGTGCAGGGACACGTGCTGCAGGCACCTGGAGCAGACAGCAGCTGGGTCAGCCCCTCCGGCCGCGGCCTCAGGATGCCCCTTGAGGGTGGGGGCAGCCTCCTCCCCTGACCCAGCCCCAGCTCTGGCCCTTTGGTCTCCGTCTCGCCCCCCGTATCCACCAGACCCCAGGCAAAACCCTCCGCGACGGTGGACCCGGCGTCCCGGGCACTGCCCACCTGAGCTCCAGCTTCTGAACCCGCGGGCACAGGCTGAAGAGGTCGGCCAGCAGGAAGGGGCTCCTTGGGGACAGTCTGGTGTGACTCAGCCTGAGGAGAGGGACAGGGTGCCGGTCAGAGCCAGGCAGGGTCAGGGCTCGAGGAACCGGGCTAGGCTGGAGCGAAGAGGTGGGGCCAACAAAGCAGGAGGAGGGCAGGGACTCGTGAAGGGCAAAGAGGGGCTTGGGACCCAGTTCTGCTGACTGGCTGTGTGACCTTGGACAAGTCACTTAGCCTCTCTGAACCTCAGTTTCCTCCTGTGGAAAACAGTAACAATCATGGAATAGCTTCCTCTCAGGGAGTCATGTGGACTACCTGGCACGATATTGTTATTATCATCACCATTGTGACCCACGAGCACGGATTAATGGGTGAGTCCTGCTGAGAGGGTACGGGAAGCTTCAGGCCCTTAGAAGTTTCTCGGCTTCAGCTCTACCGCACTAAGGGGCCAGTTAGCGTTGAGAGGGGCTGTCCTGTGCACTGCAGGACGTTCAGCGGCCTACCTGGCCTCTGCTCGCTAGATGCCAACAGCACCTGCCCCCAGTCATGACAAAGAAAAATGCCTTCAGACATTGTTAAGTGTCCCCTGGGGGCAAAGCCGCCCTGCTGGAAAACCACTTCCTTACGGGAAGTGGGAGGCTTCCCCGGGCCCCCAGAGGCAGGCTGGGGCCTGTTTCCGTACCCCAGGACCCCGTCAGCCTGTCCTGCAGGCCCACTTCCCAGCCCCGCCCGGATCACCGGCTTCCCCCACCCCGCCTGCTGCGGCCACTCACCAGGGCTGCCTGCAGACAAGCCTGCGCCCCCTCTCATTTCCCCCGGCCCCGCCCCTCCAGCAGCCACACGGAGCTTTCAAAAACACGAACCATCCCCCTGCTCAGCCCCCTCCGAAGCCTGGCCGTTTCCCTTGGATGAGAACCAAACTCCTCCCCGTGGCTGCCAGGCCTGGCCCAGTGGCCTACCTCCCTCCCAGGACTCTTCCTGCCAGCACTGCTCGGGCCACACTGGCCTCCTGGCTGCTCCTTGAGCCCACCAAGCTCCGCCATGCCTCAGGGCCTCCCAGTGCTGTTCCACCACATGGAATGCTGTTCCCTACCTCTTCACAAGGCTGGCGCCTTCTCCTCCTCAGGCCACAGCCCAGCATCCGTCCTCAGTGGCCTTCCCTGAACCCTCTTGCAATTGTCTAAATCTCCTCCCCAGCCACTTGCTGCCACATCACCTGGAAAACACCTTATCCCTGTCTGAATTCGTCTTCTTTGCCTTTGCTTTGCTTTGCTTATTGTCCAGCTCCCCACTGCAAGGGGAGCTCCAAGAAGATAAGACCTAACTGGCTTTTTCCTATGCTGTATCTCCAGTACTTCAAAATAGTGCTTGGCACATAGTAGGTGCACAAGCAATATGGGTTGAGTAAACCCTGGTGAGGGTGAGGCTGGCCACCCCTGACCAGGCTGCCCACTGCCTTCCCAAGATAGAGAAGAGTTGGGGGCTGATGCTGTGTGATTTAGACATAGAAAAGCCCCTCTCTGGTCTGAGGTTTCCCATCTGTTCCTTTTACCCTGCCACCTTTTATATCCAAAGGAGCCAGGAGGGACCAGAGTGGGTCCAGTGGGTGGGGGTGAGCTGTGCCTCACTTCTCGGTATCAGGACCATCACGTGTGTCTGCCCGCCTTCCCTCCCTCCCCCTAAGTGAGACCCTGGGATGAGCGATATCCCGGGTGTGACGTGAGCTCCCCCCGGCGGCCCAGAGACCCCGGCGTTAGAACGGGTGCTGCTGCTATCAACACCCAGGCTTCATTTCCAGCGGTGTTTTTCCATCTCAGCTGCAGCTGCTCTCCCCAAACTCACCCCACCCTCACTAGAAGAATATTTAAAGTAGATCCTTTTTAAATACTAACCAATCTGAACCACAATTAGAAAATAGTTTTAAATACTTTTGGGTCACTGCTTAAATTCCCCCCTTGCAGAGTTGGATGGTGACCTTTCAAGAACTGTGTGACATGAGCGACATCTTTCTAGGGGCGGGTGGTCTTTCTGTTGGGTGGGGGATGTCCAAGAGCCCATTTGTCACGGACCTTATATTCTTCAAGGTGCTTTGAGAGCCACTGTCTTGCGTCCCAACCCTGAGAGAGCGGGGCAGGGAGGGCTCAGGGAATATTGGCCCCATTTGTCCGATGAAGAAACTGAGGCCCAGAGGGGTTATCCCCAAGGCTGACAAAGCATTAGGATAGAGCTGGAAGCAGGCTGGAGGCCCCAGCTGCGCCAGATGAAACGAGAAAGAACCACGGGAGGAGGATGGGGGCAGGTGGCTGCAGTGGAAGGCCTCGCCCTGCACACACGGGGGACGCGTTTCTTACTGCAGCAGGCTTAGCTGGGGCAGCCCGGACGAGCAGTGCAGCAGGGTCTCCAGGCTCGGGTCACTCAGCACCTCACAGGACAATCTGTGAAACAAAGCACCTGAATGAGGCGGGCACGCCTCACCTGGGGAAGCTGCGAATCGGGCTGCACACCCAGAGCCTTCTGGAGATGGGTCCTGAGCCAGTGCTGCCCAAACAACACCCCCCGGACACTGGGTCCCTGAGATACCATCGGCAGGTGGGGGAAGAGGAAGGCCTGCTGAGTTCGGAAAATGTTGGATTTAGCCAAAGGAAATAGTGTTCTTTCCTGCAGGATTTCTCAGAGCCTTTAATAAGCCTCTGGGCTCTGTCATTTCCCAAGGGGATACAATAGACTCTTTTCCCAAAGGAAATTTCCCAGCAGGATTATCATTTGAGGGTCATGAAGATTAGTGTTCTGTAGAACGCACTTTGAAGTTCAGAATTCCAACTTAACCCCAACTAGTGAACATTTGGTCAGCAAAAGAGATGTGTGGGTAGGTGGGGCCCCTGGCCACTCGTCAGAACCAGGCCCACCAGCCCATCACTTCTCCAGATAATTTGTGCTGCTCTGGAGAACCTCCAGAACCTTTTGGTCATTGCTTGACCTGGAGGACTGGACAGCTCTAAGGGTCCTGGGATTCGCGCACAGCGTTTTCTCCCACCCTGTGCCCTTCGGCCTCCCACCCCCTTTCCTCTGCTTCCTGGTCCCTGCAGGCTGCCCCCTCGACCGCTGGCACCTCCAGGAACCTCAGTTCACCTCTGCAGTTTTACTGTTTGCTTTGGGAGAAGAGGGGAGGCACCTGGTTTCAGCTTGGGGGAGGGGTGCAGGGGAAAGGGGGGCCGGGGGGTGGAGCTGGAAGCCTCGGGGAGGGACCCTGCTAGGGTCCAGGCTGCTGCCTCAGCTCTACCCCCTCTGTCCCAGGGCTGGGACCGGGGCGCAGGGCCACAGGCAGAACGGGGGCCTTAACTGAGGGTGCCCCATCCACACACTCCTCCCACGTGGCTCCCACCAGACACCAGATACTTGGCTGCTGGCCTCTGGGTTGCCAAAGGCAGGGCATATGGGTTTTTTCCCCCCCCAACAGAAACTGTTACCCATAACAACCCATCCAGAAGTGGGCCTGCAAAGGTTGAATTTGGGGAGGGGACTGGAGCCCCACCACCTTCCCTGGCCCCCACAGTAGAATCTCAGAAAACAACTGGCCAATTGCTGGACTTTAGCATTAAATACTTTGATAACAGTAATCCCAGACGGGGTCTCAGCACTCTACTCACACTCATTATCTCACTTCCCCCCACCACAGCTGGAGGAGGGGCCGACAGGCCCCCCTACACCCCCGCACGTGCTCCAGGCCCCAGCGTTGCCCTGTGGGCTGCTTGTGGACTCCCGGCAGCCCCTGAGCCACAGGGCAGCCCAGTCATCCTGTGGCCCCCAGGGCCTGGTATACAGTAGGAGCTGAGCGTGTTAACTAATGGAAGAGTGCTTATTGCAGTACCGCCTGAAGGGCTACAAAAAAAGCTGGGAGCAGCCTGCAGGTCCACCCAGACTCCAGAGGGGAGTGGGAAAACGCCTGCAGAACACGCGCGTTGTTGGGGGCGGGGGTAGCGTTCAAAGGCCCAGATACACAAGCGCGGGGAGAGAAACACACGTGGGGCAATGGGGGAAAGCGCAACGCTGGCTGCATGCCTGATGAGTTTAAAGAATTTCTGTTACTATTTTGGGTCTGATAATGGTTTTGTGGTTACATTAAAAAAATAAAGAGTTCTTCTCTTTTAGCTCTGCATACTGAAATATGTATATATGAAATCATAATGTATTTGGGAATTGCTTCAAAATGACTCAATGTGTGTGTGTGTGTGTGTGTGTGTGTGTGTGTGTGCGTGTTAGGTGGGGATAATTGAGGTGGGTGGTGAGGGTCCATTCTACTATTCTCTCTACTTTTATGTATGCTTGAAAGTCTCCATAATCAAAGTTTTTTTTTCTTTATTAGAAGTTACGAATTTACAGAACAATCATGCATAGATTCCATAGACCACCCTGTTATTAACACCTTGCATTGGTGAGGGACAATTTTTACAATTGATGACAGCGTATTTTTAAAATTGTACTATTAACTGTACTCCGTGGTTGAACTTAAGGTTCACTGTGTAGTGTAGTTCGTGGATTGAAAAAAAACATTATTCTGTCACCATTTATACAACCTAACATTTCCCCTTTAAACCACATTCAGACATATTTTAGTGCGTTAATTACATTCACAATGTTGCGTTTCCATCACCGCCACCCATTAACAAAACATTCCTGTGGTTCCGAATAGGAACCCTGTAAATTAAAAGTAACTCTACGGTGGAGAAACCTGGCAAACACCTTGGCCAGGTGATCAAGGTCCACATCATCCACGCTGCCGGCATGGACCCCGGATGTGACGTGGTGAGAAGGGCACACAGCCTCCGGGGCCTTCTTCCCCAAGCCCACACCCTCCATCTTTCCAGAAGGTCGGGCAAATCCTTATCGAGGGCCACTCTACGAACTACCCGACCAGCACGCCTCACGACTGTCAAGGCCACGGGAAACGAGGGAGGAAGGAGGAGCTGTTACAGCCCAGAGGCGGCTAAAGAAAGACGCGCACTAGAGGCAGTGTGGGATCGTGGGTGGGATCCCGGAAAAACTGGCACCATCTGAATCAAGCCTGGCATCTTGTTGATATTAATGTACCAATGTCGGTTCCTTATTGTGACATGGTTCTGTAAAATGTTAACAATAGGAGAAACTGGGTGAGGGGGACATGGGAACTCTCTCTACTATCTTTGCAACTTTTCTGTAAATGAAGTCTAAATCCATTCTAAAATAGTTTGTTAAACAACTAATTGGAACAACGTGTCTCGATATTCAGGGAAAGCCATGTTGTACTGTGATGAGACAAGCTGGTGGTAAGACCCCATGTCTGTGATGCAATGTCAACATCTCTCTCCTCGTCTATGTGTGTATGAACTTGGAAAAAGGCATGGAAGGACAACATAATGCCAGGGGGGCAACATGAATAATTTGGTTGGTGATGGAAACAGGAGAGCAAGAAAAAAAGACTGTAGCAAAGTGGAAAATATGTGGTCTGAGGTCACGCTACAAGATGCGCCTAGGCTCTGAATGCAAATAGATGAAAACTTGAATAGTGAGCTGATGTGGCCCAAGCAGTTGGGCTCTCACTTCTCACATGGGAAATCCTGGGTTTGGTCCCCAGTGCCTCCTAAAGAAGATGAGTTGATGCAATGAGCTGACATAATGAGCTGATGCAATGAGCAGGGAGCGGATGTGGCTCAAGGAGTTGGGCAACCACCTTCCACATGGGAAGTCCCAGGTTTGGTTCCTGGTACCTCCTGAAGAAAATGAGTGGACACAATGACTGGACAATAAGCACACAATGAGCAGACAACAAGCAGACAATGTGAAGACACAGCAAGCACACAGATGAAGGAGCCACCTGGAGGGGAATTTTTTAAAAAATTGAAAGTGCAAATGGCAAGTAGAAGATCACATGGACTGATGGCAGCATTGATTTGAAAGGGTGAAGGGGTTCAGATGAGGTAGCTTTGTCTTGAATACCTTTGTTTTAAGGTAATTATTGCAATAAAAGTCACAATAACGACCACAAAAGGCAAGGCTGGCCATCCTCTGTGCAGACAAGGAAGCTGGGGCCTGGGGGATTAAAGTTGGAGCCAGGGCCACCCAGCTGGTAGGAATCCTGAGCCCAAGACCATTCTCTGGTCACAGGCTCAGGTGTTGGGGGTGGGTGAGGCGGTAGCACCCAGGGGGCTAGGTTAGCTGGGCTGAGGGTGTGGGGCTGGGCGCTGAGGAGGGACCTTCAGAAGTGATAGCTGTAGCCAGGCAGGCAGGGGCAGTGGGTGCCTGGGTGCAGCTCCCATGAATGCATGGGAGGGGGAAGCCCTCAGGTGCAGCACTCCCAGCGGGAGAAACCAGGTACCTGGGACTGGGTGTAACTGGGAGGCAACCAACCATCTACCAACAGGGGACTCCCGTGGTGGGCCAGGGCATCTGGTGGGAAGGGCCCAGAAAGGCTCCCCTGGCCTCTGACAAGGACCCCCGCCCCCCAGTGGCTGGCAGGTGCCCCATTGTGCCCTTCGGGGCTGCGTCTCGGTTACTCACTCCACTTCCAGCGGCCCCGGGCACTTCTCCAGGGTCTCAAAGAGGCGGCGGAGGCCCTGGGGCTCCAGCTGACACTCCTGGAGGCTGAAAAGGAGCAGTGAGCCGGGCTCTTCTCCTCCCAACAGCCCCCCGCCCCAACCTCCAGGTGCCCGTTCCTTCCTCCCCCCAATGGGGCTCTCCCTCTTCTCCCAAATTCGCTCTCCAAAGCTGCCATTCCCACCACTTCTCACAGCGACAAAAAGGGCCCCCAAGTCCCCAGCTGCCCTCGTCTGGTCATGACCAAGTCCTCCCCACTGCCCCTGCCTGAGTCCTGGCCCCATCCTTTCTCACCTGGACCACTCTAACACCGGGCGAGCTTCCACTCCTGCCGCCCTACAGCCCTTCTCCACCCTGCCACGGACTGATGTTTTAACAGAGCAAATCTGACCAGGTCTCTTCCCTGCTTAAAACTCTCAAGGGCTCCCATTACCCTTAGGCTAAAAGCTAAATGCCCTTCCATGGCCTGTCTTCCCCATTTGTGCTCCAGTCACACCAAAATGCTGCCAAACAGCCAAGCTTTCACTCCTCCCGCCCTTTACACGTGCTGTCCCCTGCCTGGGACACTCTCCTCTCCTCTTCCGGATTACCCTGTTTAAGGCCTCAGCTTAGGGGCCTTCCTTCTTAGGTGAGGAAATTGAGGCTTCCTGTGGCAGAGCTGGGAAGTTGCCAAACACTCAAAGGGCGTTTGCCTTTCCTTCCACACCCTGACTTTTCTGGTAGATGGGCAGTGCATTTGGGGAGGGAGGCTAGCCCCTTTCTTTCTAGAAAATAGCTAATCCCAAAGCAGAAGGCAGGCTGTGGCCAGCAGCCACGTTCCTTCAGAAATGCAGCTTCTCCTCTCCAAGGAGAAGGCCGGGGTCTGGGCCAGCAGCCCACCCCATCACCAGCCCTCACCTCGCCCCTCTTTCTTTTCCTTCTCTCTAGCTCTCTCTTCTCCCTCCATCCCAACCCCCAGCCCTCAGCACCACCGCCTCCCCAGGCTCTCTTTAGAGGGAACAGCTCTAAAGCGAGAGCTGGAGCTGATGCCCGACTGTCACCCCCCGGTCACAAGTGGGTGAGATAGTACCGAAAGCTCCTGGGGACGCAGCGCTGACCAAACCCAAAGAACTGGGCTCCAGTCGGGAACTCCGGCAAAGATCCATCAGCCAACACATCCCTTAGAATGGGGAGACAATTTTGAAAGGCAAGTTCAAATCATCCACCTTGGAATCCTGGACTCAGAAGTCAGGACTGGAGGGGGTCTTAGAAATGGTCAAGTCCCTAGATTCTAGTCCAGCCCTTGATTGTACCGATGGGGAAACTGAGGCCCAGGAGGGGAAGCTGCCGAGGGAGGGAAGCTAGTGGCTCACACCTGACCAGGTGGGGCAGCATCTGACCAGGCTGAGGGGTGGGGAGCCAGGGCAGAACCCCTCCTCTCTCTGACCACTGACTGCATTTACAGAACTTCCGCCTCCCTGGGCCTCAGGTCTTCTGGCCTCAAGTACACAGATGGTCCCTAGAAACAGGAACCCCAGCCAGGAAAGCAAGACCACGGTGGCGCTGAGCCACCTCTGGCTCCAGAGAGCCCACCTGGGGCAGCAATGCCTTTCCCACGTGTCATCCCTAAACATTTGCTGTACACTGCCTCTGTCCGGCTGGCCCTGCGTCAGGATGCCCCACCAGGGGGCAGCTAGGAGCACCTCTGAACTCTGGCTCTCTGCAGAGATGCACCAAGGGCTCTTGGCTTCTGAAATGTGATACTCGGAGTGTGAAAGGGCAGTGACTCATAGGAGGTCAGGAGTCTGTAAAAGTCCCCGAGAGGCAGAGGAAACATGCTGCCTGCCCCCCCGCCCCCCCCCGCCGGCCCTCCCCAACAGCAGCAACCTGCTAGCACCTGCTCAGCTCTAGCATGACCCCTTACCCACCAGTCCCTTCCTCCCACCCATCTGCAGTGCTTTCTTCCAAGAAAGATTTACAATTACTGGAAATTGTTATGACTCAACATAGGTGTTGATTCATTCTCATGCATCAGACCTGGGTGGTGACTCCAGGGCTAACAGCGGTCAGCAAGGGGGACACTTGTAGGAAACGGGGGCCGGGGGGGAGGGGAGCCCACCCCCCAGAGCTCCCCTTCCTCACCTGCCTCTTCTGTCACCTATCAGAAGGACGCACTGGCTCTTCAGGCTGAAAGCAGAGGAGGCAGCAGCCTCAGAAGGGACAAAGGGCCACTTCCCAGGCAGGGGCTAGACTGGCTGGTCAAGGAGGCCTGGGGGGCAGCTTGATTTCTCAGCAGATAAAACAATAAATATATTAAACAACAATGACATTTATCAGGGCACATCCAGAGCACGTCACCGATGTCACCGAAGTTATCTCATTTGATTCTTAAAAGAAAACCAGGAGGTAAAGAAATATTCTCATCCTTGTTTTACAGGTGGCCAAGGCATGGAGAGGCCAGCGACCTGCTCAGAGCTGCTCAGCAGGTGCAGAGCTGAGCCTGGATTTGAACCCTGGCCCATCTGCCATCATCCCTCCCACTCTCAGGGGTCCTCAAGGGAGGGGAAGGGGAGGAATGGGAAGACGGCGCCTGAAGCATGGATGGCCTGGACTGGGTAGCCTGGGCTGCTTGGCTGGGTGGTGCCCTCCATTCTAAATTCTCAGCGGCTCCAAAGATCCCCTAATAAGGGGAGTCCCTGAGCACCCAATGGTCACCAGGGAGCTCCCACATTTCTTTAAAGTCCCCAAGGATGATCCAGAGAATAAGAGAGAATCAATGGAGAAATGAGCATCCTTGGGGGCCATGTTCATTCATTCATTCACTCACTCACTCGTTCATTCAACAGTTGCCCATTGCATTGCATAAGGCTCTGAGGATGACACGTCGTGAACAAGACAGACAAGGGCCTGCGTGGGAGCCGATGGCCTATGGAATTAGGGGCCGAAGCTGAGGCTGAGAGGCACACTCACCTGATGTCCAAGTGGAGAAGCCACTCCAGAGTGGAGAAGGACTGGGCCAAACTGAACACAGCATCCAGGGAGAAGCCATTTTCACCGAGGCTGGAGAATCACAGGAGGCATTGATGGAGGCCACTCGGAACTTAAGAACATCCTTGTTGTGGTCAGGGCACAGGGCAGGGGGAGGCCTGTCCTGGGTTCCAGATGAAGGCTCTCACTGGACCCCAGATGGTCAGAAAGCACCTCTTCCAATGCTTCATTGTACAGATGGGGAAACTGAGGCCCAGAGAGAGGCAGGGTCTTCCTCAAGGTTACAAGACATGTTGGTGACGGAGCCGAGATTAGAACCCCCAGTGGATCCCAGGGTCTGTGATCCACCTACGGAGTGCTTTTGGCCAGTTGTGCCTCAGTTTCCCCATCTGATAAAGGAGGGTAGGACCCAGTGCATAATGAAAATGTGGGGTCTCTTTTTTAAAAAGTAGGAAAAACCTCTTTCTTCCATTGTCTCTCTCTCAACCCGTCACAGTGTGCTTTTTTAAAACTATCTTGAAATATTTCAAACTTAGAGGATAGTTGCAAAAATAATACAAACCCCATTCAGAGATCTCCAACATACTCCCACACCCACTCCCAGATACCCAGACTCACTAATTTTAACATTTTGCCACTTTGCCGTATCATTTGTTCTGTCTATCTAATCTATTTTCCAAACATTTTAGCGCAGGTTGCACACATCATAGCCCTTTAACACATATTACTTCCATGTATATTTCCTATGAACAAGGATGTTCACTTAAGTAATCACCTTAAGTGCAGTTATCAAGTTCAAGAAAATTAACACTGATATAAAGTTTACATTCTACATTCCAAAGTTTTCTTATGTCCTAGTAACTTTTTTTTTTTTTTTTTTTGCGGTACTAGAGCTGGGAATTGAAGCTGGCACTCAACCACTGAGCCACATCAGCTCCCCTGAGTTGGTTTTTTCATTTGTTTGCTTGTTGTGTTTTTTTTTAGGAGGCACTGGGAACTGAACCCAGGACCTCCCACATGGAGCAGGTGCTCAACTGCCTGAGCCACCTCTGCTCCCCCTAAAAGGCTCCGTCCTTCTGAGCCTTTTCTCCTCTATACTTTCCATCCATAATCACGTATTGCATTTAATTGTCATTATCTCTTTAATTTCTCTTTATTCTTTCTTTTTCATTACGGAAACATAAACGCAACATCAATTTTCCCATCCCAATCCCTCCCAAGTGTACCATTCAGTGGGATTAATCACATTCACAGTGTTGCAGTACCCTTGCCACTATCTTTCACTAGAACTTTCCCTCCTCCCCTGTGGTGGTTTGAAGCTGAAAGCACCCCAGAAAAACACGTTCTTAAATCTAACCCAGGGAAGTGGACTTGGCCCAATGGATAGGGTGTCCACCTACCACATGGGAGGTCTGCGGTTCAAACCCGGGGCCTCCTTGACCCGTGTGGAGTTGGCCCTTGTGCAGTGTTGATGTGCTCAAGGAGTGCCCTGCCACGCAGGGGAGTCCCCCGTGTAGGGGAGCCCCACGCGCAAGGAGTGCGCCCCGTAAGGAGAGCCGCCCAGCGTGAAAGAAAGTGCAGCCTGCCCAGGAATGGCGCTGCACACTTGGAGAGCTGACACAGCAAGATGATGCAACAAAAAGAAACACAGATTCCCAGTGCTGCTGATAAAGATAGAAGCGGTCACAGAAGAACTCACAGCAAAACGAACAGAGAGAGCAGACAACTGGTGGGGGTGTGGGGGGGGGGAGGAAGGGGAGAGAAATTAAAAAAAATATTTAAAAAAAAATCTAACCCATTCCTGTGGGTGTCGCACCTTTTGATGAGGCTACGTCAGCTAAGGTGTGGCCCACCTCATTCAGGATGGGTCTTAGTCCTATTACTGGAGTCATTTACAAATGGAATGAAATTCAGACAAAGAGAGAGAAAGCCAGAGAAGCAAGAAGCTGAAATCTACAAAACCCAGGAAGAGAAGGGAAAGACCTGCAAATGCCTTGTCATGTGGCAGAGGAGCCAAGGATCATGGGCAGCTGGTCTTTGGGAGGAAAGCATGGCCCTGATTTGCACATTTTCCTGGACTCTAACCGCAAATGAATAAAGTCCCATTGTTTCAGCGGAACCATTTCATGGTATTTGCTCTAAGCAACATAGGAAACTAAAAGAGAAACCGACACTCATCTGGCATTAACTCCCCACTGCCCCTGCCTCACCCCCACCCCTGGTAGCTGTACTCTACTTTCTGTCTCTGTGAGTTTGCATATTCTCTGACATTTTCTTTGTGGTTACCATGGAGCTTAAATTTAACATTCTAAATAACAATCACGTTTGCTTTGATTCCAACTTAATTTCATTAGCATACATAGACTATGTTCATATACCCCTCTGTTCTCCAACTTTTGTGTAGTTCTTATCACAAATTACATATTTATATGAGTCTGAAACCATTGATTTCATATATTGTGTGCATTTGCCTTTCAGACCTTGTAGGAAGTAAAAAGTGAAGTTACAAATAAAAAATAAAATATTACTGTTATTTCTATTTCCCCATGTCACTATCTTTACTGGAGATCTTTATTTCTTCATGTGGCTTAGGGTAATTGTCTAGTGTTCTTTCCTTTCAATCTGCAGAACTCCTCTTAGCATTTCTTGTAGGGCTGGTCTAGTGCTGATGCAGTTCCTCAGCTTTTGTTTCTCTGGGAATGTCTTTATTCCACCCTTATTTCTGAAGGCAGTTTTGCCAGATATAGAATTTTTGGTTGGCAATTTTTGCTTTTAGCACTTTAATTATGTCTTCCACTGACTTCTTGCCTCCGTGGTTTCCAATGAGAAATCAGCACTTAATCTTACTGAGGTTCCCTTGTATGTGACACATTATTATTCTCTTGCAGCTTTCAGAATTCTCTCTTTATCTTTGACATTTGACATATTGATTACAACATGGTGTCGTATGGGTCTATTTGGGTTTATCTTGTTTGGAATTTATTGAACATCTTGGATGTGTATATTCATATCTTTTGTTAAATTTGGGGAGTTTTCAGGCATTATTCTTTTCTTTTTTTTGGAGGTACTGGGGCTGGGGATTGAACCTGGGACATTATATGTAGAAAGCTGGTGCTCAAGCACTGAGCAACACTAGCTGCCACCATTATTCTTTTAATATTCTCTCTGCCCATTTTTTCTCATTATTCTCCTTCTGGGACTCCATAATGCATGCTTTATTGACAGTGTCCCACAGGTCCCTCAGGCTCTGCTCACTTTTCTTCATTCTTTCTTCTTTCTGCTTCTTGACCTGGATTTCATTTGTCTTATCTTCATGGTCACTGATTCTTTCTTCTACCAGCTCCAATCACTGTTGAACCCCTCTAGAAAATTTTCAGTTTCTGTTACTGTGGTCTTCAGCTCTGTTGGGTTGATTTTCATAATTTCCATCTCTCTGTTACTATTACCTTCATGTTCACCTATTGTTTTCCTGATTTCCTTTAGTTATTTGTCCATATATTCATTTAGAACTTTGAGCATTTTTAAAGGTTTTGTCTGGAATTTTGTCTGGAATATCCTGGATTTACTCCTTCTCTTTGATGGTTTCTATTGCTTTAATCTTCTCTTTTGCCCTGGTCATCACTTCCTGTTTCTTTCTATGTTTTGTCATCTTTTGTTGAAATCTAGATATTTTTATATCTTAATGTAGCACTGAAATTCAGATAAGGTGTCTGTTCCTTAAGCTCGTATTCAGCAAATATTAAGACAGGGCTTTCACCGAATGCCAAGAAAACACCTGTCCCAGTCTGCAGATTGACCTGCCCAGATACTCTCCTTCAGAGCTTATCCATACTATGAGTTTAGAGAATAGCTCCAGGCCAAATTATAGTACATTTGCGTTTGGCCCTAGGAATCCCATTTATGATACAAATGTCCTCTTCCAAAGGAAACAGTTTCCTGTGTCCTACAGCCAGGAATCCCTTGTCCAGGCAGCCCCTTGCCTGCTCTCTCACAGCACTCCATGGGAGAGCCCAGGAGCTGCCTTCCACACCAGAGCCAGTTACGGGACAGCGAGTCCCTCACACCACGACAAGACAGATACTCGTGTTCGCAGTACATGCAGGAGGGTTCCTCTGCTCCTGTTGGAATGGGACCTGGGACCCATTTGGCTTTTAAGTAGCCTTTTCCTTGACTGGGTGCTTGCCCTGTCACCACAGTTCTTTAACTGTTTTCTGAGCCCTGAGAAAGATGTTTTTGCAGCTTTTACTGGTTGTTCAAAGCTCCTGTGGGGGCATGGAACCCTGAAGCTTCTCACGCAGCCTTCTTGATCAGGGCGTGTCATGGCTTTTATATGCAATTTAATGTCATGCTCCTCGGGCATATGGATACTCGTGGGGTGAGTCCAGCTCCTCACAGGTGCCTGGGATGCCTGCCCCACAACTTGGTGCTCAGGGCACAAGTGATCAACCCTGTCCCTCCCCGTCTCCACACCCACAACTCTGCTTGGGGTAGGAAAGGGGGAGCAGGCAACTGGGAGGCGGGATCGTGTGAAAGTCAAAGATCCAAGCCCCTGGCACGTTTGACATTCGCCCATCAGGCTTCACTTACAAAATACAATTTTGCATGTGCGCTTTTTGTTGTGTGACTGCCAGCACTGAGGAGGGGACATCTGCAGGCTAGTGAACTCAATAATCCAAGACATTGAGACAATTCTTTCTGAAGTTACAAGTCTTCTCGAGTGAGGCAGTGCTACATGGGGAGGGGCGGTGGCTGGAATTGCTGAGCAGAAGAACCAGAGCAAAGATCTCAAACTCACAGACTGTGGGCCAGACCTGGCCCTCACTTCTGTTTTAGTTGGGCCTGTATAGTGTATAATTAACAATTTTCAATTTGTTGTTAACATTAAACTATCGGGAGATTTTAGACAAAAACCCAGCTTATCTTGAAACATCTGATCTGGCCACACAGAACTGGCTTTAGACAGGGCAAACATGTTTTGCTGCAGTCTCCACTGTTCCCTGCTGCCCTGCTCCCAGGGCCACTGTCCACCCCTTCTCCTGCCTGCCTGTCCCTGTTGGCAGTTGAGTTTTCCATCCTTGGACCAGGTGTGGCCTAAGGGTCAGCCCAGGTGACCCCTGAAGATTTGCATAGAGCCTCCAATCTGCCTTCTAATTTGCCTGCGACAGCGAGGCTTTCCTTCCTAGCTAGGTACAGGCTCTGAGCAGGAAGAAGGCAACCTCCTTTCCTTCCCATCATCCCAATGAAAACCTGAGCAGGACGGGTCCTCAGGCAGGAACACCCTCAGAGTTGAAGCCCAAAGCAGTGGCCGCTCCCTCTGCCGTTTCTGTTTCCAGAGGGAACCAGCACTCAGATAGATGACGTAACTTGCCCCAGGTCACATGCAAGCAGCTGAGCCCAGGACCTATGGCGTCTTGCTCCTCTGACTTTGGCTCAGGAGGGCTCAGGAAGAGGCGTGGGATGGGCGAGCCAAGAGCACCAGGGCCTGTCGGTGTGCATGCACTTCCTGATCTAGTCTTTACAACCACCCAGGAGAGGGGGAGATGGACACAGACACCCCCTGCACAGTCCCCCCGCCCCCCAGATGCTGACCCCCTCGTCCCGAGGACAGCAGGTACTCACTTCAAGGACTGCAGGGCGCCCAGCCCTGGGAGCAGCTGAGCCAAAAGTGTGGCGCCTTGGTCCCCCAGAGCATTGCCCGATAAGCTAGGGGGGGAAAGGGGGAGGCAGCGTTAGGGGAGCTGGGGGCCCGGCAGGCGTGTCCCCCCTCACCTTGGTCACTCAGCTTCTCCTGGACCTGGGGACAGGGCCCTGTGCTGCCAGGTCAGGTCTCAGCAGATCTCATGCGAGTCAACTAAGAAACCCCCAGGGTTCTTATTGCAAGGTCACGGGCCTCCTGAGGGGTCGGGAGTGGGCTTTAGGGGTGTCAAATGCCGGGGCACCTGTATTTTGGAGGGACGAGTTATGACTTTCACCAGATACTCTAAGGGCTTCCTAACTCCAGCTGGGAAAGAACCACTGATTCAAATCTTTAAAAAAACTAAACTCATAATACACCAACCAACCAACTCCCAGCCCCGCCCACCCGCCTTCCAGGGGCCGCCACTCACTCGAGGTGACAGAGCCGGCCCAGGTGCCCGCTTCCTCCCAGCGCCTTGCAGAGCTGTCCTACGTGCTTGGCTCGGAGACCACAGTGTGTCAGCCTGTGGGGGGCAGAAGCACAGCCCTGCAGCACCTGCCCTGCTGGCAGGGGGGAGCAGGGCCTGCCACCCCAGGCACTGGCAGAAAGCCAGGCTTGCAGGAGAAGAGGGACTAGAGGCACCTGGCACCCAGATGGACAAACAGACAAAGAGGGACCAGTGCCCACCGCCGACCCAAGGCGTCACACACAGGCAAAGAGAGTCAGAAGGAGTGGGAGGCGCAGGGAAGAAGGGAGATCAAGGTGGAGAGAGAGAGACAGAAGCCGAAGAGGACAGAGAGACAACAAGATAGAGTGTGTGGAGAGACAGACAGACAGCAAGGGAGACTCAGACAGCCACAGAACAAGAGAAAGGGCAGGACGAGGGCTGGGAGCCTGAGGGGCTGGGCTGAGCCCTGGCCGAGGGTCCGAGGGGCAGGAGAGGAGGGGCAGGACCTTCCCAGCCCCTCCCGCTGGAGGTCGCCCAGCCCCTCCGCGGAGGAGGTCACGGGAGCTAAGGGCAGGGAGCCTGCCGGGCTGGGAAAGCCGTGGTGACTGACGGGGCTTCCCTGACCTCCCCCTGGGGTGGGCGGGACTGGGAGGTCACAACTCCTGGGTCTCGGCCCCCTCCAGGGGGCGTCAGGGGTCTGGAGCCTGGGGACCCGCTCGGAGCAGAGGCAGAGCGCGGAGGCTGGAACCACGACCGAGCCTGGAGACTGTCACTGTACCTGATCGTTCTGGGACTCTGGGGCAGCTCAGACGGCGTCTGGGGCACGAGGCTGTCAAGAAACGCAGCCCTGGAGGGACACAGCACGGCCAGGCTGAGAAAACGCCCGTCCAACGTCTCCCCAGCCCTCCCCCAGCCTGCCTTCCGCCTTCCATCTCTAAACTCCGCCTGGAGTAACTCAGACCTTGGCCGGGGTTTGGCCTCCTGGCTGTGTGACCTTGGCTGTGTGACCACTTAACCTCTCACTGGGACCATGTATGTGAACTGCCTTAGCTTGGTGCCCGATAAGTGCTCAGTTAACACTGGCTGCTGTTATCGTTAATGCCATCGTCACCCCAATGCCTTCAGAGATGTCAGCTCCAGCTCTAATCAAGCTGTCAATAGATCAGACCCTGCAGAATAGATTGTGGATGGACACCAAGGAGCAACAAGCTGGGCCTCTGCCCATGGGTTGGGCTGGAGCAATCCAGGAAGGCACTCTGGAGGAGGTGAGCATCCCAAAAGGGTCATCATGTCAGAGGGAGCCAGAAGTTCTGACTGATTTCAGAGCTGAGGCCAGACAGTTCTCCTCTGAGTTTGGCGGAAGGGCCTTACGCTCCTGAACGCACCCTCTGGCTTGCCTGGCACCCCCAGCATCCTGTACCGGGACCTCTTCAGGTACCACTTAGGAAACAGAGGCAGCCCGTCCTGGACGCCTCCCCTTTGGGTTGCTCCCCCTGCCCGGCCTGCTGGCTTCCTGCCACTGCGGAAATTGGTCAGGATGCCCAGCTCTGGAGGTCCGGGTGGGGAGGGTCCTGACCGAGGGTGGGCTGGGGTGCTGGCGTCCCACCTCTCCTGGGTCTCCTCCAGCTGCTCCGGCTCTTGGGCATACACGAGGACCACGGTTTTGTGCCGCAGGCTGCAGAGAGGAGGGGGGTGAGGCTTGTTTGGTCACCGCTGTCCCTCAGGGCCATCGCCCTGCCTCCCTCTTAGCACTTCCTGTAACCCTCCTCTGAGCTCTGGGGCCTGAGGGCTCTCTAAGACTTTCACAACACTTTCTAACACTTTCACAAACCCAGCTGTGGCCTAAGCAGCCCTCAGGTCCTGGCGAGCCCCTGGAGGCAAACTTCCCTTCTGCCTTCTCTGTGGTTTGGGGCTCAGGTCAAACCTCCCTCCCTCCCTCGACTTGTTTTCCTCTTGAGCTCTCAGGACTTTCAGCTGAGGGCACAGGCCTGGGCCACTGCGACAGGCACCCAGAGTCCATGTCAGGCTCGTACTTGCCGGGGGGGCCGCCTGAATCTTGTTTCTATAAAGAGTGTTACATAATTTTCTTTCTCTTTAAAAATCCATACTTGTTCCCTGTGGGAAACTTAGAAAACATAGGAAAGTAAAATGAAAATAAACATTGACATCTGGGGGTCGGTCATTCAAGTCTTTTGGTATTGAATGCAATTAGGCTTTCTGTCTTTTTTTCTTACAAAAAAAAATGGGATTATATTATAGGATTCTCTTTTAAAAATTAATTTTTCAAGGGATAGATTTGCAGAGGTGGCAAAATGTTGATCATTGTGCATGAGAACACTGTACCATTCTCTACCTTTGCTGATATTTAAAAAGCTTTATTATAAAAACTCTGAGTTACAATTTTTGGGTGTATTTAATATCGCGTGGACACCCTTCCATATTAAAACTGCATCTATGCCATTGTTTTTCATGGTTCTCTTGAGTTCCTCCCTGTGGAGGGATCTTAGTTGAATTAGTGTTTGACTTTAACCATTGACCTCCTTTGGGTTTGCTTCCTGTCAGATGACCATCCCTGCAGCCAATTATGTTTGCACAATTGTGATGATTTCTTCATACAAATTCCTAGACGTGAATGGAGTATCATTTGGAATGTGCTAGTATTCCACTTGATTGAGTCTTTATATAAACTGTGAATCAAGGCCCCCTACTCTGCTTCCTGGTTTTCCCCTATTTGCCGGAGGGGACCCCCCTAAGCTGTGGGCGTGGATTAGCACCTGTCCTCCAATCGCCAGCCTGATAAAAATAACCTGTCTTAGGGCTGGGCTCTCTCTTGTACAAATGCCATAGGGCAGGATTGCCCTTGGGAGAAACCAGTGAAGAAAGGAGGGGAGCAGAAGGTGGCAGAGCGTCAGCCTGATCCCGCAGGGAGCTCTGGGGTTGACGGTCCCTGAGGCCGGGGGGCTGGACATCCCAGCCTCTGCCTCAGCCCTCAGAGCTCCCGGTGGAGGGTGGGGCGACTGGAAAGTCCCAGGCTTCCCCGGCTCCTGGCAGCCAGGGGCAGTTCTTCAGAGGAGGCCTCAGTTATGAGCAGGCAAGGCCTGGGGCCGGGCTTAAAAGTAAGAAGGATGGGGGCGCCCAGGAGCCGGGACAGGGTGGTGGGGGCCCGGCGGGCTCCTACCTGATGTGCAGTTCTGCCAGCGAGCGGCCCAGGCCGGCCACGCTCAGCACGCAGAGCAGCCCAGCCGTGGTGAGCCTGTTGTCACTGAGGCTGCAGAGAGGACAAGCAGGTGGCCATCAGCAGGCAGCCTGGGTCCCCAGCCCCAGCCAGCTCCAGCCCCACCTCGTGGCCCTGTGGCTTGCTGGAGGCCACTTGTGGATGTCCTGGGCCCCTAATCAGGGGCTCTCAAAAGATTCTGGTCCATGGGGGTGACCCCAGAGATGTGTGACCCCTGCCTCACTTGCAGAGAATACAGTGATCAGAGCCGACTCACTGTTTTGACCTCTCTGAGCCTCAGTTTCCTTGTCTCTAAAACAGCCACCATTTATTGACTGCTGATTGCGCCAGGCCCATACTAAGGGCTTTGTACATTGTAACCGTTTGATATTATTTATGAATTCCAAAAAGAGATATAGATTATGTTTGTAAACTGGTCTCTTCCTTTGGGCGTGATACCCTTTGATTATATTAAATTCAAAGGTTTTATGTTTACTTGACTATATTAAGATTAGGGCTTTTATTCAGCCATGTCAATAGGGTGTGCAGGGTTGCGTCTCTGCCCCCTTGGAGGGCTGTATAAACAGACACTCACTCAAGGAGAATGCAGAAGATGCGCGAGAAAAGAGAGAGAGCTCCACAGACACGGAAAAGGATCCTGTGGCCCCAGAGAGAGATGAGCTGTTCACCTGATAGTTTGCAGCCGGAGTCCAGAACCCTGAGCAGCTAAGAAGACCCAGAAAGAAACGAGCCCTCCAGCCTGCAGCGGAGATTGGAAGAAGCTGGACCCATGGAGTCTTAAGAGAGAAAGGAAGGCTGAACCCTCACAGACATCGCCCGCCATCTTGCTCCAACACGTGGCCACAGACTTTGGTGAGGAAGTACCTCTTATGGTACCTTGAGCTGTTCTCTTTAATGGCCTTGTAACTGTAAGCTTTTACCCCAAATAAATATCCTTTATAAAAGTCAACACATTTTCTGGTACTTTGCATCAGCGCCCCTTTGGCTGACTAAAACATACTTATGTGGGCTTTTGGGGATTGAATCACGTCCCCCACAAAGGGCATGTTCAGGTCCCAAGCCCTGGTCCTGTGGGCGTGAAGCCATTTGTAAGGAGGACCTCTGAAGAGGTGGCTAGTTAAGGAAGGTGCCCACACTGAATGAGGGTGGACCTCCATCCTGAAGTCCTGGAAGCGAAGGGAACTGGACACGGGCAGAAGCCATGGGGAGCAGCCAGAAGCTGGCAGTCAACAGAACCCGGAAGAGAAAGGCAAAGGTGCTGCTGTGCGCACTGACATATGATGGAAAAGCCAAGGTACCCCGCAAATAGCCGGCCAGAAGATACTGGCCCTTGGAGGAAGCAAGGCTTTCAGCCTCCGAAATCGTGAGCTGATCAATTCCTGCTGTTAAGCTAACCGATCGCATGGCATTTGTTTTAGCAGCTGGGCACCTAAAACAGGGCCCATTTAATCCCACTTTATGAACAAGCAAACTGAGGTCCAGAGAGGTTAAATTACCCCCCCAGGGTCACAAATGTATCAAGGATTTAAATTTAACCTGATCTCAGTACAACCCCACCATAACTGATCCTAAGACCCCAACACACCCACCCAAAATCACCCCTACTAACACCGTGCAGCACCCTAGCTCACCCAAAAGGTCAATATTCCTTCCTTCCATCCTACCACCCGAGCAAACCACCCCTTTATCCCGACATTAAACCCCCCACCCTAACACCACTACCCATCCCAACACCCGAGCACACATCTCCCAAAAAACCCATTGCTGCCCCAGGGTAACATCACACCCTACCCCAGGGTTGGTGCAAGGAGGAACTGAAATGCAAGCCACTATGTTCAATGACTACCACTGAGTGTTCTACAGGTGCAAAGGGTTTTAATAACTGTAACTAAGACAGTGGCTCATGCCGGAGGCATGGAGTGGACCACTCCAACTTTGCTGGAGTCTGGAGGAGACGGGAGCGGCCAGTGGAGCAGCACTATGTCTGGTGACAATGGGCAAGGGGACCCGGGGTGGCAGGGGCCAGCTGGGGCTCTTCTGGGCCCTTCCTGTTACCCATCAGTGGGCTGGACAACTCACTCCAGCTTCCTAGAGATGTGCAGCTGGGCTGCAGCCTCGGCCATGAGTCGACAGCCTTCGTCCTCCAGTTGGTTCCCTGAGAGGCTGAGACAGAGAGGTCTGATGCCCAGGTCCATCAGGGCAGGCCCCCCTCAATGCCCAGCACCCACGCAGTCCTTCAAGAACTTTAATCCAAGCATCGTTCCCACAAATGAACCTTAATAATAATTAATGCTGAGAGACTGCCTATTACATGCCCGGCACTGTCCTAGGTACTTGTATTAACACATTTACCAGCACATTTAATCCTCACAACAATGCTATGGCATCAGGTTGACATTATTTTCCTTATTTTATTGATGAGTCAATTGGGGCATAGAGTGGTCAAGACACTTGCTTAAAGATGGACATGGGATTTGAACCCAGGCAGTCCGACTTCAAGATGCCACCAGCAACTGTTTATGCTAAAACCTACATAATGGCTTCCTGTGATAAAAGGCATGAGGAAACGTAAGGGGGCTGTGACTGTGCATTACAGGAGCATCTACCCTAGTCTGGGATCCAGGGAAGGCTGTCCTGATGTTTGAGCTATTCACTAGAAAAGATGAAAGGAATTCAATAGTGGAGGTAAGGAGCGATGGGAAAGGGGCATTCCTAGCAGCAGGAACAGTTCATTCAAAGGCCCTGTGGCAGAGCACATTTGAGGAACTGAAAGGGGCCATGTGCTGTGTCAGAGACTGTGGGAGGGCAGGGTCAGGTGGGCTTGAGAGGTTGGGGGCGGGGTTCTGGACCACATGGGGTCTTTAGGATTTGGGCTTTATCCCAAGCAGTGGAAAGTCACTGGATGATTTCTAAATGAGGGAGCAGGCAGCAGTGAAACCTGTCCAGATTTTCAGTTTGCCGAGTTCACACTCTGCCAGATGGAGGGGCCTGGGGTAGAAATGGGGAAATCAGTGAGGAGGAGGATAGGGTCATCCAGGTGAGAAATGAGTGTGGTTAGGACTAAGGTGGTAGATTGAAAGGGAAGGGAGAAAAGAGGATGGTTTTGAGAGTTACTTAGGAGTAAGTGGACCCAGGATGGACTGCCTATGGGGAAAGGCAAGGGGGCTGAGAGGGTGACTGCCAAGTGTCCGGGCTGTGTAACAGGTGGGTGAACTGCAGTTACTGTGGGGGAGAGCAGTGGGCGAGGGGCAGGCTCAGTGGTGGCAAGGGGGGTGGAAGTATGTGAGTTTGGTAAAAACTACCTTCTAATCCTGTCTTAGTTCTCCCAATGGTCCAGGCTCAAGATTTGATCATTAAGAGAGCCCTCACTCCCTCCATCTCATCCCAGGCTGGGACCACTTCAGCTTGAAACACACTATGACATTCCCATCCCGCCACTTCACTCTCATTTGGAGGTTTCCTGGGGAGGCCATGGTAGGGACTTCCGCCTGGATGATGTCTCACCTATGCCATGACAGACCCTCTACCACGCCCCCAAGCCCATTCCCATGCCCCGCCCAGGAGTTGGGTATCATGGGAATTTCCCCAGCCCAGAGAAGGTTACCCCACCCTACTCTGGGAGACAGGCAGAGGGACTGTGGGTTGGAAAACAGACCCAAGTGTGGTGGGATTAGAGGAGGGAGTGGTTCTGAGGATGCGGCCAGGAACCAGGCTATCTAGACTGGAATCCTGACTTCCTAGCTGGGCCATCTTGAGCAAATTTACCTCGCTGTGCCTTAATTTCCTCCTTTATGAAATGTGCATATTTACAGCACTTCCCTCCTAGGGTTGTGAGGACTAAATGAGATGTCTGTAAAAGCCCCTTGTCCAGAACTCAGCACAGCCAAGTGCTCAATGAATGGTAGCTGTGATGATTATCTGGCTCCCCCATACCACCCACCTGCCTTCTGTTTGCTTTGCCCACCCTCCCCCACCCCTGCCCCAGGCTGCCCGGGGACTCACTCCACTTCCTCCAAGTGGGGGCCTTCCCGGAGCAGGGCTGCCAGCACCTCTGCATCATGGGCCTGGAGCTCACACTTCTGGAACCTGGAATGGGGCCAGGGACAGAGGGGCTCAGGGTGAAAATTTGCACCATGCCCCCTCTAGCTCTAAGCACTGGTGACAGGCGTGGGAGCTGGGGCAATCGGAGGCAGACGGACCTCTAAGGAGCTGGGTGATCTTGGGCAAAGCACCTAAAACTGCCGGGGCCTCGGTGTCTTCCTCTATCAAATGGGAATAATCATGTGTACGCCGCAGGGCTTTCACAAGGATTTCCCTGAGGGAATACATAGAAAACATGTAGCCTGGTACCCATGATATAACAAGGGACCAGTAAGCAGGAGCTATTTTTATTATTGCTGTTACAAAGGAGGTTCCTTATCCAAGCCGGGATGGGTCATTCACGTCCTTGTCTTGCCCCATTTCTGCTCTCCCCTCTGTCTTCCCTGCCCCTGCTAGCCCTCCTCTGGGGAGGGACCCCTACGGCCAATATCATCTCCTGCCCTGAAGGCGATGGACACCACTGAGATACCTGAGCGTCAGTCGTCTGGTGAGAGCCTCTGTACTCGGGATGGCATTTCCCTGTAGGTCTGGGGCTCTGCCAAGAGAAATGAAACACTGGCCTAGGTTCGGGAGTCCAGGGCCTGATGGCCCAAGCCTCTTCCCTGGCTTCTAGGGGCTGATGACCCTGGTGCAGCTTGACCCACTGAACGAGTAACTACCACAGTTGTCTGAGGGTGCCCACAGAAGCAGAGGTTCTGAGGTTACACAGGGCCTTTATTCAATCCTGACTTTACTTTGGAGAGCTGTGTAGCCTTGGGCAAGTCATCCAGCCCTCTGAGCTTCCATTTCCTCTTCTCTAAAATTCAGTGACAATATCTAATGCATAGAGCGGTTGGAGGATTGAATGAGATGGTGGATGGTCAAATTCCCAGCATAGGCACAAAGCAGACACTTAGTAAAAACAGGTTGCTGCTGTGTATGTCGCAATGGTCTCCCTTTGTAGAGGTGCCCTCTGTGGGTCAGAAGACAGGGAGCATAAGCCCTGTGTCCTTCCAGGCTGGGGGAAGCCATGGTGCCCTTGGACTTTCTCCCACCAACCCAGGGGAGGGCTGGGGGCTGCAGGGGACTTCGGACATGATGAGCCAGGTTTTCATAGACTTCTGTCTGGGTGATGTAATTGTTCTATATTTGTGCCATTCACTATGGGGAACTCAAGTTATCTGTGGCCACTGAACACTTAAAATTTGGCTAATGTTATTGAAGACCTGATATTTTCATTTAAATTAATTTAAATTTAAATAGCCACATATGGCTAGTGGCTACTGTATTGGACAGCAAAGCTCTAGACAGAGGGGAAGTGATATCAGCCTTACAGGGTCATTGTACAGGTAAGGAAATTGAGCTCAGAGCAGGAAAAGGCCTGGTCAAAGACATACAACATCATCTGTCTTGGAGTCTTAGCCAGGGAGGGGCATCGGAAGCACAGTCAGAATGTTCTATCTGGGGAGGGAGGTTTCCTTTTCTTTGCCCATCTGGGACTAGCTAAGGGGAGAACCTGGAGGCCAGCCCAGCTGGAATAGTCAACACTTGAAGCTGCATACCAGCAGTGTTCTAAGCACTTTAAATGTATTAACCCATTTAATTCTCAGAAGGACCCTAAGACGCAGGTACCATAATTGCTCTTCTTTTCATCTGGAAGTGTTCCCAGAGTTTTCACCAAATAGTGATGCCAGGCTAACTAACAGTCTTTTCATGCCTTCCCCGAGGGTCTGAGTTAGGTTGAGACTTGTGGGAATGTGCTCCACTTCAGGGCTAGATGGGGTCCACATACACTATAGAAAGTTACAGTCCTTTGTCAAGTGTGACGTGTAATTCCTTAGGACAGCAGTGGCAGGAAGCACTCCTGCATTCCAGCTCTCCCCGACTCTCTTGGTCCCCCTCCCTCTCCAGTGTCCTGAGCCCAGGTCACCTGTCGGGATGGACCCAAACCTCCCTCACCCTGGCTTCTTACCTTTGTAGGCTTGTGGCTGTCTCTGTGGGCGGCGAGAGAAGGAAGATGAGTTCTGCCTGCCTGCAAGATCAGACACTGAGCTGTGAGAACCATGGACTGGAAACCAGAGCATCACCCCCACGGGCACACCCCCTCCAACCCCAAAAGCCAGGGAAAACAGATTTGTAGTGAACTGAGAAACTGAAGTGGCAAAAGTGCTCCCAATCAGGTGTGAAAATCACACCAAGATTGGTGCATGATGATGCCTGTAAGAATCCTAAAAGTTTAGGAAAATGATTTTTTACAAGAAAGATAAAAACAATTAGGAATGCTGAGTTTTTAAAAGAGAATTAGGAGTGTTTTAGGATTAAAAGGCATGGGCACCTAACCTGCTTGGTAACGCAAAAGGGCAAACCTGATTCAGCACCACGGAGAGCGACAACGGCTAGTCATTCCTTCCGCTAAGTCTATCGATGCTTTGTAGATTTGATAATTTCATTCATTTATCCATCCATCCATTAACCTCTTTTTTTTTTAAATGAGGCAATATCACCTGCCCTCCCCGCTTTTAAAGAAAATATTTATTTTTCATTTATCTGTCCCCTCCCCTCCCCCCACTGTGTGCTCTCTGTGCCCATTCGCTGTGTGTTCTTGTGTCTGCTTGCATTTTTGTCATGCGGCACCGAGAAACTGTGTCTCTTTTGGTTGCATCATCTTGCTGCATCAGCTCTCCATGTGTGCAGCGCCACTCCTGGGCAGGCTGCACATTTTCATCTGGGGCGGCTCTCCTTACGGGGCACACTCCTTGTGCACGGGGCTCCCCTACGCGGGGGACATACCTGCATGGCACGGCACTCCTTGCACGCATCAGCACTGCACATGAGCCAGCTCACCACATAGATCAGGAGACCCAGGGTTTGAACCCTGGACCTCCCATGTGGTAGGTGGATGCTCTATCAGTTGAGCCAAATCTGCTTCCCTATCCATTGCCTCTTTATTCACTAGTCTAGCACTGAGCTAAGCTCTGGAGATAAACTTGTGAGTAAAACAGATATTTGGGCTTGCACATGCAGATTTTGCAGACAAGGGCCTCCCTCTTTACCTCCCCCTCCCCACCGGCCCTCCCCTCATCTCGAGACCCTGAAGGTCGCAATTCCACTACTTCTGCTCACCTTGCCTGCAGTACCCGGACAGTAGGGCATGTGACTGCCACCTTTGCCAAGCAGAGTAGGGTCGACACGGAGACGTTGTTGTGGCTCAGGCTGCAGGATTGTAGCAAAGGGGTCAGTAATAAATTCTCCACCCTGTAGGCTCCAGGCCTTCCATGCTCTGCAAGGGTGTGTGTGTGTGTGTGTGTGTGTGTGACTCAGGTGGGAGGTGGGACTGGGCTGGGTGGGTGGAGAGGCCACTTACTTGAGCTTCCGGAGCCGTGACAGGCAAGGGAGTATCTCCACGATGTTCAGCACCTCCTGGTCCTTGAGCTGGTTGTTCTGCAAACTGCAAGGAGACCAAGACCCAGTCCCTCAGCCCTGGCTGGGGTATCTAGAAGCCCCAGTCGGCAGGTGACAGGCATGGCCACCCTCAGGCAGCAGACACAAGACAGGGGCCCAGAAAGGGTTGGTGACCTACCTCTGGCATCTGGCAGGCACGGCAGCTAGGAGGAGAGGCCCTCTGCTGCCCTCCTTCTATTCCCATGCAGTCCCTATGGGGGAGTTTCTGCCTGGTTGGCCCTTGGGACCCAGATGACTGAGTGTGAAGGCCTGGGGGTGGCTTCCAGGGCTTATGCCTGGGATGCGCCTGGGGCCTGAATGCATCAGGGCCTCTAGACCCCCAGGTGGTGAGCAGAGTCTAGACTGGGATGCTGGAGACCTGACTCACCCAGAGCCTTAGGCCAAGCACCTCCCCTGCCAAAGGGAAAACATAGCCCAGCTCCTGCCTGGGTCCCTGGCCGGAGGGACAGATGAGCTGAAGGGTGTATAGGTGTTGAGAGCAACAGCTGGGTGATGGGAGAAAAGTGGAGGGTCACTCAAAAACCAGGAAAGAAAAATAATTGTCAACATGCTCAGGATTTCCAACCCTTTGTCCTGACCCAAGTGGTCACTGCACAACAGCGCCTAGCCAAGGGGCTTGTGGGGGCTTGGCCCAGCTCATGCTCCCCTCAACAAGGAGCGCTCCTCAGTGCCAGGCTGCATCTGCCCCATAAAGCCTCCTCTTTGAACTCTCAGGTGGGCCCCAATCCCCCAGCTGCACAGTCCCAGACACAGGGCAGGGGTAGTTTGTGCACGTTATGCCTGTGGTAGGTGTGTCTTGATCTAAATGTGCCTGTGGAGCTGTGTGTACCTGCCTATGGGCACTGCACATGTGCACAACTTCTAAGAGGTGAGTGTGTGCTTCTGTACAAGTGTGTACACGTGTGCATAGATGTGAAGATATGTGAGTTTCATTCATTAATGTGTACCCACAGCACAGACACCCCCCTACATCCTGCTGTGATCCTGCTTCTCCCAGGGTCACAGAAAGAGGGAAGGGAGCCTCAGGTGCCCCAAAACAGTTGATGAGAGAAACATTTCTCTGCAGTTTTTGGGAGGCTTGTGTTTGGATTTAGCCCCACTCAGTGTTTGGACAGATTCCACCCCTTCTGGGTCCCACTGAAAAACTACTGTCCAGATGCTGATGGAATATGCAGTGCCCAGTTGAGGCCCAAAGCGAGCCCTGGGGTCTGGGGAGGGACCCCTCTCCGCAGTCAGTGAGCCCCCCCAGCAGTCGCTCACCTGATCTCTTCCAGCTGTGGGCAGAGGGGCAAGGCCTGCACCAAGTGGCTGATGCCTTGACTGGTGATCCTACTTCCTGCTAACCTAGGGTGAGAAAAGATGAAGGGGGGAAAATGGCAGGGGGAAGCAGCGAGGCCAGGAAACTGCCCTGTGTAGGGCTGGGGAAAGGGAGAACGCCAGGCACCCTCTGCTGAAGGCCCCCCTCAGTTCCAAGTCCAGGCTCACCCCAGCATCTGCAGGCTCCCCATGGTCGGCAAGCTCCTGGAGAGGGCTTCTGCGAAGGCATCCCCGCACTTCCTGCTCTTAAAGCTGCCACGGAAAGAGGCCAGGTGGCAGAGGATCAGCCCCGGGCAGGGCTCACAGGCCGCCACCCACCCCTTCCTCCAGCAATGGGGCTTAACGCAGTATTATTAGCTGTCGTTGTTGTCAGGGTCACAGTAATAGGTAATGTTATGACAGAAGCTGCTAACTATCCATCAAAATACCTTTTCCACTTCATCCAGAGAAATAGAGCTATTGCTGAGAACATGGTTTTTCAGCCAGAGATAATGTTCCCCACCTCCCTTGTGGCTCAGTGTGGCAGTTTGAGATTATTTTATGCATCCCCAAAAGAGAAAGCTTATGTTTGTAAATTAATCTATTCCTCTGGTTGTGATACCCTTTGATTGTATTAAATTCAGTCGAGGGTCCTTTGATTAAGATTACTTGATAAGTTACAGCTCTTTTAGAATTTGTCTAGTAGGTCTTCTGGCTTTAGCTGGGAAACACATTTTTTAAAAAAGACTACTTGATAAAATCAATTTAGTGCTAAAATCAATCTGAGTCTCCAGACCCCCTTGGTGGGTCTCATGCAAGCAGAGAAGGACTGACCGAGACAGACACATGGGCAGAGAGGGAGCTCTGCCATTTGTGATCCTGGGGCTCCGGGGAGAGATGAGACCCCAGTGCTCAAGCAGTGCTCCCCAAAGCCAGGCTGCATCCTCCCGCCACTGACCTTGGGAAGAGACCAGAACAGCGGAGACTGATACAGAAGGCCCAGAAAGAAACGAGCCCTACGCCAGGAGAGAGGGGACTGGGAGCCCCGCGGGGAGCGAGACCAGGTGGAGATCAGCGACCATCTTGCCTCAACACATGGCAGCTGGCTTTGGTCATAAATCCACCTTGAGTTGGACTCTGTATGGCCTCGCCACTGTAAGCCTTTTATCCCAAATAAATACCCTTCATGAAAGCCAGCAGGTTTCTGGTAGTGTGCGTGGGCAGCCCTTTGGTGGACCAATCCACTCAGTGTGCCACATTCTCACCCGTGGAGTGTGAGTGGAAGCCGAGGGTCCTATCTCCGGGCCTGAGCCCTGACACACCGGATGGACCTCCCCATGTGGCTCTCTTTCCCTCCCCCCCAGCCAGAGCATGGCCATGCCGGTGACCCAGCTGGGGCTGTGCAGATCAGGACACCCATGGGGATGAAGGAACAGCGGTGGAAGGGACCTGGGTCCCTGCATGACCACGTGGAGCAGAGCCTCCCACCGCCCTGGACCATGCACCTCTGGGCTCTTCCATGGGTCCTTTAAGAGACTGTCTCTTGGGGGCCTCTTGCTCCTGCAGCCTGGCCCTCACCCTGCACCGAGTGAGCCGATGCTGGGTGCAGGCCCTGTGCTCACAAGTTTTCCATGCCTTGTTTCATCTCATTCTCACCACAACCCTATGCAGTAGGAAAGTTTACTGACTCATTTTAGAGACAGAAAAGTTCAATAAGCTGTGCAAAGTCAGATGGCTCCAGCCCATAACCAACTGAGAGGCTGAGAGTCCAGAAAGCGGGGAGAGGACCCGACTGGGCCCCGGAGGTCCTGGCGCAGGTGGGGCGTCTCCCTCTCCCTCACAAGGCTAAGGGGTGGCGAGAGCCTTTTCTGTTCTGATACTGAAGGGCCCTGCCCACCCTTGCCCTCCTTGACTCTCACCTGAGTTTCTCTACCTGCCCACAGCCCACCAGGGCCTCAGGGCAGTGGGGCTCCAGGGGGCAGCCCTCAAAATTTAGGTGGATGGTGGTGTCCCTGTGCCCGAGGATGTTGGCCAGGGCGGCCAGGTTGGCGTAGGTCAGTGGGAAATTGTGGAACGAGAGTTGACAGGGGAGGTTTTGGGCGGTGAAGCGGGCCAGCCCAAGCTCCTGGGTCTCCCCCACGCAGTGACACAGCTCCACCAGCTTTGGCCCTGTAAGCCTGGGGGTGGCCAGCTTCCTCAGGGCCTGTGTGATGGCAGCCTGCCTGTCACCCACCCACGCCTCGTCCCGCTGGGCCAGGCGGCTGAGGAAGGGGCGGCAGGCGCAGGAGGCCAGGCCTGCCAGGAAGGTGGACTGGTGGCCTAGGAAGTCCGGCTTAGCTTTGGTCCGCCGCACCCAGGGGGAGGGGAGGGTGACCCAGTGGACGAGCTCGCCTCTGTCCACCTCAGGGCTGGCCACCAACATCAGGGCGGCGAAGAACTCCTGCAGGCTGAGGTGGGCGAAGGCGAAGCCTGTGCCCTGGTGCTCGGGGCCCCTGCGGACACAGAAGGAGGTCAGCAAGCCGTGGGCAGTCCCGAAGGCCAGCACGGGTGGGGAGATGTCTTCTGCAGAGAAGATGACCTTCCCGGTATCCAGGCCGCGCAGGGCCACCTTGCTGAGACGCAGCAGGGACCTGGCGGGCAGGCACCCGTGGGAGCTGAGGGCGAGGAGGACCATCTGCATGTACAGCTGCGTGACGGTGGGCAGGAGGGCTGCCGACTGGCCCGGGGAATGGACAGGGAGCAGATGGCGGAGGCAGAGGCAGGCAACTTGGCACAGGGCAGGCACCGCACACAGGATCTGGAGATGCCTGTCCGCCCGCAACTCGGCCAGGGCCGCCTCCCGCCACGGCTGGTCCCCGAAGAAGCGGCCCACGTACTCCTGCACCCGCAGTGTGTCGAAGCCCCACATGTGAAACGTGGCTGCCTCTGTGGGCAGGCAGGCGGGCAGCTTCCCTGGGCGGGAGGTGACCAACACCCAGCAGCCGGGCAGGAGGGTCCCACGGCAGAGGTCAGAGAAGAGGGCGAAGGCTGAGCCTGGGGTGTCCCCGCCGGAACAGGGGTGGAGGGCCTCTTCCAGCCCATCAAAGATGAGCAGGACACGGCCTGCGTTCTCCTTCAGGTACTGGAAGACGACGTCAGCTCCTGCCTCGGGGTTCAGGGACAGGTCGAAAAGGAGCTGGGGCAGCGTCAGGGCCCCTTCCACCAGGTTGAGCTGGCGGAACTCAAAGAGGAAGAGGGCCTGGAAGTGGTCCAGCTGGCCGTCAGCCCACTTCCGGCAGAGCCGCTGGGCCAGCGTGCTCTTGCCCATGCCTGCCTTCCCCAGGAGCACCGTCACCCTCGGGCCCTTCTTGGCCCTCGTGTTGAAGAGGTCCCGGATGCTCACGTCAGTGTCATCTTCTGCCCTGGGGTCCCCCGTCAGGATTTCCTCCTGAGTATCTAAGGGCGCTGTGGCTCGGCTCCTCTGCAGGATTGGGGGGACGTAGGCCTGGTGGAAGGAGAGAGGCCGCCCCGGCTCGGGAAGCCCGCCACCATAGCGCCGCTGGGCAGATGTCCTCAGCTGCTGCAGGTACGTCTGGACCAACTCTGCAGGGAACAGGGGGGGTGGCGTGAGGGCGGGAGGCCCCCTTCACACCCCTTCACCCCAGGACTGGGCTGCTGGGAGCCTCCAGGCCTGGGGACGTATGTGTGGGGGTGGGGAGGGGGCAAGAGCACAGCAGAGGGCTCTTGTGCCACCCAAATGCTCAGGAGGAGTGTCCTGCAGAAGCCCAGCTGCCATCACAAGCACGGGCTCCGCCAGCCTCCCCAGCGGGGCAGCTGCAGGGACCAGTGCGAATCGTGGCTCTCTCTGTTTTGGAACCACGTAAGCGCTGTAAAGCTTCCGGGGGGCGGCGGGTGAGGTAGGGGCATTTCCTTTGCAACATCTTAATGGAACGATCTCTTATTGGGATAGCTGAGCGGCCCATGGCTCCTCCCCAAATTTCCAAATGCACAAAGGGAGGACTGGAGCCGCTGTTGGGGGACACTCTGGGGACAAGGGACCGTGGCCTGTTTCATACAGAAGGGAATGACCTGACCACCTGTGGGTCCTCTGGCTCTGCCCATGACGAGGGTGGGGATGGGGTGGGGGTGGGAAGAGGGTGTTTCACAGCCGGTGGAGCAACTGGTGGAGAAAGAGAGAATTTCCTCTTCCTCTACTTCCCCTGGACTGGCTGGCCCTCAGCGTCACCCCGAAGTCTCTGGCCCGGGGAATTCTCCCAGGCGTCCTCACCACTCCCCACCCCCCACAGCCTGGCCAATGAGGGCCAGGCCCGAGTCCATGCTGGCCCCTCCCTGGGGCACCCTCAACCCAGAAGCCTTGGGGGTACCCCTGGAAGGGTCTCGACGACGAGGCGGTGACCTGCTGGGTCCTCCAGCTGAGTGATCTTGGGAGAAGTCCCCTCACGGCCTGATGCTGGGGGAGGGGGCTTCCTAGCCAGAACCAGCCCGCCCCTCTGCCCACCAGGACCTCCACTCCTTCCTTTCTAGAAACTCAGAAGACAAGAGTCGCTGGTTTCCCAGAGGCTTGCCAGCAGGCGACGGGGCCCAGGATCGAACCCCCATGGTCCGGCCCCCGCCCCACCTTGGGACCCACCTCGATGCTGCTTCTTGAGCTGCTTCCTGGGGGGTGAGGACTCACAGCTCTGATGAGGGTGCTTGAGGCCTGGAAAGAGAGAAGGAAGGGGCAGAGCGGTGAGGGCGGGAGCCTGGGGGCCCTGAGGGGTACCCGGCACCAACAGACGCCAGCAGGCAAGGGCACCCCCACTCAGGGGCGGGGGAGGCAGGCGGCAGGCGAAGGCTGCAGCAACACCAGCCTGTTTGCAGAAGAGGGTCCCAGCCCGCCCAGTCCCACATGCAAGAAGCGGGGCCCAGAGCCAGCACCAAATGGCAGTCTCCACCTGGGAAGGACCGAGCTCTGCAGGGGCCCCCGCCGACTGCGAAGGTGAAGCTTCCAGAGGGCTTGGCCAGGCCTGCCCCCTGCCCCCTGGGCCAGCGTGTTTCCCCAGCCTCATGTCTCACTGCCTGGTTTCCTCACTTCCCTTAGTGCTTCCATGAGTTTTTGTCTTTTTGCATGGATTTTCAAGTCACTTGATTACCTTTCTGGACAAAGCCAGGAAGAAGCAAGGGGAAAGTGAAAGGAGGGGAGGAAGGAAGGAAAGAGGATTTATGGCAGACATTCAAGAAGTCAGCAGGAGAGGCTTAGCAGGTACGAGCGACCCATCAGAACAGAATCTGGAGCAGGGGCCGAGGCTCCTGGCCTGGCAGGTGTGAGCTTCTTAGATGCTGGATGGTAGGGAGGCCCCAGGGTCCCTGGGAGGGGATGGGACAAGTGTGAGAGTATTTCGGTATTTTAACTATTTCTGTCTTCTAGGATTCACTGGACATATACCTGCCATGCCTGGTTGTAGCAGCCATGCAAGAGTTATGGGGGTTCACTGCTAAGGGCCAGAAGGGCCAGGACAAACAGTTTTGATTTGTTAGGGAGCTAGGATTATGGGACAGACATTTTCTGTTAAAGGCTGTTGACGTTACTCTCCTGTACAGCTAAAATTAAAAGGCCAACACTTCCAGTCCATCATCAGATGAATGGATAAACAAAATGAGAAGTAGGCGTACTAGGGAATACTATTTAGCCATAAAGAGGAACGAAGTTCTGAGAATGTGACAAAATGGATGAACCTTGAGGGCATCACGTGAAGTAAAAAAACCAGGCACAAAAGGATAAATAAATAACTCCATTTAAATGAAAGGTCCAGAAGAGGCAAATTTATAGACAGAAGCTAGATTAGAGGGCACCAGGGACCGGGGGGAGGGTCCCTTAATGCGTAGAGTTTCTGTTTGCAATGATGGAAAAGTTTTGGAACCAAAGAGCAGTGATGGGAGCACAACATTGTGAATGGAATCAGTTCCACTGAATTGTACACTTAAAATGGTTATAATGGAAAATTTTGTGTTATCCATGTTTTGCCACAATAAAAATAGGAGTCAATAATTCTAAAGAAACCAAGTCCTGAGAAATAAAGAGAGTAGCGTGTGCCTCGGCGAGGAGGTCACCAATCGCTCCCTGGCCCCTCCACACTGTCAGGAGAGCAGTCAGAAGCTCCCAAGGGTGGACAGGGATAGGTGGGTTGGCATCAGGTCCGAGAGGTCCAGGTGGGGAGAGAGTGGCTAGAAGCTTCCTCAGGAGAAGCCTGCCTCAGGGGGGCTGGGCGCATGAGGCCTGAGCTTAGGGACAGGGGAGGGGGAACAGCTATCCCAAGGGAAGCCAGACAGGGGATTCTGGCAGGGGCTGAGGCTCCATGGTTGACCTCTGGGAATGGACAGCAGGACAGGCCGAAGCCTTGAAAGACACGAAGGTGGGGTGGGCCAGGAGCCAGGGCGAGGGGAGTGGGGCAGGTGCAAATGGACCGGGGCCCCAGGAGCGGGGCCAGGTGCAAGGAGAGAGCTCTGTGTCCCCTGCTGATTTCATGGCATTAGGGGATTTGTTCGGGGGAGTGCTAAGAAGCATAGAATTTTGTTCCTGGCTCTGCCAGGTCCTCTCCGTGTGACTCCTGCCCCTCCTCAGGCCCTTCCTGCCTCCCTTACCGTCTCCGTCGCCCCAGATGCTCAGCAGCCGCACCTCCAGGTCCAGAGGCACATTTTGCTCCATGCACACGCAGTGGATGAATTCCTTCCAGGTGTCCAGACCTTGGGCATGGAGTTTTTTGAGTTGGAGGATGACCCTCTGTGCAGGATCCAGGGCCTCGGTACCGGAGCTTGGGTCCTCGTTGGGGAGGAAGAACTTCACCTTGTCACTCAGCCATTCTGGGTCTTCACTGAGCAGCCTCACGAGCCAGCCCCACAGGTTCGTGGTGCCCAGCTGGAGACTAACGGGATCCATGAGGAGCTGGTCCTGTGCAGACAGGGTGGACAGGAGAGCTGGATTCAGGCGAGTTAGGGGAGGAGTGGGCAGGCAGGTGAGCTGGGAAGCAGGTGAATTGGGGGACAGGTAAGCTGGGAGGCAGACAAGGGGAACAGTCAAGAACCAACTCCCACGTGAGAGGGGCAGCAAATAGGCAGAGAAGTAAGCTCTTCACGGAATTTCAACACCTCCACCTAGGGATGGGTCTCTGAGATTAGTCTACTTATTCTGCATCCTCCCCTTATCAGTGCCTGGCCCTCTGGAATGATCTAGTGCAGCTCCTATGGTCCCGAGTGTGATTTATTCATTCTTGTTTCCGAGCACCCATTTGCACTGCTCTTAGCCTGAGTTAACCTCATGGCAGAGACAACTAGCTGCCCCCTATATCTGTTCTCCCCTCCTTCCTTAGTCCTACAATCCCTGAACATTCCCTGGTCATCTGGAATAAAGACTAATTCCCAGCCTCCCTTGCGGTTAGATGTAGCCATATACTTAAGTTTTGGCCAATGGCACGTAAGTGGAAGAGCTGCATACCCTTCTTCGCTTCTTCCTGTTGGCTGGAATGTTGGTGTGATGCCAGCCTCATTGGGCCGTGGAGTTAGAAGCTGATGCTGAAGAAGGTGGAGAACAAAGCTGTCCACTGCTCTGGATTCTTTGCGTTTGAACTTCTATTACATAGAGGGAAACACTTCTACATTGTTGAAACCCCTGTTTAGGGTTTTCTGTTACAGTGAAATCTAATCCTAGCTACTACAAACCATCTTCTTTCTCTCTAAGCAATTCCTTCCCCATCTAAAATGGAACTCTTAAACAGCCAGCTGGTGGGACTAGAAGTAGAGAGCAAGAGGCACTTGTATAGAACAAGCCTAAAAAATGGGCAAGCACTTTGATTCAGCAATTCTATCTCTAGGACTCTAACCTTAGGAAATACAAAAGTGTTTTAATTACAAAGATGTTTACTGCAACATTATTTACAATAGTTAAGAAATGGAAGCAAATTAGATGTCCAACATTTAGGGACTGGTTAGCTAAAAGGTATTCCATGCAATGGAATATGCTGGAATATTTCCAAATATACTTTCTGGTACTATTTCTCCAATAATAGCAAAGACTCAGGAAGCACTTACTAGGTGTTGGGCATTGTTCTAACTGCTATAAATATCTCATTTAATTCTCTATTTGTCTGAGCCCAGAGACTCCATTTTCAATCCTGAAAATGGTGGGAGGCCCACCTAGGAACAACCAGCCTGGCCACTACCTAGAGGCTGGTGCAGAGGACAATGTGTCCTGGGGTTCAGAGCACAGCCTTTCCCTTGGCCTTTGGCAGAGGCTTCCTGGGCCTGTGTCCCCAGCCTCTGTGGACCTCCCTCCCCTGCTGGACTAATAGCCATCGCTCCAGGCTCAGGCACAGAGCTTTCACATCCTTGATCTTCTGGGTTTCACGGAGGCCTACATCCTTGATCTTCTGGGGTTCATGGAGGCCAACATCCCCAGTGAACAGATGGAAAGACTGAGGCCCGGGGAAGGTAAAGTTGGTGCCTCATAGAGCCAGTCCACGGCAGAGCCAGGATCAGAACTGAGATTTTTTTTGTCTCCCAGGCTGGTAAATTTCCAAGATGGCACCAAACAAGGGCTAAGCAATCTTGGCAAGAGAGAGTGACCATGGCCTAGACATAGCTTCTTTTCCAGAGTCTCTATCCAAAATCTGGTATCCATCATCCAATGCAGCACGGTGCCAGTGAAGTATCGATGCCTGGTGTGATCTCCACCTCCAGTTTCTCCTCCAGCCAGTCTAACCTATGAATCTGTGCTTCTACCAGTTGTGTTCTATCCCCTTGAGGCATGACATTCAGCTCTTTAAGGATAACCATCCTTGAGAGAAAAACCACATTCTGCCCTAATAAGTCATTAACATTTTTACGGGGAATAGCTTTGGAGATGGAGAATCACAGCAAAAAGATCCTTGACCCCAGAGTCAGGAGACCAGGGTTTCGGTCCCGGATCTGCTACTAATTCTCTGCAGTAGGCATTAGGCTGTTCACAGGTAATCTGTTTCTTCTCTTTCTAGGCCCCTGGTAGTTTTTCACAGGGTCACGTAACTTGCTTTGGTCAAGGAAATATGCTCAAAAATAGCACACGTCATATATGTGCAGAAGTTTTAAGAGCCAATGGGTTATTCATCATGTTCTCTTTTCCTCTGCCACAGTGAGCAGCAGTATTCCAGATCGTGGCTGCTCCTTCATCCTGGGTATAGAAGGCAGGATAAGGGGAACAGAGTCCCCAGTAGACTCACAGTAGATAAGAAGTGAGTGCAGGAAATAAACTTTGTTGTTGTAAGCCATGAGACTTTAGAGGTTGGTTGTTACTGCAGCATTTACCCAGCCTATTCTAGCTAATACACCCATGGTATGACCTAGAAAAAATCTCTTCCCTATTTGGGCCTCAGTCACACCACCCATAAAACAGAGGGGTTCAACGATGCCTCAAGGCTCTTCCTGATTTTCTGTGTGCCATGATTTCCCTTCCCATGTTAAATGGCGGCAGAAAGCAGGTTTATTGTTGTGTGAAGTGGATCAGGGTAGGGGCAGTTTGGGCAGCAGAGGGTAGGGGGGTCAGGGGGTGAAGGCGTAGATGGAGGGTGAAGAGGTGAGAATATCACCTACTTGGTTTCCTGGTTCATGATAGATGTTCTAGGGTCCCCACTGAGAGGATCTCATTGGTCCCTGGGGTGAGTCTTGGGTCCCGAGCTGGATTTGCAGGTTGTTTCCTAAGGAGAGAGGAGACAGGGAGCTCTCTCCACTATTCCAGACTCTAAAGGGATGTCACTAAGAAGGCTCCAGCCCTTGCCTCTGCCTTCCAGGCACCTGTGAGGATATGAGCCTTAGAAACAGTCCCCTCTCCCTCATCCAAAGATGTTGCTTCCCCTCAACATCTTGTTCTTGGACTTTGCACAGTCCAACCTTCCCTGGTGAGCCCTCCTCCCACACCTAACCAGAGGATGCCCCCCTTTCTCCTCCAACTTGGATATTCACCTTAAAGTAGCCTGGGGAACCGGATTTGGCTCAACTGATAGAGCATCCGCCTACCACATGGGAGGCCCAGGGTTCAAACCCAGGGCTTCCTGACCCATGTGGTGAGCTGGCCCACATGCAGTGCCGATGTGTGCAAGGAGTGCCATGCCATGCGGTGGCATCCCCTATGCAGGGGAGCCCCATGTGTAAGGAATGTGCCCCGTAAGGAGAGCCACCCTGCATGAAAAAAGCTCAGCCTGCTCAGGTGTGGCGCTGCATACATGGAGAGCTGATGCAGCAAGATGATGCAACAAAAGGAGACATAGATTCCCAGTGTCGCTGACAAGAATGAAAGCGGACACAGAATAACACATACAGGAAATGGACACAGAGAGCGGACAAGGAGGGGGGGAGGGGAGGGAAATAAATGAAAAATAAATCTTAAAAAAAAAAAAAAAGTAGCCTGAATGTGTCTTTTACATCTAGTAGATTTATTATAGCATTTCTGATCAAAATACAATAATCCTCACAACAGGTGCCAACTTCCTTTCCCAACAAAGCTCCACAAAGTTTAGGATTTGAAATCTTCTTTTTGAATACATTATAAAGCATACTTTAAACAATCAAGACATTATCTTAATGAAGAAACCCAGAGATATTGATTACTACTTTACCAGTAGCACAATAAAAAAATGCCCTGGCACAATTCCCATGTAACACAATTTGAGACATGCTTACCTTATTGATATGAGATGGAAGATGACTAAAAAGTCTATGGAAGAAAATAAAAGAGGGAAAAAGATCAGTGTGTCCTGACTGTGTATCTATGAAGTTTGAGGAATGTAACTATAGAGCCCTGGGATTTTAGAAAAATCCACATAAACAGAGCACACCCTAATATGACAGAAACAAGTACCATGGTTAGAACATACAAAAAGAGAGGGGGGAGAAAAGACTTCTTGTTGAAGAGGTACTGGAGTCCTAATAATATTTGTTTTAAACAAAATTGTCAAATTCTAACAGAAGAAATGAAGAAAGTCATGAACAAACTGTCTGCAGACAATCTACTTGTGACTATGTAAAAGAAGCCTCTAAGTTAAATATGTAGATTTAAGGTAATAATACCACTTAAATTGCAATAGGATACTTTAAGGAATGTGATAAAATTTAAGAGTCATAAAGAAAAAAAAAAGGACAATTACTGCACGTGTTTATATGCTCTAAATATTTTGTAGTAAAACATTTTATATTAAATTTAGATTAAAAGAAAAAAATGGAGGTGATTATATAAAAAACTACTTGTTGGGAAGGGCCTGCAATAATAGGCAGGCTCCCAAATATCCTAATGTATATTACAAAGAGGCCACCATTAAAATTATATGGGGCGGCGGACTTGGCCCAGTGGTTAGGGCGTCCGTCTACCACATGGGAGGTCCGCGGTTCAAACCCCGGGCCTCCTCGACCCGTGTGCAGCTAGCCCAGGCGCAGTGCTGATGCGCGCAAGGAGTGCTCTGCCACGCAGGGGTGTCCCCCGTGTAGGGGAGCCCCACGCACAAGGAGTGCACCCCATAAGGAGAGCCGCCCAGCGCGAAAGAAAGTGCAGCCTGCCCAGGAATGGCGCCGCACACATGGAGAGCTGACACAACAAGATGACACAACCAAAAGAAACACAGATTCACATGCCGCTGACAACAGAAGCGGACAAAGAAGATGCAGCAAATAGACATAGAGAACAGACAACGGGGGTGGGGAGGGGGAAGGGGAGAGAAATTAAAAAAAAAAAATTATATGGTACTAGATTAAAATATTTTAAATTTATCACAGCAATGAACAGAGTCCAAATTAGCTTCAAACTCAATTAAAACTCATTATTTAAACAATAGTATTGAATGATAAGACAGAGACAAGACAGAGAAAAAGACCTGGTATTAAAATACATGGTGAATTGCAGGAAGCTGGTGGAGTAGGAAGCTCCAGCAGTTAGTTCCTTTGCCAGAACAATTACTAAACAGACAGGAACTGTCTGAATCTACTATTTTGAACCTCTGGAGTCCAGTGGAACATCACACAGCTTCCAGGGGAGAACAGGAGGAAGAAGCTGGTAAATAAGGGTAAATAGCAAACTGCTCTCCGCGTCGTGGCTGCCAGTGCCCATGCCCCGCTCCTGCAGCAGACAGCAGCAGGGCCTGGCCCCTGGTGTAGCTTGCTGGTGCCAGAGAAGGACATAAAATTCCAGTTCCCCAAGATCTGGTGGGGGGCAGGGGGCACCTGGTCCCATAGCTGACCACTGCTTTTGATGAGCTGTTTTGGATCGGTGGGGTGCAGTGTTGAGAGTGGCTATTGTTCTAACCCTCCCTGGACAAAGGCAGTGGAGGCGACTTAAAGCAGGTGTGCTTCCTCGGAGCTAAGAGGACAGCTGAAGGGCTGCTTTGGGTGGCAGCTTTGGGGAGCCTTGAAAGAAGCTCCTGGGCCCTTCCCGGCCCCACCCCCACTCCTTTCCCAGGGCGGTTTGAAGATGGCTCGTGTCCTCTTTTGGGTCCCTGGCTTTGTTCCATCTGGGAAGGACTGACCTGGGAAACTCTTCTCTGGCTTGCTCCCCTCCCCACCCCCAACGAATTTGCACTCAAGGCAAAAGCAGCCTGAGATAAGGAAAGCAGTAGTAAACAACTGAGGCAGAGGGCCTGGGGCAAAGGCTTTCCTGCCTTAAGATCCCCAGGGGATCACCTGGAGGAGGGAGAAGGTCATTCAAACTCCTGTAAAGAGAGGAACTCCTCAGGCCACTAGCAAGCACAAGTCCAGGACAAGACACAGGCCCAGAAAAGACATGGAGGGCTCTGCACTTGGCATTCACGTTGGGCAGGCCTTCCTGATAGAGGGTCTGGACTCTGACGGAAAGCAGCAGCCAACACAAAGCCTGTTTGCAAAGGAAGTGAACGGTGGTTTTTTTTTGTTTTGTTTTTGCTGAGTTTGTTTGAATTTCATAGCTCCTGATACTCAAGAAAATCTCTCATATCACCGGCTGCTTACAAAGTCAAGAAATAGACATCTCAGGGAATAAATCCCAGAGTAAACATGTTAAAATATTAAAAAGTACAGTTGCAACAAAGGATTACAAGACAAAGAAACAGGAAATGATAGCACATCCAAAGGAATAGGATAGAAATCCAGAAGACATCAGTGAAAAAGACGAGAGAATGACAAAGACTTTTTAAAAAAATGATCCTCAATTGCTTAAGGAGATGAAGGAAAATACAGAAAAAGAACTAAAGGATACCAGGAAAACAACGAACGAACAATACAAGAATGTCAATCAAGAGAAATTTTTAAAAGGAACCAAACTGAACTGCAGTTGAGGACCACAATAATCGAAATGAAGAATTCCCGGGAGGGTTTCAGCAGTAGACTGAAGCTGGCAAAAGAAAGAACGGCAAACTCAAAGACAAGACACTTGAAATGAGTCAGGCTGAGGAGAGAAAGAAGAAAGAACTGAGGCAGGTTAGTATAGGAAACACGGGAAGGCTGCTCGTTGGACCCGGCCACGAGACCCTGCCCAGAAACCCCCAAGGGAAGGCAGCTGTTTAAACACAAAGCTGTAACCTTTACTGCTGAAAAGCCCCCCAAGACCCTGATCAGGAGGTTCCATTTGATACTCCTGGGCTCAAAAACACAAAGATAACTCCAAACAGAGAGACCTCCCCATTGGTTCCCTGAAAGCTGACAGTTGCAGATAGAAAGGCAACTAATCAGGACAGCACATAGCTGACATCCCGCCTTAATACAGGGAGGAGGGAGGAGGAGAGGCCTTAAAAAGACCTACTTTGGGGTCCCATGTTGCAAGTCTCACCCTGTAGCCCATACCCATGTCTCGGGTGTGTACTTTCACTTTTTCTTGTTTCTCAATAAACTCTTTACTGGCTTGCCTACCCTATGGTATGCCCTTAAATTCCTTTATGCGACGTAGCCAAGAACCTAGACACCCACAGTGTTCTGATAGCTGAACGAGAAAAAAACAAAATAGACTAAGAAACCTCTGGGACACCATGAAGCTTACCAAAGTACGCATTTTGGGAGTCTCAGAAGAAAGAAAGAAAGAAAGAAAGGGGCAGAAGGAATATTCAGAGAAATAACAGAAAACTTCCCAAACTTAGCAAAAGACATGAAATGCACATCCAAAAGCTCAGAGACTACCAAACAGTAAAAACTGGAAGAATTCACCTTATCACATACTCATCAAACTGTTAAGTGCGAAGGACAAGGAGTTCTGAAGCTCTGCACATCAATGTTCATAGAGGCATTATTCACAATTGCCAAAAGTTGGAAGCAACCCATGTGCCCATCAACAGATGAATGGATAAACAAAATGTGGTTTATATACACAATGAGATATTATTCAGCTGTAAAAAGAAATGAAGATCTGAAACATGCTACAACTTGGATGAGCTTAGAAGACATTGTATTTGGTGAAATAAACCAGATGGACACACAAAAATATTGTGTGATCTTATAAGAAGCACATAGAAGAAGCAAACTTCATACAGACAAGTATTAGTTTACAGGTTACCATAGGCTAGAGGTGAGTGGGGCAGGAAGAGAGAGTATTGCTTAATGGATGCAGAGTTTCTGTTTGAGGTGATGAAAAAGTCAGGGTACTGAAGTAGGCTAGTAAGATAGGGAACCAATAGACGGATCCGGAACCTGGTGGAGAGTCCATGTGGACATCAATAACTCCAAGATGGCTCCTAGAAGTCCCTCCCCCAAGATCCTGCCACTCAGAAGAAGACTTCCTCTGGAAGCCAGAAGCCCCAGATATTCCCCAAGGACTTTATCCTTGGGCCCTCCTGGGAGATTGAGGGGGGAAATAAGCAATCAAAACAGTAAACAGCTGGAACTTCTCCCCTGCCTATAGCAAAGGGTGGGATAATTAACAGTTCAAAAGGCCGGCTGGAGCTCGCTCTCCGGAACTCTCTTGCCTCTGGACCTGAGCTCCAGCTGCCTCTCCCCAGCTTGGATCACCAGGCAAGTGAAACCTGGGCTTTCATAACCTGTAATGGAAAACTGGAGCCTGTAAATCTGCCCCCTTTATCACTTTTCAGCTCCTTCCTCTCTACCTGGGACCCCTGCTCTGTTATTTTCTCCCATTTCTCGTCCCTCCTTACTTGAATAAATTACTGGCCTAACTCACCCAGCATGCCCTTGAAATTCATATCTGCAACATAGCCAAGAACCTAAATAAAATCTGGTAACAGTACTAGCTATTGATCACGGTAGCATAAAAATGTGAGTGTAATCAGTACTACTGAATTGTATACTTGAAGGTGGTTAAAAATGAAAAATTTCAAGTTGTATATTTGTCACAATAAAAAGTTTAAAAAGGAATGCAGTATAAACTAATGTATTAAAATGTTTATCATCATTTCATCATTTCTTTCTGCATGGAAAAAATGACAGTGAACAAAATGAAAGCAGTAGACTGGGAAATGTGTTTGCCTGACATATGATGAAGTGCTGCATTTTAAAAATATATCAATAACTTTAACAAATCAATAAGGAAAAGACCAACAACCAAGCAGAAAATATGGCAAAAGACATGAACTGACAACATTTAAACAAAAAATGTAAAAATGTGTTTTAAATTTAAGAATACATGCTTCAAGGCACTCCAAATAAAAGACCTATAAATTACACCAGCAGATATTATGGTTCTTCCCATCATGTGGATAAAGATCCAAAGGGTCAACATACTCAGCGATGGCAAGGTGGTAGGGAAATGGGCTGTCCTGCCCACTACTGGGGGGGAGAATACCAGCTACAATTCCTTTGGAGGGTGTAACAGACAGCTCTGGTCCACCCAGATCCCCCGGGCCTCTCCTGAGTGCACCTGGCCCAAGTCCAAGGGCCAGGACCATGTCCTTCTCCCTGGGTGCTCTCTGTCCTCCTGCTACTACTTCTAGGGCAGAGAGCCAGGGAAATCATACCCTCTTTAGCAAGGGCTGCTGCTACCCCAGCTCTCTTGCCCCTCTCCAGATGTATTTCATATTCTGCTCTGGCTCCCAGAGTTCCTCAGCAGGATTAAGCTCCAGTTGCCCACACTGTTAACTAGCTTGATAGCGGGCTCTTTCTGATGCCTTGCCTTGCCTATCTCAATTCAGTCCCTCTCCACCAGGGTTTCCTTGGATGGCCTCTCAAATAAATGGCTTGAGGTTGTCTCAGGGTTTGCTTCTGGGGGAACCCAAACTAAGACAGAGGGAAACCTGGCAACATCTATCAAAAGAAAAATTCACATATCCTTTGACCCAGCATTTGTGCTTCTAGAACTGTAACTGTGGGATATCCTTTTCTAAGTGGCAAAGAAATAAAACGATATTAGTAGCTTACATTAATGGAGCAGCAGTACAGCATGCAAGTGTACCTGTAAAATGGTAGCTCATCTCAACATACATAACTACAAACATACCTAGCACATCTCAAGAGGTCTCAGATGTCAAGCAAGAGGTGTCAGAGATCAGTGAGCTTCTACTAGGGATATAGGGTGTGGGAGGGCATTCTGCTAAATGCTTTCACATGCCAGCCCATTTATTCGTTGCAACAGACCTTCCAGGCCAATACTAAACAATAGTTCCATTTAGCAGGGGGGAAAAACCAGGACCCAGGGAAGTTAAGTAACTTGCCTGAGGCACTAGGATTCAAACCCAGGTGATCAGAATTCCCAGACACACATACAAGGATATTTATTGTACTACTATGGCGCAGAAGACTGGAAACCAGGCAAAAAACATTCAACAGGAAGTAAATAATGATTTGCCCATACAAAGCAGCCACTTAAAAAAAGAGTTCCGAAGTATACTATTAAATAAAATAAAACGACAAACGGACTTGGCCCCAGTGGATAGGGCGTCCGTCTACCACATGGGAGGTCCACAGTTCAAACCCTGGGCCTCCTTGACCCGTGTGGAGCTGGCCCATGCGCAGTGCTGATGCGCGCAAGGAGTGCCCTGCCACGCAGGGGTGTCCCCCGCGTAGGGGAGCCCCACGGGCAAGGAGTGCGCCCTGTAAGAAGAGCCGCCCAGCGCGAAAGAAAGTGCAGCCTGCCCAGGAATGGCGCTGCCCACACTTCCCGTGCTGCTGACGACAACAGAAGCGGACAAAGAAACAAGACGCAGCAAATAGACACAGAGAACAGACAACCGGGGGAGGGGGGGGGAATTAAATAAATAAATAAATCTTTAAAAAAATAAAATAAAATAAAAGAAGCTGTGGTTCATGTATGTTTTAAATGTGTGAGTCTGCAAACAGAGTGACCAACTCTGGAAAGCTACAAAAGTAATAGGACTGTGTCTGGGGAGGGACCTAAGGGACAAGGGGGAGGGGCAATCCCTTTATGCTGTACCCATTAGGACCCTCCTAACCATTTGAAATCTTTAGTATGCACACGGTAATTTCCTAACAAAATAAAACGAAACTACCATAAAACATTTAAATTTAAAAAACCGGAATGTGTAAGGAAAAACCCCAATGTGTAAGGAAGAGAAACTCACGAGGACGAGTAAACATAAGAAATTATCAGTGACGGTGCATAAAAGTGAAAGTCTCCTAAACAACGTGAAATAATAAAATGGAAACAAATAGGAAGGCAGTAGATGAGAATAAATTAGGTATGAGAGAGAGAGGATGATTACCCAAATTACAGAAGTAATTCAAACATATTGAGGAAATGTTTTATTCTAGTTTTTTTTTTTTTTTTTTTTTTAAAGATTTATTTATTTATTTAATCCCCCCCCCCCTCCCCTGGTTGTCTGTTCTTGGTGTCTATTTGCTGCGTCTTGTTTCTTTGTCCGCTTCTGTTGTCGTCAGCGACACGGGAAGTGTGGGCGGCGCCATTCCTGGGCAGGCTGCTCTTTCTTTTTCACGCTGGGCGGCTCTCCTCACGGGCGCACTCCTTGCGCGTGGGACTCCCCCACGCGGGGACACCCTTGCGTGGCACGGCCCCCCTTGCGCGCATCAGCGCTGCGCGTGGGCCAGCTCCACACGGGTCAAGGAGGCCCGGGGTTTGAACCACGGACCTCCCATATGGTAGACGGACGCCCTAACCACTGGGCCAAAGTCCGTTTCCCTCTAGTTTTTAATTTAACATTTCTGTGCGTGTGTGTTATAAGGATGAAACTACATTGCTGCTAGAAAAGTGGTTGAAAAGTGGAACAATGTAATAAATATTTGCCAAAGGCCAGGTAAGTGCCTTTCCACATTACCTATTTTAATTCTCCCAGCAACTCCACTTGGATGCTTCATATATGCCCTTTCAAAATTTCCTAAACTTTATATGGGAATCCTTTCTATATTTTTTTAATGTAACATATTATGTAATCTAAGTATCTTTTAAAAATAAATTTTAAAAGTTAAAAAAAAAAAGGTTGAAAATGAAAAAAATTTTTTTCCCTAAACTTGGCTGCTGATCTCACCTCCTAATTTGCTTCGGCTCCGGCCACCACCTTCCTAATATCAGTTAATGGCAGTTCCGTGCTTTCCTGAGCTTAGGATTCCAAGTGTATTCCAGTGAATGCCCACTTCCCACCTCCTCCCCTGGTACGGCCTGGACCTGGCTCCTCTCCCCTGGACTCCCGTCTCCCCTCTGCCCCCAGCACAGCGGCCATTTAAAAAACTTGAGTCCCCTCAAGTCCCTCAGCTCGGACCCTTCCCATCTCACCCCGAGTGGAAGCCAAAGTCCTCCCCAGCGCTATCAAGGTCTTTCAACGATTAAAAAAGAAATCAAGCTTGATAGCTTTTAAAATGTCCTCATTATTGGTTGTTTTGCACTTAGCTTTAATTGATTTTTGGCAATTTAAATTTCTGAGAAAATTGCTCAATTTGTCAAGATGTTCAAAGGAAGTAGCAGGCAGTTGTATACAATATTTTCTGGTAATTTTACATCTCCTTGTGTCTTTGGATTTAATTTCATTTATTTTACTTTGTCTTTTTATTCTCAGTAGATTTGCAGTCTGTATCTCTTTCTTTGAAAAACTAAAGTTTGTTTTCTTTCATTTTTGCTAGTTTTGTAATGTTCCCTTGATTTACTGAGGATTTTTGTTATTCTTTAAATTTCTGAATTTCATTGCTAAGGTCATTATTACACTTTTCCTTTTAAAAACAATAAAATAAAAAATAATTTTGGCTATATTCTATAAATTTTCATAAGATGCTTATGTTAAGTGGACTATAATTTTGAGCTGAGTCATTTAATCGAGTGTTAACTTAAAAAAAACTTTGTCATTAATTACTTGTTTTTACCATATTTTGGACAAATAATAAGGCCTATACAATTTTTGCCTTGGGAAATACATTGAGATTTTTCCTTTTTTAGTTAGTATATGATCAGTTTAAAAATATTCAAATGTTATTTTAATAAAGTTTGATTTCTGTCTCACATATTATACCAAAATAAAGTCTAGATGGGACCAAAATTTAGCTGTAAAAAGTTAAGCCATGATAGTATTATAAGACCACAGATGTTTAAATTATAACAATTCAAGAAGCTGTACATTTATGTTTTTTGCTTTTTTTCTATCTGTTATATTTCACAATAAAAAAAGTTTTAAAAATTTAAGTGCTGGAAAAAACATAAGAAAAAAGTTTAAAAATAATTTTTTTGTGGTGATGAATTCACAACACTGATTATACTAGAAGCTGTTGATTATAAACTTTGGATAGATTGTATGATATATGAATATGCTTTTAAAAGTTTTGTTGTGGTAACAAATATATAAAAAATGAGTTTGCCATTAAAAATAATAATTTTGGAATAGAGAGGGGCTTGCTAAGGATGGTGCAAAACTCAGAAGTCATCAAAGGGAAAATGGATAAAACTGACCAGATATACATTTAAATTTTCTGTATTTTCAAAGAACACTATAAATAAAGTCAAAATATAAGTGGCAAAGTATAAGATTATATGCTAATTATATCATAGGCAGAGCAAAAATATTTTTAAGATGTTAGGAGTTACTGGGAATGCAGATGCAAAATGGCGGCATAAGAAGTTTAACAAATCACTCCCTCCAGTAGAAAAATGAAGGAATTGGGAAAAGAGGCTGGAATGAACTCAGTGGTAACCCTGGAACCAGGATGCACATTTAGAACTGCAACAGGAGGGTCAAAGGAAGTGGGAGGCTGAAGAGAGAGCAGCTTTTTAAGTGAAAGCTCGAACCAGAGACTGTTCCCATTCCAAAGCCCCAAAGCAGCAGCTGTGGAAACAGCGGCAGCTGCCACAAGCCACAGGGGATCCCAGGAGTGGCCAGCTCAGGCCAGAGCTGGCAGAGGAAACCTCCTCCAAATGTTGGGGGTGAGGGTCAAGGTCGGTCTGGGGGATCCGTGGGGGACCAGCGCAGAAACTGGCCTCAGCTTTGGCCCTCTGGGAAACAGTACTGCTTGCCTCCCACCAGCACCCACCAGGACCAAGAGCAGGTGTACCTTCTTGGGCAGTAATTTTTTCTTTCTCTGTGTGGACATTTCCTGGTCTGGCAGATCCCGGAGTTTGCTGCTGTGGCTTCAGCCCTCTGGGAGTGGCTTCAGCCCTCTGGCAGCAGCAGCTTCTGGGTTCACACCCAAATATACCCTTCCTTAAAGAATTTTATTGCTGTTTGTTGGCTAGCTTTCTTCTTTCTCTTTGTTGTGTTGCTTAGTTTGGTGGTTCCCTGAGACCCCAGCGCAGAATCTAGCCTCAGTTTCAGAGTTCTCGGTAGCAGTGGCTTCTGGCCTTCCACCAGCATCGACCCGGACGTAAAGAGTGGGTGCACCTCTCTCTCTACTTTGGTTGTTGTTGTTGGGGGAGGGTATTCTCTGTTTTGTATTTTTTGCATCTGACAGATCCCTGAGGGACAAACAAGGATGCTGGGCTAGATTTCAATGTCAATAGCAGCTTCCCACTGGTACATATAACAAGAACCGTGCAGAGGCAGTGCACTTTCTACTTTTTTTTTCCTCTTGTTTTTTTGTTTGTTTGTTTATTTTTTTCCTCCTTGTTTATTTTTTTGGTGCATATTTTTTCTGTTTGTTAGTATTCCCCCCCCTTTCTTTTTTCCCTCTCCCCCCCCCCCCCCCCATTTCTGTCTTTTAATATTCTTCTAGTTCTTGGTCTGGTAGACTAGAATTTGAGAACTAGATTTCCAGAGTGACCACAACATAATTCTCAAAATGACCAGTTCGCAACAAAAAATTACAAACATATAAGACATGAAAGTACGGTCCAGTCACAGAAAACAAATTTTTGATGAAAAATATTCTAGAAAAAGGTTCTGGAATTACTAATTAAAGATCTTAGAATAACTATTAGGAAAATAAATTAAAGGAAAACATGGAAAAGAACTAAGGAAAATCAGGAAAATAATATATGAACAAAATAAGAAAGAAATGACAAAGAAGAACCAAATGAAAATTCTGGAACTCAAAAGTACAATCAGTGAAATGAAACTTTCAATAGAAGGGTGCAACAGAAGATTGGAGGAGGTAGAAGAAAGGATCATCAAACTAAAGACAAAACAAATGAAATTGTCCAGGCTGAGGAACAGAAAGAAAAAGAGTAAAAACAAACAAACAAACAAAAACCCCAAAACAGAGCCTGAGGAACCAGTGGGACACAAGCATACCAATATACAAGAAGTGATAAAGGGCCAGAAAAAATATTTGAAGAAATAGTTAGTGTAAAATTTCCCAAATCTTATGAAAGATACAATTATACAAATTCAAGATGCTAAATGAATGCCAAACAGGATGACTCCAAACAGATCCACACTAAAACACATTATAATCAAACTCTAGAAAGCCAAGGATAAAGACAAAACCTTAAAAACAGAAAGAGAGGAGCAATTGTGTCATGTATAAGTGATCCTTGATAAAATTAACACCTGATTTTTCAATAGAAACCATGCAGGTTAGAAGGCAGTCAGAGGACATATTTAAAATGGAGAAAGAAAAAAAACTGCTGCCCAAGAATAATATCCTTGGAAAAGCTGTCCTTCAAAAATGAGGGGAAATTTAACACATTTTTCAGACAAAATAAACAAGGGAGTCCATTACCATTAGACCTGCCTTCCAAGATATGCAAAGGATATTCTTCACATTGACTGGAAAAGACACTAGACAGTAACTGGAAGCTATATGAAGAAATAACAGCCTCCATTGTAAGTAATAATATGGGTAAATATAAATGTCAGTATTATTGCATTTTTCATTTGTAATGCTATCTCTTATAAGGCTTAAACAATGCATAAAGATGTAATTTATGATGCATAAAAGGGAGGAATAGAGAGATATAGGTATAGCAAATATAGGCTATTGAAGTTAAGTTGGAATCAACACAAACTGTAATAGACTTAGAAGGCTAAATATCTTAAAAATCTAACAAAAAGAAAGGATAAGTTATTCATAATGCCTCATTATAAGAGATAATTTAAGCAAAAAATCAGGCTGTAACAGAGGAAAGGAGGGGCAAAAAGAAGGTACAAGACTGCAAAAAACAATTAGCAAAAAGTGGCAGAAGGAAATCTTGCCTTCTCAGTAATTACCTTAAATATAGATTGATTAAACTCTTCAACTAAAAGGCAGTTTGGGAAAATGGATATAGGCACATGACCCAACTAGATGCTGTTTACAAGAGACACCTCTTAGATCCATAGATACGAACAGGTTGAAACTGAAAGTATGGAAAAAATATTAATGCAAATAACCAAAAGAGAGCTAGGGTGGTTATGTTCATATCAGACAAAATAGAATTTAAGTGAAAAACTGTTATGAGGGACAAAGAAGAATGTTACATATCAATGAAAGAGTCAATTCAATAAGAAGAATTAACAATTACAAACATTTATGCACCTAACAATAGAGTGTTAAAATATGTGAAGCAAACACTGACAGAACAGAGGGGAGAAATAGACAGTTCTACAATAATAACTGGAGATTTCAATACACCACATTCAGTACTGGCTAGAACATCTAAACAGGGGCTCAGTAAGGAAATGGAAGACTTGAAATGAACTAACAGACATAGGTAGAACACCTAACCACTAAACAGTATGACACACATGCTTCCCAAGTGCACATGGATCATTCTTTATGATAGACCATATGTTAAGGGACAAGAGAAGTCTTAATAAATTAAAAAATATTGAAATCATACAAAGTAATTTCTCTGACCACAACGAATTTAAGCTAGTAATCAAACACAGAGAAAAAAAACAAAAACAAAAACTGGAAAATGTACAAATATGTGGAAATTTAACAGCACACTCTTAATAACAGCCAATGGACTATAGAAGAAATTACAAAGGAAATTATAAAATACTTAGAGATGCATGAAAACAAAAACATAACATGCCAAAATTTATGGGATGCAGTGAAGGTAGTGTTCGGAGGGGAATTTATAGCTATGAATGTCTATATATTTTTTTTAAATCTCAAATTAATAACCTAACTTTCATCTTGAACTAGAAAAGGAAGAGTAAAGTAAACCCAAGTTTAGCAGAAGAAAGGAAATAAGATTAAAGAGGAGATAAATGAAATAGAAAATAGAAAAACAATTGACAGGATTAAAATGAAAAAATTGGTTCTTTAAAAAAAATCGATAAATTGACAAAGCTTTAGCTAATCAGACAAAAGAAAAAAGAGAAAAGGTTAAAAGAAAATCAGAAAGGAAAATGGTGATATTACTGCTAACTGTATAGAAATAAAAAGGATTAAAAGAAAATATTATGAAAATTGTATGCCTAAAAACTAGATAATCTAGAAGAAATGAAAAACTCCTAGAAATACACCAGTTACTCAAATCGACTCAAAAGGAAATAGAAAACCTCAACAAACCTATAACAAGAACAGAGACTGAGTCAATAATCAAAACTTCCACGAAGGAAACATTCAGTCTTCACTGGTAAATTCCACCAAGCATTTAAAGAAGTATTAATACCAATTCTTCTCAAATTCTTCCAAAGAATTCAAGAGAAGAAAACACTTCCTAATTCATTCTATGAGACCAGCATTACCCTGGTACCAAAGTCTAGTAAAGACATCAGAAGAAAAAAAATACAGACCAATCTCCCTTATGAATATAGATTTTAAAAATCCTTAACAAAATACTAGTAAACTGGATCCAACAGCATATTAAAAGATTATACACCATGAGCAAGTGGGATTCATCCCAGGTATGTAAAGGTGGTTCAACATATGAAAATCAATCAATGTACAGAGGTGAAGTAGACATAACCATCCCAGGGTCCACAGAATGGAGGAATAGAGTATGGATTAGAGTGGACTTACTGATATTCTATTCTGGAACTATTGTGATTAGTAATGGAAGTAAATGCAGCATTGAGATAGAGAAAGTAGCCATGGTAGCTGCTGAGGGTAGGGAGTGGGAAGAAGAAATGTGATGTGGGGGCATTTTCAGGACTTGGAGTTGTCCTGGGTGGTACTGCAGGGACAGTTACTGGACATTGTGTGTCCTTCCATGGCCCACTGGGTAGACTGAGGAGAGTGTAAATTATAATGTGGACCATTGACCATGTGGTGCAGCAGTGCTCAGAGATGTATTCACCAAGTGCCATGAATGTCCCATGATGATGGAGGAGGTTGTTGATATGGGAAGAGTGAGTGAGGGGGGTGGGGGGATATAGGGGGACCTTTATATTTTTTTAATGTAACATTAAAAAATAAATAAAGACAAAGAAATTTTTTAAAAATCCATCAATGTAATACACTACATACACAGACTGAAGGAGGAGAAAAAAACATACTTGATTATCTCAATAGATGCAGAAAAGACATTTGACAAAGTCCAGTTCCCTATCTTGACAGAATAGTGGATGTAGCTCAAGTGGTTGAGCACCTGCTTCTCATATACATGGTCCGGGTTCAATTCCCCAGGACCTCCTAAAACAAACAAACAAGCAAACAAATGAAAAAACCAACTCAGGGGAGCTGGTATAGCTCAGTGGTTGAGTGCTAGGTTCCCACGTACAAGGTTCTGGGTTTAATTCCTGACCCCAGTACCTCAAAAAAAAAAAAAAAATCAGAAAAGTAGGAACAGAAGAGAACATTCTCAATATGATAAAGTCCATTTGTAAAAAACCCACAGCTAACATCATACTCAGTGATAAAAGACTTAAAGCTTTTTTTTTTTTTTAAAGATTTATTTTTATTTATTTAATTCCCCTCCCCTCCCCCAGTTGTCTGTTTTCTGTGTCTTTTTGCTGCGTCTTGTTTCTTTGTCCGCTTCTGTTGTCGTCAGCGGCACGGGAAGTGTGGGCGGCGCCATTCCTGGGCAGGCTGCTCCCTCCTTCATGCTGGGCGGCTCTCCTTACAGGTGCACTCCTTGCGAGTGGGGCTCCCCTATGCGGGGGACACCTCTGTGTGGCACGGCACTCCTTGCGCGCATCAGCACTGCTCATGGGCCAGCTCCACACGGGTCAAGGAGGCCCGGGGCTTGAACCGCGGACCTCCCATGTGGTAGACAGACGCCCTAACCACTGGGCCAAAGTCCGTTTCCCTAAAAGACTTAAAGCTTTCCCCTAAGATCAGGAATGAGACAAGGATGCTCACTTAAAAAATTAAATTTTTAATTTTTTAAACAAATCAATTTTAATGATATGTATTAATAAAGCACACAATTCATCCAAAGTGTACAATCAATGGTATTTGGTATAGTCACATAGTTGTGCATTCATTGCTTCAAAGGGATGCCCACTTTTATCACAGATATTCAATATTGTACTAGAAGTTCTAGCCAGAGCAATTAGTCAAGAAAATTAAAAAGTATCCAAATTACAAAGGAAGCAACACTCTCCATTTGCAGATGACATGATCTTATATAGGAAAATTCCAAAGGAGCCCACAAGAAAACTATCAGAGCTAATAAAAGAGTTCAACAAAGTGGCAGAGTACACGATATACATGCAAAAATCAATTGTGTCTCTACATACTAGAAATTAACAATCCGAAGCAGATATATAATAAACAATTCCACTTACAATGACATCTAAAAACGAAAATATCTAGGAATAAATTTAACCAAGGATAAAAAGGCTTGTATATTAAAAATTATAAAACACTACTAAAAGAAATTAAGAAGACCTAAATAAATGGCAAGACATCCGATATTCATGGATTGGAAGATTTAATATCATTAATATATCAATATTATCCAAAGCAATATACAAACTCAATGCACTCTTTATCAAAATACCAGCAGCCTTTTTTGCAGAAATGGAAAAATGGATCCATAAATTCATATGGACTGCAGTAGACCAAGATGGCAGTATAAGAGGCCCCGGAGTGCCATTCCCCCACAGATTCTTTGAACAACTAGCAAAGAACTGACAGAGTCATTTCCCTCAGAACTCAGAAAAACAGACAAAGGGTGTCAGAAACTAGGAAAGTGCCAAACCAAGGAAACACAGCTTTAAAAAATGTGAGGAGGCCATTGCAGTACACTGAGTGCCATAGAGACAGTTCTGGGGCAACTGTGAGCTGGGCGGGCGCTGGGTGACTCTGTGCCTCATGGACAAAAAATAACTAGGCATGCCCAAAGGAGATCTAAGAAGCCAAGAGGCAAACTGTCATCATGGGCGTTCTTTGTGTAAACTTCCCAGGAGGAGCACAAGAAGAGCACCCGGATGCTTCCATCAACATTTCAGAGTTTTCCAAGAAGTGCTCAGAGAGGTGGAAGACCACATCTGCTATAGAGAAAGGAAAATTTGACCACATGGCCAAGGCAGACCAGGCACGTTATGAAAGAGAAATGAAAACCTACACCCCTCCTAAAGGGGGAACAAAAAAGTTCAAGGATCCTAATGCACCCAAGAGGCCTCCTTCAGCCTATTTCTTCTTTTGTTCTCAACAGGTATTTTTGTTCTTAGTTCATTTATTAAATAGATATCTTTTGAACAACTATAATATAATCTGTGGGAGTTATAAATTATGTAATTTATAGGTGTTGCTTAGAGCCTAATGCAAATAAATTATAATGTGATGCCATTAGTGAATTAAGTACATAAGTACTGTAGCTCTAGACAGGAAAAACAAAGTTCTTATAGCAATTTATAGAAGGCAGCATTTGAGCAAAATGAGGGATGGGTAAAAATGTTCATTTAGGGATAGAGTGGGAAAATACATACAGATCAGGGGAGGACATTTCAGGCAAGACACAAAAGCATAGTATCTGCTCAATGATTAGGGAAAAATCCAAACTAATTTGAGTCATATTTTTCATAGTATAAGAAATTTCATCAAATCCCACGCAGAAATGATTTGAAATGTTTTTCAAATTTGGCTTTTTTTTTTAACGTTCCAATATTTAAAATCCAATTACAGAAACATATTTAACTCAAAGTTGTCTCAATAAAGTGGTCTACATTATCCCTTTGAGAAAAGAGAATCCTTTATGTTGAATAAGTTTTTAAATTTGCAGTTTCTTATTTTAATTTGAGTAAGTGATCTGAAAATAAAAGTACTAGAATTCTAGGAAAGCTAATTAATCTCCAGTAAATTTTCTTAATGGCTAATGCTCAAAAAAGCAAAGGCGAGCATCCTGTCCTCTCCACTGGAGATGCTGCACAGAAGCTGGGAGAGATGTGGCCTAACCCTGCTGCAGATGACAAGCAGCCTTAGGGAAAGAAGGCTGCTAATCTGCAGAAGACACACGAAAAGGATATTGCTGCACACTGGGCTAAAGGAAAGCTTGATGTGGCAAAAAAACAAAAGGGAGTTGTCAAGGCTGAAAAACGAAAGAAAGAAGAGGAGGAAGACGAAGATGAGGAGGGAGATGATGATTAATAAATTGGTTCTGGCAAGCAGATGTGGCTCAAGTGATTGGGCTCCTGTCTACCATATGGGAGGTCCAGGGTTTGATTCCTGGGGCCTTCTGGTGGAGGCAAGCTGGCCTGAGTAGAGAGCTGGCCCATGCAGGGTGCTGACCTGCACAGCAAGCTGGTCCAAGTAGAGTGGTGGCTGGGCCACATGGCAAGCTGGTCCGAGCAGAGAGCTGGTGCAGCAAGACGATGCAACAAAAAAAGACACAGAGGAAAGACAATAAGAGATGCAGCAGACCAGAGAGCTGAGGTGGTACAAGATTTTGAGCACTTCTCTCTCACTCCGGAAGGTCCCAGGATCAGTCCCGATGTTGCCTAAAGAGAAGACAAGCAGACACAGAAGAACACACAGCAAATGGACACAGAAAGCAGACAATGGTGGTGGGGGTGGGGGGCAGGGAGGATAAATAAATCTTAAAAAAAAAAAAGTTGGTTCTAGCAGTTTTTTTCTTGTCTACAAAGCATTTAAGCCCCCTGTACACGACTCACTCCTTCTAAAGAAAGAAACTGAAATGTAAGGCTGTGTAAGATTTCTTTTGAAACCACGCAGTGCCTTTTTTTGTATAGTTAACACACTACTGAATGTGTCTTTAGATAGCCCTGTCCTGGTGGTCTTTTCAATAGCTACTCATCTTGCCTGGTGCAGTATGGGTCTTGTAAATTTTCATGGAAATTTAAAGCAGGTTCTTTTGGTGCACAGCACAAATTCGTGATACATTGGTTGCAGTTTTTTCATCTTCGGTTGTCTCTAATGCAGCTTATCCTAAATAATTGTCATTTTGTTAACTGAATACCACTCTAATTGTGAGAGAAAAAAAAAGTTGTGGCTGTTTTTATTGATATTCCAAATGCTTCTAAGTAAATAAATTTTTTATTAGTATTTTTGTCCTTTTCATAGGTCTGAAATTATTGTTCTTGAAGGGAAGCTAGTCTTTTGTTTTTTCCCATTTTGAATCACATGATATTATGACAGTATTCTTCTTTTCATATAGATTGATGTCCTTGAAGGACTAATAGAAAGGTATATTCTAATCTTTTCAAGACTCTACATTCTATAAGTCCCATTGCCATGTAATGGCAGTTATATTTGCAGTTCCCACTTTAAAGAAGACCTGAGAAATGTATCCCCAAAAGCATGAGCTAAAAATACAAGATTCCCATAGTAAATCCTGTTGTTGCTAGCTTTGTGAAAGTGCTGGCTATAAATGTCTTTTCCAGTTTCTCTAACTATGGACCACTTAGTTTATATTAAAAAAATTATATTTAAGTATTTTTAATTAATTGGGCCAGCTTTAGAAATGATGGTGCCACATTTAAAGTAGGATGTATTTTCATGAATGAAATAGACACAAAGAAAGAAGACACCTGAACTTTGCATCTCAGTACCAGTTATCCAATTTATTCAAATTTGTTTTTTCTTTATAAAACCCAAACTCATTCATTAGGGTCATTTTTGCCTCCTTAGCAGCTTAGGGAACAATTCGGTGATTTTGTGGTTTTTGAGATTATCATTCTCTTAAAGTGCCAGTGTATTTAAAAAAAAAAGTGTTCTTGTAATTTCACATGCTTTTGTGATGGAATACTGTTTTGTTATATACTTTTGACCTTTGGGTTCTTTCAATCTGTATTTGTTTATGTATGATTTAGGAGGAATACTGAACATCTGAGTTGTGGATAATACTAATAAACTAGTAATTGCAGAGGTTTTTAAAAATGGTGGGAGAAGCTTGTGGCACCTTTGCAGACTCCCCCCACACCCCTTCTTCCCTAATTCCAGTGTGGAGTCATGCTCTCCCACTGCTGGGTAAATCCTACGCACATAATGTAATGCTTGTATGTTGTTGCCAGTCTATAAGGTGGCAGCCTGAAAGACTGAACCAGAAACTCCTCTTTGGCTCACCCTCCCAGTGCTTGGCCTGCAGGCAGAAGCAGCTTTCAGACAGATAAAGCAGTGTCAGAAATAATTAACTCTTAGTAACCTGGGGCAAAGGATTACAGTAGAGCACCTGAGAGGGTGATAAAGTTCATTTCATTGGGAGTAGAGGGGGCATTTGAATTTCTGTAAATGGGGGGATTCCTAAGGCTCAGAAAAGACAGCAAGCACTTCACATTTTCCCAGGGCAGATTTCCTTGATAGAAGTCCTAAACTCTGACAGAGAGTACGAGTCAAGGCAGAGTCAATTTGCAAAGACTGTGAAAGGTGTTTTTTTTTTTTCCGCGTTGGTTTGTTTGATTTTGTTAGCTCCTGGCACTCATGGAAATCTCATATTACCAGCTGGATACAAACTTAAGGAACAAACAGCTTGGGGATGAAATCCCAGGGTTAACAATTTAAAATATTAAAATGGGGAAGCAGACTTGGCCCAATGGATAGAGAGTCCATCTACCACATGGGAGGTCCAAGGTTCAAACTCCGGGCCTCCTTGACCCGTGTGGAGCTGGCCCATGTGCAGTGCTGATGCGCGCAAGGAGTGCCCTGCCACGCAGGGGTGTCCCCCGCGTAGGGGAGCCCCACACGCAAGGAGTGCACCCCCATAAGGAGAGCCGCCCAGCGTGAAAGAAAGTGCAGCCTGCCTAAGAATGGTACTGCACACACAGAGAGCTGACACAACAAGATGATGCAACAGAAAGAAACACAGATTCCCAGTGCCACTGATGAGAATAGAAGCAGTCACAGAAGAACACACAGTGAATGGACACAGAGAGCAGACAACTTGGGGGGGCGGGGATGGGGAGAGAAATTTTAAAAAATTAAAATGTACAGTGTAGAAGAAAAAAATTCCATTTATAATGGCAACTAAAAGAATCAAATATCTAGGAATAAATTTAATGAAGACTGTACAGGATTTATATACAGAAAACCACCAAACATTGCTAAAAGAAGCCAAAGAATACCTAAATAAATGGAAGGACATTTCATGTACATAGCTTGGCCACCAAAATATTGTTGAGATGTCAATTCTACCCAAAGTGACTTATAAATTCAATGCAATCCCAGTCAAAATTCCCATAGTCTTCTTTGCAGAAATAGAAAAGCCAGTCATCAAACGTATACGGAGGGGTAAGGGACCCCAAATAGCCAAAAACATCTTGAAAAAGAAGAATGAAGTTGGAAGAATAACACTTCTCAATTTTAAAACTTATTACAAAGTTGCAGTAATCAAAACAGTTTGATACTGGCACAAAAACATAGAACAATGGAATCAAACTGAGAGTTCAAAGATAAACCCACATTTATATGGCCAATTAATATTTTAAATAAAATTTTATTGAAGTATATCATTGATATATGAGCATACATAAACAATAAGTGTATAGTAAAATTTCTGAATTTACAAAACAAACATGAATATCATGATACAAATTTCCCATATATCTCCCCACCGCCTATGCTCTGCATTGTTGCGAAACATTTGCTACAAATTATGAAAGAGCATCATCAAAACACCACTACTGGGAAGATGACTTGGCCCAGTGGTTAGGGCGTCCGTCTACCACATGGAAGGTCTGCAGTTCAAACCCCGGGCCTCCTTGACCCGTGTGGAGCTGGCCCACACGCAACACTGATGCACGCAAGGAGTGCTGTGCCACGCAGGGGTGTCCCCCACGTGGGGCGCACTTGCGCCCCATAAGGAGAGTCCCCAGCGTGAAAGAAAGTTTAGCCTGCCCAGGAATGGCACTGCACATACAACAAGATGACAAAAAGAAACAGATTCCCATGCCGCTGACAACAACAGAAGTAGACAAAGAAGAAGAGGCAGCAAATAGACACAGAGAACAGACAACTGAGGTGGGGGTGGGGGGAAGGGAAGAGAAATAATAAAATAAATCTTTAAAAAAAAAACAAAAAAAAACCCCACTACTACTAACTATAGCCCATATCTTACATTTCATGCACTTTTCCCCCAACCCACCCACTCATTAACATCCTCTATCAGTATTACATATTTGTTATCATTCATGAGAGAATATTCCCATATTTGTCCTGTCAACCACAGTCCATCAACCACCACTGGATTCCCTGTGTTATATAGCTCCATGTTTTGTACAATCATTCAAAATGTGCACTCAATGGCTCTCATCTTCATTACAGAGTTGTGCTGGCATCACCTCAGTCAATTTTAGGACGCTTTTATTATGCCAAAAGGAAAAATCCCATACCCCCTGTGGCCAATTAAATTTTGACAAGGGTGCCACATCCACTCAATGAGGAGAGAAGAGTCCTTTCAATTAATGGTGCTGGGGAAAACTGGATATCTACATGCAAAGAAGGAAGGGGGACTCCTGCCTCACACCACATTTAAAATTAACTCAAAATGAATCAAAGACTTAAGTATAAGAATCATAATTATAAAACTAGAAGAAAATAAGTGGAAGCAAGTTCAGAACCTTAATGGTTTCTGAGACATTATACCAAAAGCACAAGCAATAAAGGAAAAAAATAGATAAATCAGACTTCATCTAAATTTAAAACTTTGTGCATCAAAGGACATCATTGTGAAAGTAAAAAGACAACCTACAGACTAAGAGAAAATAATTGGAAACCACATATCTGCTAAGAGTTTACTATTCAGAAAATATAAACAAATCCTACAACTTAACAAAAAGACAAACAACCCAATTAAAAACTGGGCAAAAAAAACTTGAAAATAGTAGGCTTCCAAAGAAGATATGCAAATGGCCAATAAACACATGAAAAGATGCTAAACAATATTTGCCATTAGGGAAATGCAAATCAAAATCACGAGATTCTATTTTACATCCCCTACAATAGTTACTATTTTAAAAAATGGAACATAACAATTGTTAGAGAGGATGTGAGGAAAATGTTGGTCAGAGTGCCTAGAAATAGTAAATGTGCAGAGCTAGAAAGCAGATTAGAGATTACCAAGGGGATAGAAGGAAGGGGGAAGGAGGAGTGTTTGACAAAAAGCAAGCAAGTAAACAAAACCCACAATGAGATATCACCACACACCTGTACAAATAAAGACATAAAATAAAATCACTTTTACTTTGCCTCATTGTTTAGTGATTGAATATTTTAAAAAGTTACTGCAAATCAATAAGAAAAAATAAAAGACCAACAACCCATAGAAAAATGGGCAGAGAAGATGAACAGTTTACGGAAAAGGAAGTACAAATGGCTCTTTTTAAAAAATTTTATTTCTCTTCCCCTGCCCCGGGTTGTCTGCTCTCTGTGTCCATTCGCTGTGTGTTCTTCTTGACCACTTCTATTCTTATCAGTGGCACTGGGCAAACGGCTCTTAAATATATGAAAAGATGTTCAACCTCACACAAAATGAAAGAAAATGAAAAAAAAAAACAAAACTACCAAGATATACCACTGTCCAGCTCTCAGAGTCACAAGAATAGAATATTGTTGGCAAGGGTGTGGATTAACAGGCATTTTAATGCCCAGCTAGTTGGCATGTAAACCGATACAATCCCTATCTACCAAAACTGCAAACACACATATAGCTACATCTAGCAATTCCATGCCCAAGTACTTAGCTTATATATACACTTATAAGATGTATTAACTTAAAAAAAAAAAAAGGAAAAGGGACAGGACAAGATATAAACTGTGCTGCAGTTGTGTAGAGAGAAAAGTAAATGTGTATGTCTATAAACACATGGATATTTCTGCAAGAAAATGCAAGAAACTCATAATAGCAATGGTCTCTACTAAGAGGAACCCTCTGGATTTTGTACCCATGCATATAATTATCTAACCAAATTTAAACTTTAAAAATTGAATATATGTATCATTTCAACTGTACTAATTGTCATTCAAATTTTCTATATTCATATTTGTTTGGTTTGAGGTATTCATCAAAGAATGAGAGAGACACTCTCGATTACTGTGCTTTGACAAATTTCTCCATGCATGGCCAGCAGTTTTTGATTTACATTCGAATTTTTAGTTTCATGTTACTCAAATGCATAACGTTTTATGACTGCTTTACAGAAAATGAGAACAGAGTCATGCTAAATATGTTCTGAGACAAGGAGGGTAAAAGCCAACACACTATGTATTTGCATTTTATTTCAGCACAGTACCTCTGACGTTCAGGACAGTGTTACTTCTAAGAATCACCAACGTGCCCCTGGAAAGACCACCAAACACACCAGCTCTGGGAAAGGCAGCGAAATGCCAGGATCACCTATTCAGGGAGGGACAGAGCCAGAAGGGATTCCAGGTGTGTGGACTCACCGTCCAGTGCTCTCATCACTCCAAGTCCAGACAACGAGAAGGGAAAGGGCAGGGGGATCTCCTGGAAGCCTTGTGGGGGCTCTGGGATCCCGGGTGGACCCTGAAAGGGGAGTGCTACTCTTGCTTACCTCTTCACCTCACCGAAGGGCCCTGCTAGGGAAGTTTACTCCACTGTGGCTTCAATTTCATGGTCCCTTCCCCTCACCACTGCCTGTGCTCTTGAGGAATCATTTCCACTTTCTTGGAAGTGCTACTGGGTGAGATGAGAAGAGGGAGTGCAAACCCAGTTTTCCATCTATATTAATAAGCCAAAGGGGCGCTGAGGCAAAGTACCAGAAATCTGCTGGCTTTTATAAAGGGTATTTATTTGGGGTAGAGGCTTTCAGTCACAAGGCCCTAAAAAGTCCAACTCAAGCTACCATAAGAGCAGTGGAGGAATACTGGTATAGGATGTTATTGACAGGTGATATATGGTTGACAGGAAGTTATACAGGGCATATGTCCAGGGTGCATGGTAATGTTTGGATATACTCATAGTGGCAACAATTAAAAACAACAGCTGGGGGGCTACTGGGTTCCTGGCCGGGGGTGCTCTGTCGTGGTCCCTAGGGGAGCAGCGGCAGTCCCCCAGGTGCAATGGTAAGGACCAGGAAGGAATGAGGGTCCAACAGTGAGCCCCTGATACTAATGACTATGCTTGTGAGCCTATATGCCTGAAATAAGAACAAGGCCTAGAGCAGCACTGTGCCTAGGAGTTTCCTCCTGACAGCCCTCATGTTACTCAAATGTGGCCAGTCTCAAAGCCAAACTCAGCATGTAAATGCAATGCATTCCCCCCAGTGTGGGACATGACACCCGGGGATGAGCCTTCCTGGCACCGAGGGATCACAACCAAGTACCAGCTGATGATGCAACTAGAAAATGACCTTGAATTAAAGGTTCAACGCGGACCAGCAGAATATCCCTGTCTACATATAATAACAGGAGTTTAAAATGCTGTTTGACCTAATGTAAGGGGGAAATGGAAAGGACAAATGAGTTTATATGGCTATGAGTCTCTAAAAAAGAGTCTGGAGGTTGTCAGAAGGATTGCCCTTATGCACACCTGAGCAGAGTCTCAGAGACAGATAAAGTAGATACAACCCCAGGTATTGGTTCTTTTGAGGGCTAAAGAGACCCACAGGTTCTATGGTCATGGCAGATGGGGTTCACTGCCATGTCTTTTCTGGCCCTTCTTTGGAGCTGGTGTTTCTACGTAATGGAGCTGGACACAGATGGGATCTCTTTTCACAAGACTTTCATGCTACTTTACTGGAATTGTAGTTGGTGCTGGAGTTTAAGATATATCTAGCGGATTTGAATCTCTGGACTGACAACATGATAGCCAGGCCCTGAGCCTCAACAGACTTCAACTCCTACACTCTGATTTATTGGACTTACCCACTCAGCTAACATGGAGTTGAAGAATGTCAACCACCACACCATGGAGCCTAGAGTGCCTACAACTGAAAGCAGGAGGATTGCATCCAGTATCCATGTGGAATCTAAGCCTCCTCTTGACATAGGTGTGCAATGGACACAACCAATCCAAGGTCCACAGAGAAAATGAGGCATTGGTGCGGGAATAGTGGCCATGGTGGCTGCTGGGTGCGGGGAATGGGAGGAAGAGATGAGATGTGGAGGCGTTTTCGGGACTTGGAGTTGTCCTGGGTGGTGCTTCAGGGACAATTACTGGACATTGTAGATCCTCCCAGGGCCCACTGGATGGAATGTGGGAGAGTATGGGCTATGATGTGGACCATTGACCATGAGGTGCAGCGATGCCCAGAGATATACTTACCAAATGCAATGGATGTGTCATGATGATGGGAGAGAGTGTTGCTGTGGGGGGAGTGGTGGGGTGGGGGCGGTGGGGTTGAATGGGATCTCATATTTTTTGAATGTAATATTTTTAAAAAATGAATTAAAAAAATTAAAAAAAAAAAAAAAAGCTACCATAAGAGATACTTTCTCACCCAAAGTCATGGGCCACATGTTGGAACAAGATGGCTGCCGGTCTCCGCGAGTGTTCAGCCTTCCTCTCAGGCAGGCATAAGTCTTGTATCTTTCCCTGTGTAAGGAAAGGGTTAAGTTCAGCTTTCCCCTGAAGGTGAAGCTAAAGCAGGCTCTGCAATTGAAGGAGGGAGGGAAAGGGGCTCTAGTGGCTTCAGCACCAAAGTTTGAAAGCGGTGCCAAAGTGAAGGCAGCACCAAAGTGAGGGCGGCGCCAAATTCAAAAGTGGCGCCAGGTTTGAAAGTGGTGCCAAGCCACCGGAATGTAGGGAATGGGAGTGGCAGCTAAGAGCAAGAACCCACATATGTTAATTAGACCTCTCGGACAGGCTGTAACCTCTGAAGTACCCCATCAATAGGGAACAGGGGAGGGACCTGTGAGTTAGGCTTAGGGTATAAATGTTGTTGTTTCTTCTTGTTTGGTGCATCTTGCCATTTCATCCATGTCACATGCCCGTTCTTGCAAGAGCATTAATAAAATTCTTTTCTTCTCCAAAATCAGGTGAGCTTTTGTTCTCTTACAGGTGCAGCTTTCTTTCTAACACCCAGGGCTTCTTTCTCTCCAGGCTCAGCTGCTCAGGGCTCTGGTCTCTGCAGCTGCAAACTATTAGGTGAATGGCTGCTTTCTCTTTGGGGCACAGGATCCTGTCTAATGAGTTGTCTCTTCCTCTGTGTTCTCCTTCTCCATGCATTTACTGCTCAGAGCTCCAGCATTAAAACTTCAACTCCCTCCTTTGCCATTTTCTCTGTGAGTCCCCACCCACCAAGGGGGCGGGGACTCAACATCCTACTGATGTGGCCAAACCAAAGCCTGACTCATAATTTAATCAAGTAAAAGTGAAACCTCTGAATTTAATACAATCAAAGGCCCAGAGGAACAGACCAGTTTACAGACACAATCCAATATCTACTTTTGGAATTCATAAACAATACCAAACTGCTAGTCCACCTCAAGGCTTTTGCCCTGGTGATCCTTTCCCTTTTCATCTTTGCACCCCTCCCTTTTACCTCACCTGGTAAGTTCCTCCTTCTGGCAGACCCAGCTCAATCGTGCCCCCAGTTCTAGTTTCCTGGGTGCTAAAACAACAGGTTGGCTTAACAAAGGAAATCATTGGTTCATGGTTTCAGAGGCTAGAAGGTTTGCTTCCTTCCAGGGTTTGTATCTTCTGGTCGGGGGCAATCTTTGGGGTTCTCTGGCTTTTCCCTCACCTGGCGATGCATATAGCAGCATCTTCCTTTCTCATCCCAGTTTAGCTGACTTCCAGCTTCTGGCTGCTCCCAGGGGCTTCTCTGTTTGTGGCTTTCCCTATAAGGCCTCCAGGAATAGCATTAAGATCATCCTGGCTCATTTGGGCTTCACCTTGACTGAAGTGACCTCATCAAAAGGTCCTCTTTGCAACGGGTTCACACCCATTGTATGAGAACGGATTAAGACCATGTTTTTCTGGGGTACAGAACTCCAGGCAGCCACACCCCCCTTCGGGTTGCCTTCCCACCACCTCCAAGCACTGGGCTTCCTTCCTTAGCTGTCTCTCCCTCCTCCCCACGCAGGTCTTACACTCTGCACTGCTGTTTCCTATTGGTCTGCCTGCCTCCCTTGGCAGCCCAGGAATACCTGGAGGGCTGGGGACACCTCCAGGGCAGGGAAGCACCCGGTTTTGAATAAAAGCAAATGCCCTGGCATCAGAGCCCTGTGTTCGAGTCTCTATGAGTTGGTTGGTTACCAGCCTGTGTGCCTAGGGTCAAGTTATGTAGTCTTTTGGTATCTCAGTGTTCTCACCTGTAAACTGGTGATGCTCTAGAGCAGGTTCCTAGAAGCAGAGCCCAAGACAGGGACTTTTGTAAAAGCAATTAATCGAGGAGGTAAGGGAAGCAAGCTTGGGTGGGGGAAGAAGCAAGACAAGGTTGAGGTTTCAGGAGAAGTCTAGCTTTGGTCTCACCCACGGAGAACTCTGGAGGGTGAATGGTAACACAGAGTTTGTCCTGCCCAAAGGTGGGGGCAGGGGTGGGGCTGGGCAGTTACGCCCTGGCACCAGCCAGCCACTGGCTACGGGTCATGCCCTGGGTGGGGGTGGGGAGGGAGGCATAATGTCCCAGGCATGGCTGGGCCAGCCAAGGGCAGTCTGTTGGAGAAGTGTGCAGATGTTGGCAGCCAACACACAAAATGGCTCGGGGGTGTGTACACCAGTTAATTAAGGGGATATGGGTTGGAAGCCACCAGCAACTTCTTCTGGAGGGGAGTAATAATAATATCTACTGGCAGGGTTGCTATGTGACATCCTTGACAAACCACCTGGCATGCCATAAAAGTTCAATATGTTAGCCATTGCTGCAGTTAGCACCATTTCCTTGAGGGTAGAAGGAGGGGATGGATGAAGGGGAGGGGATGGGTGAGTTACAGACTTCTGGCCACCGTTCCTAAGCTTCCTCCCTCTTCCCGACTCTCAAGGCTTGGGTTAAGGGGGAGCCCATGAAGCTGGGTGGAAGAGGAGAAAGAGGAGCTGACCAGTCCTCTGGTTTGCCAGACCTCAGTTTCCTCACCTGTACCAGGGACGCCACCTGCTTTACCTGCTTTCTGGGGCTGTCTGGGAAGATCAGGGGATGCAGGAGAGAAGTGTCCATGGGAGCGCAGATGCCCTGTCCCCGTGGCGCTGGCAGACCCCAGTTCTGCCGGGCGGGAGAAGGGAGGTCAGGACCGTGGATGGACAGAAGGAAAAAGGCGAATGCTAATTCCAGAGTGGTAAGAAAGGCAGTGGCAGCTGGTCAGGACAGCGACGACAGATACGTGGACAAAAACACCCCAAGGTAAAGAGCTGCTCAAGTCTGTGCCCGAGGACCAGGTTGACAGGTCAGTCCCTGGGGTGGGGGGTGGGGATCCAGTGCCCACCTAGGCCCTCTTGCCTCTCAGAACCCTCCAGGCCCAGCCCTGCAGAGGTGGCCACAGGGACCCAGAGCCCTCGCCTTCCCCTGAGGATGGATGATGACAGTAGGTGGCTTTGGAGGATGCTGAGCCTGGATGCCAAGGGTGACAGAGCTGAGGAGCCCTGGCTGTGGGGTCCAGGCCAGCGTGATTTTACAGATGGGAAAGCTGAGGTCTGAGAGGGGAAGCGCTTGCTGGAACACCAGCAAAGGCAGGGCCACAACTGGCCCAGAGGTTCCTTGCTGGGGATGCCAACACGGCCCTACCCCAAGAATCACCAGCTTTTCCTGAGCCCCCTCAGATCTGCACTCCACTGAATAGGAGCCATGTCTTCCCTCAGCCACTGGCGGGCAGAGCACAGTTCTGGAGCCATGGTGATGTGGGGGTGACTGTTTCCTTTGAAATCCCTTATCTTTATTGCCCCCTCATTAGGACAGGACCTGGCAGGATTTCAAAGGCACATGCACAGGGAAGTGGATGTGGCTCAAGTGATAAGGCTTCCACCTGCCATATGGGAGGGTCTGGGTTCGATCCCTGGGACCTCCTGGTGAAAAACTAGAGACAGTGTGCCCGCACAGCAAGCCAGTGCCCATGTGGCGAGCTGAGTGCCCACACAAGGAGCCAGTGCCTGCGCAGTGAGCCAGTGCCCATGTGGTGAGCCAGTGCCCGCATAAGCGAGTCACGCACCAAGATGATGATGCAACAAAAGAGAGACGAAGGGGAGGGTCAAGGTGAAGGGCAGCAGAGACCAGGAATGAGGTGGCGCAATTGACAGGGAACCTCTCTCCACATCAGTGGTCCCCAGGATCAAATCCCAGTGAATCCTAGAGGAGAAAGACGAGAAGAAAAGACAGAAGGAGAAATAGATCCAGAAGATGACACAGCGAATGGACGCAGGCAGCAAAAACAGCAGGGAGGGGGAGGGGAAGGGGAAAAAAAGCACCTTCTCAGCCATCGCCTCATTTATTCCTCCGTCAGCTCTCCAGGAGGGGCCTGCTCCACAGACGAGGAAGCCAGAGAGGGCACCCTCGCAAGCCGCCAGCTTGAGTTACAGAGCCGCGCATTGAACAAACCCCCCTTGCGCTCTCAGCCCTCTCGGGAAGGCTCTGGGGCCTTGGGTCAGGGCCGCGTGGTCCTTGCGCAAATCCCGCAGGCCTCTGTCACCTCCTCACTGGAAACCTGGGAATCTGGCCCCCTCGCCCCGCCGTCCTCCTGCTCTCGGGGCTCAGGCTGTCCACCAACGGGCCCCTGGGGTCTTCCGATGTGCCCCAGCCCGGCTCAGACAGCAGTTCTGAGTGAGTAGCCCTGCCTCTCCTCTCCGTCCTCGCAGTTTGAGCCCAGCACCGCCAGGAAGTGGCTGGCGGCTGGCGAGACCATGACAGGAAAGCCTCCCATTCATCCCGCAGCCCTCAGAAGGCCCTTCCCGGGATCCTCCAGGCCGGTCGTTCCCAACTGACCACGCTCCAGGCCATTTAAAGCACCATCTCTGGGGTGGGCCACAGTCAGCGGGACCCTTTGGAAGCCCCCTAGGCTTCAGACAAGTTCAGACAAGTTTAGGCCCTTGTCCCAAGGGGAGGACACCTCGCCCTCCACTCCCACTGGAAAGAGTCCAGCTCCTCGTGCCCTTGAACCTGGCACCCTGCTTCTCCAGCCAGCCAGAAGCGGCGAACCTTGCCCTCTGCCCACCCAAAGGCCCTGGGACGGGGACGCCTTCAGATGGAGACCCTGAGGGTGCTTCCTGGGAGCTGACGCTCAGCCCTGCCCCCTCGCTGGGGCGGGGAGGCCGCCGGTACCTTTGGCCTTCTCCTTGACACCTCATCCCCCAGCTCTGCGGCTCTGCCAGCCCCTTCTGCCCAGGCCAGGGCTCAGCTTGCCCACAGCAGACTAAAAATAAAGCTAAGGTTTGGAAATCCCCTCCCAGGGGGCAGGGGCATGGCTGAGGATCCCAGTGGGAACTTGTGCTGCTTTGGGCAACGGTTTCTGGATAAGAGAGCACAAGCATGAAGGAGGGAAGGCCAGGCTGCAGCAGCTCAGGTTCACAGCCGGCAACGTGATTTGAAGGGCACGTTGGCAGTGACGCCCTCTGTGCACCCTGTGGCTCAACAACTGGGCTTCTTGGCACCAACCTTGGAAAGCCACACAGCCTGGGATTCTTGGCAGACCCTTGATAGGGGAAGGTCTGCAGCAGCATTTGAACAACCTGGATATCCATCAATAAAATCGGTGTAACTGCACTCTGGGGTGATGGGGATGAAGGAGACTGATCACGTGTTAACATGACAGGGTCTTCGAGACGCATCAGTGACTAAACAAGCCACCATGGTTTATATATATATATAAAATGATATACACAATATGATACCCTGTCTTAAAAATACACACAAACAAGTGAAACAAGTGAAAGAAGCCAGACATCAAAGTCACATGTGTATGAGTCCATTTATGTGAAATGTCCAGAATAGGCAAATCCACAGAGAAGGAAAGGAGATTAGTGTTTGCCAAGGGCTGAGAGAAGAGGCGATTGGGTTTGGGATTTCCTTTTGGGGTGATTAAAATGTTCTAGAACTAGAGGTGGTGGTTGCACAACACTGTGTACTAAATGCCACTGAACTGTATACTTTAAAATGGTTAACATGGTAAATTTTATGTGTATTTGCCACAATTTAAAAATACACATAAACGAAACATCAATGCTATAAATTTGTTTCTACAGGTATATAATAGCATGACTTTATACATATAGCTTAGAGATTCAGAGCCAGGCTGTGTGGGTTTGGCTACTGACCTTTCCACCATTTGCAGACTGTGTGGTGTTGGGCAAGTTACATAGCCTCTCTGAGCCTCAGGGTTGCCATTCAAAAAATGGGGTAATAACCTACCTACCTCACAGGGCTCAAATGAGTTAAGCACGAAAAGCCCTTAAAACAGTGCCCAGCTGTTAGTCAGCCCTCTTTAAGCATTATTATTTTTATTATGCTATGGCTGAGATAAAGTTCTGGAAGGTGATACACCAAACAGTGGCTACCTCAGGGGAAGGGATGGGAATGGGGCTGAAAGTAGTGAGTAAAGGAGATTTTTAGCCTTTTGAATAAGGGATTTAATTTTTCACAAGGAGGATTTAATAATGGGCTCCTTGTGTGGCCTCAAATGAATAAATTATTGTAAAGTGATAGAAGGCAGAAGATCAGTGATCAGGAAGCTGGATCCTTTGAAGTTTAACGGGAAATTTTGCTTCCAGGGTGGGCTATCTGAACTGCTCCTTCCCATCCTGGCTGACAGTGCCCAGATACACAACACAGAGGCCGGACAAAGGCTGAGGGAGAGGGGAGGGGGCCGGAGCCTCGGTTCTGAGTCCCAGAGCCCCGTATGATTGCTGGATGACACCAGGCAAGTGCCTGCCATCTCAGGGCCACCATTTGCTTGCACGTTAATCAGGGTTAATAGTTCCTACACGTGTTATCTTGCAGGGATTGGTGGAGCTGGTAAAAGAGCCTCTGGGGTCAGGAGGCCTGGGTTCAAATCCTGATGTCAACTCCTACTGATAGGTGTTGGGAAAGTTTCTTAATCTCTCTGTACCATGGTGTCCTCGTCTGTAACTGTGAGTGGTAGTTTCAGGTGTACCGCAGAAGTCACCAAGGGGAATGGAGATATGAAAGCACACAAAATGTGTACAATGCAGGACGTGCTGTCTAAGCCGCGGAGGCTAACTCTTACAGAGTGAGTTCTCAGCACAACTGGGCATCCCACCTGCACTTCCTCACTGGATCCTCAATCGACCAGTGTTTCTTCCATTTTACAGATGACAAAACGGCTCTAAGAGGTCAAGAAGCAAAGCAGGGACTTGAAACCTAACAAGAGGCTTTTTACTAACGAAAACATGATACTGACTTCAACAAGTGATCTTCTTTCAAAACTAACTGATCAGAAGACCTAAGTAAATGGAATGATATTCCATGGGTATGGATTGGAAGACTTAATATCTTTAATATCAATACTACCCAAAGCAATTTACCAATTTAACACAATCCTAATATAAATTCTAACAGCCTTTGTCACAAAAATGGAAAAGCTAATCATCAAATTCATATGGAAGGGTAAGAGAACCCAGATAGCCAAAAAGACCTTGAAAAAGAAGAAAATTAGAGGTCCCGTGCTTGCCACTTTTTAACAATTTATTACAGAGAGGTGGAGGTGGCTCAGGTGATTGGGCTCCCGTCTACCACATGGGAGGCCTTGGGTTTGATTCCTGGGATATACTGATGGAGGCAAGCTGGCCCGTGCCGCTGCGGAGAGCTGAGAGCAGACAGCGAGTGCAATCAACAAGGGGGGCAGGGGTGTAAGTAAAAAGTGGAGTAAAATAAAAAAAACTTATTACAAAACTACATAATAAAAAAAATTAAAAATCTATATGTCTGTTCTTGGCACAAGGACAGACATATAGACCAACTGACAACAGAGAGTACAAAACTAAACCCACATGTCCATGGCCAATTCGTTTTTGACAAGGGTACCAAGTCCACTCAGTGGGGAAAGAATAGGTTCTTTAATTAATGGTGCTGGGAAAACTGGATATCCACTTATGAAAGAATGAAAGTGGACTGCTACCTCACACCATATAAAAAATTAACTCAAAACAGATCAATGGCCTAAATATAAGAACTAAACCAATAAAACTCTTATAAAAAAGCATAGGGAAATATCTTCAGGACCTTATATTCTGCACGATTCTTAGACTTTATACCAAAAGCATAAGCAACAAAAGAAAAAATAGATAAATAGGACTTCATCAAACTAAAAACTTTTGTGCATCAAAGGACATTTTCAAGAACAAGAAAAGATAACCAAGAAAATGGGAGAAAATATTTGGAAACCATATATTTGATAAAGGTTTATCATCCAAGTTGCAGAACTCCAACACCTTGGCAACAAATAACCCAACTTAAAAATGGGCAAAGGACTTGAATATACATTTCTCCAAAGAAACACAAATGGCCAATAAACACATGAAAAAAATCCTTATATCATTAGCCAATAGGGAAAGGCAAATCAAAACCACAATGAGCTACCAGTTCACACCCATTAGAATGGCAATTATTTAAAAAATGGAAAGTAACAAGTGCTGACAGGGATGTGGAGAAAGAGAAACCCTAGTACATTGTTGGTGGGAAGGTAAAATGGTACAGCTGCTCTGGAAAACAGTTCCACAGTCCCTGAGAAAGTTAAACATAGCATTACCATATAACCCACTTCTAGGTATATACCCCAAAAAATTGAAAGCAGGGACTCAAACAGACATTTGTATGCCAACGTTCAAGGCAACTTTGTTCACAATTGCCAAAAGGTGGAAGCAACCCAAATGCCCAATAGCAGATGAATGGAGAAAGAAAATGTGGTATATTCACACAATGGAATATTATTCAGCCTTAAAAAGGAATGAAAATAGGAAAAAGAAAAAAAAAGAAAGAAGTTCTGATACTTGCTGTGGCATGGATCAACCTTAAAGACATCATGTTGAGTGAAATAAGTCAGACACAAAGGGACAGATATTGTATGATTCCACTTATTTGAAATAGCTAGAACATGCAAATTGCTAGAGACAGGAAGTAGAGTGCAGGGTATGGGGTGTGGGAGGAGGCGGAAGGGGAGTTATTGCATAATGGGTGGAGGGTTTCTGTTTGGGTGATGGGAAAGTCCTGGTAACGGATGGTGTTGACGGCGGCACAACACTGAATGCGATGAACCCCAGTCAACGGGATGCTTGGGAGTTGAAATGAGTAAGTTTATGTTGTATATGTATTTCCACAATTTAAACAGAGAGAACAATTGAGGAGAACATGCCCAAAAGACACATGAAAAAGTTGGAATATAGACCGCAAACTTTATATCAATGTTAAATTTCTTGAACTTGGTAACTGCACTTAAGGTGGTTACATAAGTGAATATCCTCATTCTTAGAAAACGTCCATGGAAGCATTAGGTGTTCACAAAGCATGATGGACACAATCTACTCACATGTTTAGAAAAGAGATAGATGATAGATAGATATATAGACAGATAGATAGATAGATAGATAGATAGACAGACAGACAGACAGACAGACAGACAGATAGATAGATAGATAGAGATAGGATTACAGGGCAAATATGACAAAATGTTAAAAGTTGGCTGATCTGGGTATCTGGACAAGGGGTTATTTTGGACTTCTCTGGATTTTGTATTATTTTTGCAAATGTCTTCATGTTTGAAACTATTTCACAATAAAAAATTAATATAAAAATTAAAAATAAATGATCACTTTAATATATCTTCATAATTCTTCCGCTTAAAAATGCACTCTGCACTCACTGGGGAAGTTTTACATCGCAGAAGCATGAAGCTCCCCCAACGTCTTACCCTTTAGGGATAGGAGTATAATTTTCAAGACTTTTTACCCACGTTTTGCCTTATATGAGCATTGGAGTATTATTTCCTTAATTTTTTTTCTTGAAATCCTCTCATTTTATTTAACTTTTTTTTTTTTCAGTATTATTTGCAATGAACTGAGAGTTACCCAATAAAGAAACACAAGGAAAACAAAAACAAAGTAACATTGCGCCGTGGGTGAGTCCTGCTGCCTGCCCCAGGCTCTGAGCGCTGCCCTCTTCTCTGCTGAAATGGAGATGAGCGCCTGTGAGAGACCTTCAGACTCCTGAGCAAAGACCTGGGACTGTCTCCTTGACCAGGCAGGAAGCAGTAAAGAGGACCAAAAAGACAACAGCTCTTCCACTTTATTTCCTTCCATGCACCTCCTAAAAATCCTCTTGCTGACTCCTGCAGCTACTGAGGTAGGAAAGGGAGACACCCCAGCGGGGAGGAGAGCGAGGGGAATTGCCAGGCGGCCCTAAGGCCCTAATGGCTGTCAAGACGCATCTCCGCAGGCCTGGTGCAGGCAGATACCAGATGACGGGAGGCCCACCCATCACCTGACCACAACACCCTTGGTGACTCCTCCCCTGAAGAGTTCCCACTAAATTGTTGTTTTCAACCTCTCTTTTGTAAAAGGCAGAACCAGTAAGGATGTTGGAACTCACAGGTCCTCATTCACGTGGAGGGGGGATGGCGGAGCCCTCTCCCCGCAGGCACCCCTCACCTGCACCCCGCACTCCCATCTTGAGTGTGAACTTTCGCTTTGCATTAAATTCCCTTGCTGTCACCTGACCAGTATTGAATTCTTCTTCAGAAGTATGTCAAGAATCTTCCTACCCTCGGTTGAGGTCTTTCTCCAAGACCTCCCGGGGCCTCTCTGACATCAGAAAGAGTCTTTACTTCAGGCAACACTGACCTGTCCTTTCTAAGAAGGGGCAGAAATGCCCAGGAAACCGTCCAGAACTCAGGGGAAAGACTACTACGAGACACCAAAGAGCAAGCTGTTGCTCTCTTGAAACATGCAGCGATCCGAATGCCTCAGAGTACCAGCTCCCCACCTCCCCACCTCCCCACCGACTGAATCCTCCCTCTGCTTGCCCTGAGGAGCGGAAGGGATCTGCTAAGGCTGGCACAGAGCCGGGGTTTGGTCCTGGTACAGGCTCCATCCCTCCAGCCAGAGGAGGGCTGGGCTTCCCGCAGAATGAGGTGGGGGCTCAGGCTGGACTATACCAGTGAACCCTCTTTATGGAGAGAAATTTAGCAACACTGTCTCCAACACTTGAAAAACAAAACTCTAGATCCCCTTAGAAGGCCACTTTAAGAATCAACCGAAACAGAACAAAGCAAAGCTCTAGCTACAAGGACATCTGCACACCCTCAGGTCTGGGTGTGGGTGGGGACAGTCCTACCTTCCCTGACACAGAGAAGACCCACTGGGCATCAATCCATCTGCAACGCCATGACCTAGACCAGGCGCCAGCCTCCCCACGAGGGCTGGGAATTCTTGGGGAGGGCTTGGGAGGTTGTAATGGCCAAGGACTCTTGCTCTAGGTCCCGCTCTTCTTTAAATTACACAGAAATAATTCACTCACAGGAAGCAGTTGTGAACACAGCAGACTTTAAATAAATTTCTCCTCTTTCTTCTAAAATGACATCAAATTCATATTACAAAGAGCTGCTGTCCTTAATAAGTAAAGCACTGTTACAGCTCAACGTGAAAAAGACCAACAACCTCATAACAGAAAAATGGGCATCCAGAAATAAACCCTCACCTGTACAGCCAACTGGTTTTTAACAAACCTGCTAAGTCCATGTTAATGGGACAAAACAGTCTCTTCAAAAAATGGTGCTGGGAGAACTGGTATCTATAACCAAAAGAATGAAAGAGGACCCTATCTCACTCCCCACACAGGAATCAACTCAAAAAGGATCAAAGACCTAAATAGGAAAGCCAGGACTATGAAACTCCCAGAAGATGATGTAGGGAAACATCTTTAAGACCTTGTAGTAGGTGGTGGTTTCTTGGACCTTTCACCCGAAGTACATGCAACAAAATAAAAAATAGATAAATGGGACCTCCTCAAAATTAAACACTTTTGCACCTGACAGGACTTAATTAAAAGGGTGAGAAGGCAGTCGACTCAATGGGAGAAAATATTTGGAGACTGCATGTCTGATAAGGGTTTAATATCCAGGTTATATAAAGATATGTTACAACTCAACAATAAAAAAGACAAACAACCCAATTTTAAAATGAGCAAAAGACTTGAATAGGTATTTGTCCAAAGAAGAAATACAAATGGCAAAAAAACACATGAAAAAATGCTCACCATCACTAATAATTAGGGAAGTGCAAATCAAAACTACAATGAGATATCATTTCATACCTATCAGAATGGCCACTATTAAAAAGACAGAGAACCGCAAGTGTTGGAGAGGATGTGGAGAGATAGGAACACTTATTCTCCATTGGTGGGAATGCAGAATGGTACAGCCACTGTGGAGGACTGTTTGGCAGTTTCTAAAGAAGTTGAATATAGGTTTGCCAAGTGACCCTGTAATACCCTGCTGGATATATACCCAGAAGAACTGGGAGCAGTGACATAAGTAGACATCTATACACCTATGTTCATAGTGGTGTTATTTATGATTGCCAAAAGTTGGATACAACCCAGGTGTCCATCAATGGATGAATGGATCAACAAACTGTGATGTATTCACACAATGGAACACACAGTTGTAAGAAGAAATTAAGTCATGAATCTTGTGAAAACACGGATGAACCTGGAGGACATTATGTTGAATGAAGCAAGCCAGACACAAAAGGACAAATATTGTATGATTGCATTACTATGAACCAAGTATACTGTATAACATATTGTATAATTCAAAAAGATTTTTAAAAATGTATGCATTAGGGATTTGGCCCAACGGATGGGGCACTCGCCTACCACATGGGAGGTCCAAGATTCGAACCTGGGGCCTCCTGACCCGTGTGGTGGGCTGGCCCACGCGTGGTGCTGGTACCCACAGGGAGTGCCGTGTCATGCAGGGGTGTCCCCCGCATGGAGGAGCCCCACGCGCGGTGCGTGCGCCCTGTAGGGAGAGCCGCCCAGCGCAAAAAAGGTGCAGCCTGCCCAAGAATGGCGCCACACACACAGAAAGCTGACACAGCAAGATGTCGCAACAGAAAGAGACATAGATTCCAGGTGCCGCTGACAAGAATGCAGGCGGACACAGAGGAGCACACAGCGAATGGACACGGAGGGTAGACAACTGGGGGCAGAGGGGAGAGAAATAAATAAATAATAAATATTTTTTAAAAATGTATGCATTAAAAAAATGGGCAAAGGAGATGGACAGACTTTTTTTGGAAAAGAAACTATAGGGCTCTTAAGTATCAGAAAAGATGTTCAAACTCATTCATAATAGGAGAAATGCAAAAAAGACATTATTCATTTCCCAAATTTGCAGATATGGAAAAATTTGATAACACATGGTGTTGGGGAGGGTGTGAGAAGCAAGCATAGGTCACCCATGGCTGGTGGGAACAAAAATTAGTACAGCATTTAAGGAGAGTGATTTGCTTATAATTATCAAAGCCCAAACTGCACATTCCCCTTGACCTTGAAAATCCATTCCTGGATATTTTTCTTAAAAATTTGCTTCCACATATGCAGAAATGATGTTTGTACGAGAATAGTCATTGCAACACTTTGTAATTTGGAATAGCAAGAGCCAGGAAATGACCTAAACATCCATCAGTAGTTAAATCAATTATGGAACCATCATACAATGAAATACTATGTAGCAGTTAAAAAGATAAAGGGAAAGGAGCAGCTAATTTGTTCAATGTGGAAAGGTTTCCAAATTACATTATGTACGAAAAACAAGACAGAGAACATTACATATAATATACAACCATTTGTGTGTATGGAGTGGGGTGGGAATATATATATATATAATGTGTGTATATACACACATACATTATATATATATATATATATTTATATATATCTGCATTTGTGAAGACCTATGTAGACTATCTTTGGAAGTAGACAGAAAAACCTAACATTGATTGCCTTCATGGAGGGTAATTGGGTGGCTGGGTGACAGGGGAGAGAGGGAGACTTTCTTCTCACTATATATCTTTTTGTATCTTTTACATTTTATGCTATATATATGTATAGCTACTGAAACTTAAAACAGTTTCAAATTAATATTGTAGGAGAACATTTAATTCTCCTTTAGTATACAATTCTATTATACATAATTAAGCTTAAAAAGCATGATTCCACATTTGTTTTTATGTGATTCCATTAAATATATAGATATAGATATAGATATATAGATATAGATATATTTAAGGTGGTATGGAGGGACGAGACCCCGGGTACTGACCTGCCTCGAGCCCACCTCCTGCCACCTCTACGTCTTCAGAGGCTGGGACCTGCCTTTTTGAATCAGAAGAACACCAGGACTTAAGAAAGGAAACTTAGTATACTCAAATATATATGAATATACTACACACATTGAAAAACGACCAGAAGTCAACCAAATTGGTAATAGAAGTCAAGTACGAATACATTGATCTCACACTCTGGCTCTGTGTCTGGGAATGTATGGGAAGATGTTGGAGTGGTTCATGGGATGGAATGGAGCCATCCCACCTCTCATCCATCCTGCCTCTTCCAAGAGAGCTAACTTGGAAACGGTAGGAGGGCTGAGTGGACTCAGGTTTCCCCAGCTTCCCATCTCCCAGCCCAGGGCACAGGTTGGTTTCATGATCTGATCAACCAGGTGAGAGGAAGACCACAGAGCAAAAGAAGAGTCTGGGGGCAGAGGTGGCCAGGAGAACTGAGCTCACACCCACCCTACTCTCCAGCTCCACGGCGACCTTGAGGACATTCGGGGCTTCCCTAGGGGACAGACTAGAGGTCCTCGGTGACGTTAACCAGCTCTCAAGGGTTCAGGAAACCTCAGAAGGCATGGCAGGTGAGATGCAGGTGAGAAAACTGAGGCTCTGAGAAGTCAGATCCCACCTCTAAGCAAACACGAGCCTGGTTTTAGGGGCAGCGGGTGGTCTGAGGGGCCCAAAAGCCTTCCCTTCTCCAGATAGCTGGCACCAATGCCAGAGTGATGGAGCTTTCTTATTTTTTTCTTCCACTTTCAAATCATCTGGGTGTTTCCTCTAAGGACTGTTTCAGCCAATGTAGACTTTGGGGGCCATTGACTTTGGGCCACCAGCCAACACTCAAAAGAAAAAAGGTGCAGCGAAGAAAACAATAGCTTGCCTCATCAGAACCCTATAAAAAGTCACACTTGACAAAGACAAACTCTTTGTCTTCAAAGAGTCTGCACTTGAGTTAATTTGCTTAATCCTTAGTCCATCTCTGAATGGAAGGCAGAGGAGAGAAGCTAGGATGGCAAAAGGCATCCTAAGAAGTTTTGTGGAATTTTCCTCAGAGGGGAAGGGGATAACGTGTTGGGGACAAGGGGGGAGAGGCTGGCCTGGTGCTGCAAACATATGGACACCTCTGTATCTGACCCAGGAATAAGGTTAAGCATTTTGTGAAACTCTTTCAAAGAGCTTTCCCGCCCAGGGCAGGCCTGTCCTCCACAGGGTGCGTCTCTCCTTACTCCTGTGTGGTGCTTTAAGGTTGACCCAGCACCTCTCATCTAATCCATGAACACCCTCTGAAGGATGTCTTATCCCCATTTTACAGATGAGGAAACTGAGGATCTGAGCGATGGCATGGCTAATCCAAGGTCACCCAGCAAATTTAAGGTGCTGGGCGCTGTGGTCTGTGTGACTCCCCCGGCAGGTGCCAGCCTGCCTCCTGCTGTGCTTTCAGAGGCAAGGCAGGTGGGCATGACCAATGGGCAGCCAGGGCTACCGTTCATCAAGGTCTAAGGAGAGCATTTCGGGAGTCTGAAACTGTCAGCTTGACCTCTCCCTCTGTTGTCTGGTGCTTTTCAGTTTTTCTCCCTTAGAGGGAGGGAAAGGTGGTCTGGAAAGACGAGGTCCCGGGTACTGGCCCGGGTCGAGCCCACCTCCTGCCACCTCCGTGTCTTCCAAGGCTGGGACCTGCCTTTCTGAGTAGCAGAACATCAGGACTTAAGAAAGGAAACTTGAAAACCCCAACTTATAAAATGGATACAAAAGGTGCCCCCTTGGCCAGCCCAGCGAACTCCAGGTCCTAAAAACCTCATGGAAGTGAAAAAGGCAAGTAACCAATCCAAACCCACGTATTCCGGTAATACTTAGGAAGTTTGAATACTCATTAGAAATCGTCTGTGGAGATTTGACATTGGGGAATTATTGTTAAAACGTTTAAGATATTTTAATGGTATGGTGGTTATATATTTTTTAAGGACTCCTTATCTCAGCACATTCCGAAATATTTCAGTTGAGAGACCACGATGTTTTCCTTTGTTTCAAAATAATGGCAGTGGGGGGGGGGGGCCGCGTGGAGATGAACCCCGACCCGCCTTGAGCTGACTGTTGAAGCTGAGGGGGGGACACACGGGACTGGACAGATCAGAAACAGCAAACTCATACGGCTCAACCTACTTTTGTGTATGTTTGAAATTTTCTATAATTGAAAGATTCATTGTTTGTTTTAGGTTAAAAAGTTGAATGCTGCATAATAGTGTGGCTTGGGGGGCCCTTAAACAAGCACTTAAAAGTTGAAAAACTAAAAAGGGGTCGCATCGGGAGGTGGCAGGTCGGGGGTGGCACAGCCAGGCGCCGCTCCCTAGCCTGGGCGCCCCGGACCTGCCGTCCCCTGGGGACATCCCCCGCACTCCCCAGGCTGTAGGCTGCGTGCTGTCCCGGCCGCGGTCCCCCTCTGCCCCCCCGACCACCATTCATCCATCCTCCCAGCCGTCCGCCTGGCCAGCCTTCGGGTCATCCAGCCGCCCGTCCTCCTGCTCGGGGACCCTCTGGCAGCGCCTTCTACCTGCCCCGCCCGGGATCTGAACGCGGAGCTTCGCGGTGCCCCTTGCCCCAGCCCGCCCCGCGGCGCGCCCGCACTCACCGGCTGCGCTCCTCGCACCGCCGCGCACCGCCGCGCTCTGCCCGAAACTGAAAGCAGGCAACCCCAGCCGCCGGCTGGTGCCTGGAACCCGCCGCTGCTGCCGAGAAATCACGTGGCGCGAGGTGTCTGCACAGCGCGGCCCCGGGAGGGCGCGGCAGGGGCGGGGCCGGGGGCATCCGCTGGCGCGCGCCGCCCAGGCGCTCCGCGCAGGGACCCGCCGCGGTGCGCGGGGTCGGTCACCCCGCGGGGACACGAGACTGAGGCTCAGGCGAGGCGCCCAGGCGCGCGGGGAGGCAGGGTGGCCCCGGCAGACCCCCCGCGTGGGGTCCACCTCCGACTACCTCCTGGGAGACTAGCGGGGTGGGAAGGGGGAGATGACGACTATCAGAAAGAGGAAACTAGAGCCCTGGAGTCGTGACTCCTGGCTGGGGTGCTCTCAGGAGGCGAGGGGAGGAGGAGGAAATGCAGACAACAGGTGCCACGAACTGGCCCAACTCTTTACACAGATGCAGTTGTCTCGGCTCATCCTCACCGTAACCATAAGAGGCGGATGCAGGTATTACCCCATTTTACAGAGGCGCAAACTGAGACTCAGAGAGGGAGAAGGTAAAGAAACTTGGCCAAGTCGCACCGCTAGGTACAGGCAGGAGGAGGAAGACAAGGAGCAACAGGGGAGGCAAGGGAAGTGAGCCTGGAGGGGGCAGAAAGAAGGGGAGGTGGAGCCCCCCGGAGGGGTCAGGGCGGTGGTGAGAGGCCCCCAGTCCAACCACGTGTTCAGAGCTCCACTTCTGCCTCCTGGCTTCCTGCGCCCTCCCGGGTCATGGGTTCCCCCCTCCTCCTGCAGAGGACATACTCTTCTAGGGGATGGAGCTGCCTGCCAGGAAGGGCCTCCTGGCTCTGAGTCAGTCCCAGCTCCCCGGGCCATTCCCACAGTGGAACAGCTTTCACTCCCAGACCACCGCTGCTCCCTGCCTCCCAGGCCAGGTGTGGGGTAATGGTCAAGAGACAGCCATTAGATAAACAAAATGCGGATACATACGATGGAGTACTAGGCTGCTCTAAGAAGAAATGAAACTGGGACACATATGATAGCATGGATGAACCTTGAGGACATTATGCTGAGTGAAATAAGCCAGACACAAAAGGACAAATATTGCATGCATGATCTCACTAATATGAACTAAATATGAAGAATAAATGCATGGAGTTAAAACCTAGAGTATAGGTTGTTAGGAATAGGAGGGGGACTGAGAAGGGGTAGTGATGCTTAGTATATGTAGAAGTTTTAGTTAACATGACAGTAAAAGTATGTGAATGGATAGAGTTGATGGTAACACATTATAGTGTGTAGAACTAATACAGCTGGTTTATAAATGGCTGAAAAGTGTAGCCTAGGGACCTAAATGTCAATTGAAAGAAAGCTAGAGCATAATCTAGGGACCGAATCACACAGTGAAACCAGAGGTGGATGAGAATCGTGGTTAACAGTACACATAGGGAAGCGGACTTGGCCCAGTGGTTAGGGCGTCCGTCTACCACATGGGAGGTCCGCGGTTCAAATCCCTGGCCTCCCTGACCCGTGTGGAGCTGGCCCATGCGCGCAAGGAGTGCTGCGCCACGCAGGGGTGTCCCCTGTGTAAGGGAGCTCCACACACAAGGAGTGCGCCCCGTAAGGAGAGCCGCCCAGTGCAAAAGAAAGAGTAGCCTGCCCAGGAATGGCGCTGCACACACCGAGAGCTGACACAACATGAAGACGCAACAAAAAGAAACACAGATTCCCATGCCACTGACAACAACAGAAGTGGACAAAGAAGATGCAGCAAATAGACACAGAGAACAGACAACTGGGGCGGGGTGGGGGAGAAGGGGAGCAAAATAAATAAATAAATCTTTAAAAAAAAGAACAGTACACATATTACAAGAATGTCCTTTTATGGACGAGAACAAATGTACATCACTATTGCAAATATTACAAGAATGTCCTTCTATGGACTAGAACAAATGTATGTCACTATTGCAAAGTGGTAGGAATGTGGAGAAGCATGGGAAAATACAATTAATGTAAAAATAGACTATAATTAACAGCAATACTGTAATACTCTTGCATCAATGCCAAAGATGTACTCTGTTGATAATAGGGGGGTATGGAAAAAATATACCAAATGTGTGTTATGGATCATAGTGGTAATAGTCTGATGACATTAGCTCATAATCTGTAATAAATGTTCCACAACAAGGTAGGGTGTTAGTGGAGGGGTGTTGTGTGGGAATTCCACACATGTACATGATTGTTTTGTAAGTTCACAACTTCTCCAATAAAAATAGATTGAGGGAAGCGGACTTGGCCCAATGGATAGGGCGTCCACCTACCACATGGGAGGTCTGTGGTTCAAACCCCCGGCCTCCTTGACCCGTGTGGAGCTGGCCCACGCGCAGTGCTGATGCGCGCAAGGAGTGCCGTGACATGCAGGGGTGTCCCCTGCGTAGGGGAGCCCCACGTGCAAGGAGTGCACCCACAAGGAGAGCCGCCCAGCACGACCCGGTGCGGCTGATAAGGATAGAAGCGGTCATAGAAGAACACACAGTGAATGGACAGAGAGCAGACAACTCGGGGGGGGGGGGGGGGAGAGAAATTTAAAAAATACATAAATCTTTAAAAAAAGATAGATTGAGAGAGAGAGAAGGAGCCAGCCAGTAGTGCCAGACACCCTTGGGGTCAAATCCTGGCACTCCAGCTCACTGGCTGTACTACATTGTGCCTTTCCTTCTCTGAGCCTCAGTGTTGCCATCTATAAAATGGGGGTACTGATAGCAATACCTCCACCTAAAGCAGGAGTGAGCATTTGATGACCTGAGGTTGGGGCTGGGGACTCTGAAGCCTATGAAACGTCCTTCTAGTTTGGTCCCCTTCTCCAGGTTCCGCCTGTCTGTGAGAGATAAGCTGTCCCCTTCTCGGACCAACTCAGATACCCAGAAATTGTGTGGCACCATTGGGGCTGGGAAGGGCGTGGTTTTTTTTGTTGTTGTTGTTATTGTTTTTTCCTAAAGTATTTATTCCAAATGCAGAATGTTTCCATTAAAGGACCTGAATTTCAAGAGACTCCACCAAAGAGGGGAGCACAGGTGTTTACACGCCCTTTAAAAGGTCAGCTTTGTGGTTCTCTCTGGGTGTTCAGTGCAGTCACTACAAAGCAAAAGTTTAAATTTGAGTAATTTTTGACATTTGGATCCAGTCATCTAGAAAGTAGACCAAAAAGCACACTGTAAGAAAAACTGAGCGAAGAACGGTAAAAGTGGAAAAAAGGGGAAAAAAAGAGAGAGAGAGAAGAACAAGGAGAAGGAGAAAAAACACACATGATAAGAATATTACATGAAATGAGGAGAAGAGAAGGGGACAAATGGTCTAAGATCCAACAGAGAACTGAAGAGAATTTCACGTGGGTGGTCTGCGAAGGGAACCAGCCTATTAGCGCCGCCTTCCCTAGTGTCCTCCAGGTAGCTGTCTTGGCCTTTGGAAAGTGTTCTCTGCGTCTTTTTTCTTTTTAATTATCATTGTGGTAAAATACACATAACAAACCTTAGCATTATCATCATTTTAAAGTGTACAGTTCTGTGGCATTAAGTACACTTGCGACATTGTACAGCTAGCTACAGGCTCTAGTTCCAGAACTTTTTCCTCCACCCCGAAAGGAAACCCTGCCCCCATTAAGCAGGCCCTCCCCATTCTCCCTTCCCGGCTCCTGGCACCATCAATCTGCTTCCTGCCCTGGATTTGCCTGCTCTTGACATCTCATGTAAATGGAATCACACAAGAAGTGGCTTGTTGCGTCTAGCTTCTTTCACGTAAGTGTTTTTTAAGGTCCATCCACATTGGAAAGGCCTAGATTTTGCAGTTGAATTGCTTGTGTATGAGTCCCAATTCCATTCCTCTAGTTTTGTGGCCTCAGAGACATGCCCTGACCTCCCCGGCCTCAGTTTCCTCATCTGTCTAATTGGGTGTTCCCAGCCTCCACCATCTACTGCGGATATGGCGGGGAATGGGCGAGAATGAGGTCTGGCAGCTCTACGCATGGGAGGGATTGTTTATTTCCTAAGATCAAGATGTGAGCTTCAGGTCCTGGACGGGCCTGCTCCAGGAAGGGTGGGGAAGTGGAAAATATGTGGACAAATGACCACAGTGCAGACTGGTTGAAGACACATTTCATCCTGAGTAGCCCCAGTATATAGGCAGGACAAAGATTTACTATCCCACTTGGCAGACAAAGAAACTGAGGTCTGGATGATTTGCTGAAGGTCACTCAACAATCACAAGGCAGAGTGAGGTCTTGAACCCAGTGCCCTTTTGTGCCTGGTGGGACCAGGCCAGCAAGTAGGTGGTCACTGAAGAGTGCTGGGAGAGCTCCCTTCCTCAAGACCCCCCCAGCCCTGCTCAGCTTGGCCTGTGGCCTGAGAGTCCACCCCTGCTGTGGCTCTTTCTTTGGCAGAAGGTATCAATTCAGAGGTTGCAATCACTTCATCTGAGTGAGATGTGAATCAGGTTTTATGAGGGTAGGATCACAGGGACTCTGGGACTCTCTGGGAGGAAATGGGGGGGGGTGAGAGGAGAGGCTCACAGCAGAGAGAAGGACCTGGGGTGGGCTGGGGAGCAGAGTAGGAGGGAGCCAGGACGCGGGGCCCATGTGAAGTGGGGCCCTCTGTGCCCAGTACCTCACCTCCATGAAGGAGAACCAACAGCTGGGATTAGTGGGGTGCTTGTGGTGTGCCAGACACTGTGCTAGGCACCTGTGCTTACTCCTTTCATCTGCATGGCAACTTTAACTCCCCCATTTTTACAGGTAAGAAAACTGAGGCAGTGAGGCTAACTAATGTTCCCAAGACCACACAGCTGGAGGTGGATGAGATTTGGAGCCAGGCAGGGAGCCCCAGAGCCCCTGCTCTTGGCCACTTGACACTCCCTCTAGGCTGAACCCATCCTCACCCCTGGGAGTCTTCCTGTCACACCCCACCCCTTTTTTAAAGAGGTACTGAGAATTAAACCTGGGACCTTGTACATGGGAAGCAGGCACTCAACCACTGAGCTACATCTGCTCCCCAAATTGCATTCAACCAACTCCCGTAAAGCCTGTCGGTTGTCTTTTTTTCCCCAGGAGGTACCAGGGAATGAACTCTGGACCTCATACATGCAAAGCAGGTGCTCAGCTACTGAGCTACAACCTCTCCCCAATCCCATCAGCCCCTTTTAAAGGTGAGCAAACAGAAGTACAGAAGGGTCCAGAACAGCAAAACTCATCATCAGACCCAGGTCTGAAGCCCAGGGCCCCCCTCCCCCCACTTCCCAGTCACTCGATCCTGATCCCAAACGCCCGCCCGGGGTCAGCAGCCCCTGGGGAGGATTGCCCCCACCAGCTTGGCTTGCACATCCCTTGTTTACTCCCTGGAAGAAGCAAAAGGCACAGCCTTCCTCCTCAGTGGAACAGATCCGGGCAGAGCGGGGCCACAGCCCCATCCAGGCTGGGAGGACTTCCTGGTCTGCCAGGCCCCGGGGTCAGAACTCCTGAGCTGGAATGGAGACGCTCCGACTCGGGGAGGGGTCCGGCAGGTGGGTCCTCTTCTGGCAAGCCTCTCCCTTCCCTACTCCATTTCCCCACCCGTCACATGTGCTCCTGGGACAGTGTAGTGACAGTAAGGGCTCCCTGACTCAGAGCAGGGGCAACGTTCCCTGAAGATGGGGGAGGAAGCTGGGGGATGCATTTACCTCCCTTTCAGGAGCAGAAAAGAGCCCCGGGGTCTTCTGGTGAAGGGTTCCAGGTGGCCTGGGTCCACTAGGGGCAAGACTCCACGCGACTTCCCTGTTCACCTCTTTTTTTGGTGAAGCTTTCCTTGTAAGGATGCAGCTGCCCAGGGCTGCCCAGCTCTCCTGAGATTGTCACTGGGGCATTCGGGCAGGACCTCGGGTGTTTGCAGCCCCCTCAAGGAGCACTCTTGGGTGGTGTGGCAGCACCCAGGAGGCTGAGAGCCCAAGGCCTGGAATTACCACGTTAGAGTCAGGGACTGGCTGGACGTCTTAGCAATGATCTGAGTGCACTGGGAAAGCTGGTGGCCACACCCCGGAAATGCACATACTCAATGAAGCCACCCTGGCTTTGGGGCCTGAGAAAGGAAAAGACACAGGCCTAGGAAGAAAGCTCCTGAGAGGGGAGGGCTTGGAAGGGACCCGCTCAGAAGATGGTGTCCTCCCCACAGGTTGCCCCAAACCTGAAGGGGCACACCACTCCACCTCTTCTGGCCTTTAAAGAAAAGCTGTGAGGAAGCAGACTTGGCCCAATGGATAGGGCGTCCGCCTACCACATGCAAGGTCCACGGTTCAAACCCCAAGTCTCCTTGGCCTGGAGCTGGCCTATGCTCAGTGCTGATGCACACAAGGAGTGCCCTGCCACGCAGGGGCGTCCCCCGCATAGGGGAGCCCCACGCACAAGAAGTGTGCCCCGTAAGGAGAGCCGCCCAGCGCAAAAGAATGTGCAGCCTGCCCAAGAATGGAGGCACACACACAAAGAGGTGACACAACAAGATGACACAACAAAAAGAAACACAGATTCCCGGTGCCGCTGATAAGGATAGAAGCAGTCACAGAAGAACACACAGGGAATAGACACAGAGAGCAGACAACCTGGGGGCAGGGGGGGATAAATAAATAAATAAATAAATAAATAAATAAATAAATAAATCTTTTTAAAAATTAAAAAAAAAATAAAGAAAAGCTGTGGCCTTTGCCCCCTTCATCATCTGGACTCTTCCTGCAGCTCTGGACTAATCTCTTGGTCTCTCCTTTTACTCTCTGTGCTATACGGGTGCAATGAATCAAACCATGTCCCCCCCAAAAGACATGTTTAAGCTCTAATCCCAACTCCTGTGAATGTGAACATCTTTGTACATAGGATCTTTGGAGATGTTATTAGCTAAGATGAGGTCAAGTGGATTAGGTGGGTGTTCTAGTTTGCTAAAGCTGCCAAAAGCAATATACCTAAAATGAGTTGACTCTTACAGTGGGAATTTATTAGCTTACCAGCTTACAGTTTTGAGGCTGAGAAAAATGTCCAAACCAAGGTATTATCAGGCAATTCATTCTGCCCAAAGAGTGGCTACCAGGGATCCTGTACTACTTTGTCATAGAACAAGGCACGAGTTGGAGTCTGCTTGTCTCTCTCTTCTCTTTCAGGTTTCATTGCTTTCAGCTTCTTGCTTCCATGACTTCCTTTTCATCTGAATTTCACTCTCTTATAAAGTACTCCAGTAAGAGGATTAAGACCCACGCTGGGCCACACCTTAACTGAAGCAACCTAATCAAAAGGTCCTACTTACAATAGGTTACACCCACAGGAATGGATCACTTTGAGAACATGCTTTTCTGGGGCCCATCCACTTCAAACCATGACAGTGGGTCCTTACCCTATGTGATGGTTAGGCTATTGTGTCAACTCAGCCAGATAACTGTGCCCAGTTTGGTCAAGCAAGCACTGGGCTAACTGTAATACTAGGGCATTTATGGTCTTTAATCACCACTGACTTTACTGCAGTGGTAAATCATAGATAGCTGGCTATAATTACATCAATCAGGGAAATTGCCGTCAGCAGTAAGTGATGCTTAACCCAATCAGTTGAATGCCTTAAAAGGGGAAGTGATTCCAGCATTGAGAGAGAATTTCCCAGCTTGTATTTGGACAGCCAGCATCTCCCAGAACTCGTCAAGAACTTTCACTGTACTTTCATTGCAGCCCCTGGTTGCGGCCTGCCTGTGGAACCTGGACTTGTGCATCCCCATGGCTGTGTGAGAGACTCTTATAGAATCGCATGCTATTGACAGATATCGCTTGTTGATTCTGTTTCTCTAGGGAACCCTAACTAATATACCTTCCTTCCAGACCCTGAAAACCAAGGGGGGAGGCTTATATCCAGAATGGAAGGCATTGCAAATTTGAGAGGTAAGTCTAAACTGCAGTACCCCGCTTCATTCCTCTCCTCTCTAATCTGCAGCTAATGATCTCCATAGAACTGTCTGCATTCAAAGATGAGTGATAACCACAAAGGGATCAATAGAGAATTTTGCCTAGATCCTGGGGCAGAATGGTGAGAGGAGTGGGAATGGAGGAGAAAGAAGAGGAAAAGAGAAAGGGCACCAGCAGATAAAAACATTCAATAGAAGAAGAATTGACCCAGGAAACAGAGGAAGAGTTTGGGGTGGAAGGGAATCTCCATATACTCAAAAATTTTTCAGGTAATACTATCTTCCTGAAACAAGAATTCATAAAGAGACACAGGGAGAGGGGCATTCTAGAAATTAATTGGCATGTTCTTTTCAGTTTCAGCTCAGTTTCCTTTTCTGTTAAACTTAAAAGTTTCCTTTAATGTTTGCTGTAATTTTTGGAACCACATATATTTGGATCCCATTTCAAAAAATTGCTTTCATCTTTATGCCTATTTATATAGCCAGAAGAGATCTGAACTCATGTTTACCAAATCGAAATGCTACAATTTTGAATGAATTTTTACTTTCTTTTATTACTTTCTTATTGCTTGATTGAAAAAAATGAACATTACCATTTTCACAAACATGAAACTACAAATCTAGAAGACTGTGATACACAGTCATTATTCCCCTTTTGAAGAGGAGTATCAGTGAAAATTCTAGAAATACTCCTTTGGACCATATGAAATTACTGCTTGTTAATTACTTTTGACCTACAAAAATTGCAATTTCACAAGAAATTTTTCAGGATAGCAATTCCAGACAAAAGGATAGATTTGAATATTAGAAACTTCCCTCTGGTAATATTGTCCAAGAAATAGGTGGGAGGGAGGGGCAACATACGAATATGGGAGAGTGTCAGAAGTTCGTTGAGAACTAAATTTTGAGTAAAACGTATCAAAGTATAAGTAGGAGGGTTACCTGGTTAGGACGCTCAGGGGGTATGGTCTGATGCGTGACGGACTCCGGAGGGAATAGCTGAAGGCTCATTTTGCCAAGGTGGGTTCTACCATTGGGTGGGGTGGACCCATATCCTGGGGAAGACTAATGCTGTCGAATAGAGAGAACTGTATCTCTCGTGAGAAAGGACGGCTCCCAGGGTATTAGATTGGCAGGCGTTGTGGGCCCTAAGGGGAGGGGAAAATGGATGTGGAATGGATGGAACAAAGGTAAATAAGGGGGTAAAAGAGCAGTTATGTGAGAGTACACAAGGATGAATATAAAACAGCTAATATTACACCAAAAACATATAGGGGACGACAGACTAATAATGAAAACCATAAGACAAAACATAGGATAACTAAAAAATTTAGAAAACTGTACAGCCTAAAATATGGACCACATAGTAAGCACAAATGTCACCTTGTTTGAAAACTATAGTTTTGGAATCTGTACATCAGTTTCAGGAAATATGATATGAATAAGTTAAAATATTATTGCTGTGCAAGGGAAAAGGTTTTATGGTGGATCTGGGGAAATACTGTATATTGTATATATGAATTTCGGTGATCTAAGACTCTTGTGAAGCTGACATTATGTTGGGATTCACTTTACGGGAAGTTTTGGATCACAGAGTGGTTCAACAATGGCAGGGGAGGAATACTGATATGGGATGTTATTGACAGGATATATATGGTTGACAGGGAGTTATACAGGGCATATGCCCAGGGTATATGGTAATGTCTATATATACTCATAGTGGAAACAAAAACAACAGCTGGGGGGGGTACTGGGCTCCTGGCCGGGGGGTCACTGTTGTGGGCCCTGGGAGAGCAGCGGCAATCCTCCAGGTGCAACGGCAAGAACCAGGAAGGAAGGAGCGCCCAACAGTGGGCTCGTGATACTAATGGTTACACTTTTGAGCCTATACACCTGCAATAAGAACAAGGCCTAGAGTAGCATTGTGCCTGGGGGTTTCCTCCTGACAGCCTTCATGTTACTCAAATGTGGCCACTCTCACAGCCAAACTCAGCATGTAGATGCGATGCATTCCCCCCAGCGTGGGACACGACACCCGGGGATGAGCCTCCCTGGCACCGAGGGATCACTACCACATACCAGCTGAAGAAGCAACTAGAAAATGACCTTGAATTAAAGATTCAATGCGGAACAGCAGAATATACCTGTCTACATAGAATAACATGACTTCGGGAAGCTGTTTAACCTAATGTAAGGGGGAAATGGAAAGGAGAAATGAGATTGTAAGGCTGTGAGTCTCTAAAAAAGCGTCTGGAGGTTGTCAGAAGGAATACCCCTATGTACAACTGAACAGAGTCTAAGAGACAGAAAAGGTAGATACAACCCCAGGTATTGGTTCTTTTGAGGGATAAAGAGACCCACGGGTTCTATGGTCATGGCAGAAGGGGTTCACTGCCATGACAGATAGCCCTTCTTTGGACCTGGTGTTTCTGCATGATGGAATTGGACTCAGAGGGGATCTCTTTTCACAAGACTTGCATGCTACTTTATTGGAATTGTAGTTGGTGCTGGGTTTAAGATATATGTAGGGGATTTGAATCTCTGGACTGATAATATGACACCCAGGCCCAGAGCCTCAACAGACTTCAGCTCCTACACTTTGATTTATTGGACTTACTCCACTCAGCTAACATGGAGTTGAAGAAGGTCAACCACCACAACATGGAGCCTAGAGTGTCTACAACTGGAGGCGGGAGGAGTGCATCCAGTACCCATGTGGAATCTAAGCCCTCACTTGACATAGATGTGCAATGGACACAACCAATCCAATGTCCACAGAGAAAATGTGGAATGGGTGTGGGAACGGTAGCCATGGTGGCTGCTGGGTGTGGGGAACGGGAGGAAGAGTTGAGATGTGGAGGCGTTTTCGGGACGTGGAGTTGTCCTGGATAGTGCTTCACGGACAATTACGGGACATTATAGATCCCCCCAGGGCCCACTGGATGGAACGTGAGAGAGTCTGGGCTATGATGTGGACCATTGACTATGGGGTGCAGTGATGCTCAGAGATGAACTTACCAGGTGCAATGGATGTGTCATGATGATGGGAGAGAATGTTGCTGTGGGGGAGTGGGGGGCGGGGGCGGTGGGGTTGAATGGGACCTCATATTTTTCATAATGTAATTTTTAAAAAAAATAAAAAAATAAAAAAATAAAAAGACACTTCCCTCTCTCCCCAGTATCAGCCAGAATTGGCTTTTTAATCAGGAAAACATCCTAGGCCAGCAGTGAATTACAACAGAGTCATCATCTCCATATCCCTGCACTGATTTGAGAGTAGAGCCAACTAGATTTCCAGGCTGGATTTCCAGTTGAGCTACTGATTGCTTCCACACCTGTGTACAACTCGAGGAACAAAGGCTTAAACATACATCTGCACGTGGCACTCTTGGCAAATGAAAAGAAAGATGAAAATGGCTGGTTGCTGGAGTTTTCCTCTTCGAGAAAGAATAAAAAAGACCTCAGAGATGGACAGTCCTCCAAAGCCAATTCCTTAAAAAGGCAGAGTGCGGGTTTTGGGCTACAGGCTTGGGTTTCAGTCCTGGTGCCACCAAGCATCTATTCCTTCATTTTTTGGAGCCTCAGTTTCCTCATCTATGGAATGAGACATTAAATTTTATCAGCTGTTGGTAGGATTGGATGAGCTAATGCATATGTAGGTCTTCACACATTTCCTGGTATATAGTAAATGCTCAATATATGTTAGCTATTATGTATTATAACTGCCCCCACAGCTCCTAGTAAGGAAATAAGTTTGGATGACAAATTCTTCAAGTTTTCTTTATGAGGCTATCCCAAACAAGGAAAGATGAGCCCTGTACAGTGTTTCTTACCTGACTTGGTAAATGCCTACTTTCCTAAGAAACCCACTCCTTTACTCCTGCAGAGCAGACTTTAAACCCTGGCTGTCCACCTGGACAGGTATATAGTAATGTCTATATTCCACCCCACCCAACTGTCACTTCAGAGACAAAACCAGTGCCTTGCAACACTTCAGAGTGCTGTTCAAGTTTTATATTCTGTCAACAGAAGTAGAATTTCACCCAGTCTTTAGTAAATTAATAAGGAATCTCATCCAAATGGTATAAAAACCAGGGCAAAAATTAATCGCAGATTATTTGGTGCTACTAATAACTACCTTCCTATGGTAGGAAATCAGAGAAAACTAGGTTTCCTCCTTTGTAACTCCTGGGCTGGTCTTTCTGGGTGCATTCTAAGTTGTTGTTTTGACCCGCTTTCAAGGTTATCGCTGGTATTTGTGTTCTTCCAGCTCCAGCAAGAATGTGGTCTCTCCTCAATCCTGAGAGGTCTAACAAGAGTTGCTTCAGCACCCACCGCGGGGAGTAGCAACTGGGGTGATGAAAAGTGTTCCTTGAGAACTGTCAATTCCATTTTTCAAAATGCAGTGGAAATAGAAGCTTTTGCTCAGTGTGGATTATGTGCCAATTTTGTGTGTGTGTGTGTGTGTGTGTGTGACAAGCATGATATTTATTTATTTGTTGTAATTTTTTAATTTTTTATTTTTTTGTCTTTATTTTTTTAATGTTACATTCAAAAAATATGAGGTCCCCATATATACCCCAACCCCCTCACCCCACTCCTCCCAATAACAACCACCTCCTCCATCATCATGAGACATTCATTGCACTCGGTGAATACATCTCTGAGCACCGCTGCACCACATGGTCAATGGTCCACACCATAGCCCACACTCTCCCACAGTTCACCCAGTGGGCCATGGGACATATGAGCCAATTTTTAAATTTTTCACATTTTAGGCTCCTGACGGTCTTGGACTGGTCCCAATTAAGTCTTCAGAAGTTCAAACCAAGCAAAGTTATTCCTTCTTAAATTTGCAGGTCAGACCTGTCACATGGCATTAGTTGATTGGATTTCTTATGAAGTCAACAAAATATTTTTGAATTTGACACTGGATAGCATACTACGTATGTTTTTTTGCTGTTATTTTATTGTATGTATGAGGTGTAACATCCTTTTTTCCTAACATGGATCACAGAAAGCAGTATCTTAACTATGATATATCATAGATTGTGCATACATGAAGCTCTCCAAACTGCGTATATTAGAAACTTGAGGAAAAAAGGCAAGGTGAAGTGAATAAGAGTTAGTCTACCTCTCTTGAGGTATATGACCACTTCTTTTTTGGAAAATGTAAATTTTTTTTAAAAGATTTATTTATTTATTTATTTCTCTTCCCCTCCCCCTTCCTCCCATCCCAGTTGCCTGCTCTGTGTCTATTTGCTGAGTGTTCTTTGTCCACTTCTGTTGTTGTCAGCGGCACAGGAATCTGTGTTTCTTTTTGTTGTGTCATCTCGTTGTGTCAGCTCTCCGTGTGTGCGGTGCCATTCCTGGGCAGGCTGAACTTTCTTTCGCGTTGGGCGGCTCTCCTTACGGGGCGCACTCGTTATGCATGGGGCTCCCCTACGCGGGGGACACCCCTGTGTGGCACGGCACTCCTTGTGCGCATCAGCCCTGCATGTAGGCCAGCTCCACACGGGTCAAGGAGGCCTGGGGTTTGAACTGCAGACCTCCCATGTGGTAGACGGACGTGCTAACCTGGGTCAAGTCTGCTTCCCAATGTAAATATTTTAAATTGACCAATCGGTGTTGGATGTCTTTGTACAGTTAAGCCATCTGGTATGGGGAGGAATTATGAACCTTTATGTGTGGTGGGGCACAGAAGAAGGCTCTGGACTGACATCTATCTGGTACTGGTCCAAATTAGCAGTCTCCACAATCTTCAGTTACAACGTGATGTTTGTTTTAACATCGGGTAGCCCAGAAATGCTGTCATTTACGGTTCTCCAGAATGTATTCGCCGGATGCAGTGGATGTGCCACAATGATGGAAGAGTTTGTTGATGGGGGAGGGGTGGCTTGGGTGGGGTGGGGAATATATGGGACCTCATATTTTTTTAATGTAACATTTAAAAGAAAAGAAAAAAAAAAAAGAAAAGAATAAGAAATGCTGTCATCTAGAAGTAGATCCCATTGACCTTAAAGGAAACCGGCATGTGTGGAAGTTCTTGAAAAGGGTAACAGATTTTGAAGGATATCCACTCAGTTGTCTTCTTTCATTGTCAGGTCCCTCAACTGTACAAAATCAAGGGGTATCAGCCATTCTCTATCCAGAAGTCATCCACAAGTTAAAGCTTGCTCGAGCCCTGGAGCAAGGAGCTGAGGTAACATCTCCTGGAATTGCCCGGGACTCCCTCCCCGACCCTGTCCTGACCTCCAGACTAACTGCCTCCTCTGGGTCCTTGTGAAGGACGAAGCCACCACCATCATCACCCTTCCAAAGCAGGACGCCATGCCTCAGCTCTCTGTTGTGTTTTTTTTTAAGATTTATTTTTTTATTTATTTCTCTCCCCTTCCGTTCCTCCTCCCCCTACCATGTTGTCTGCTCTCTGTGTCCATTTGCTGTGTGTTCTTCTGTGACCACTTCTGTCCTTATCAGTGTCACCAGGAATCTGTGTTTCTTTTTGTTGCATTATCTTGTTGTGTCAGCTCTCTGTGTATGGCACCACTCCTGGGCAGGCTGCACTTTCTTTTGCACTGGGCGGCTCTCCTTATGGGGTGCACTCCTTGTGCGTGGGGCTCCCCTACGCGGGGGACACCCCTGCGTGGCAGGGCACTCCTTGCTCGCATCAGCACTGCGCATGGGCCAGCTGCACACGGGTCAAGGAGGCCTGGGGTTTGAACCGCGGACCTCCCATGTGGTAGACGGACGCCCTATCCATTGGGCCAAGTTCGCTTCCCTGCTTCAGCTCCCCGGAAAGACCTCGATCTTGAACATGAAGCCACTTGAGGCCTTGGCCAGGTCCCTAGACTATGATCGGCTTTTTATTTTTGTGAGTTTTTGTGAGTGACAGTCTTTTGTTCTCTGTTCCTTTATTTCAACAATGACTTTATAAGAAAACTAAAATATTAATAAGGGATGTTTTCCTCTCTTGGAATTTCAAATGTTAAATGATATCTCATCTTGGAAATGCGTGCCAGCATTTATTGTTTGGAGGTTCTATCTTTTAACAATTGTAGCATTTGTTTTTATGATCTTTCATCATTAGACATACATACATACAGTCACGGTATTATAAATGAAGACGAAAAAGGAAAGGAAAGAAAAAGAAAGCAAAATCACCCCAAGTCCTTTCACCCAAAGGTAGTGTCACTACAGTGATTTGCTGATTCCTTTTTCTGTCCTGGGCGGGGGTCTGAGTGTCCCTTTCATGCGTGTACCTCTGCCTCTCAGCTTTCTGTTCCACTTTTTCTATCACCTCACCTGCTTACCTTCCCTGAAGCACACTCTGCTCAGGCCACTACCCTGCTCAACATTCTTCACCAGCCCCCTGTTTTCTACCGAATCAAGCCCAACCTCCTGATCACGGGAGGCCAGTAATAACCCCAACCCTTGGCCTGCTGCTGCTGCCCGTGTCCCAGCCACACTGTGTGCCCTCTTCACTTACACCAGTCTACCCTCACAGGGTCCCTCTTCTATCCTTCCATTTCTGTCTACCCAAATCCTGATGGAGTCAAATCCAGACAGGGAATCTGACGAGGCTCTATGTAATAACGTGGCCATCAGGGAAAATCCACAGTCATTGCCCAAGGCATGGTCTCTTTTCTTAAATACTCTTACACACCTATGCGCACCAGCACACACACGCGTGCGCATTCACTTACACACACACACGTGCATGCATGGAATTAAGAAGTACCTGAGACACTACTTAGGAGTCTTCCTTCTTTTCCAGAAACCCACCTGAGAGCCCTGATTCCTTATCTCGCCCTTGCTCCCCAGTCGAGGTTGCTTCCCTCTGCGGGCTGTGATGTTAGCACTTTGGCCATCATGGGACGCACTCCTCAAGGTCTCGTTGGGTGAGGGAAGTGTTCCACAGAGACATGGAGAATCTTAGAGCTGGAACTCACCTCACAGGACATTTACCTCAGGATTTCCACACTTCATTTAGTGGCAGCGCCCTCTCATCAAACGGAATCTGACCTGGAAAGCCAACAGTAAAGTGCAGGACGCTCCAGCTGCTCAGATTGCAGTGGGGTCAGGGGCTCTGCCCACACCTCCTTGCCCTTGGGGCATCCCCGGAGGGGGCATCTCTGCACAACCGGGTTCCCCACAGCAGGCTGGAAAACCACTCTTCCATCTCTGGTCTCCCCAGGCCCACCTACTACACTCCTCTCCCATTCTAACAGCGGGAAAGCTGCAGCCTCGAGATGTCAAGAAACTTTTCCCTAGTCATGCTCATATTACCTTGGAAAGTATCAGAATATATTTATTTATCCATTAAATCTACAAATACTTGGGCACAGATTCCATGTACAGGCTGGGAACCCAAGCCCGGTTGCTCTCAGGGACAGCCTCCTCTGTGGCTCCTTTCTGTGAAAGCCTTGTGTTTGTATCATTCCCCGCTTTTTGCTAGTGGACATGAGCAGAGGACGAGGGAATTGGAGGCCCTCTGCTCTGGGGAGCATTATCAGGAATGATAGCAGGATCGGATACCCGTTTAGTTCCCGTGGAATCTTTGGGTCTATCAGCTCTGCCTATGTTTGGAACAGAAAAAAAAAAAACCCTCAGGATTTGCTTGTAGAGCTAAAGTTTCTAGATAAAGTTTCACCTATGAAACTTAGGGGATGCATCCCTTAGGGGATGCATTTTTTATCCGCCCCCCCCCTCCACTTGCAGCTTTTTGCATGCTGTCTGCTCTCTGTGTCCATTAGCTGTAGGTTCCTCTGTGTCTGTATTTATTTTATTTATTCCCCACCTCCCCACCGGGCTTGCTTGCTGTCTGCTCTCTGTGTTCGTTGGCTGCAAGCTCTTCTGCATTTTTGCTTGTCTCCCTTTTTGTTGTGTCACCTTGCTGAGTCGGCTCTCCATGGTGCTTCCCGGCTGGGCGGCACTCCGCAGCGCCTGGGCTGGCGGCTCTGCAGCATGCGGGCGAGACTGCCTTCACAAGGAGGCCCCGGGATACAAACCCAGGGCCTCCCATACAGTAGACGGGAGTCCAACTGACTGAGCCACAGCCGCTTCTAGTTGATACATTTTTGCAAATTGGACTCAAGGGTATTGACGCCTCCCTTTCCAATTTCTAAGAGACTGCTAACAGTCCACGGTGCGAGTTGGCAATCGAAATATGTAAAATAGCATCACTGAATTCCCCTACTTCCACACTTATAAGAAGCAAGGATCTGGGTGAGAGTGTTTTTAACACCTTAACAGGGTTTTGTGGAGTCAAACAATATAATAATATTGGCTGGCTGCTCCTAGATACTCTGGATACTGTTAAATAAGAAAGAGATGAGTTAAAGGCTTCAAATTTGATACTTAAACACCGAATGGATGATGCAAAAGTTTTTATGTGTGCTCTGAAAGAAAATCTTGTCTCCTGTAGCCACAGGCTCAAAATATCTGAGAACCAAACTCAGATTCTCATTGTACGAGTAGTAGAGTTATAAAGAAAACTAAATTCTCAACCCCACAGGGTTTCTGCTGTTAAAGTGAAGGCATTGATTGAAAAGAGTGGAATCCAGAGAATTGGGATGGAGACATATGGGATGATGATGATATTGATGGAGACACTGGAACCCGGAATTCTGCTGAGACTTTACCAGATAAGCCTGCCATGGCCTGCCCTGTCGAGACCACACCTTGTCAACCTTGTATCACCCAGTCTCCAGCCTGCCCCAGGGAGTCTGAAACAGCTTCCAGCCCTGAGGTGAGTACCAGACAAACTCCAGCTTGCCCTGCCCAGCCTCCAGCCTGCCCCAGGGAGTCTGAACTTCTTTCCAGCCCTGAGACACATACCAGCCAAACTCTAGCATGCACTCCGAAGGCTCCAGTCTGCCCTGAGGAAACTCAAGGCCTTCCAACCACTGCCTGAAGAGATTAATCCTGTCTCACCAGAAGTAAATGCAAGGGAAAGTCATGAGGTCAGTAGCTTGCAAGGCATTTCGAATCCTACTCCTTACCCACCCCCACCACCTCTCTTGTCTTCAAGACCTATTACTAGACTAAAATCACAAGAAGCCCCCAAAGGTGAAATACAAAATGTGACCCATGAGGAAGTAAGGTATACTCAGAAAGAACTGCATGAGTTTTCCAACTTATATAGACAAAAATCAGGGAATGGATTTTGTGTGGGAATGGATATTAAGGGAATGAAATGATGGTGGAAGTTATAATAAGTTGGATCAGGCTGAATTTATTGATATGGGCCCACTAAGCAGAAATTCTGGATTCAGTGCTGTAGCTTGAGGGGTTCTAAGGTTCTAACAGTTTGTTTGGGTGGCTGGCTGAAACATGGGCCAAAAGATGGCCTAGCATGTCTGAAGTTGAGAAGCCCGATTTGCCCTGGTATACAGTAGAAGAGGGAATTCAAAGGCTTAGGGAGACTGGAATGCTAGAATGGATTTACCATCTGAGACCTGCCGGCCCACCCCAGAAATGTCCAAAGAACACATCTTTAACCAGGACTGTGAAGAATAAATTTTTAAGGCACACTCCATCTCCCCTGAAGCTCTACGGTTGCTCTTCTCTGTAGTCCAGATATTGCTGTAGGGAGGGCTGTGATGGAATTAGAATCCTTAAACATTATGGGGATAATTGGATATTGGTCTGGTAAAAGTCAAGTATCAGCAGTTAATTGTCAAAGTCAAGATAGGCATGGCTACGGCAGTGAAAGGCAGAGTCAAAAAAGCACTCAAAATAGTCTGAGTCACGTAGAATTATGGTGTTGGATAATACATCATGGGGTACCTAGCAGTGAAATAGACGGGCTGTCTACTAAATTTCTTCTGGATCTGTATAAACAGAAGAGTTCCGGATAGAGTGAATGAAACCCTAACTCAAATTACAGACACAGAGAATCACGGCCCCTCCATCAATTCCCAGACTTGAGACAGTTTACAGACCCAGAGCCCCTTGAACGAGGAGGAGGGCAGGTCTCCTCGGGGAAGAATCCTGTTAAACTGCCCACAATGTATACTGTTAATCTTCCTCCCACCTTTCCCCAAGGAGATCTACAGCCTTTTACCAGAATAACTGTGAACTGGGGGAAAGGAAATGATCAGACATTTGGGGGATTATTGGCCCAGAAATGACATTAATTCCAGGAGACCCAAAACATCAGTGTGGTCCACCTGTCAGAGTAGGGACTTATGGAGTTAATGTGATTAATAAAGTTTGAACTCAGGTCCATTTCACACTTGGTCCAGTGGGTCCCCAGACCCATTCTATGGTTATTTCCCCAGTTCCAGAATGCATAATTGGAATAGACATACTCAGCAACTGGCAGAATCCCCATATTGGATCCCTGACTTATGGAGTGAGGGCTATTATGGTTGGAAAGGCCAAGTGGAAGCCACTAGAACTGCCTCAACCTAGCAAAATAGTAAACCAAAAGCTATACTGGATTCCTAGAGGCATTGCAGAAATTAGTGCTACCATCAAGGATTTGAAGGATACAGGGGTGGTGATTCCCACCACATCCCCATTCAACTCTCCTATTTGGCCTGTACAGAAAACAGATGGATCTTAGAGGATGACAGTGGACTATCATAAATTTAACCAGGTGGGGACTCCAATTGCAGCTGCTGTCCTAGATGTGATATCATTACTTGAGCAAACTAACATGTCCCCTGGTACCTGGTATGCAGCTTTTGATTTGGCAAATGCTTTTTTCTCAATTGCTATTAGTAAAGACCACCAGAAACAGTTTGCTTTCAGCTGTCAAGGCCAGCAGTATACCTTCACTGTCCTGCCTGCTCAGGGATATATCAACTCTCCAGCCCTATGTCATAATGTTGTCCGCAGGGATCTTGATTGTCTCACAAGACATCACACTGGTCCATTATATTGATGATATCATGTTGGTAGGACCTAGTGAGTAAGAAGTAGCAAAGACTCTAGACTTATTAGTAAGGCATTTGCATGAGAGAGGATGGGAAATAAATCCAACTAAAATACAAGGTCCTTCCACCTCAGTGAAATTTTTAGGTGTCCAGTGGTGCGGGGCATGTTGAGATATCCCTTCTAAAGTGAAGGATAAGCTGTTGCATCTGGTGCCTCCTATGACCAAAAAAAGAGGCACAACGCTTAGTTGGTCTTTGGATTTTGGAGGCAACACATTCCTCTTTTGGATGTGATACTCCGGCCCATTTACCGGGTGACCAGAAAAGCTGCTAGTTTTGATAGGGGACCAGGACAAGAAGAGGCTCTGTGTCAGGTCCAGGCTGCTGTGCAACAAGCTGCACTACCACTTGGGCCATATGATCCAGCAGATCCAATGGTGCTGGAAGTTTGCGTGGCAAATAGAGATGCTGTCTGGAGCCTTTGGCAGGCTGCTATAGGAGAATCACAGTGTAGACCCTTAGAATTTTGCAGCAAAGCCCTGCCATCCTCGCAGATAACTACTCCCCTTTTGAGAAGCAGCTTTTGGCCTGCTACTGGGCTTTAGTAGAGACTGAATGCTTAACCATAGGCCATCAAGTTACCATGAGACCTGAGTTGCCTATCATGAGCTGGGTATTGTCTGACCCACCAAACCATAAAGTTGGGCATGCACAGCAGCACTCCATAATAAAGTGGAAGTGGTATATACAAGGTAGGGCTTGAGTGAGTCCCAAAGGCACGAGTAAGTTACATGAGGAAGTAGCCCAAATGACCATGGTCACCACCCCTTCCGTGTTACTTTCTCTTTCCCAGCCCGCAGCTTTGGCCTCTTAGGGAGTCCCTTACAATCAGTTGACTGAGGAAGAGAAAACTTGGGCCTGGTTTACAGATGGTTCTGCACAATGTGCAGGTACCAACTGCAAGTGGACAGATGCAGCACTACAGCCCCTTTCTGGGACATCCCTGAAGGACACAAGTGAGGGGAAACCCTCCCAGGGGACAGAACTTTGAGCAGTGCACTTGGCTGTTCATTTTGCTTGGAAGAAGAAATGGCCAGAGGTGCATTTGTACACTGATTCATGGGCTGTTGCCAATGATTTGGCTGGATGGTCAGGGACTTGGAAGGAACGTGATTGGAAAACTGGTGACAAAGAAGTCTGGGGAAGAGGTGTGTGGATTGGCCTTTTTGAGTGGGCAAAAAACATGAAACTTTGTGGGTCCCATGTGAATACTCACCAGAGGGTAACTTCAGCAGAGGAAGATTTTAATAATCAAGTGGATAAGAAGACCCGCTCTGTGGCTAATGCTCAGCCTCTTTCCCCAGCCATTCCTATCATTGCCAAGTGGGCTCATGGACAAAGTGGCCATGGAGGTAGAGATGGAGGATATTCATGGGCTCAGCAACACAGACTTCCCCTTACCAAGGCTGACTTGGTTATAGCTACTGCTGAGTGCCTAATCTGCCAGCAGCAGAGATTCACACACAGCCCCCAATATGGCACCATTCCTCAAGGTGACCAGTCTGCTACCTGATGGCAGATTGACTACACTGGACCACTTCCACCATGGAAGGGGCAGCGATTTGTTTTAACTGGAATAGACACATACTCTGGATATGGGTTTGCATTTCCTGCCTGCAGTGCTTCTTCCAAAACTACCATCCGTGGACTTACTGAATGTCTTATCTACTGCCCTGGCATTCCACACACCATTGCTTCTGATCAAGGAAGCCATTTCAGAGCAAATGTTGTGCAGGAATGGGCACATGCCCATCGAATCCACTGGTCTTACCATGTTCCCCTGAAGCAGCTGGATGAATAGAACAGTGGAACGGCCTTTTGAAGACTCATTTACAGCACCAACCAGTTTCTCCCATTACCAGGATCCGTAGGTCCAGGAATCAAGGGGTGGAAACGGGAGTGGCACCACTCACTATTAGCCCTAGTGACCCACTAGGAAAATTTTTGCTTCCTGTCTCTGCAACCTCAAACTCTGCTGGTCTATAGGTTTTTGTCTCTAAAGGAGGAGTCCTGCCCCAGGGAACACAACAATGATTCTGTCTCCTGGGAACATAACAAAGATTCCATTGAACTGGAAGTTAAAACTGCCACCTGGTCACTTTGGGCTCCTCTTACCTCTGAATCAATAGTCAAAGAAGGGACTTACTGTACTGGCTGGGGTGATTGATCCTAGCTATGAAGGGGAAACAGGACTGCATCTACATAATGGGGTAAAGAAGAGTTTGCCTGGAATACAGGAGATCCTCTAGGGTATCTCCTAATACTGCCGTGTCCTATGAATAAAGTCAATGGAAAATTGCAACAACCCAATCCAAGAAGGACTAACAATGGCCCAGAATCTTCAGGAATGAATATTTGGGTCACCCCACCATGCAAAGAACCACTGCCAGCTGAAGTGCTTGCTGAAGGTAATGGAAACATGGAATGGGTAGTGGAAGAAGGTAGTGATAAAATGAACTTCGACCACATGACCAATTACAGAAACAAGGACTATAATGGTCATGAATCTTTCTTCCTTGTTTCATTATGATGGTGATTGTGTAGGTACACAAAATGAATTCTGTCTTCTTCCCCAAACTTTCCCCTCATTATATAACAAGTTGTATCCATTTCATGTCATAATATTTGAGGATGTCAAGTTTGAGAGTGAATATTACCCAAGAACTTGCACCCTATTCTGTATGGAATTAATGCGTTTCTGGTTGTACGCAGGACAGCTGAACATTGTTAGGCAGAAATATATATATATATATGCAAGTCTGTTATTGTTTTTACTTGGAGACTAAGTATGGTTTAAGGTAATGTGTATGGTTGCCGAGTTGACAAGGGGTGGACTGTGATGGTTAGGCTATTGTGTCAACTCGGCCAGGTAATTGTGCCCAGTTTTTTGGTCAAGCAAGCACTGGGCTAACTGTAATACAAGGGCATTTATGGACTTTGGTCACCATTGACTTAACTACAGTGGTAAATCATAGGTAGCTGGTTATAGTCATATCAATCAGGGAGACTGCTATCAGCAATGAGTGACGCTTAACCCAATCAGTTGAATGCCTTAAAAGGGGAAGTAATTCCAGCATCAAGAGAGAATTTCCCAGCTTACCTTTGGACAGCCAACATCTCCCAGAACTCATCAAGAACCTTCATTGGACTTTCATTGCAGCCCCTGGTTGTGGCCTGCCTGCGGAACCTGGACTTGTGCATCCCCATGACTGAGTGGGAGACTCTTAAGAGAATCACATACTATTGACAGATATCTCTTGTTGATTCTGTTTCCCTGGAGAACCCTGACTAATACACCCCATATGACTGCTATCCTTAGAAAGAGGAAATTTGGACAGAGAGGGAGGCAGAGCTTGAGCGATGCTGCCACAACCCAGGAATGCCATGACTTGCTGGCCACCCACCAGGAGCCAGAAGAGTCATGGAATAGCTTCTTCCCTCTAAGGGATGCTTGGCCCTACCTTGATTTTGGACCTCTGGTCTCCAGAACAATGAGATGATAAATTGCTGTTGTTTAAGCCAACTAGTCTGTGGTACTTTATTACAGCCACCCTGGCAAACTAAAACAACCAGTCTCCTTCATGTTCCTTAACTCTGTCATGCTCCCTTCTACCCAGGGACTTTGCACATGTCAGTGTCTTCCCCGGTGTTCCCCCCATGCCATTGACCAATATAGCAGGATGGATTTTCTTCACACACAATCTTCGTGGAGGCTGGTACTACCTCCTAAGACTAAGGAGCTAAAAGGAAACCTTTTTATTGAGGGTGGGAAGGAGAAGACACTCAACATAGTAAGGTGGGCTGGAAATATCCTCGTGAGGTTTCTCTTCCCGTAAGAATCTGATTTGGTTTTTAGAGACTCCACTTTCCTCCTCCTCACAGAAACCAGACCTCTGTGAGGGACCCTTCTCTCCCCCAACCCCTCGTCCTACCTCAGGATCTGAAAGCACCACCCTTCCTACACCTCCTGGCCAGCATTGGAACCATGAAGAACTGAGAATGGCAACACTCCTGTGGGAAGCTGGTGGGAAGGGGAGATGGGACCTCTGACAGTGGGAGGGCAAAGGGGCTGGAAGGACCCCACTGTTGGTGGTGGTGGAGGAGGGTCTGAGAGCTGCTCTCAGCTGACCACGGGGTGATAGCTTGATGTGCCCCCAGCATCTGGGACCAAGTTTCCACACCTGTGGAGAGAATTCAGGAATGAGCAAGATTATCTGATATATGTGATTAATGAATGAAAATGAATTAATCAGTGAATCAATGAATATTTCTGCACCCAACCTATCATTTCCTCTGGCTGGAGCAGCCTTTCTCATCTGTCCCCTTGGCAAACTCCTGCTCAAGCCCTCTAGATGCAGCTCCAATATCACCTTCTTCATTGTCTCTCTAAGATTGGAAGTGTCTATGCCCCATTCCAGTTGTGAGCTTCCCAGTGTGGCACCTGGGTGAGACTATTCACCCAGGTGCCCCACCTTCTCCTAGCCAAGGGGCAGGAAGCTCAGCCAATCAAGGCTCTGGATCTTGAGGGGCGTGGTGCAAGGATGAGAAGCCAGATGGGATGGATCCTTCCTTTGGTTGTTGCACTTGGGGTGGGGGGGGTCCCTGCAGCCTAGCGGTCCCAAGCATGGCTCTGCAGGCTCCTGTCCATTCCCTGAGCTACACAAAATTCCCTCCCCTCTCCCCACCCGACACCTTCCCTTTTTTTTTTTATTAATATCTATTTTATTTATTCCCCCCCGCCCCCTTTGTCTGCTCTCTGCATCCATTTGCTGTGTGTTCTTCCGTATCTGGTTGTATTCTCATTAGGTGGCTCTGGGAACCCATCCTGGGAACTTGCGGAGTGGGAGAGAGGCAATTACTCTCTTGTACCACCTCAGCTCCCCTGTTCTGCTACATATTCTTATTTTCTCTCCTCTGTGCCTCTTATTGCGTTACCTTGCTATGTCAGCTCTCTACATCGGCTGGCACTCCTATGCGGGGTGGTTTTCCGCCCGAGGCGGCATTCCCATAGAGGGCGGCACTCCTGCACAGGGCCGCATTCCTACATGGCCCAGCACTCTGCATGAGCCAGCTCACCAAGTGGCCAGCTTACCCTCACCAGGAGGCCCTGGGCATTGAACCCTGGACCTCCTATGTGGTAGATGGGAGCCCAACTGTTTGAGCCACATCCATTTCCCACATTCCCTTTTTTGGTATTCGCCAATGTTGATTCTGTTGTTTGCAACTGAGGACACGCCACCTGTGTCTTGGGCATCTGGGTGTCCCTCAGAGCCTGGGGCTTGCTGAGCTGAGGGCCAGGAGTGGTGTGCCAGGCAGTAGCTGCATGAACTTGGAAGGGAGGCCCTGGAGGGCAGGGGTCATCAACACAGATTCCTAGAGAAGGAGGGGCTTGAGGGAGGGCTGGAGGGATCCTGGAGGGCCACAAGGAAGGCAGTCTGCTGGGGAGGGGGCTTGTCAGGATTGTCCAGCAAAATGGATAGGACCAGTGGGACAGGAACAGAGGGACCTGGCTGAGGAGGGGTGGGATGTGGGGAGATGAGCTTGGGAGGGACCCAGGGGGCTGGATCATGGAAAGCCGTGAATCCCAAGGTGAGCACCTGGGATTTCTTCCTCCAGTCACTGAGGAGCATGGAGGGTTTGGGAGCCTTGGAAGGGCCGAAGGAACCTGGGAGGGCTGAGAAGAGGTGGAGTGCCACCATCAGGACTTGGACAAATGTCACATTTGTCTGGCATGGGGCTTAGGACTGGGGACACGTGCCCGTCTCCCTTCCCCCTATGCCCTCAGATCTTCCACCCACAGAAGAAATGCCCCTCCCAGCTCCTGCTACAGCATCTTATTGCCAACAGACTTTCCTGACAGGGAGAGGCTGGGGTCCCATCTCCACCTCCCCCAAACCCACGATGGGTTCTGGCTGTGAGCTGCTCCCGCTCAGCAGGGGTCTGGGCGCCTTCTGCCTTGAGCGCCATCCCAACCTCCTCAGCCCCTCTAGGTTGCTAGGAAATCCACCAGCGGGTTCTCAGGAAAGTCAAAGTCCGTCTGCAGCAGCAGCAGGTGTCCCTGGAAGGAGGGGTCGGGGGAGAGCAGCAGGCCACCAGGGAGTGAGCCCGTCTCCCTAGAGCCAGCAGTCACCCCCAGAATGCTGCCGAAGCCTCGCTCCCCTGGAAACGGGGGCTTTTGGGGGTCTTTGTATGCACACCCCGAGTGATAGTCTCAGAGCTGATGATTTTGAAGAGTCCAGGCCTCGGTGCTGGTGAAGGCTGTAAGTGGGCACCACTTGAGCCCTGGCAGGGAGAGCCCCCCAGTCAGCTGTCCCCTGGGATCAGGGTCAGCCCCAGGCTCGTGGCACCTGGGCATCCTACGTTGGGGCCTCTTTGGACCAATATTCCATCAATGTTTCCTTGGATCTAGAGGCAAAGCAAGTGTTCCTGGGCACGGGTCCCTGGCAGCAGGACTCCTGCTCCCCTGCCCCGAGTTGTTCTGCTCTGCCCAAAACTTGAGCATCCGTGTGGCCAAAGCCTATAGGTAGCTGGATCTCCCCTGCCAGGAGGGAAGTTAGGGAGCACGTGCCATCCTCGGGGCCACCCGCGGGTCACTGCTCACACCAAGGAGCTCATCAGAGCGTTCTTTGCAACCATCCACAGCGCGGTCTCCCAGCAAGGAGTTCTGGTAACAGCGTCATCCGTCTCCTTAGTGTTAGTTCCATGGCACAGATGGGGAAAATTGAGGCCAGCGTGTCCAGATACCTGGCCGGGGAGATTCCAGCTGAGTGCTTCACACACTCCTCCCCTCCTGGACCGAAGCTAGGTGGACAAGGAGAAATCTAAACTGAAGGCAAGGCCAGCTCAGTGTGCCCTGAGGGGAAGGGAGCAGCCACCGCTCACTGGTGCCTTCTGGAAAACACACCCCTGTGACCGTGCCTGAGAGCTCACCTCTGATGGCCAAACATCCTACAGTGTCAGGGTCAAAGAGGAATTTGGAGATCATCAAGACCAGCACTCTCATTTTACAGAAGCAGGTCTTTGGCCTCCCAGCCCAGGGCTCTTTCTGCCACCTCAGGGTGCCATAAGGAGGCCTGTGTCCTCGGTGGAAGGGCCATCCCTTGGGCAACAGAGATGCCACCCTCCAGGTAAACCGGGAACAGGGGCCTGTGCCTCTGGCCAAGCCACTGGCCTGGGTGGTCATCAGCAAGGAGAGGTGCCTTGAAGGAAAGGGACCCAAGACTGATAAATTCTGATGGCTGGAGAGTCAGAGGTGCTTGGAGCTCTGCCTGGGAAGGGCCTAAAAGGAGAAGCGAGCACCTCCCTGCTGAGCGTGACCTCAGGGATGCCTGCCGTGGTGCCCATGGACCTGCCACCCAGAAGCTCCCAGGGAGTGCTCCCCACGAGCAAAGCAGCGAGCCAGGGGCCGTGGGATCCTGGCCCCCAACCCACCCCTTTCCTCCTGACTTCCGGACTGTGCCTCTCCCGATGGTCCCTCCTAGGTCCTGGGGAGGGCTGGGACAGAGGGAAACTGAGGCTTAGGAGGGGGGCGGCTGGCCAGTACTCTCCTGCACCCCCTCTCACTCCACATTCCTAGGAGCCTATTTGTGCAACTCAAGGCTTCTTCCCACGGACAGCAGGGAGAAGGGCTGCCAGAGAAAGGCGAGGGGCCCTCTGGTCTAATTTCCTTTGTTCCTGTTACCTGCTTTCTTTTAGGTCCTCTATCTGCTTTCTTAAAGGCTTGAGGTCCTGCAGGGCTTGTTTCTCCCAGTCTACCTAAGACCACTGACCTCGGTTGAATTGGAAGCCATCTTCAGGTCTATCCTATAGCCAAAAAGAGATGAGAGCTTGGCTCTACTGTGGCTCCTGTAGAAGTAATTCTGGGAAGAACTCTGAAGGTCTCTAACATTTAAGACCTTCCTTGCGGGAGCCCTTTGGAGCACTCTATTGAGACTTCCCAGACCACGCTCAGGTGGTCCCTTCCTCCAGCTCTGCCCTCCCTCTGCTCTTCACGGTGCCTCTTCCTGCTAAGGAAGACTCTGTGCAGGGAGCTTAGCCCCCTGCAGGCAGGCCTTGGCCCGGCAGGGACGGAGCCACGTCTCCCCAGCAACCCCAGGCCGGCAGCGGGTACCAGATGCGCCAGGGAGAGATGGGCCGGCTCGACCACTCCTCCCTCTCTCAAAGTCGAGGGGCTAAGAAGAGCTTCTTCTGGCTCTAGATGGTGAAAGAAACCAGATCCTTTGTGACTGGGGTCCTCCTGCAACAGAGAGCAATCCCCCCAGCCCAGACCCCTGGACTGTGGGGAGCAGTGGGCCCCGGGAATCATGGCATCAGGCTTGGCTACTGACCTTTGGAAAACTAAGGGAAGTTCCCTCAGCACCTGCAGCTTTGGGGTAGGCCCCGAGAAGTCGCTCCTGGTTTCTAACTTAGCCACATCCCCAACCTCTCTTTCCTTATTGGTCAAAACGAGCTTGGACCAGGATTTCCCCACAGAGCTCACTTCCTCAGACTCTGATGTGAAACTGTCATCAAGGCAAGATGAGAAAGAAAAAAAAGACAAGATGAGGCTTGATCTGCTGACAGCTTGATTTCTCTGCATTTTCACATGTGGAGAGCCAGTATGTTAGATTGGCGCTACTCCCTGTGCCAGTAGAAATGTAAATTCTGCGGCCCCACCCCAAGCCTGACAAATCAGAAACTCTGGAGGTGGGCCTGGATATCTGTGTTTTAACAACCCCTCCAGGTGATGCTGAAGCATGCCAAAGTCTGAGACCCACTGCAGCAGATAGCTTTCCAATCCCTTCTTCATTCTGAGTTAAAAGTTGCAGCAGCACCTTTTCCTGGCCACCCACTGTCTTTTTCACAGCACCATAGCATCATCAGACTATAGGCGTCATGAGGCCAGGAAGTGCCTGGGCCTGGCCTAGGGTAAGAACTCAACACATATTTGTTGAATATAAACAAGCAAACAAACAAGAAAATAGAAGGGCCTAGAGGCAGAATGCACACATGTGACTTATGACCCTGAGCAACTCCTGCTGGTTCTTGACTTCTGGGCTATGAAGGGGTGGGGCCAGCTGACCCCCGAGGGCTGCTTCTGCTCTGTGCCATTCCAGAGGGGCTCAGATTGGTGCCCCCCAAACCAGCTGCCCTACCCCAGCACCAGCCACGTCCTCTCCCTTTCCTGCCCACCCACCCCGAAGCCTTCGGTGGCTTCTATTGCCACCTTCTGGCCTTCAAGACCCCACAACATGATCTCAACATACCTCCTTCACCTGCCCTCCGACGCCTCCAGCCAAAAAGGACCCCCAACCCTTCCCCAGCCCCCTCCCCAAATCCTATCTATGCTCTTCCCCCAGCCAGGACCCCTTTCCCATCACGTTCTCCCTGCCCCTGGAGATCCCATCTGGAAGCATTCCCTTTGGTTTCTTTTTTTTTTTAAGATTTATTTATTTTATTTATTTCTCCACCCCCCCCCCCCAGTTGTCTGTTTTCTGTGTCTGTTTGCTGCATGTTTTTCTTTGTCTGCTTCTGTTGTTGTCAGGAGCATGGGAATCTTTATCTTGTGTTATCTTGCTGTGTCAGCTCTCCGTGTGGGTGGCGCCATTCCTGGGCAGGCTGCACTTTCTTTGGCGCTGGGTGGCTCTCCTTAATGGGGCGCACTCCTTGCACGTGGGGCTCCCCTACGTGGGGGACACCCTTGCATGGCAGGGCACTCCTTACATGGGCCAGCTCCACATGCGTCAAGGAGGCCCGGGGTTTGAACCGCGGACCTCCCATGTGGTAGACGGATGCCCTGTCCACTGGACCGAGTCTGCTTCCCATCCCTTTGGTTTCAATACACAGAAATACTGGGTAGCACAGATTTCTAAACACGCTTATGGACACAGCCAAACTCAGAAGCAAGAAGGGAGGGCTTCAGGAGCCAGAAACAAGAGGAGACCCTTAGAAGAGGCAAGTGGGAGGTGGGGTGTAAAGCCCCTTAGAGCAAAACGAACTGCTGGGTATGAGTGTTTGTTATAGTACTCTTAACTTTTCACATTTTTAAATAACAAAAAAAATAAGTAAATAAAATAATCCAAAATGTTAAAAGATTTTTTTAAAAAGCTCAATGCAATATGGATTCCTATATGGGATCCTGGAACAGAAAAAGGACATCAGGGGGAGGGGAAGGGGAGAAAATAAATAAATAAATAAATGGTGAATAAAGCCCAAGTGCAGTTAATTATCCTGGAGCCACTTGGTTCTCCTTGTTGTGACAAATGCTCCTGATTCTGGAAGCAGGGGAAACTGGGTGAGGAGGATATGGGAACTCCTTCTACTACTGTTGCCACTTTTCTTCAAATTTGAAATGCTCCCCAAGTAAAATGTGTATTAAAAATAATAGCAGGAAGCGGACTTGGCCCAGTGGTTAGGGCGCCCACCCACCACATGGGAGGTCCACGATTCAAACCCGGGACCTCCTTGACCCGTGTGGAGTTGGCCCATGCACAGCGCTGATGCACGTAAGGAGTGCCGTGCCACGCAGAGGTGTCCCCCACATGGGGGAGCCCCACGCGCAAGGACTGCACCCCGTAAGGAGAGCCTCCCAGCGCAAAAGAAAGTGCAGCCTGCCCAAGAATGGCACCGCACACACGGAGAGCTGACACAACAAGATGACGCAACAAAAAGAAACACAGATTCCCGTGCCGCTGACAACAACAGAAGCCGACAAAGAAGACACAGCAAATAGACACAGAGAACAGACAACCGGAGCGGGGGGGAGGGGAAGGGGAGAAAATAAATAAATAAATCTTTAAAAAACAATAATAATGATAGAACACCGTAAGGAAAGGCATCCTAGTGTCCACAGCAGGAGTCTCTAGAGGGCACGAGGCTACAGGTGAATGTCATTTTCTTCTTTTTTTTCTATTTTCCGTGATGTGCCTGATTACTTTTGCCTGTAGGTTTTATTGTATTAAAAAATATTGAAGATATTTAAAAAGGCACTAGGAGTAATACTGATCCTCAATTCCTGAGTTACAATTCTAAAATCAAACTCCAAAAACCACAAGTTTTTTCCTTTAGTTTGTCAGCAAAACCTGGTTATTTGGGTGGGACATGATTTAGAGTCTTTATTTTCTTGCTTTAGGGGAATGTTCATTTGCTGCAGAAATATCGATGTGTTTGATTGTGAGGTGCCCCCCAGACCCCATGTGGGTGCTTGCCAGAGTATCCAGTATGCACACACACCATACTACTTGTCTAAAATTCACTGATTCTGAATTTGGAAACTCAGGTGGATATGGACAGGGGGTGAGGACCTGTGCAATAAACTCACTCGGTGTAAGAGAGAAAATACTACCCAAAGGGCCACGTCTCCCCATGTGCACCCCTCGTCACTGGCATCATGTGATTTTGATCATTAGAAGGAAAGCTGCAGAAGTGGATGAGGTGAAGGTTTCAGAGGCGCCAGGGCCCCACCCCAGATGGCCCGTCTTTGGCCCTGTTCCCTGCCTCCACCTATACCCACCTCACCTCTTTAAAGTATAAACCACAGAAAGCGGCCTGTCGCGGCATGGGAAGAGGAATTCCACCGTCGTGGAAGAAGTGACCATGATGCCCGTTTTGACAGGGGATCTTGGGCATCTTGAGGCAGGGGACAGGTACTTGGGCCTTGCTGTGGGGAGAGGGAGATGCCGGAAAGCTGAGAGACAGAGGTCCATGGCCAGGACCAAGGACTGTCAGAAGAGCTGTGGCCACTGTCCCCGGAGAAGGCAGGGATGGCGCCAACTTGGGCTCCGAGGTGGGGAAAGAAGAGGCTGCGCGGGTAGTGGCTCAGGCCCCACGCTGGCCTCTGGAGCGCTGGCCACGCCCCCTCACTAATTGTCCTGTGACTTGGGCACGAGGCCTGTCCTCTCGGGCCCTTGGTTTCCTGCCTGTGTAACAGTGAAGCTATTCCTTGTCCTGCCCACCTCTTAGGATGGGCGAAGGATGCCTTCATGCAGCCTTCTGTGCCTCACCTTCTTCATCTGTAAAATGGGCATAATGATAGGGCCTACCTCAAAGGGTTGTTGTGAGGACCGAAAGAGATAATCGGTTCAAAGATCTTACAACAGAGTCTGCTGCGTGGCATGCTCCAAAAGCTGCTGCTGTTGACTTTATTCAGTAGTGGAGCTCTGACTATGCTTCAGCCCTGATTCCGAAGGTGGGGATACAGCAGAGAGCCATATAGACGTTGGCTCTTCCTTCAGGAAGCTCAACATGGATCAGATAATCCCAGAAATAATGTAAAGCAGCACCGAGCAGTGAGGCCCCAGGAGCCTCGAGCGGGGATCTGACCTGGTCAAGGAGGCGAGGGAGGCCTTCCCCGAGGATGAAGAGTCAGCGGAGCTAGCGGGAAAAGTTTCTGGACAAAGGGAACAGCACAGGGAAGGGTGCTGTGGAATACTGTGGCCCATAGAAGGACCCAGAGGCAGCCGGTGGGGCCGGGAGTGTGGCATGAGATCGCCTGGGCAGGTCTGTGGGACCTGACATCTGTAGCCTTTTGCGCTGAGCCCAGGGAGACCCCTTCCCACACAGACAATTCAACTGGTGGATACATCACAACAAAAGGTCTTTTAAAATACATAGCCGAGGGGAGCAAGATTTGGCTCTAGTGGCTGAGCGCCTGCTTCCCATGTGCAAGGTCCTAGGTTCAATCCCCAGTACCTCCTAAAAAATAAAATAAAAAAATAAAATACATAGCTCAGCTCAAAAGAAAGAAAGGGACAATCCCAGGAACCAAAGAAGGGCAAATAAAACCCACAACTGTAAGCAAGGGGGTCTGGAGAGGAAGGGGCCTGGAGTTGGTTCCAATCACCCTGCCCTGGAGTCCTAACACCATAGGAGGGAAAGGAGTGCAACGAGGAGGTGAGATTAAGACTAGTCCTCTCTGTGAAAAAAAGACTAAAAGCTCACCCACCAAGAGAAGCCACAGGAAGCCACAGGAATGTTGGGGTGGGGTTGAGAAGCACAAGTTGAAAACCCAAACCCAGGAGCATCCAGCCCAAAGCATGTATTTATACCACCAGCATGGTACAGGACTTCCTGAGTTGAAACAATAACCCAAAAACACATCCGGACTAACGAATGGTAAGTTTCTTTGGGGTCCCCTCTAGGAACAAATGCAAAACCACTCTCAAAGGACATTTTGGTAATCAAGAGAGCAGGGTAAGTCCACAGAAAAACCAAACCACTAAAGAAAGAACGAGCTTACAAATACAGCCTACACAAGGAAACCATCCACCATGAGAGAGCTGGCAAACACAACAAATAAGTGGATGAGTACCCCAAGAATCTGACATAGTAGAACAATCTGGAAGAAGCTATCAAATAACTCTGCCTTAAAATGATTAAATAAATAGAAGCCATAATTAAGTGGCAGGACTTGGGGGAAGGAGGGGGAGTTAGATTTGAAAATGAACTAAATAGAATTCCTTTTTTTTTCTTTTTTTTAAAAGATTTATTTATTCATTTCTCACCCCTCCCCCGCCCCCCCGACCCCAGTTGTCTGTTCTGTGTCTATTTGCTGCGTCGTCTTCTTTGTCTGCTTCTGTTGTTGTCAGTGGCATGGGAATCTGTGTTTCTTTTTGTTTCATCATCTTGTTGTGTCAGCTCTCCATGTGGGTGGCACCATTCCTGGGCAGGCTGCACTTTCTTTCGTGCTGGGCGGCTCTCCTTATGGGGCACACTCCTTGCACGTGGGGCTCCCCTACACGGGGACACCCCTGCGTGACAGGGCACTCCTTGTGCACATCAGCGCTGCACATGGGCCAACTCCACACGGGTGAAGGAGGCCTGGGGTTTGAACCACGGACCTCCCATGTGGTAGATGGACGCCCTAACCACTGGGCCAAGTCCGCCTCCTAAATAGAATTTCTAGAAATAAAAACATTGATATTGAAATGAAAACTTCAGTGGATACATACACAGATTAGGCACAGTGGCAAAAAGAATTAGTGACTTGAGAAAGATATGGGAAGAATCCAGAATAAGCATAAAGATATAAAGAGAAAATTTGACAGAGCATCTAAGAGACATAGATGATGGAATGAGAATACCCAATATATGTCTAAAGGGAATTCAAGAAGTTGAGAACAGAGAAAAGATGAGGAGGCAATAATTGAAGAGAAATTTCCAGAACTGATGACAGACATCAACCTTTAAGCTGAACAATCACACTTGGCCCCAAGCAGGATGCATAAAACTAAATCCACACCTGGTGGAGAAACTGCTGAACACCCCAAAACAAAGAGGAAATCTTAAAAGCATCTTTAGGGAAACAACTAGATTGAGAGATAGACAGGAGCCAGAGAATGTAGGAGCCAGGAGATCATGTCAGGCAATTCTGTCTTTATCTTTAGAATTTGATTCTTGATCCTTGATGAGTTTTAAACAGGCAGGCAAATGATCCATTTTGATTCTTAAAAAGATTATTCTGGCCACTGTGGAGGGGTAGATTGTAGGGCCCTCGGGATGTGGAGAGACCCACTAGGAGGCTGAATGAGGGTCCCCATATGGGATAATGCTGGCTTAGGGCGGAGACGGAGACAGAGAAGGGGACAGATTCCAGAAGTAGTTAGGACATACAATGAACAGGACTCAGTAACGCGAAGAGGGAAAAGAGTGGACCAAGGCGCACCTAAGGTTGTGAGCTGCATGCTTGGAAGGAGAGGGGGAGACATCCACAGAGCCAGGGGTGGCTGCAGAGGGCAGAGCTGAGGCTCAGGGGGACAGAAGGAGCATCCTCTAGCAGAACCGGGGGAAGATGATAGGGCGTCGTGGGGTGGTGAGAGGGCAGGCCTGGGGCAGGAAGACGGGGGCGCAGTTCTATCGACACACTGCCCAGCTCGGTGGGAGGGAGGAGGACAATCTGTTTGTGGGAGGCGGGCAGGGGGGCAGCTGGAGATTTCAGGATGGTAGGGAAGGACTGAAGTTGACCGGAAAGCTGAGGGGGGTTTGCCCGGAAAGCATGGGAACCCATTCAAGGTGGGGGAATCTTGACTTCTTAATGCAGGGGTTCTTAACCTTTTGTGTTCCATGGACCCTTTGCCAGTCAGGTGAAAACCACGGACCCTTGCTAAGTCCACTATACTGTGCAGTATTTAATGAATATATCACACATGTACCAACACGTCCCCACAAGAGTAATGTTGTTTTGAATTTCAATTCACGCTCACGGGCGCCTTGTTAAGAACCCCTGTTTAATGAAACCTTGCATCGAGGAGTGGGTTTAGGGACCTCCCTGCCACAGGGCAGAGCAGGCACAGGTCGTGAGCCCCGAAAGGCACACCCGAGGTGGCTCTGGAATCAGGGAGCGCGTCCTCTCGCTGGGCCCTCTGGCCTGGGGCGTGCCCATCCCACGGGGGTTGGAGCCACACAGCTGGCTCAGCCCAGTCCTGCCATAGAATGACTACAAGATCCAGGGCTTCTCTGAGTCTGTTTCCCTGCATGGAAAATGGGGGTCATAAAAGTGTCTCCCTTGTAGAGGGTAGCTGTGAGCTCTGGGTAAAGTAAGGCCCAGAAAGCGCACCCTAACCCTAACCCTAACCCTAACCCTAACCCTAACCCTAACCCAAACCCTAACGCTAACCCTAACCCAAACCCTAACCCTAACCCTAACCCTAACCCTAACCCTAACCCTAACCCTAACCCTAACCCTAACCCTAACCCAAACCCTAACGCTAACCCTAACCCAAACCCTAACGCTAACCCTAAGCACTCTGCTCAGTTCCTGACAACGGGCCGGAGCCTGGTGTTAGCTACTGTAATTGTTGGCAGCGGCGTTGCTGTCCTGATCGGCTGTGGGGTCCTCCCGAAGTGAGAGCACGACTGGGGTGGCCATGAGATCAAACCCAAAGGAAGAGTTCCTGGTGGGTGCTGAGGTCTCCAGCACTGCCCAGAGAAAGATGGAGAAGGGGTAGCAGCGGGTGGGACGTTCAGTCCTCGGAGGAAACTTCGCATGGAGAGGGTGAGCATCAGCGAGCGAGCCCCTCCCCAAACCCAACTCCCACCCTGGGACAAGCTCTGAGATGCTCGGGGCGGGGTGTGGTGAGGGGAGCCCGATCAGCATCAGCAGGCTTGGCTTCTGCTCCACCATGCACAGGTTGCTTGTCCTTGGGCAAGTCCCTTCTCCTCTATCGGCCTCAGTTTCCCCACTGACTCGATAGGAATGGTCTAAAAACCACAGCACCTTTAACATAGCATGAGGTTGAAAGTGCAGGCTTTGGAACCCCCTCTTAGGAGGTGTGCGACCTCAGGCCTGTCACCTACTCTCTCCGACCTTCAGTCTTATTTTTTGCAAAACGGAGGTAAGAACAGGGCTCGCCTCACAGGGTGAGTGCAGCAAAGATAACTGCAACACAAATATTAATGTCAGCTTACATTTATAGCACACACCTGTGCACCAAGCTTTGTACCCACGTTAAAGCCCCCGGCACAGCCGCCCCAGCGAATGCTGGCCTTGAGCGTGATTGCTCCAGCTTAGACGGTCCTCGGCCCCTTTGCCCACCTCCACACACGTGTGCACACACACGTACACAATGCACACAGGCGTGGCTTCCCAGGAGCCTGGCGCTCCCCACTCACCTTGAACTTGTCTCCCAGGAGGCTCAGCATGAGGCGGTCATCCTGGAAGACAGTCTTGGCCAATGAGCCGAGGACTTGCTCAGAGAACCAGAAGTACAGCTCGTGGGAGAAGGGGGGAAGAAAGAGGGCCTCTGAGAATTTCTTGCAGATGATGTGACCCTGGGCAACATGGGGGTGCTGGCTGGGTCCCCGCCCTTCCCGTGCGTCCCTGCTGGACTCAGGAGCCAGCGTCAGGGAGACCAAGAAGCCCAGCCCAGAGTACATATGGGGAAACTGAGGAAGAGCTGCACTCAGAATGAAAGGCTTTTCTCAGCTGGCCTTTCATTCATTCCACAAACATCTCCTGGCCTACTATACGCCATCCACTGAGGTGGTCCCCACCCTCGTCAGAGCACCGGGTGACCACAGCCCCTCCACGCTCACATCTCCACCCTGCCTGACCCTTAGCCCTTGGCAGCCCAAATCAGAAAACCAAGTTCACTGCTCAGGGGTCTGTGAACGGGCTTCAGGAGTGTCTGCAAGGCCTTGAAATGATCATTTTCTACATTTTTCCGGGGAGAGGACCCATCCCAGAGCTGACTGATGTTACCTCAAGTCCAATTCTCTCCATCATTCACCTCAAGTCCAGTTCTCTCCATCGTTCACCTCAAGTCCAGTTCTCTCCATTGTTCTCACGGTACCCAAGTTTTAGCTGTGCTCATGGCTCTCGGGATGGATTTCTCAGCTTCTCTTGCAGCACTTACAGTCATGTGACCAATTTCTGGACAATGGGACATGAGCAGAAGAGATGGGAGCCGTCAGGCCCTTAAAAGGAAGGGCCCCCACCCCAGTCCTTCTCCCAGGACTGGGAGTGGAGGTGGTGGGGGGCCGGGCCATGCGGGTGAGGGCCACACCCTGGGGATGATGGAGCCTGGACCCCTGCATGGGAGAGGGAGATAAATGACTACCTTGTAATTTGGGGTCTCTTTGTTACAGCAGCAGAACCTATATCCTAAGGTAATAGACCTGGAGGGCGTGACTTCCCTGGGTCACTTCCGGAGAGGATGATGAAAGCCAAATAAGGCCTTGTAGCAGTTTGATATTACTGATGAATTCCAAAAAGAAATATTGGATTATGTTTGTAAACTTATCTTTTCCTCTGGGCATATTATATTGGATTCAGAGGTTTACCTGATTAAGTCATCAGTAGGGCGTTGAGCCCCCAACCTTGGTGGGTGGGGACTCACAGATAAAAGGCATGGCAAAGGACAGGGTTGAGGGTTTTTGATGTTGGTGTTTGATGCTGAAGCCTTAAGCTGGAGCCCCAGGAAGAGAGACAGAGCCGTTCACCTGATAGTCTACAGCTAACCTTGAGGAGAGAGGCAAAGCCTAGAGAACCTCATCATCTACAGCTGACCTTGTGGAGAAAACAGAGGTGCTGAGCCCAGAGGAACCCAGGAAGCCTGAACCCTCGCAGACGTCAGCAGCCATCTTGCTCCAAATAGACTTTGGTGAGGGAAGTAACTTAGGCTTTATGGCCTGGTATCTGTAAGCTCCTACTCCACATAAATACCCTTAATAAAAACCAACCGATTTCTGGTAATTTGCATCGGCACCCCTCTGGCTGACTAATACAGGCCTCCAGGAGAAGGCGATGCTTTGCTGGGCCCGTCTGAGTCGGGGGCCCAAGGACCTACCCACAGGGCGGGCTCCTGGCACTGTAGGCCCTGCCCTCCTTGTGGCCCCAGGAAAGGCCCCGCAGAGGCTGCAGCAGTGCACCTCGGCCCCAGGCCGGGAGGGGGTCGGGGAGCATGTGAGGACCACATCCGAGGGGCACCCAGGAGGGCCTCCAGGCGGTGGCTTTGATGACAGGTGAGCCTGTCTGAGAAACGTCCCCTCCATGTCTCCATCCAGGAGCGGGTGGGACTCTGGAGACGGGCCTCGGGATGGGGGAAGCAGCCCGCAGGGACCCAGGAGTCTGGGTTCTGGCCCCACCTGCCCCGTGCCCCCACTCTCCTGCCCCCCAGGCAGGTGCCCTCCACCTCCAGCCCCGGTGCTCCTGGTCCGAATGGGCAGGCAGCGCTGCGCTTTCTGGGTCTCTCTTTCCCACCTTCTGCCTGTCATGCCGGAGCCCTTTCAGGGGCCCTGGGCTGGAATCCAGCTCTGCCTTCTGCCGCCTGGCCTGGGGCACCGGGGGCAGGGGCTAACCCTGCTGAGCCACCGAGGCCACGTAACTACCCAGGGCTGGGGAGCACTTCATGGGGTAATTCTAGGGGGACGGCTGAAGGCTCCCCGCGTGGGCCAGCACCCGATGGTTCCAAGCCTGACCTCTCAGGACAAACGCGGTCTCCTCCTGGATCGGATCGGGCAGCGTGCGGTGGAGGCCACCGTCCAGAACAGGGGCCAGCAGGCTTTTCTTGTAAAGGGTCGGACAGTAAATGTTTTAGGATTTGTTTTTTTTTTTGTTTTTGTTTTTAAAGATTTATTTATTTATTTAATTTCCCCCCCTCCCCTGGTTGTCTGTTCTTGGTGTCTATTTGCTGCGTCTTGTTTCTTTGTCCGCTTCTGTTGTCGTCAGTGGCACGGGAAGTGTGGGCGGCGCCATTCCTGGGCAGGCTGCTCTTTCTTTTCACGCTGGGCAGCTCTCCTCACGGGCGCACTCCTTGCGCGTGGGGCTCCCTCACGCGGGGGACACCCCTGCGTGGCAGGGCACTCCTTGAGTGCATCAGCACTGCGCATGGCCAGCTCCACACGGGTCAAGGAGGCCCGGGGTTTGAACCGCGGACCTCCCATATGGTAGACGGACGCCCTAACCACTGGGCCAAAGTCCGTTTCCCAGGATTTGTTGGTCCCACAGTCTCAGTCACAACTACTCAGCTCTGCGGGGGCCGCGTGAGAGCGACCAAGGATGACACTGGAACAAGTGGGCACAGCCGTGCTCCCAAACAACCCTTTATTTACAAGGGCAGGCAGCGGGGCGCCTTGGCCCACCCGCCGTGACCCCTGCAGCAGCACCAACATGCGCGTCTGCCCGTTTGGGGCAGGTCCCCTCCTGCGCCTCCCTCCAAGCTGCAGCAAGCGCCCCGTCCTCAGTGGAGCCACCCCTGGCCACCAGCCCCTTTTGGATTCTCGCAGCTGCTCAGGCCAATCCCCAAGAGGCCAGTTTTGCCCCGGCTTTAGCTTTTCCCACTTTCATCACGAGGGCACAGCCACAGACCTGGTTCCCAGAGAGATAAGCCAAGTTCCTGCCCCAGGGAGAGGAGCTGAGGACGGGCAGTGAGGGGCGCTAGCCACCCTGGAAGACAGAACGGGGAAGTGGACTTGGCCCAGTGGTTAGGGCGTCTGTCTACCACATGGGAGGTCCGCGGTTCAAACCCCGGGCCTCCTTGACCCGTGTGGAGCTGGCCCATGCACGGTGCTGATGCGCGCAAGGAGTGCCGTGCCATGCAGAGTTGTCCCCCGCATAGGGGAGCCCCACGCGCAAGGAGTGCACCCATAAGGAGAGCCGCCCAGCGCAAAAGAAAGTGCAGCCTGCCTAGGAATGGCGCCGCACACACGGAGAGCTGACACAACAAGGTGACACAATGACAACAACAAAAAAAGAGACAAGCGGACACAGAAGAACATACAGCAAATGGACACAGAGAACAGACAACTAGGGCAGGGGTAGGGGGAAGGGGAGAGAAATAAATAGAAATAAATCTTTAAAAAAATAAAAAGGAAGACAGAACGGCGCTCAGCCTCCCTGGCACCGCCCCCCTGCACCCCAGCTCCCGCTGGATGGCCTTCGTGGACCTCCCTCCCCACAGCGGCCCACGTCAACCATACCTGGGGCTTCACTGTCCTTTCGTTGTCCCTGTTCACTGAGCGCCACTAGGTGTTGGGGTAGGGAGAGCTGGGCACGTGCCCTGAGCCTGGCCGCCTCCTCCCCACAGGCGCAGGGCTGCACTCCCGCGTAGCGAGTGGCGGGGAGCAGGGGCTTGGGGATCTGCAGACAGCCCAGGGTCAAGTCCTCTGCGTCCACTCTCTACCTGGATGGTCCCACGTACCCCTGAGTTTTGGTTTCCTCACCCATAGAACAGGGGCCTCGGCAGCGCATCCTCTTGCCGGCTCCCAGCGCTGCCTTCCGAGGACGCAGGCGGAGACACCCTGGCCAGCCCTGCTCTGGACAGAGGTGGCCATGACGTTGGAGATGACGATGATCTCTTTGCAGACCTGGGTGGACAGAGCAAGGCGGCTCACCTGGCAGGAAAGGAGGGCGGCAGAGGGGACAGGGCGGTGCCTCCCTCCTGCTGGGGGAAGGTGGCAGTGCTGGGAACGGCACAGGAGACCGGCCACCTTGGGCACTTTCTCAGGGAAGGGCAGGGAGGGGACGTGGGTGCAGACCCCTGGGCGTGACTGGATGGCTTGGTGCTCCCTATTGCGGGATCAACCAACACTTCAGGAGCAGCTTCAGGGCACAGGAAGTGACGTTTGTGACCAGCTCCACCTTGGCCTCCCAGACCCCACCAGCCAGGCCCCTCCTGCGTCCCAGTTGGGGTCTGCCACTGACTGTGTGACTTGGGTATGTCTCTTTGCCTCTCTGAACCTCAGTGTCCTCCTCTGTTCAGTGGAGGGACTCACACCCCTTGAGAGAGGACTGGTCAAGACAAAGAGCGCCATCCTGGGCAGCAGAAGAGTGCATGGGATCGCTGGTTCTGGGGTCGCAGGGTGCTGGGTTCACTTCCTGCCCCTTGCCCCCAAGCTCCTGCTACCAAGGGCAAGCTGTGTGTCCTTAGACAAGTTACTTCACTTCTCTGAGTCAGTTTCCACATCTTTAAATTGGGAATAATAACAGCACCTGCTCAAAGGGCTGTTGTGAGGATTAAATTAGACCCCGCAACACAGTGCCTGGTGCACCTACTAGGCACGGTTAGGAATTTTATCTCTGAACTGGTGTGACTCTTAGGGTGCAAGATACACTCAGTAGATAAGAGTTTTCTCTTTTTTTCTAACCTCTCTGTGCCTCAGTTTCCCTACATAAAAAAACCGGGATAAAAAACAGAATCTCCTTCTTAGGATTGGATTGTGAGGATTCAATGAATGATTTAATGTAAAGAGCTGGGGAAAATGCTTGACGTATAGCCGGTTCTCAAAAATTGTTATTACTTTCCCCCCAAAATTTGAGGGGGTGTTGATGGAGATGGGGAGGAAATGACTCCACTGATATTCTGATCCCCCAGACTTGGCTGCCAAGGGGCCAGGGACATCCACCCCTGCTCCACTCAGGGCTCATGCTGACCGGGCAGGGTGCAGCAGGGCTGGAGGCCGCGGAGGGGCAGGGCCGGCTTAGGGGAAGAAGTCAGGCGAGTCACAGGCTGCCGACAGGCCCCCAGCGCCACGTCAGGGCCGCTCTGCCACCAGGCAGCTACCACGCACGGCCCACGGGAGCTTGGCCGGCTCCGGGTCCCTCCACCCCACGAACTTATCAGGCTGAGCCTACACTGGTGGCCCCAGAACCTTCTGCTGCGTGGTCTTCCCTCTCCGCTGTGGCGGTCCCCAGAGCCCAGCCTCCCCAGGGGGCAGGACATACACTCAACTGAGTGTTCTTCTGGAGGTGAACGGAGGAGCCGGTCTCGAAGTCCCCAGACCGCTCAATGCCTGCAAAGAGCCAGGGGCGCGGGACCCTCCGTCCCCCATGCCGGAGAGGAGCTCGTGCAGCTGAGTGGGAGTGCGTACCAGGCGCAGGCGCAGCCCAGCTCAGGGTCCCCTTGAAGATCACAGACGCCGTCTGAGTGGAGATGTCGATGGACTCGTCTCCCACCAGCACCACCCCCCTGGCGAAGGACAAGTGGCTGATCCGGATGCTGGGGAGACGGAACGGAAGGGAGAGAGGGCTTTGGCGGCCCAGGAAGGGGCAAGGGCATGAGCGTCACACCTCTGCTTGCGCAGGCAGCGCGATGCCAGAAGTCTGGTCCTGCCCTCCTGGAGCTCAGAGGCCACTGGGGAGAGTTGCCCGCGGCGATGTGGGTGGTCCAGGGAGATTATTCTGGATTGTCCAGGTGGGTCCAGTGTAATCACAAGGGCCCTGAAAAGTGGACGAGGAGGGCAGAAGGGGAGAGGCAGGAGGACTGACACGGAATGCTCAGAGAGGCAGCGCTGCCGGCTTGGAGGACAGAGGCAGGGGCCACGAGCCGAGGAGAGCAGGCGGCCTCTGAGCTGGGAAAGGCAAGGAGACGGGTCCACCCCCAGAGCAGGGGGAAGGGGTGCAGCCCTGTGTGACCCAGGTTAGACTCCTCACCTGCAGAAAGGGCTGTAAGATAAGACCTTTGCGGGACGTTTTGTCTGGGTTTGGTTTGGCTTGGTCTGATAGATCTTATTTTTGTTTATCTACTTATTTTTAGATCTTATTTTTCAGAGCAGTTTTTGGTTTACAGAAAAATTGTGCAGAAATACAGAGTTCCCTGCCCCCCTCCTGCCACACACACACACACACACACACACACAGTTTCTCCTTTGATTAACGTCTTGCCTTAGCATGACACATTCGCTGTAACTGAGGAACTAATACTGCTGTTACCAGATGCAGCATTCAGCTGCCTTCCGGCTTCTGAGCCTCATCTCCTGGCTCTGCTCAATACACTGTCATATCGGGGGTCCTTGACCCTGCTCCCGGGGACCCCGGGCTGGGCAGCTCTCTGCCTTGTGGCCTCAGGAAGGGTTGTTTTTTGTTTGTTTTTTTTGGTGGTTTTTTTCTTCTTTTAACAACAGTTTCCTGATGTGTGTTGTTCTATTCCACTGAGTTTCTGGTCGTTTGTGATGGCAGCAAATAGGAAACTAACCCAGAGGGCTTCCCTGGGAGGTGGCAGCAGAGTGGGGGGTGGGCAGGAGCTGAGCAGGACGGGGTGGGAGGCTTGGCTGGTAAGGGGGTCTCGGCCAGGACGGCCAGGGAGCAAGGACCAGAGCATGGGGACCGAGGCAGGGCGGCCGCTGGGCCTGATGGGCCCTCGCACCCCTGCACCCACGCCAACCTCCCCACGGCCCGGCTTCAGCCGGTGGAGGGCGGCGGAATGGAAGCGGCCGCCGGCCCCGAGCGGCTGTGTGGGCCAGGCGGCCGGAGAGGGCAGGACAGCCGCAGCTCAGCCCAGAGGGCCCAGAGCCACTGTGACAGGCTGTGCTGGCCACGGGGACTCACGCAGAGCCGGCTTTTTCCCTTCTCTGGTCTATTTCTTTTAGAGGGACGAGTATAAAGAATTCTCGTTGGACCCGTTATCCAGGTTCAACTCACATCAGTTAGGTGTTAGTCCTACCCCTCCCATATCCGTTCTGGACCACAGTTATCTATTTGTGAAATCTATTCTACGGCAGTCTGGGCTTACTGAATTACTGATTTATTAAGGACAACTGCTTTCAACTTTCCCAGGTACTTTTGCTGTCTCTGACTTCTTGGGACGTGTCCTCATTTGCAGAAGAAGACACTGAAGCCTAAGATCACGCAGAGCCAAGGGCTGAGCTGGCCCCGGGTGTCCCCTGCCCAGTGGCAGGAGCTTTTCTCACCGTAGGCGAAGCCGCATTCCAGCACCACCATCGCCCCCTAGTGGCCGAGGACATCCACCGCTCCACACAAGGTGTCCAGAGCGTGAAGCAGAGGGCCCCTGGGTCGTCCATTCTTAGTGGCGGGTGGGGAGGGTGGCTGTAGGACAAGAAGAAGTCCCTGCACGGGGTCTGCCCACCCTTGGACTGACAGAAACATGGACTCAGGCTCCAGGGCAGCCTGAGGGGCCAGTGAGGGGGCTGTGTCCCAGCAGCAAGCCCAAGCTTTGCGCTCAGACCTGAGTTTGAACGCGAGCTCTGCCTGCCTCGTGCGACCTCCGGCTGCTGAGCCTCACTTAGCTTCTGTGTCCTCATTTGTTAAGCAGGGCTCTTAGGGTGACGTGGCAAAGACAAAAGGATACGTGGTTGGTAAAGGTGCCTGGCCTGTAGCCTGCCCTTGCTGTGGCTATCGTCCCCAGCAAAGTCAGGGGACCACTGCCAGGAGACCTCTCTACCTTGCGTCTCCAGAGAAGACCCCCATCTGCCCTGGGCAGTGGAGAAGGGCCCTTTCAGAGTCTGAGTCTTACACAGGCTCTTGGAGCCGTGGATTTGTGCCAACAAACCCCACAGGTGCACCAGAGGGAGGTTGCAGGTGGACCAAGCATAAAGAGGTAAGAAAAGTGAAGAGGTGCTGGCACGGCCAAGTCCTCCTGCTGCCCCTCCTTGCTGGGGGCCGGGCACACGCCCCAGGCTAAGTCCAGACCCCACCTCCTCCTGCTCGCAAGCCCAGGCCCTACTCACTCGTGCAGACCGTACCTGCCCTGCCCAAGGAGCGTCTTGGCCTTCCCGCCCTGGACGCCGGGGAAGCACCTTGCTGGAAGGCTGCCTGGGTCTCCTGGGTGGTCCTCTGTGTCACTGGGGGATGGTGGGGCTGAGGCCACAGCCCCAGGCCCCAGCCCCTGCCCCACCCCCCGCCTTGGCCCTGGCTCAGCCAGCAGGGGCTGGGACGGGGCCCACTCTGGATGTCACTCTGGATGTCAGTTAATGGCTATTCTCAGGGCATGCAGATGGAGCCCTGGCCTGGCTGGAGGTCGCAGTCATGCCTTGGCCTCTGGATCCTGGTCCCAGACACAAAGGAGCCGCACGATCCTAGTCAAACGGCAGCCTGGCACTCACCCCAGCCTCACGCCGACCAGGCCGCGACCCCAGGCAAAGGGAGTCTGTAAGCCTGCGTCTCCCACTTGGGCGTATTCTGTTTTGGAGATCATTGCGTTTGGCTTTCCTACGCCCTTACTGCATGGAACAAGAGGCTGAGGCCCAGAGAGGGGGGTCACCCAGCAGTTGGTGACAAAGCCTCCCCAGCCTGGCTAGGCTGACCCCCGAACACTGCATACATACTGACCTAACCTTCACCCTAGCTCTGCTCTGAACCTTAACTTGAACCCCAGATTGACTCTGGGTCCCAGACAAACTCTAACCCCACACCTGGCTGCTGGGAGCCCGGCAGAGACCTTCTCACCTCACCTTGAAGGTGAGGGCAGGAGGGGGTGAGGATGGCGCTGCTCAGCCTTTGGGTAAAAGGTGCCCCATGGCTCTGGCCTCAGGGCTGGCTTCTGGCCACGGAGGCCCCTGGCACAGTGGGTGTCCTTGAAAGGAGCCCTTGCTGGATAGACAGAAGGATGGACAGAGAGGCAGGCAGCGGTACTTACTCCTCCTTCCTGCCCAGCCCCTCCGGCCTCCTCCTGGGCTCAGAGCCAGCCATTCGACCAGGGTACCCCATCCTCAGCTTGGGGTCCACTTTCAGTCTCCCCTAACCAACAGCACCCTTTTTGCCATCTCCCATATTATCTGGATGATCCATTATTTAATACTTTTAAAAAATTTCTTCTTATTTATTTAAACTTAAATGAAGGTATCTGAAGACAAACTTTATCTCTCATTCACCATAAATAGAAAAGAGGCCAAAATATAACGGCAGTAAAAGAAAGACATTTAATTCTTGACATAAATATTGTCCAACTGTGGCCCTAAGTTTGAGGGCTGCTGTTGCATGTAAAGTAAACCTCAATTTTTTAAAATTGTTTTAAAAGGAAGGAGATTTCATGGGTATTAGAGCTACTGCAGCGCCGATCCTTTTCCTTGCTGTAATTTCAAAGATTGAGAAGTTCTGGTCTCCTCACTGTGTTATTTCGTGGAATTTCATGCTGCATCAGGGTTCCACATGACATCATCTTGCATCCCCCCCAGAGATGGGTGTCTCCGAGTTCGGGATCTTCTGCTTTGGAGATCATCGCCTTTAGCTTCCTTAGCCCCTGACTGTGTGGAGCAAGAGGCTGAGCCCAAGGGGGAGGGAAGGCGGCCCGGGGGGCTCAGCCGTCAGTGACGCAGCCTCCCCGGTCTGGGCTTTTTATTCTCCCCCAACCTGGGGATTCGGGTCCTGGCCACTGGGGCTCCCACACCAGTTGCCTTACTTGGGGGTTCTTCCCGCTGCCCCTTCCTGGCCTGCACCCCTAGGCCCCATCCTGGCCCCTCCCAAGTGTTCTTTGCTATTCCAGTTGCTCAGAGTCAGAACTTCTTGGGTGCCTGGACCACTTCTCCCCCGTGGGTCCCCGTGACCTTGGCTTGAAGAGGCGAACGGAGGAGAGCAAATTGAGTGAGTGACCCCACATCCAGCCTGTGCTGGATGTGACGAGGGCTCAGGTGACCACAGAGAGGGAGATGGAGGCACTCACCCGGTGTCACACAACTGCAGCTCAGGAGTTCTGGGGCACATTGCTTTCTGGGGACAGGAGCCGAGGGACACGGAGACAGTGAGCATTGACCGCTCCACCGGACCCCGCCACACATGCTAAGGGACTACCAGGAGCCGGGCTGATGACAGTCATCTTTTGAAGCCCAGTCTCTGTCCCACCCACTACGGAGCACCTTCCTTGGCCGCCCCGTCCATGCCATCTTCTCCTATTCTGAATTCTCACCTGTGCCAGTCCCTCGACATAGTACATTACTCACCTTGCAGAAGCTCTTGAGCTATTACATTTTTTAAGGTTAATCATATTAGTTTTATTTTATTATTAAAATTATTTTAGGTACTGGGGACTGGGGATTGAACTCGGGACCTCGTATGTGGGAAGCTGGCACTCAACCCCTGACCCACATCAGCTTCCCTGAGTTGGTTTTCTTGTTTGTTTTGCTTGCTGTCTGTTTCTGTTTTTTTCAGGAGGCACTGGGAACCGAACCCAGAACCTCCCATGTGGGAGGCAGGTGCTCAACAGCCGGAGTCACATCTGCTCCCCATATTAGTTTTAAAAATATAAAACTGGTGCCTGCATATTTCACAAGATACAGTAAATGGGAAATCAAAGCACTTGTTCATCCTTCCATCTTAAAGCAACCTTATTTTATGGGGGGGGAGGGGATTTCCTCCTCTAGCAAGTCTTTTGTTCTTCTTAACATTCATTTTTTCAACAAATACTTATTGTTCTTCTTAACATTTATTTATTCAACAAAAACTTATTGAGTATCTCTGGCATGCCAGGCAGGGATGTAGAGGTGGGGGAACAAGACAGCTACTGTGCCTCCTCTCATGGGCCCACATCCGAGTGGGAGATAGTGGTGGGCTGGGGTCATGTATGGTGGGCTCGCCCCCCACCTCCCAGAACTAGGAGGTGACATGGCCATTTGGTGAATAATACCCTCTGTCCCCTGAGCTCTTACTGTGGGCCTGCTAACTGTGAGCTCCTGAGCTGGGATCGTGGCTGCGTTATATCTTCATAGAGTAGGTGCTTGGCACATAGTAGGTGCACAATAAATTCTTGTTGAGTGAAGAAACGCTAGGCTCTGCACTGAGTTCTTCACACACTTTATCATATTCTGTTCTCACAATGACCCCACATGTAGCTGTTGTCAGTTATCTCCATTTTATTTTTATTTATTTATTTTTAAAACATTTATTTTATTTATTTCTCTCCCCCCTCCCCCCCTTGTCTGCTCTCTGTGTCCACTTGCTATGTGTTGTGTGTCCACTTGCACCCTCCATGGCACCGGGAAACTGCGTCTCTTTTTTTTGTTGTATTACCTTGCCGCATCAGCTCTCCATGTGTGTGTTGCCACTCCTGGGCAGCCTGTACTTTTTTTTTTTTTCACGCAGGGTGGCTGTCCTTGCAGGGCACACTCCTTGCATATGGGGCACCCCCAGGTGGGCATGTCCCTGCATGGCACAGCACTCCTTGCATGCGGCAGCTCTATGCGTGGGCCAGCTTACCACACGGGGCAGGAGGCCCTGGGTTTGAACCCTGGACCCTCCTATATGGTAGGCGGGCGTTCTATCAGTTGAGCCATATCCGCTTCCCAGTTTTCTCCATTTTATAGCTGAAGGATCTGATCTCAGGGAAGTCCAGTAATTTATTCTAGATTAGACAGCTGGTGGGCCTTAGAGCCAGGACTTAAACGGCAAAGTCCGTTTCTGTGACATCCTGTAAACACACACCTCTTCTTTTCCAAAGGGCAGCCAACCAGACCAGAAAGCTTCCTCCACCTGTGCTAGCCATCCCCACGCTCAGCCCAGCTCCCCCACAGGAGGCGAGGCTGTGGCACCCAGCAAGGGGCCCATTGGCCACCCAGGGCCACGCCCTCCTTAGCCCAGGGTCTTCACAAGCCCCTGACCCTGAAGGGAGGGTGGGGCAGGAGCATTGCCCTGGGAGTCTAGCCCAACACTGGCTGTGTGGCCATGACCAGTCACTGGCCCTCTCTGAGCCTCAGTTCCCTCATCCATAAAACACAACGGAATAATGTTGATCCCTTCCCTTTATATCCAAGGAGAGAAAGGGAGTGGACCCCAGTCAGAATCCTTGTTTGACTTTTTTTTTTTGAGGTGCCACAGTCACGGATTGGACCCTGGACCTTCTCTGTGTAAAGCTGGCACTCAACCACTGAGCCACACCTCCTTCCCTGTTGGTTTGTTCATTTGTTTGCTTTTTTTGTTTTTAGAAGCACCGGGGACTGAACCTGGGCCCTCCCATAGTGGGAGGCGGGCGCTCACGCTTGAGCCACATTGGCTCCCGCTCTATCGACTTTGGCTTGATATACACAACATACCTCTGGATGGCCGCATGGGTTGCCTCGTGGAGGAACCGCGTGTCTGGGAGGTAGCGGTTGGGGGGATTTTTGTGCCTTTTTGATTTTGAGTTAGATGAATGTGTTTACTTAAAAATTAAAAAACTTTAAAAATTTACCGTATTTCACCGGCAGATGGGGCCAGGAGCCCCCCTGGGGCGACTTGCCCGGAGGCTGACTCGCGACTCTGAACCCGGGGAGGGCGCCAGGGCTGCAGAGAGGGGGGCAGGCGGCTGCGCCCAAGGGGAAGGCTGCTCGTCGCCTCTCTGGCCGGGTCCCCCCCAGCCCCGCGCTCGAGCCCTAAACGCACGCGAGGGGGCGGAGTCTCAGGGCTTTGCAGGGCTGGGGCGATGCGTCTATTTCTCCTGCTCTGGGGTGGGGAGGGGGTTCCCCGTGCCCCTGGTCCTGCCGGGGCGGGGGCTGGAGGGAGCGGTTTAGCCCAGGCCTCCCCAGCCCTCCCCCACCCGCACCCCCACCCGCACCCCCACCCCTAACGGGCTGGGGCCGGGGAGGCTCGTCAATGGGCAGGACTTTTCCGGGCACGTGAGAACTTCCTGGTGGCTGTTGTCCTTGTCCGCTGTTTATGTTCCACTCCTGGGGCCCGGGAGGGCGATGACCGAGGGTGCCCCGGCCGGGGTACTGGCGGCCAGCGCTGCGCCCGAGAGAAGAGGGGGGCCTGGTGCCCCGCCTCCAGAGCCCGCCCCGGCGCGCTGGGACCCGGCCCCGCCCTGCGAGAGGCCGTGGGCGGATGGATCAAAGAGAAAATAAAACAAGATCCAGCAGAGCCAAAAAGCAAAACAAAACAAAAACAGAAAAAAAGCCTGCCCCTTGGTTCCAAGACTCCTAGACTCACAAAACTTTATAATATCAGCATAATATGAACTGAGTTCTTGGGGCATTTACTATATGCTTTTGTGCCTTATCCCATTTAATCGTCACTACCATCCCCTGAAAAATGCCTTTTGTTTTGTTTATGCAAGAGTGAGGCCGAGAGAAGTCAGGCGACTTGCTCCAGGTCACGCAAAGGTAGAATCTGAATTCCGGGCGTGGGGCTCGGGTGCGCACAGTCCTGGCCCCGGCGCCACGCCGGCTGCCTCTTTGTTCTCCCGCGCCAGCACCTGGGAGGAGTCAAGAGTGCAAGGCCCTGGGGAGAACGGCGGCGCCCCTCGCCTCCGGCTGCAGACACGGCTCCTGGGGGCAGGGCACCCTGGGGGCCAGGGCGGTGCAGGGGGGCGGGGCCACAGGATTAACCTGCCACGGCCCCACTCGCAGTAATTGTAACCCCCAGGCTCCAGGTCGTGGAGGAGAATGCAAACCCCGTGTGAATTTCTGATAGTCTTCCTCTTAGAGTTTTAGATTTAGCGAGGAACTGAGCGGAGAATGCCCTGTAGTCTCCCCTATGACTGACATACTCCGTTAGTGTGGCACATTTGTTACAATTAATGAGCCGATATTATTTTTGTTGTCAGATTTTTGAACTTTTTATATTTATTTCTTTATTTTTTCTTTCTTTCTTGATCTCTACACCCTGGATACCTTACCTGCAGAGGGCAATCCACAGAGTGATTGATTGGTGAGCACAGGCAGCCTGAGAAGTTTGCTAGCGGCCTGAGAGGGAGGCCTGTTATTTTTCTTTCTTTTTTCTTTTTTTCTCCTTATTTTCAGTCTTTTCTTTCTTTCATTTTCCCCTTTTCCTTTGCTTTTTTAAAAAAGCAAATCAATTTTATTGACGTGTATGGGTATAAAGCATACAATCCATCCAAAGTGCACAATCAGTGGAATTTGGTATAATACATGGTATACATTCATCACTTCAATCACTATTAGAACATTTTCATTATTTCAATAATAATAATAAACAAAAAACAAACAGAAATTCATCACCTCTCAATCTCCCTAGACTTTCCCTGCCGTAGTAGCAGCTATGTCTGGCTCTTCTTGCACGTTTACTTATCAATAGTGATACTGTGCTATTCATGAAAGTCCACAGTTTATGCAGGTGGCCTTGGCTGTTCCCTAATGTCCTTTTTCTGGTCCAGGATCCCACATTACATTTAGTTGTCTTGTCTCTGGCTCCTCTTGGCTGGGACAGTTTCTCAGACTTTCCTTATTTTTAATTACTATGATTTATCAGTTTGGAGCCACACATGAATGTTGAAAGACCTGAGCTTTTCAACACATTTCCACCTTGCTATGAGAGATTCAGGTCCTTCCTCCAATCAGGGCTGGGATGAGAGTGAGGCGTGTAAAGGATTTGCCATAAGAAGTGCCCAAAACTCCTCAGTCAGGGTATAGCATAGTTTAATGCAATATTTTAAAAAATCAAAATTAATGCCCAAAAATCCATAATGAGCAAAATATCAAAACTTTAAATAAAGGTAGGTCACTATTACTGATTTTCCTTTGTGCCTCAGGTTCCCCTAAGGCTTGGCCCAACCCTGTTACTTACAGATCCTGTTCCACGGCAGAGCAGGCTGGCAGTCGACCTCCCGAAGATCCTTCTCCACCCTTGAGCAGACCTGAAACTCCCCACTGGAGGATAAGCCCTGAGAGAGGGTTTGTGGCAAAGCTGGACCCAGAACCCAGGTCCAAAAGCCCATTCCATCAATAGAGGGATCTCATTGTTCTCAGACCTTGCCCTATTAGCCAGGTGTCCCATAGCAAGAATTAGCTAAGACATTTCCTTCCTGAGAGGGAGCCTTGATGATGGAGAGGGCATTAGGAAAGAGGAAGATGATGCCATCAAGGAGGAAAAATAAATGTAGGGTGGGGAGGAGAGGGCAAGAGAGAGGGGGCTGACATCATTTGCCCCAGGGGTGGGCTTTATGCACAGTGGTGGGGGACATACCCCTGGGCCTGTGGAAGCTTGGATGGAAAGCAGCTATGGCCTAACTCTTTTGGGGAGAGCCTCAGTCTTGGAGGTAGGGGGATGCTATAATGACCCCTTCCAGAAGTTTCAGATATCTTCCAGGAGAGTGCTGCTCAAGAGTGAAGCAGCAGGAGGGGTCAGCCAGCTGGCGCTGGCCAGGAGCGCAGGAGGAGCCTGTGGCCCCCTGGTGGCAAGCAAGGCCTAAGGGAAGGGTGGGGCAGTCCTGGTACAGGCCAATGATGGAGAAAAGCACCCTGGAGGACCGAGTGCAGGTCCTACAGTCAAGGCTCCAGCGCAGGCAGGATCTCAGGGCTGCAGCCACTTGAGCTGGAGGAGGCAGATTCCAGCAGCTCAAGTTGCCTGGAGGAGCCCCGCCTACTTGTGAGTCTCTGGTTAAAGTTTGGGGAGTTTTGCAAAACTGTATTGTTAAATACAGTCATTATGAAATTATGTCAAGTTACAAGTAAATGGATTATGTTAAAAATGAAGTTAATAGTCATAACTTATTACTTATTTTGCTATGTTGTACTACTATTGATGCCCTTGAGATTATTAGCATCTGTTGTTATCTGTGTAGTGGAAACAGCTACATAATGGCCCACTCCTGCGCCTGGCTTCCCGATTTTGCGCTCAGTGACATCAGGCTGGTAGGTTGGAATTGGCCAAGGCGGAGTATTTATACCATAGACATTGGCAGATGCTACAAATCAGGCCTCTGCTCCTGATGCCAAGAACTAGTTATTAACCTTTTACCAGCACACCACTGGCTAGGAGTTCTGCCCTGCTAGTTCAACCAGCTCTCTGGGCTTTGCTCCGCCAACCAGCCTGTGACTTGCTCCACTCACCAATCCTCCCTTTCCAGATCCAGCAGCACCTCTTCCAGGAAGCTCCCCCTGATTTCTTTGCCTGGACTTCCACAATTCTTTCTCACCTTTTCTGTCCTCAGACAGCTGACCCTGCATTTTAACCTGGTGTTTTGCTTCCCCTGTAAATTTTTTAAAATCTCATTGTACTTTTTTCTTTATTATAAAGTTAATTCATGCTTATTATAGAAAAAAAATCAGACAAGAAAAAACTTTGCAATACTAAGGATCCCACCCACTTCTCTAGTGACAGCTACTGTTTACACCTGGGTCAGTGTCCCCTCAAACACCTGTTTTGCACATACGTAATTATTATGATTTTTTTTTGAGATGCCAAGGATTGAACCCAGGACCTCATACATGGGAAGCAGGCGCTTAACCACTTGCTTCCCAATGAGGGTTGGTTTCTTCATTTGTTTATTTTCAGAAGGTGCTGGGGATCGAAAGTAGGACCTCATGTATGAAAGCAGGCGCTCAACCACTTGAGCTCCATCCCCTCCATGATTTGTTTTTAAATGGGATCATCCTGTAAAAATTCTTTTTAACTACCCTTTCATTCATCATATTGTGACCAACCCTTCATAGTGAGAAGTACATTTATACAAGAGCTTGCTTTTAAAATGGCCTAGTGCTCTATTCAGTGGCTATTCAGTATTTTATTCATTGTAATTTATTGAACCACACCCCGAAGAAGAACATCTAGATTGCTGATGACTGTTTGCCGTTGTGACTAGTCTTTTGTACAAGCAGCTTCACGTGCAGCTTTAATGATTTCTTTTGGATGGATTGCCAGAAAGGAGAATGCTGGGTAATGAACATGTTTGCGTTTTCTTTCACACGTGCCCGCACATACACGCTCATAGTATAAGCCCGTTTCTACAGAATGCTGCTCTGCATCCTGCCATTTAAAAATATTTTAATATTGTGATATCCTACTCCGTCCTTCCTGGTCATGTGGTGTCTGTATGGGTTTCCTGTGGGTGCTATAACAAATGACCACAAGTGTGGTGCCTTAAAACAGCAGAAACAGATTCCCTCACAGCTCTGGAGGCGGAAAGTCCAGAATCAGTATCGCTGGCTGGAGCCGAGGTATTGGCACGGTGTCCTCCCTCCGGAAGCTCTAGGGGAGAATCATTCCTTGCCTTTTCCAGCTTCTTCTGCCGGCATGCCTTGGCTTGTGGCCACGTCGCTCCGGTCCCTGCATCTGTGGTCACATTTTTCTCCTTGTCTGTGTCAAGTCTCCCCGTGCCCCTCTCTTAAAGCACACTTGCGATTGAATGTGGGGCTCACCTGCAGAATCCGGGGGGAAGTACCCCATGTCAAGTTCCCTCACATCTGCAAAATCCTTTCTGGCCCTATAGGATCATCTTCACAGGTTCCAGGGATTAGGAGGTGGATATCTTTGGGGGGGAGGGGACCCTAGCACCGTGTCAAAAAGGGAGAAAAACATATGAAACAATCCCATTTCTACAAAGCCTGCGATGACAAAGCCCCAGGCCTGGCTATGGGCACACAGGTCTGGGTAGAATCCCTTGAAGGACATGCACTAAATTGTTACCTTGGATTATCTGGGGAGGGCGTGGGGGCAAGCCTGGGGGAGAGAGCGTCACCCTGGAGATCCAGGGGATTGCCTCGTCCCTTCACGTTCAGCCACGGGCCAGGAGTAGGCCACTGCGTCGGGGCTTTGGTAAGCCACACAACCTCTCAGAGCCTCAGTTTCTTCACCATAAAATGGGCTGCTGTGAGAACTGGGTGAGGTGTTGCTTGCACAGCACCTGGCCCGCAGCCAGCCCTTTTCTCACCATTCCTCCTCCCAGGCTGGGGCAGGGCTGCCGTGCCGTCGACACACTCTGCTCCTGCCAGCCCTGGCTCCTCCGAGCCTGGAGTGAGCTGCACTTGACAGCAGGCTGCTGCAACAGTGGCGGGCACACAGTAGGACCTCAGTAAGTATTTGTGGGTAGAGGAATGTGAGGACCATGGATTCCTGCGGATCTCTGCTGCCTCCACCAGGCTGACCTCGGGCATGCTACTCCCTGTTGGTGCTGGCAGGAGGCAGGTGGGGACATCCTAAGCAGATGGATTCCGGGGTCCTGCAGCCTCTCCAGTGCCCCCTTGGAGCCTCGGGGGCTCAGCATCCCCTGAGCCAGTGGAGGGCCTGGGCAGTTAGCAGGATGCTGAGGAGGCTTGGGACCAGAAGTGGCCAGGACAGCCCTGCTTCTAGGAGCCCATGTGCCAGCACCTCAGGGGCCCAGGCCAGGGTGGCCAGGAAGAGCCCTTGCTCCAAGACACCACGAGGCCACCCAGGTTGCCCCAATGCCACCCTACAACAAGCAGTCTACTTTCTGGGTCTCAGGCCTTCCAGAAATTCTCAGCCAGGGGTTACTGGCTAATCTAGTGGGGGTCTGAGGAAGGATCAGGAGAGGTGGGGATGGGACTGAGGGGGACTCTGGTAGCGGGCTCAGGGGGCCCCTGCCTGGTGGAGGGCAGGGGCCGTGAAGGCTGCCCAGGGAGGAGCCCGCCCCGCCGCCCTCTGCCCCCTGGTGGCTGGGACCAGCCAGCCCAGCCCGGTCCTGCTGGAGGGCTGGGAGGAGGAGGCGACTCTACACACATCCCAGTGTCACTGTTGTCTCCAGGTGTCCTCCCCGCCGGGTGGGGCAGAGTTAACAGCAGTGACTCAGATGCACTCACACCCTACACACCTGTACCCACACACCTGCCCAGATGTGCCAGGACCTGTGCACATGCTGATGCCCCTACGTGCATGTGCACAGACACATGCACACGCCACCCCTCCACGCAGGTGTATAAACACACACCCAGCTGCACACGCACATACAGGTGTGTGCCCACGTGACTACCCCAAACACATACAAAGTTTATAGTTAGGCGATTTTTCTACGTTTCCATGGGCTATACAGTTCACAGAGCTGTTAGTGTTTAATGTTTCTGGAACCTTGATCTTTAAGGAACGACTGTCACCATTTCTGTCCTTTCTGCATATGCTTTGAGCTATTACTTAACTTTTTAAACTGACTTGCTTTTTAACTTACGTGTATTTTAAAAGGGAACTTTAGAGTGCCCTGACCCCATATGAATCAATTTTTTTTTAAATGCAAGGAATTGGCTTACACGATTCTTATGGGAGCTGGCTAGGCAAGGGTGAAATCTGTTGGGCAGGCCAGCAGGTTGAAAACTCCTGGGCAGGAGACAAAGCACAGTCCACAGGCTTAATTTCTTCTTTCTTAGGGAAACCTCCATTTTGCTCTTAAGAATGAGGCCCTCCCAGATTATTGATGATAATCTCCTTTACTTACAGTCAAGTGATGGTGGATGCTAACCATACCTACAAAACTCCTCTACAGCAATACCTAGTATTTAACTGAATAGCTGGGTACTATGACCTAGTTGACTTATAAAATGAATCTTTGCAGACCCCATGCAAGAAATTTTCACAAAACCATCATTCCACTTGGTTCCATCATTGAGCCCAAAATGCCCACCATTTCATGCCATGTTAAAATGAGAAGGGTGACCCCAGAGGACAGGTTCTTACGCCAAGGTCATACAGCAAGTCCGCAACACTGTTGGGAGTGGACTCCTGGTCAAGTGAACCTTATTCCATGTCCTGTTTCTCCCTCTGTGAACAGTAATTTTTCTTTTAGACCAAAATACCACTAGAAATGCTAATTCTACTTTAAAAAACATTTCAACGAAGTGGGTCAGAGTCTAAACTAATGGAGTTGACGATGTCTGAAATTGTCCATGTAGTGTTTGCCAAATGGTGCTCTAAGGAATACCAAGTGCATTTTGAAAAGAACAGATTATTTATTCCAGTGTCTCCTTAAACATAAATTAAAACAAGTTCTTTGCCACAGGACATCCAGAGTCTTTAAATCACCAAGAAGAAGATTTAGTATGCAGCATTTCACAACTGTGAAACTTTTCCATTTCTCTGCCCTTCCATCTTGCCTTTTACCAGGAGCCTCCTTTTTTTTTCCTTCAGTTTTTGTGACAAATTTAATAGAATATAATAATCATACCTAATTCAGAAAAACAAAAAGTTGCAGGCACCAGCTTACTGTTATTCAGAATGAACGACTCTGTTATCTCCAACTTAGCAGTTTATTTTAAAAAACATCACCCCAGTTATAACATTTCCCTCCTTGCCCATCATTTTCAAACTTGGGGAGGGGAATATAATATCTTTGAAGACTGACTCATTTGTAGAGGAGCCATGAATGATAACAATGACTCAAAGTCCCTAATTTTACTCCTGAATCAGGCAACATGTAAACATCAATATAAAAACACGTTTTGTTTACAGCAATATCATTGAATTATTACAGTGCAGTGGTTTTAATTCTCTATAGAATATTCTTAGCCCACACACTTGACAAACTGAAATCACCCAACTGCTCACAGACCTGAAGAATCAGTACAAGCAGTTGCTGCCCTCGTGATAAAAGTCAGAATTGATAAGGCTTTTCTGGCAGTGAGTCTTTGACCCCAACAGCTTCCTCTCCTGACAGCAGAACATTCAGAGCACCTGGGCCATTTTGAGTCTTGGTCTTTCTCTTCACCTGAAAGGACAGAACGGATGCCCAGCTCTTCCACCTGGTCCCTATTCTGGTGCAGCTGCAGAAGGCTGTCACAGCCACCCATAAAATCACCGCTGAGGTACACCTATGGGATGGTGGGCCAGTTGCAGTCGTCTTCAGTGCCTTGCCAGAGCTTGGGATCGTCCAGCAAGCTGTAGGTCGAGTAGTCACCGATGCCTTGCAGCTGCAGGATCTGCGCTGCGGCACTGCTGAAGCTGCACTGGGGCTGTCCCAGTGTACCCTGAGGAAGACCACAACCTTGTCCTTGGTCACCGCTGCGTCCAGTTGCTCTGACAAGTCACTGTCACTGCAGGAGACCATTGCCTGCACTCCCGGGCCCCTCAGGCCACCACTGGCTGTGCCATGCCCCCAGCATAGCAGGGTCACTGCCACTCGGCCCAGGGAGCCACTTATGCCCACACACCCGCTGGAGCCCTCATCCACCCAGGACTTCTGCCAGGAAGCTCTTGATGACCTGTGTTCCACCAAACATACTTGGGGAGTGCTTATCTAAACCCACCTTCTCTTGAAATGGGGAAAGTTAAGGCCCACAGCTGGGAAGAGGCTTGTCACGTGCTAGTTAGATCCCCAACTTTCCACATTATACTAGTCCACTCTCCCTCTCCCTGACCTCCTCAGGCTTGCCAGCTGTTACGAAGGGAGAGCAACCAAAAATGCACTCTTTTCCTTCCCACAACAGATTCATTTATCCAACATATTGAGTGCCTGTGTATGCCATGCACTTGGCATCCAATAGCAAACAAGACAGGTATTGTCCCTACAGTGGAGGAACTTAGATGGGGCAAGGAAAGACACTTGCATTCTCAAGGAAGCAGCACCTTTGCGGCATGCTTTCTAGATTTCAGTCATCATTCCCCCCCGTCATGACTTTCGGGTCTGGCATTGCTGGGTGTGCAGTAAAGGACGAACTCAGCAAGACTGGGTTGCGCACACTCTGCACATTCCAAAGAAAACGTCTGGTCCTTGCCCTGATCCTGGGAAGTAAGCTAAAGCCCTTGGAATATCCTACCTGTAAGTGTCCTTGTTCACTTGGAGGCCTTAGGCCATGCCAGATAGTCTATGCAATCAATGTGATTTATGGTGATTTATGGTGGGGGTCTTGGGCTACCCGGAACCAGCTTGACCTCTGGGTGGGTTGGAGACTGAAGTCAGCTCTGCAGGTAGTCAGTCATGCCTACATGACCAGCCTCCAATAAAACTCTGGACACTAGGACTCTGGTGAGCTTCCCTGGTTACTATACCTTGTGTTGTCACACATTGCTGTTGGGAGAATTACATGCTATCTGCCTGAGTCTGCTTTGAGGGAACAACTGGAAACTCGTGCTTGGTGTCTCTTCCGAGCTTTTTCTCATTCCTGATTTGAAACCATATCCTTTTGCTGTAATAAACCATAACCATGAGTATAACATTTTCTGAGTTCTGAGAGTCCTTCCAGTGCATCATTAAACCTGAGGGTTCCCTGAGCACACAAGGCTTTAATTGTGCAACTCCTCTGCTCATTGCCTCCTCTCTGATGCCTCTTCAGAAAGTCACCGCCGTGGGTTCCTCTCACCCTGACTAAAGCAGGCCACATTAGCCACTTTCTCTGCTTAACCCAAAATCCATCCAGTAAAACTCCCTTTCCTTGGGGTCTAGAACCTGGTCAAGGACTAAGCTGGCTCAGTCCAGCACCCCTTGACTCCTTGGCCTGCTGTTGTCTCCCAGTTAGGATGGAGATCCCTGAAGGGAAGTGTCTGGAGAATTCCTAGACCTAATTGGATAACTTTCCCCTGAACTCTTGACCAGATTCCAACTGAGGGGCCGGGGGTGCTGTGGCTTTGGTACTCTGTATGGGGTCCACACAGCCTCCCCTCCACGACCCTTCTCTAGCCTCCACCTTCCTCTATACTCTATATACCCTATGTGGAACTCTCTTCAGTTCCTCCCTAGCCGCATCCTCCCTTCCAGGCCTTTGCATAGGCCATTTTCTTCCCCTCTTCTCCACCTTGCCACCTCCTGCCCACCTGAAGCCTCTGCTCAGGCAGCACTACTTCCATTCTTCCTAGGATCCTAGGATTCATCCCACTATCCACGGTTGACTGCTGCTTTACTCCCCTCCCCCCACGGACCATAAAGTCCAAGAGCATAGGGACAGCATCCTACTTGTTCACCAATATGCTTCCGGGCTGTATTAGTCAGGGTTCTCTAGGGAGACAAAATCAACAAGAGTTACCTGTCAGTAATATATGATTTTATAAGTCTCTCACACAGCCATGGGGATGCACAAGTCCAGGTTCTGCACACAGGCTGCAACCTGGGGCTGCAATGAAAAGTCCAGCGAAGGTTCTTAAAAAAATTCTGGGAGATGCTGGCTGTCCAAAGACGAGCTGGGAAATTCTCTCTCAATGCTGGAATCACTTCCCCTTTTAAGGCATTCAGCTGATTGGGTTAAGCATCACTCATTGCTGATGCCAATCTCCCTGATTGATGTAATTATAACCAGCTATCTATGACTTACTACTGCAGTAAAGTCAATGGTGACTAAAGTCCATTGCTTGCTTGACCAAACTGGGCATAATTACCTGGCCGAGTTGACACAATAGCCTAACCATCACATGGGCCCTCACACAATGTTTAATACATGAGTGTTAAAAAATGGAATGAATGAATGCAATGGAAAAGGATCACTGTCTGGGAGGCAATATTTCTAGTTTCAGCTCCACCCCTTATAGATCTATGGCCTCAGGCAAATCTGGTGATTTGGCAGGTGAGCGTCCATAAAATGGAGAACATGTAGATCATGCTGTTAGCTTATAGGACAAAACCTATTCCACATCCAAGGACTTTGACAATCATCAAGCAGTCATTACATAAAACCTGTGCTAAGCCTTAGAGAACCTGAAACCTTATCAGTCAGGGTGCAGCACTCACGCACAAGGTGTGCCTTCTCATCTCCCCCTGGCTATGTAGAGCATCTCCACTGCTCATGGCCTAAAACATCATTCCTAGCCAAATGTTTGCTACTGTGTTTCTCAAAATGCAGCACACAGGTCAGTCCCAGAAGCATTCAATCAAAGGGAGAGGCTGCAAGCTGCATCCCCCTCTTTAGGCACATCAGGATATAAAAGACTTTAGTAGTCATCCACTAATGAATACTTCTCAACCCCAGGTTTCCAAAATTTGCTTGACCAGGGAGCTCAGTTTTGGGGTGTTTCTCCTACAGAACTCACATTCAAGAAACACACCTTGAAAAAATGCAAACTTAAGTAGCTATCAGGGCCCAAGCTGAAATTTGGGAGATATTTGGTTGTCTGAGCTATTTATTTTTAACTTTATAATAGTGAGAACCTAAACCAATGTTTTCTTAAAGATTAATAATAGTATATTAATATTATTAAGGATAACATTAAGCCCAATAGGATACTACATTTAGTAACCACTGTGGTAGCACTGACATTTCTGCCATGCCCCCCACCTGTCAGTCATGTTAAGCCTCATCTGTTGCCTGCAGACTCCCCATTTGCCCTAGTGGAGCCTGGGCCAGTCTGAACTGTCATCAATTTCCTCAAACTATTTTGGTCCCAAGGAACCGGAGTTTAATCACTGTAACCTGACGCCACAGAAGACCAGCATTGCCAGCTGCCCAGGGCTTCAGGGCCCTGGTCAAGTGGTGATGCCACATCCTCTGAGGAGCCAACAGGCTTTCCACTCACGACTTTAGAAAGGCCTCAATATGAATTCTTAATGACTGCTTTCATAAATCACCCAGACTTAACTGCCAACACATAGAGCCCAGCTTTTTGGCAGGAGGGGCACGTCCCATCTCAGCACTTTTGGTCTTGCGGTGCCCTTCTCTCCATTTTCTCATTATTTCCATCACTTCAGACCCATCTCTTCATTCCTAAGTCTCTATACACTCTAGTCTTGAGACATTCCTTCTTACACAAACATTGTCTACACAACTTGTTAATAAGCACGGCTCTCTGAGAGTTATTCTCTTTTGGCGGTACACTGTTTATCTGAAACTTTTTGCCATTGAACTCCCTACATAATTATCATACTTGGCTTTTTAAAACAAAACCATACATAAAATGCCTTTTATATCTATCCAGCATATTATCATGAATTGTTCAACAGATGTTGATTTTATGTAAATGATGCTTCCAGCAAGAATTAAATGATCCCAACCATGATACAAAAAGCTGATTTACTTTGCCAAAACCAACAAAGATGAGGCCCCCAGCATTCTACCCCGTAACATTTTGTACATGAAAAATACATAGAACTTTACTTTTAAGTAGGTTAAAGTCGCAAGCTTAATACTTAAAATATCTATCTATCTATCTAAATCACAAAAGCTCAGCGTACCAACGCATGACATCTGACCATGAAATGAAATGCAGAATTATAAAGGTGGAAGATACTGAATACTACTGTGTTTGAATTTGGAGCATTTAACTCGGATGGTTAATTCCATGAACCAGTCCAGTTTGAATCAAGAAATGGGGGCAAACCCAGGTGTAGTCTTAGTAAAGTAAAACCTTCATGGCCTTACCTTATCATTCTTCTTTGGTACAAACAGTCCTTTCATAAAGAGAAGTTAGAGATTCAAATTACTTAAAAACCAGCAACTCAACTGCTGCCCATCCAGCAACAATGGACACAGAGAAAACTGTTGAGATGACAGGAGTCTCTGCCAGGGTCATTCATACTAAAACTTTATTGAACAGAAAACCCAGCAAAGGTTTTCACCTCTGCAAAGTTCTCCTCAGTTTAAAGTAAAGCATTGCATTTTAAAAAGCAATTATACATAAGTCTTTCCTAGAAAAGTCCTGCTAAAACATATCTAGCAATTTCATTGATTATATAAAGTAGTACACTTAGTGTAATTTAAACATTCCAACAGGAATCAAATCGTACCAGCAGAACCATTTCTGCCTCTATGACATCTATGTACAACACACATGCAGACACACACATCTGGAAAAGTTCCCCAGGCATAAACATGCGACACAAGGCCTTCTACTTACAATGCTTATTAAACTACATACAGTATATATTAAAGCTCTTCAGAATAAAGACATGAGAAGCCTTGGGCATTTTTTGTTCAATTTGTATCACGGCTTCACGTCCTACTTTCTGCTTTTGCTTTATCACAAAAGCATATCATCATCCTTGTTGGTTCTTTTAATAATTCCGTGTCATTGCCGTGTCCAGGTGAGAAAATCTAACTGGTGTAAGAGGACCCAGTCCATGTCTGTCAAAGCCCTTAGCAGCCGGAGAGCAAACACCGTCAGTTTGCTATGGCTGGGGGGCCTTCTGGAAGGAGAGAGGCAAAGAAAGTCTTGAAGACAAGCCATGCTGTGCTCACAAATGAAGGGCTGGATTGTTCTCCCTCTAGTACAACCCTGTCTGGAGGGAGGTGGTCGGGGTCTTCAGTTTCAGCACCAGCATCTTCCTAGAGTTAACAAAATAAAATAAGAAAACAATTAGGGCTGTGATGAACACCAGATAATGCTAGCACAGGACAGAGTAAATCTCTGGCCTCCTGCCCCCATATGAGAAGCAGGCAGGCAGGGCCCAGGAAATGAAGTCCGAGGTTAGATGGGACTCTTTCAGATGCTCCCACAGCACAACTGTGTTGGTGACATTTTCATGGTTATGAACATTTCTGGCAGCAAGTAACAGAGCAAAGGAAATAACTTGATCTTCAACTATTATTAAGTTAATAATTAAATGAGCCACTTCAGTAATGTGGCTATTCTTCTCATTTTGGCAGTGTTCTGAGTTAAGAAACCCAAGAATGGAACAAGGGTGATAAGTTATATTAGAAAAGAACATCCTTCAAGATTATGCATTAATCTGCCTTATAAAAATTCTTTTTTTTTTTTTCCGGAGAAGTAGACAGCTTTATTGGCAGAAGCGAGGGAGCCAGGGCGCGCGGGCTTACGCGCGATCTGCGAGCGAGTCCCTAAAAATTCTATTTCTGTGTGTTATTTTCCAGGAAGTTTACTTCCAGGAGACTTCCTTATACTCTAATCCTTAATTAGAATAACTACTCATTAGCAGTTTCCATGGTATAACATATTGCCGCAGATCATCTTACACTTAAAATAGTGAATTCCTTGCACTGCAAGTGCCAGAAAGACATACTATTTTAAAAAGCATTGTTTACATATGCCAAAAAGCAAACTGCCACATGACAAAAATACCTGCTGGATTTTACAGCACATTCAATGCTGATCAAATAGCTGCTGCTCGAAGAAAAGCAGGAAAAAAAAAAAAAATCATGAAATATTTAGCCTAATAAATTGGTACCATGAGGCTAGAGACCTAACTGTGAAGGAACCAGAACTTAGTACTTCCTGTCCAGCACACCAGGGCTTCAAGGGGTTCCATACCTGTAAGTTGTTATTGGGGTCCTGATTTACAGCTTCATGAGGAGGACCTTCATTCAGGAAGTTCTGAACCGGCCTCTGTCTAAATGGAAACCACCCAACATGATGCCTTTAAAGAAAGCACATAAAAGTCCATCTTCATTAATGTACGCTGAGATTTGCTCAAGATTTTAAGGGTTCTCTCAATTTAAAAAGGTCCCACTTCCTCTTCTCCTCTAGTCACAGCAGCACCCTCATCAGATGCTCACAGCAAGGTCATGTGCAGGAACAATCTGTTGCATTCTAGACCTACTCACTGGCCTGTTAGGTCCTCGAAGGCAGGGACTGTTTTTATTCATCACTGTATGTCCAACAACATAAATAACACCTGGCACCCAGTAGGTGCTCAAGAAACACTTGCTTATCTGAACTAAACCTTACATTTGTAAACCTGAACAGATGGGGTGAAACCCCCATACACACAAAAAAACAAACTATATGCACACACACAATCTAAGCTGCAATTATAATATACCACATATTGTATAAAGACCTGCTTTTGGTTGCTGAAATACATGGTTCTAAAGACTGTAGAAAGAAATGACTGAAAGTTTTTACTTGGAGAATCCCTTTAAATTCAAGTATTGAAGCAAATATGGCAAAATACTAACAATAATTATTTCCAGATATGAGTGTTTGTTACATTATTCTCTACTTTTTAAAAGATGTTTAAAAACTAAAATAAAAATTCATTTTTACTATAGAGGAAAAAAAAAAAGCCTCTTCTTTCCATTTCAACTACAGACAAGAACCCATCACTTAAGGCCAGTGTTTCTTGACCTTGGCACTATTGATGTTTTGGGTAAGATGATTATTATGGGGGCTGTCCTGTGCACTGAGGATGTGAAGGAGCATCCCTGGCCTCTACCCACTAGATGCCAGTAGGACTACCTCCCCAGCGGTGACAACCAAGAGTGTCTTCTGAGATTGCCAGAAGTGCCCTTGGGTGGGGGCGAGGCAGGTGAAACTACCCCTAATTGAGAACCACTATTCCAGGCCAGGGAAAAAACCAAAGGTCAGGTCTGTAAAGGTTCCCTGGCCCTTTGGGACTATGCTAACAGGTCAGTGCCTGACCTTTGTCTTGGAAGGTGGCTGTAGCCTGATAAAAGCAAATGCGTTCTTATTCAAAACAAACCGACTTTTACTTTCCATAACTTAGTCAGACTATATTGTGGTTCATTAGCCTGGTAGGTACCTTATCCAGAGGAAAAGAAGAGAATGTTCCTTTTTGCATTAACACAGATTAACACACTCTTGGCAATATACAACTAAGACGTGAATTTCTTGTGTTGCAAGTGCCAGAAAGACATACTATTTAAATACATATTCTTAGATAATGATCGAGACTGCTCAAAAAACAAAATCTTCTTTTTGGTTTAAATCACCACATATTGTAATTTATAGTAAAGGAAAAAAGGAAAGAGAAATTATCTGCTTACAGGTACATGACAACTGTGGCCCCCATGACCATGAGGAATCTGCTCAGGGAGGAGTAGAAATACAGGATACTGAGAAAAACAGAAAACGTAGCTGCTGAATAGGTCCAATCCAACCAGTCTCGATTTATCTCATCGTCTTCTTCCACAATAGGGCCTCCTTGTGCATTCATCCGCAAATTTTGATTGGCTCCAGGATTAACAACCACTTGAGGAGGAGCATTCTGATTGGCTGGCTGGTTTTCAGCTGGAAACTGGTTAGGAATAGGGGTTGGAGCAGGTGCAGAGACCACAGGTATCTCTTGTGCACTTGGTGATGGGACAAAAGCCCCCGATGCAGCAGTGGCTGCTAAACTGAAATAAAAGGCAGAAACTGTTAGGAGCAAAGCAGTAAAGACAGTGGCTCTCATAATCTTATTTACCTGGGGGTTTTTTATGTTAAAAATTCTAAGTAGGTACATATATCACTTGATTTTTAACTTAGTAAAGAACCGTTAACAGTCATATCTATTAATGCCTCTTCTGTCCCTCAGAGAAGGCACTTAGTAAAATTTCACTGGGAGTCAAACATCAAGACCACTATAAAAGTATGGTGCAGTAGCAAATTAAAATTTTCAGAAAACCTTCAAGATACCAACAAATGGAAAAGAAGCAACATAGTCTAAATAAAGTCATCAGACTCTGTCAGGCGCAAGCACCCCTGCAGCAATACACAAATCAGGTATCAGCTATAATTTAAACTCAGTCTTCCCACAGAACTGGATAGAAGGAGGAGGTGTAAAAAGTAATGAAAATACACTCATCTCTCTAGCCAGAACTTCACAGGTAACATGGATGGGATTTCTCTCAACTCCCAGGAGCCCCCACAATTCCCCCACGGTGGGGAACGACTTACTACTGCATGTAGTACTGCCGCGCATATATCTGCTGGAACCAGGAGAGTTGCAGCCACCCATAGGTTGTGTAGCCAGAGAAACCAGCCCCCAGGCCCTGGAACGTCTGCTGGGCAGCTTCGGGCCTATACAAAGATTAAAAAAAAAAAAAAAGATCATTTTGAGTTTAGTATGAATGAATAAATGAAAAGTTTAAATTATAACCAGAAATTCAAATCAAAGAGACAAAATAAATTGTAAAAGAGATGTCACGGGCCTATTACGAAAAGAGAAGAATGGACTTTATGGCAGTTTACCTGGTAGATTACTGTATGATGCTCCTGTGTAATGCAAGCATAGAAAGTGCTGACTGAAAAAGCTTTATCATGGCGCAGACCTCACAGGAAAACAAGAGCCCCCTTGACCAGCATTGGGTTCTCATTATGTCATCAACAGGGGGAACTGCTGCCTTTTTTGTGCTCAGATAAATAAGCTGGACCTTTTCAGGTTAACTGGACGCACACCCCCATTTTTTTCCTTGCTGAGTGTCACCACAGGTCCAAATCCACTGTTGATCCTTTAGAGAGCAAATCAAAAGCTACATTTTCCCCAAAACCTTTCCTGAAGGAAATTCCTCCCCACCACTATCCACTTCTGCCCTGGCCCTAGATATGAATCTATACTGGAAGCAGAGTACTGTGTGCATGGCAAATCGCCTGTGCTGCTTACTGACCACTTGGCACCCTGACAGGGTAGGCGCCCTCATATCTGTGATCTCACTATATTCCCAACAACCTTGGGAGGGGGGAGGGCTCTCACCCCCCACTTTATAGAGAAGGAGCCCGAGTATAGCTCAGAGAAGATGAGGGATTTGCACAAGGTCAGTGAGCTAGTAAGCAGCAGGACAGCTGGATTTCAGACTTGGTTTGTTTGCCACCAAATTCACATTTATTCTGTCATGCAATATAGCCTTAAACCGCCAAAGACAAGGCATGTGGGAGTCACTTTACACTGAGAATTGCTTTGGCAGCATACCACAAAATTGAACTTATAACAGGATTGTGGGAAGATCAGGAGTTGGTTATGTGGTCACTCCTGCAGGTCAGCATGTATCCTCAGCAAAGTTACATGCATTGGCTGCTCAATAAATAGTTGTTGAACAAAATCAACTAGTTTTGGTATGATGAAATTCATATTGTCAGATCTGGGCTTCAATTCTCAGGCTGGAAAGCAGAATAAAGGAGTTTGTTTTAAGTTTTTCTATCCAATAAAGTACCTAACAATCCAATTTATATGCTGATAGTCTTTTAATCAAATTCCATAGAATATTTCTAAAATAATACTCCAATACAAACAGGTCTTGGTATGATGTTTTTTGATCATTTAAAAAAGCTACGGTGCATGGAAATGGGATAACATAGAACTTTTATTAACTTTGCTAAATCTGATGATGATGGTAATGTAGATATGTGAGATAAAAATTTTTTTTAACAGTTATAGACTAAAATATGTAAGGGTGAAATGACATGATGGCTAAGAGTTACTTTTAAATAAAAAGAAAAAAAAAAGGAAGCAGGGAATAGATGAAGCAAGTATGGAAAAATCTAAATGATTACTGGATATTATATATAGAGAGAGCTATGGGGGATTCATTATATAGTTTCCTCTACTTTTGTGTATATCTGAAATTTCCATTAAGGAAAAAAACCTCATCATTCCTCAAACACCTGGCTTTATCAAAAATCAAATACAAAGCTATTAAGAAAGGGGGACAGAGGAATTGGGAGAAGCACAGCATTTCAAATTTGTAGTTAACAAATTATTTTTGCCATAGAAACTTTCATAATAAGGTGTTCTAAGAGCTATAAAATCCAAACATCAGAGTGTTTAGTCACTTGACCTTTTGCTCTTTTCTTTAGAAAAGCTCTAACTGCACTAAGAAATGTCCTTTTTACCCCTACTATCAATAATACAGGTGTTGGCAGAGCACTTTTAACAGTCTCTTCACTGTTTGTCACCCATCATGAGGATAAACAAAGCACGAAGCCACTTAGCAAAACAGCTGCCTAATGCTTCCCAGAGTTTTTTTTGTGTTTTTTTTTTCCTGCAGCAAACTAATTCCCTATCATAAGGGCAATCAAAAGGTCAGCACAAGGGAAAGCACAGCCATGCAGAAGGGGAAAATGATTTTCAATACATCTCTCCCACTTTGTCTGGTCTTAAAAGGCGGAATATAAAGAAAAGTTAAATACGTAAGAGATTTTTAAAGCCCTTTATAAAGCAAAATTTTGTACATTTTAACGTTCCAGGGAAGTGGATGTAGCTCAACAGATTGAGCGTCCACCTACCATATAAGACGTCCAAGGGTTTGATATCTAGGGCCCTCCTGGCTCGTGTGGTGAGCTGGCCCCCACAGAGTGCTGCTACTCTCAAGGAGCCAGCCCATACCGGGATGCCCCCGCATAAAGGGTGTCCCCTCTGCAGGAGTGGCCCTGGTGCAAGGAAAGCCATCCCATGCAAAACTGCAGCCCACCTAGGAGTGGTGCCACACATGGAGAACTGACACAGCAAGATGATGCAACAAAAAGAGACAGATCCCCAGGGCCACCTGATGAGAATACAAGTGGACACAGATGAGCACACAGCGAATGGACACAGAGAATAGACAATGGGGGGGGGGGGGGTGGGGAGGGAGGGAGGGAGAGAAATAAATAAATCTTAAGGAAAAAAAAAAGTTCCATGGCTGTAAACACATCGTACTCCTATATCAATGCACATTTATGTTATATAACCCTAGTTATTATAATACTCACCTAGAGATGTTCTCCCATCCAGAGGGAGGAAGGTTGTGAAGAACTTCTCTTTGCCTTAAACCATCACTTGAGGAATCACCAGGATACTGTCCCTGGTTAAGTCCAGAGGGCTGTTCTGTGGATTCAGCAACCTAAATAAGTACAGCATGAACATCAGAACAAAGGATCTGATGCAACTGCCTGAAATCAAACTAAAAGGATTATTTTGCTGTGAATGGCTTATATTCCCCTTCCTTGATCTCTGAAGTTGACAACATTAAATAGATGCAATGTTATGTAATAAATATTCCAAAATTCACTCAACACAATTTTTTTTGATATATGGACCCTAGAAAATCCATATTTTTTCCTAGAGTAACTATGCTGTAGTTTCATTACATTTTTTTCAGGGACATCAGTTGGTAAGAAAGCTTCCTGATAATGCTCTCTATATCTAATAGGTGCTAAATTTACTAATTCAGGAAATTATTTGACCAACAAGATTTATAAATACAATCCAACCAGCAACTTAAAGAAAGGGAATTTCCTATGCTACGTTCATATTTTTTAAGTAAATAAAGCTGTAATACAAATTTAGAGTACATCACTACGCTAAAATATTAATACTGTATTTTTGAATAAACATTGTAATATGAGAAATAAATGATTTTGACTGCCAAACATATATATCTGTAGATATCACCTGATAAAGATTGTGGCCTTTTCCTACCCAACTCAATAAATAATCACAATAAAAATTTCCAAAGGAAACATGTACACCTTTACACCCTTTACAAAAATTTAAAGTTTCTTGAACTTTTTTATGTGCTCATTCAATAAAATACATTTTGAAGTGTCTTGCCAGTTCAGTGATCCAGATTCAGTAATTTTAGGTCAAATCATACTCCAGAAGATAGTGTGATGTAGAACTCGACTTATCCACAAAGCTAATGGGATAGTCTACTCTCATCACAGTAAAATCTCACTTGTACTGGTAACACAGTTTCTAATTCCTGATAAGCACTGGAGAGAAAACAAAAAATTACCTGTTTAAAAAAAAAAAAAAAAAAGCCATAAAATCTCTCTTCAGCATTTTATCCAAACTCGTGTATTTCTACTTTGAGAATCTGCAGGACACAGATTGTTCTGACCATGAAAAAGCACACATACCTGAGTACTGGTTTCAGGCACTTTTGAAGGACTCTTCACATTGCACACCAGATGCAGAACATGCCGTTTTTCCTGCTAAAAGTAGGAAGGAGGTACTTTAGGACCTGAACGTAAGCTGGTAAATGCTTAACCTTCAAAAGTTAACGTTTAAGTGATGTACCTTTGGGAGCAAGTCCCTGAGACACTGGTGATCCAACAACAGCTTCCCAGAATAAATTAACCTCTGGTCCTCTGGACACTTATCATGGGAAAGAAGAGTAAAACAGATCAGCATTTAGTCCCAACAAGTTCCCAAACACAGAAGAAACTATTTATACAACTAATTTTTATCATGTGTGTTTGCCCCCAACATCACAGAAAAACATTTTTTTTCCAAAGGCCCATATACAAAACTTTTTATTTAGAAAGTGCTTAACTTGAAACTGATCTCTAATGTACAAAGAAATTTAAGAAAGCAACTTATCTCCAGTCCATAAAACCTACAGCAAGCTACTTGCCTTCCTGGTCCCACAGAAACTGCTTTCTCCCACTGAAAGCAAAAAATGTATTTGGGGCTCCTACAGCCAACAAAACCTGGTTTGTGTCAGAGAAAACACAAGTACTCCCAAAGGATTTCTTTACCAAAACCTCCTAGAATTGCACCCCGGATAACATGAAGCCATTCTAAATTTAAGCCTTCAAAGAGGCTTTTACCTACAAATGCAGTTTACAGAACAGAGCTCACCCGATGGCCCCATAGATTTAGTATCCCTATTTTAATGGCGGAACTCTGAGAACCTGACTTGTCCAAGGGTACCTGAGGCTGAGGAGTCAGGTTCCAACTCCTCTCCTTCATACCCATGATTTTAAAACTATAGGGATTTCAAAGCACTTTTATACAAAAATTTGACTTTTAAGATCAATTTTTTAATCTATTTTTAACTCCTTTAAAACTGTTGTTTAGAACAATGGCCTCCAACAACATGTACTAAACACAGTACACTAGAGAGATCACCAACTTGTCAATGTACTCTGGCCAGAACAAACGATTATGCAAAACTTGGAATCGACCTGTTCTTGCCAAGTAGCATGTGATTCCTGTGATTATAAAGCAAGCTCTTTAAAACAAACAAAACAATAAAAACTGTCTCTACTTATCTGCATAAATCAGATTTTTTTTTTACATTGTGCAACTAAAACAAAATAGAAAAATATATTGGATCTGTGTTCACCATTGTTTCATTTTATAAGTAAATGCTATATACAAGAATTTGGAAAACACTCGTAAAAGTGGGTCCACCACTAGAAAAGGGTTGAAAATCACAACACATTCCCAACAGCTGCCTGTGGATTCGAACTGCTTTCTCTTTGAAAGGCCTGAATTGCCACTATGTCTTTACCCAAAAGGCTGATCTGGAAAAAATTAATTATCTTAAGCAAATCGCTTTTATAACGTATGGCTTCTCATTGTACCATTTTATACTGCAGAAAACAAGTGAAGAATGTGCTACAGCCATATTAACTTTCAACACAATTGAGAGAATTTTTATTTACAACCTTGGGTCTTCAGACTCAACAAAATATGAGTGTTTCCAGCCCAAAGAAGCCCTCAAGGAAAAATCACCTCCAAACACTGACTTTTACCAAATGATGTAACAAAAGACTATGCTTGCTCCACCACTTTGTGTCCCTCATAGCCATTCTCACAGTAAAAGACCCACCTGATTTCTTGGTAATTTCCAAATAGTGCCTAAAGGGTATTGGAATGGAAGTTTATTAAATAAACAGGCGAATTTCAAAATAACAACTCGGAAGGAAAATTCACTTCTGCATGCTTGACAAAATGGAACAAAAAGGCCCTGGCACCCGAGCTACTGCGCACTGGAACTCTTCGCATTAAGAATGAAAGAGCTGACAGTCTTTTCCTGCCCTGATGGCCTCTGCTGTTTGATCGAGAATTACGAATGTGGGCAATAAGGCACAAGGCTGACACTTACATAATTTCAGGGCATTAAGTAAATACAGCAGCGTCCGGCTCCTGGCCTCCGTCCCGGGGCGGGGAGGGCAGCCGGGGCGGGGCTAAGACTGATGTCGACAGATGTGTCACCCAAAACGAAAGCAAGGAAGTCTCCCTAACTACGGGGCCAAAGTCTAAAACCCTGACTTGGGGAGACCCCGTTCCCCTCTTTCCCGCCTAGCTCGCTCTGTACCAGAACGTGCCCGGGGCTCCCCGCTGGGACTGAGCAAAGGCTGTGGCGTCCGGCAGACAGGGAGGGGCGGAAGGTGGACGCGGAGGACAAGAGCCACGTCCTCTTCCTGGGTGTGGGACCTTAAGTCCGCCGTGCCTGGGTGCACGCCGCGTTTCTTCACCCACTGGCCCGGGGTGGCACCTGACCTCTCCTGCTAGCCCTGAGAGGCTCCTTTCACAGCATTTTCCTTTTTTTCTTTTTAACTAGTTTCTACTCACGGGATGCAATCCTAACTAGGGACACCTAGCCACCCTGTGGTTTGGGGGGACCTGAGGCCTGGAGGGGGAAATGGCTCACCCAAGGTCAAAGTGCCGTTTCAGCGGCTTGGCTAAGGGCGGAACCCAGCTCTGGGGCGACGGGGAAGGAAGCTGGGCAGATGGGGCAGGCGTGCGACAGCCTCTGGGGGTTTGGGGAAGCGAGGTGACCAGGGACGGCAGCCCGTCGGGAAGGCGAGGTGATGGCGGCCAGGACGAGGCGACGGGCACTGGGCACAGGGAAAGCGCGCCTCCGGGGCCGTCGGGTTCGGAAGCGGGGAGGCCACAGCCTTGGGGGAGGCGACCAGGCGAAGACGCCGTCAGGGGACTGCGGGCGCCCGGGGCGGCGGCCATGGCATCCCTGGAGGGGCGCGAGGAGGGCAGGGGGGTTGAGTCGGGGGCCCCTCTCACCGGGCGCTCGGGGTAGACGCGGCTCAGGTGGGCCTTGAGGCGGCCAACACTCCAGCTGCGGTCACCGCTCAGCTCCAGGTCCCGGTGGCGCTGGTTGGGGCTCTTCACCAGGAGCGTGACGGGCTCGGGCTCGGGCTCGGGTTCGGGCTGGGGCTCCCGCTCCATGTCAGCTGCACTGTGGGCTCGGCTGCGGTCCGGGATGCCAAGGAGGCGGCGCTACAGCCGCTCAACAACCTCCTCAACGACGGTTCACGTCTCTGGGGCGCGTGCGCCCCCGCTTCAGGCGGCTTTTATAGGCACACGGCGTCCGGGCTCGGCGGACGGAACGCTCTGTGGCTGCCGCCCATTGGCTGAGGCGGGGGCCACAGCTGCAGCGTGGACCAATCGGCGCCCGGCTTCGGGCGGCTAAGGGGCGGGTTGAGCACGTGGGCGCGGGCTGATGCAACCCGCCGGCTTTGTGTCACCCCCAGTGGCGGCCGCGGCCCGGCCTTCCGTGTTCGGCGGCCATGTTTGGGTGCGCTGCGGCCGGGGCGGGGCAGCCGAGAGGAGACCGGCGGGCTCCCCAGTTCTGGCCGCCTGAGGTGCTTTGGGAGGACCCTCCTGGCCGACCCCGGCCTCGCAGTCTGTAAATTGTTTCCTCACAAAGCAATACCCCCGCCCTTCTCTGACTCCAAGCGCCAAGGCCCCCTTCCTCTCTTTCCCTTCTCCTGGTGGCCTGGGACGAGAGGCCCCACATCCCGTGCTACTCGGGAAAGGTTGGAACTCCCTCTCTTAGGCCTTAGCTCAAAGAATGACCCGGAGAACCCCCGCCGCGAGCCCCAGGAAGGCTCCGGATGCACGTTAGAAGGGCAAGGAAGAAGCAGGGCCGATTTAGTGGTCTGGGCTCGTGGCCAACAGGATGGAGACAGCCAAGCGGCGGTTGCCAACTTATCTTTGGCCTTTTGGCCTTGAACGTTAACGCCCGCAAGTGTGGGACGCCATACTTAAGAATGCCAGGCAAGATACAGTCCAGTTAATACTGGAAGCCACTGAAAAAGCACATCACTATAGGAAACTCACATGCTTCCTCTAAACGGGCTGAGGCAACGGGGGCAGGGTCCTCAGTTTCCCAAAACGTTTCCACAAAGGTCACTCCGTTCCTCCCCTCCGTGGGAAAAAGTCTTGAAAAACAAAAGTGGCGTTGCGCTCCGCACATTTTGTTCCAACCCTGTGCGGACATGTTTTCCTGGGAGCTGCCTGGTCTGGTTGGTGGACCTCAATATTACAGAAGAGGGGATGACTTCTTTCTCGGAAGTCTCTATAATAAAAGCGGTGTGTGCGTGTGTGATGGGGTGATGGGGTGCTTTGCGGTAAATTGTCCCCATGCTCTACTTTCTGGAGTTGGTGGTTTTTTCTTTTTGTTTTTGCTTTTTTAGGAGGTACTGGGGATTCAACCAGAAACCTTGTACATGGGAAGCAGGCGCTCAACCACGGACCTACACAAGCTTTCCCTCTGGGGTTGGTTTATTCTGCGCAGGTGGCTTCATGGGCGTGGGACCTGTGCAGTTGCACCAAGTCCCTTGCTTGGTTCAATGCTCTGCTGTCACCATCTTGAAATTCTCCATACATTTTGAACACAAGACCCTGCATTTTTATTTTGCACTTTATGTAGCAGGTCCTGCTTTTTGTACATCAGGATGGGAAAGAATTATGAGCCAGTAGTCTTACTACTAGCTAGAAGCTGACCAGTGGGGCAAGCCAGATAAAACAAGCAGAGGCCTTAGAAGGGCAGCCAGGCAGGAGATAGCTTCATTGGGAAATTAACTCTGCTGCACAGCCTGGTTTCCTCTGGCTGGTGATAAGCACCGAGACCCCTTGAAAAAGCTCATCCATTTCCACTCAGTAATAGATTAAGAAGGTGTGGTGGTGGTGGTGTTTTTTTCCCCTGGGGAAAAGGCAATTCAATTTCTGTGATTGCCTCTTGAGTTACCTCCCAACAAATTAGCTCCTTTTAAAGGACTTTGGTGATTCTGTCTATAGCACATTTAGGAAAACATTAAATTCAAGTCAACAAACATTCCAAGAATAGAAAGATAAACAAGCCATGACCCTGCTCTTAGAGATTTTCCAAATATCATAGGGGTGATAAGACAGTACAGAAATACACAAATAAAAGATAGCCTCAATGTCTCAGACATTTCTGGGGGACTTAGGCAAGAGATAACATTGAGGCAGGAAGGAGGGAAGTGAGAGTCAGAAAATTTGATGGAAGAGATGAAATTTGAGCCGAACTTTGAAGGATGGGTAGGATTTTGAATAAAACTAATAATAGCAGCCACTAGTGATTACCATTACCCAATCCAGTACCTGCACGTTTTGTACAGAGTGTCTATGGGCAGTATAGCCCAGTGTTTAAGCTCATGGGCCTAGAGCCCATTTTCAAACCCAGCCATTACCACTTATTAGCTATGTGACTTAGGCAAGTTACTTAATGTCTCTGTACCTAATTTTCCTCATTTATGAAATGGCAATGACTATAATAATATTATTTATTTCGTAGCATTCTTGTGAGGCTTACATACTCTAGCGTTGCTTGAGCTCCTGGAACAGACCCAGGCATTTGGCAAATGCTCAATAAATGTCAGCCATTAATACTTAGGGAACTGCAAGGAGTTCCCAAACCTGGCTGTATATCAAGAATCACCCAAGAAGCTCTTTTTAAATTAAAGATTCATGCGACACCAAGTATTGGCGAGGTACATGGAGCCACTGGAACTCGCACCTGAGTATAAAATGGCGCAACCTCTCTGGAACTCAAGCTGGCCATTTCTCATAAAGCTAAGCACACAACTTACTCTATGACCTAGCCATTCCACTCCGAGGTATTTACCTCAAAGAAATGAAAACATTTGTCCTCACAGTCTTGCATAAGAACGCTCACAGCAGTTTTATTCGTTAGACCACCAAACACTGGGTACAATGCACGTGTCCATCAACAGGAGACTGGATCAACAGGGGACTGGCATATTCAGAGAATGGAATACTTCTCAGCAAGAAAAAGGAACAGATTACCTAATACATGCACAATGTGATTGAAAAACCACACTGAGCAAAAGCACCAGACATGGAAGAGTACATATTATAGGATTCCATTCATATGCAACTCTAGAACAAGCAAAACTAATTTCTAGTGATAGAAAGCAGATCAGGGATGGTGGCAGGGGGATGGCAGAGATTGGCTGGGAAGGGGCATAGCAGTGGTGTGCTACAGCTGGCTTGTACTGGTTCTCAAGAGCCAATTGTGAACCTCTCTTCCCAACTCTGCTTTCAGTGACATGACCCTGATACATTGAAATTGGCCATGGTGGGAATATTTATATCACAGAGATTGGCAAACACTATAAATGAGAGTTCCCTCCTGAACCCTCCCCCCACCCCACCCCCATCCCACCCCCAGTCCACCCTGAAACCAGTTGTTGAACTTTTGCCTTTTACTAGCACACCACTGGGCATGAGGGAGCTTTTGGGAGTGGTCAGATGTTCTTTATTTTGATAGGAGTGTGGGCTGCACAAGTATTGACATTTGTCAAAACTAATTAAATTGCACATTAAAGCTTTGTGCCTTTCAATGACGTTCTTTTGCATGCTACAACATGGATGAAGATAGCATGTTGAGTGAAATAAGCCAGACATAGAAAGACAACTACTCTACTGTATGAACTTACTCATATGAAATAAGCATAAGACACATATTCATAAAGTCAGAAACTTGAATACAGGTTACTAGGGGTCAAGGGGGGAAGGGGAATAAGGAGTTAATGTTTCATTGGTATGGAGTATCTGTTTGGGGTGATAGAAAAATTTTGGCAATGGATGATGGGGTGGAGGCACACCTTTGTGTATGTACTTGATGCCACTGAGTTGTATACTTGAAAAAGGGTAAAAAGGGAAATTTTAGGTTGTATATAAGCTACTGTTAATGCACACACATACACTCAGAACTATGTAGCACAAAGCATGAACCCTAATGGAAACACTGAGCTAAAGTTAATAGCATAAATATAATAATACTCTTTCATGAATTATGACAAATTACCACACAAATACAAAATGCTAATAATAGAGAAAACAGCATGTGAGAGGGGGGTATATGGAAACTACTTTCTGTGTGATGTTTCTGTAAACCTACAACCTGATGTGATAAAAAAACAACCAAAAAATTTGTGCCTCTCACTGCGTATAAATTATGTCTTAATTGTTAAAATTGAGTCCTTTAAAAAAAAAAACAAAACGACAGATGGCTAGGTCTCATTTCAGGCCTACCAAACAGGGCCTCATATATCCAACTGGTGCTGGTTCAGGACCAGGTTTGGGAAACATTGGTCAAGTATGATGGTTAAGTATGGGATTTATTTTGTTAAATAATAATGATAATATCAGTGAGAGGTAAGACTGGAAAGCATTCTTGGAAGCAGTTCAGGAAAGATTTGGAATGTCATCCTTGGGCATTTGGGCCTCATTTTGTGGCTAATGAGACGTGTTTGAGCAGTGGATGGTCACATAGGGCCATCATTCCAGAGTCGGTACAGAGGCTGGGTTTGATGGGGAGAGACTTGGGGGTCAGAATTCCCAACTGGTTCATTCAGGAAAAAATGTGAATCAGCAATAGGATGTTCCCAAAGTGGAAAACTGAGGTGCACCCAGGACACATTGCAGAGATAAAGCAGGAGGGAGACGGGCTAAGTCGAGAAGACTGGTTCCAACTAGGACAATGGCTAATGTTTTGGAGTGCTTACCACGGGCCAGACACAACTTCAAAAACATTGCATGACTTCACTTAAGACTCACAGGAACTTCATGAGGTAGAGCATTATTATAATTTCCATTTCACAGCTGGGGAAACTGAGGCCCACAGAGTTTAAATAATCTGCCCAAGTTCACAGAGCTAGTAAGTGGCCAAACCCAGTGGCCAAACTATTTATGAAATGATTATTTTAAAATTGCTTTGAGGTGTTGTGTCTTAGATGTACAACTGAAAGAGTTTTGACAAATGTGTCACTGTGTAACCCCCACTCCAATCAAGACATAGAATGTTACAGTTACCCCAAAAAGTTCTCTGCCTCCCCTTTGCAGGCAAACCTCTCACCTTCATCTTTCCTGATTCCCTATAGCCACTGACCTGCTTTCTTTCACAAACTGTTGGGTTGTGCCTGTTCTAGAAGTTCCTATAAATATATAAAACCATATAGTACCTATTCTTTTGTGCCTCCAGAAGATAGAAATTCAAGAAGATCTGAGAAATAAAGATGGTTATCTGGGGAGAAATCCTGATTCTCAAATGGGATTTCTGGAAATGTGGGCATGAAAGGACTATGGAAGCTTTTAACTTGATTGTAGTGGCCCTTCTGTGATGTTCTGTCTCAGCAGATCCCTAACTTGTCTTTTGTACTGAGGAGGTGGGGAGGGAAGAAGGAGCCAGGGCCTGTCTCATTTTGTATCAGGTCGTGAGGATCAGAGAGGGGCCTATGCAAACTCGGAGCCAGCAAAAGGCCACTGACAGTGTGTATGTTTCATTTCAAATAAGCTGGTGTCTCAGGCCCTATCAAACTTGTATACTTTATTTTTGGAACTCTTTTTATTTGGTTTCTAGAAATCTTCCAAATAATTCAAACCCCAACCAGAAAACTTGCCTTTTTACAGTCACTTTTGAAGTCCTAACTTGGCCACGCCGGAAACCAAGAAGTGAACATCCTGTTCTGTGCCCAAGAAATCCATCCCACACCAACTCCTGTGCCCGCGCTGAGCCAGAAGCAGCTTTCTTTTCTTACCAGAAGGAGCCCCCAAGGCAAATCTTCCCTTACAGGGTGGCCAGAGCCAGGGAAGTGTTTTCATTTGATAGAGGAAGGGAAACTCTGAGATTGCCGTACTGGACTCTGCAGGGCTTCCCAGGGGCGAGAAGGAGGGGAGGTTAAGGAAAGGGGCATTTATGTTTAACGGGTACAGAGTTTCTGTTTGGGGTGATGGAAAAGTTTTGGCAATGGATGGTGGTGATGGAGGCACAACACTGGGAACGGAATTACCATCACCGAATTCTATATCTGAATATAGTTACGAGGGGGACAGAGGAAAATTTTAAGTCCTGTATGTGTCATTAGAATAAAAAATTTTAAAAAAAATCATAGGCTTCCCCAACACAAACAGTGAACCCTTATGTTAACTATGGACTATGGTTAATTGTATAATTATAATAATATTGCTTCATCAGTTGTAACAAAGGTACCACACTAATGCCAAGTGTTAAGACTAGGGCAGCCCGTGTGTGCGGGTGGTGGGAGTGGGGTGGTATATGGGAACTGTATACGCTTTGCATGATTTTTTGGTAAACCTACAGCTTCTCTAATTAAAAAGAAAAGGGCTAACACCAGTGATCTCTGGAGGCGGGGTTGGGGAGAGGACATATCTAAGTCAAAGAAAATGAAAGCTGAGCTTGTTTTAAGACTCCTGAAGTGTTTCTTGAATAGGAGACACCAGGGAGAGGACAAAGCAAAACTGACAATCCAGCTCTGCTGGGTAGCAGAACAAGGAGCCTGAGGGTTAACTGCTTGGGCACTTGTAAACTCTCCCCTTACAGGCTGTGCTCTGTTCTGCTTCCCAGCCTTTACGCCAATGGAGGGAGGCACCAAAATAAAATAACAAAAATCCTCTGACCCCCTAGAACGAGGCTTAGACCCTGTAGGGCGTGGGTGGGGGTAGGGGTGGTCTACCTGATTTGATGATCCTTCTCACAGAGTGAATGTTCAGCTTTGCTCCACATGGCAGGTGTGTCAGCTCTAGACTTTCGGCTCCCCCTGGCTGCCTGGCTTTAGCTCTGGAGCAGATGAAGGCATGCGGTGAGGGCAGGGGTCAGGGCAGCCGCCAGCAGCTGAATTCCGAGGCCTCAGACAACCCTCAGAAACCTACATTCTTCTTTCCCCATCCCAGCCTCCTGCCCAGCCCTCTTCTAAATACTCTGATTGCAACCCAGCAACTTACTTTACAAAGAAATGGAGGGCAGCAGGTATAGCTCAGTGGCTGAGCACCTGCTTTGCATATATGAGGTCCCAGGTTTAATCCTTGGTACCTCCTTAAGGGAAAAAAAAAAAAAAAAGGGAAACAAACATAAGGGGGGAATGCAGCCATGGACCAAACTAGACTTACTATTATTGTAGTAACGAAAGAACTTGTAACTTTTTTTAAAAAAGATTTATTTATTTATTTATGCATTTATTTATGCTCCCCCCCACCTTCCTCCATTCTCTGCTCTCTGTGTCCATTCACTGTGTGCTCTTTTGTGTCGGTTTGTATTCTCATTAGGAGGCTCCAGGAACCTATCCTGGGACCTTCCAGAGCGGAAGAGTGTCAATCATTTTCTTGTACCACCCTAGCTCCCTGTCTGCTGCATCTCTTATTATCTCTCTTCTGAGTCTCTTTTGGTTGCGTCATCTTGCTGTGCCAGCTCTCCGCATAGGCCAGCACTCCTGCGCACACTCTACGCAGGCCAGCACTCTGTGTGGGCCAGCACTCTGTGTGGGCCAGCTCGCCACACAGGGCAGCTTGTCTTCCCCAGGAGGCCCTGGGCATCAAACCCTGGACCTCCTATATGGTAGATGCGAGCTCAATTTCTTGAGCCACATCTGTTTCCCAAAAGAACTTGTAACTTGTAATATGGATATAAAGATAGTGGTTACCAGAGCTTCTGAGGTGGATCATAGAGTGCTGGGATTGTCCTGCATGATATTGCAATGACAGATACAGGCCATTATCTATATTTTTTCAAAACCTGTAGAACTGTTCAGTGCAATGTGTAGACCATAATGTAAACTATAGACCTTGGTTAGCAGCATTGCTTCAATATTTGATCATCAACTGTGACAAATGTGCCATACTCACGTAAGATGTTATTAATAGGGGGAAATGTGGGAAGGAAGAGGGTGGGGTATATGGGAATCCCCTATACTTTCAATGTAACTTTTCTGTCATCTAAAGCTTCTCTAAAAATAAAGTTTTTTATATTAAAAAAAAAAGGAGACCATGTATTTATTTATTTAAAAATTTAAAGTACCTTTTCACATACCCAGAATCCTTTCTGTACCCTAAGTGGCACTTGAGTTGTGAACTGGTCTCTTTCTTTTTCCCCAGAAAAAAAACCACTTTCCCCAAGCTGGGATTTTTCAGACTAGATTTAGCATTTAAGCAAAGATGCATAAGGGGACAGAAATAGCTTTGAGCAAAATTCTTGTTAAAATAGTGGGGCTTTGGAATCTCTTTCATGAATTTAATTCTGCCTGCTCAGCCCTCCCATTCAGAGCTGGGCTTTCTCTCCTGTCCTTCCCACCTCCTTTCTTTCCCCCTCCTTGTGCATCTCTGACCTGGTCAGGCCACCACTTCCCTGCCCACATCACTCAGGTCTGCTGGAATTAGCCACCCCCTTCCCGGATCTGGCTTTTTGGGGACAGGCTCTGGCCCCCTCCCCCTGTGCCGGGCTTTCCTACCTGCAAATGCCTCACATGAACTGAACCCAACTTTCCCCAGAAAGGAGCCCTTGAACTTCCTGCTCTTGTGCATCTCAGCAGCCTTTTCTGACCACAGTCCTGGCTGGCCAGAGGCACCATCCTTTGACTTCTAGGACTCTTTCCCAAGACCTCAGCACAAGCTTCTTTCTGCCCACCTGCCCCTCTTAATTACACCACCATCTGGCTCAGGCTCTCTCAGGGGGCTCAGCTCGGTGACTTTGATCTCCTCTCCACTATCCTCCCACTGCCCACTGGCAGGAGCCCTGCATTCATCATTCATTCATTTGTCAAACATTTATTGAGTGCCTACTCTGGGCCAAGCCCTGTGCTGGCCCTGGGTGCAAAGATGATCCAGAGGTGGTCACCCTCCGAGCCGCCATGCCCATTCAGCCATTTCGAGGGTTTAGCTATCGAAAAACCCCTCTGCCAGTTGGTAAAGAGCCATTTTCCCGAGGACCCCCTGCTCCGATGAGGCTGCAGGTCTCCCTACCATTTAACAATGAAACAGTGTGTCTCAATTTATCCTTCTCATAGAGCTTATAGTCAAATGGTGGACACTTAAGACTTCCATAGTGCTCAAAATATTTCCCTCCTCCAGAATCTCAAGCTGTGAAACCGACCACAAACTCACTTTTATTCTTCCCCTGCCTCCGTCTGCTCCACTTCCACCCAACACCCTCTTTGTCCTCCTGCTGCCAAGCCCCTCAAGTGTTCTCAACTCTTGCAGGTCACCTCCAGCCCTAACCACCTGTGAGCTCGTGGCCAGCCATTTCCACCTGCTTTTGTCATCCTCCTTCACTTTCTCTCTTGTGCCTTGACCTTCCATCCTTCTTGCTTGGCCATCCCATCCCTGGAGAACATGACACTTGCATTCTCCATGTTGCTGTCTGACCTACTGCTCAGGGACCCCAGCAGGGCAAGTCGGAAAGCCAGGTGCCCTGACGGTTTTGCCCTCTTGGGCTACTAGACGTCAGCTATGCCCTCCCTGCTGCTTGGCAGAATTTCCCCCACATTTCCTTGCCTCACCATTACTATTTCTTCATCTTCAACCTCTCCCCTTAACTTCAGATATCCCCAGGTCTCCGTTACCCGCGCCCTGTAATAGAGACATTTATTTCTCAATGAGTATCCACATGTTCCCCCATATTTCCCAGCACCCTTTCAGTTAGGTGGAGCCATGTGACTTGTTCTGGCCAGTGGACTTTGAGTAGAAGTAACAAGTCCTTCTGGGCGTAAGCATTTCAAAGGCAGTATGTGATCTTCCAGCTCTCTTTTTGCTTCCTCACTAAGTTGGAAGCCACTGGCTGAGGAGGTGGCCTCACAAGGTGGGAGTGTCCTTGGTCCCTGAGCCTGGATGTGGAGGAGAGGGGTCTTGAAGAGTTGCTTGAACAGCATAGGAATATTCGTAAAGGAGAAATAGACCTTTGTTGCTTGTCACTAAATTTTAGAGGTTAATTTGTTATGTCACGCAGGCTAGTGTTATCCTAACTAACATACTCAATTAACAACAACTGATCACCTCCCCTTGAGTCTGCTACTCCCTCAAGTTTCCACCCTATTTCCTTACTCCTTCCGTTGCTGGATTACTTGAGTAGAGGGCCTATATGCACGGCTACTGATTTCCTTTCATCTCCACAACGCGTTCGTCAACCCCTGGGCCCTGCCCCACCACTTCACCAAATTATCCTCTGCAAAGCTCCCAGTGATGCTCAGAACCCCAAATCCAACAGCCCTTTCAATGGCGCCAGCCCCTCTGCAATGAGGGCCAACTCTGTACTTCTTTAACCCCATCTCTGGTGCCTCCTGAGGCCGCATCCCATGCTCCTTTTCAGATTACTTTACCAGCTGCATCTTCTCCCTCCTGTCTCCTACATATAGCCCTTCCAAAGGACCTAGCCCCAGCCCTCTCTTCTCTCTGTACTTTTTAAAAAAGATTTAATTTATTTCTCCCCAACTCCTTTGTTGTTTGCACTTGCTGTGTCTGTTTGTTGTGTGCTTGCCTTCTTTTCAGGAGGCAGTGGGAACTGAACCTGGCACCTGTGTGGGAGGGAGGAACCTAATCGCTTGAGCCACCTCTGCTCCCTGCTTTGTTGTGTCTCTCTTTATGTTTTCCTCCTTGTATCTCTTTTTGCAGCATCTTGTGTCAGCTCACCACTCCAGCTCTCTGTCTCGCTCGTCTTCTTTAGGAGACAGTGGGAACTGAACCCAGGACCTCCTATGTGGCAAGCAGGAGCTCAAACACTTGAGCCACATCTACTTCCCCCTTTTCTCTGTACTTTCTCTCACCCAAGCTATGGCTTCAGTGTCCCTGACCATGCCTGTGACTCCAAATCTATTTATGGTCACTGTTCTCAAAGAGCTGCCGGCTAATGGTGGACACCCAGGACCACGGTTCCCACCACATGGATGTCCTCACACTGAAAGTGTCAAAAACAGAACCCCCTTACTTTCTCTTTTCTTCCAGCAGCAAACCCTTTATTCTGCCCTCCATATTATATGGCCTATCCACTCTTAAGCTGCCCAGGCTCAACTTCTGGGACTTACCAAACCATCTCCTCTCCCTCCACATATACACCCAGAAAATTCCTGGTTCCGGTAGATCCTATTTCATATTCTCCTCCATCTCATCCTTTCCCTTTCTCTCAGAGTACTGAGGCTTGTTACTTGCTTTTGGAATTCTGCACAGCCTGCTTCCTGGGTTCCTGGCTTTTTCTTTTCCTGCCTCCTCCAGTCTCTTGTCTAACCAAATTTCCAAAGGTTTGGATCTCTCCCTGCACTGCAGTGGCTCCCCAGTTCCTCTGCATTATAGTGAATTCTTCAGCCTGGTTTCAGGACTTCCAGTAAGGACTTGCCCACGCTTATTTTCACAGGTACACATCCCTCATTCCCCAGGCAAACTGGTTTATTCCTTGTTCTCCAAACATGCCCAGGGGTCTCCTCACCCTGGCGCTTGCTGAGGGTGGGGAGACCCTCAGTTGAGGGGGCACCCCTACCCCGGAATGCCTTCCCCCAAACCCAGCCCCCATTTCTGCCTGGAGAATTCTGCCTTATCTTTCCAGGCCTATTTTAAATACCTTTTTCTCTATAGACTTTCCTAGTCCCCTTGACCTTATATGTTTGTTTTCTCCCTCTTTTGCATTGTTCGACTGTTTTGTCTTTCTTTTATGAGTTGGGATAAAAACACACTTGTCCTTTCTTGCACCATCTTCATCCACACGACATTCTGCTGTCTGGTTTGCAAAGGCTCTACCCACCTGCTATTTTCAGAAACGGAATTTATTCTGGGTCCCTTGGCAGGAAGCCGGCGCTTATGTCGTACTCTCAGTCACAGGATCAGATCTCACTTCAAGTGGGGGATTACCAACGGAGCCGGCTGCCTGGGCTTACCTGGGCCCCATTTCTGTGAGGACGTTTTGAAGTGGTTGGTTTATTTGTTTTCGGACATCCTGAGCTATATGTGGACACAAACGAAACGTGGCTGCTTTGCATGTGCCTGAGGCCCTGCAGCCAGGTTGTTCTTCTCAAAACCTTCTAGCCAGCCTCGTCTCTATGAAACCTGCCTCTCCTTCACCGTACCAGGGAGGCCAGGCAGGTGTCTGGAAGGGAATTCGGTCCAATCCGGGACAGTGTGGGTGCCAGCGAGGCCCCCAGCTTTCCGCCAGGGAACTGGGGCTTAGGGAAACTGGGGGTGAAAAATGAGCCACAGCTAGTTGGGCAGGAACCGAAGGAGGACACTAAATCTGGGGGACGAAATCCTGCGGGCAAAGTTGGGAGCTAACTGGGCGAAAGCGAGCCACCCCTGCTGGGGTGGCCGGTGTGGCTGCCGCCCGGGACGGCGCTCTGCCCTGATGACCCACCTCCGTGGGTCAGGGCACAGAGCAAGGGAGGACCCAGGGATAATACCCACCCGATAGCACTCATTCATGTGAAGCAGTTGTCATACAAAGGCAGAGGGAGACGCAGTGTGGACCAAAATCTCTTACCCCGCCCCCCCCAAACTGCCCAAGAAGCCAAGGGAGGACCTGGGGGCCTTCCAGATCCCCTGATCCACACAGGAGGGCAGCAGGAAGTGGGGGGCTGGGGAGGGGGGAGGATGGCTGGAGAATGTGTCCCCCCACCCCAGGCGTTCTCAACATTGGTCAGTCCTGCTTGCACACTCACTGGCAGGCCAGCTGGCTGGGGACATCTGTTCTGGTCCAATGCCCTCATTTCATAGACTGAAGCACAGAGAGGTTAAGGGGCATATCTGAGGTCACACAGTCAGTTTAGGGGAGAGGCAAAAACTCAAATCCAGGTCTCTTTGTGGCTCTTTCCACTCAACTCACCACCTTTTAGTTTGAGGCATGGTGGAAAACACTGGGTTACTTTTGTACAAAACCAAAGAAGTTGGGTTCCCTGTGAGTCTGCAAACATGTGTAAGAGAAGCAAGGGGAAAATAAATGGCTCCTGTAAATCCTCATGCAGCAATCTGGCAATCTGATCTACAGGATCAGTGCGAGCTCAGAGAAAAGTTCAATCCAAGGATGAACAAACAGTACAGTTAATTTTTTTCCAGAACACTCTGCAGGGCTGAAAAACAGCATGTTCCAAAACAAATAAGTTCTATTGACTGAGTGAAAGTATTTTTACTCGCATCATTGTTTTTGGCCTACTGTTAACTGAAGACTTTTTTTAAAAAAAGTTGTTATCATAGTTAAAAATTCACTGTTTCCAACATAGTGAAAGTTTGGTTGTTTTGTTTTGTTTTAATGACTAAAGTCAACACACTCTTTTCTTGGGTCAGGCTCTCCCTGAGGTCTGGGAAGGGAGTATTGTCTACCAGAAAGATTATGTTCCCTGTGGGGTCTAGAAAGGCAAGCATTTCCTGCTGGAGGCTGTGCCTTCTCTGGAGTTGGGCCCTGGGTTCAGAGTCCAACCGAATGGCTCAGAGGCGGCCCAGCTCCCTCCGGAGCAGATGAGCTGTGCCTGACGAGTTCAGCCAGCCAATCGGTCTCCGTCTCTGAATAGCACCAGCAAGCCCTGGGGAAGGAAAGGAACTGTGGGCTTTTGTAAGTGGCCAGGGAACCCAAATGCTTTTGGTCTTCGCAGTGAGATGACCTGAGAACTGCGTCCTTTAGGTTCTAATCCCAAGGAGGAGACTTTAGCCTTCATGACTAAGTGGACCTTGCAGTGACCTCAGAGGAGGCTGACCAAACCTAGGTCCCTCTCCATCCCCGTGCCACTGGAGAAGGCAGGGCCAAGCAAATCACCACACAACTCGCCTGGCTGCTCTTCTCTTATGTCTAGAGCTATAAATGTCCTTTCAGGGCTCAACATCCTCTGGCTTTTGAACATTCCACTCTGACACTCATGGCACACTGGGAGTGTCTGTATTAACCCAAACACCCTTACCTGAGCCAGGTATAAGTCCCTTCCCATCCCCATCTTCCCTGGCTTCTCTCCCACCTTTGAAGCCCTCCTCAACCCTCTCCTCCACTTGCTCCGACCTGTCTCTTACTGGTGGTCCTTCTCCCCTGTCCTTTCACCCAGCCTTGGGATGGCATGGGACCCCTGTGGCTGATCCTTTCCCCAATCTTGTCATCCTTACAACCCTTCTTTGCTTCCCCCTGCCTGAAAACTTTGTCCTCCATCTTCAACCAAACCTGAAATTTAACATGCTTACAGAAGGCTCCTTGAATCTTGCCCCTCTTCTGAAGCTCTTTCTTGACACTTCCACCCAGTCGATATCCCTTCTCACATGTTTTGTTAGTTCCCTTCCCTTCCCTGTGGGATGAGCTGGGAAAATATAACTGGTGCCCAAGACTGGCCTTATTCCAAATCATCCTGTTATGTAGAGGAAAGCAGGTCACAAAGGAAAAGTCTAGACTGTTTTTCAAATTGAGCCTCACCACTCATAGTGGGTTCTAAAATAATTTTAGTGGATTGTGACCAACATTAAAACAAGAAAAGGAAGATAAAAGTATCAGAGTACATCACCCATAGTAAGGGTGAGTGTTGTTTTGTGACATTTTTGCTTCAGTTTTTGGTGTATTTGTGTTCCAAGTCTCAATGTAAAATATATTTCTTCCTGGGGGTTGCAGCCAAAAAAGTTTGAAAGTCCCTGGTCAAAAGAATGAACCAAGTTCCCCCCAGCATGGGACATGACTGCCGGGGATAAGCCTCCCTGGCACTGAGGGATTACTACCAGTCACTAACTAGTGATTCGACTATAAAAAGACCTTGAATAAAAGGGGGAAATGGTAAAGACAAATGAGTTTATATGGCTAAGAGTCTTCAAAAAAGAGTCGGGAGGTCATCAGAGGGGTCACGTTTACACACGCCTCAGCAGGATCCCAGAGACAGCCAACCCCAGGTACCAGTGATCCTGAGGGCTACAGAGACACACAGGTTCTATGGTCATAGCAGATGGCTCTGGAATTCAGTGCCTTGTCAGTGGGTCCTACTTTGTAATTTGTGTTTCTGAGTGTGATGGAGTTGGACTCAGATGTGACCTTTCCACACATGACTTTTCTGTCACTTTTACTGAACCTGTGGTTGGCAGGAGGGTTGATGTATATTCAAGAGACTTGAATCTCTGGATTGGCCATGTGCCAGCTGGGCCCTGAGCCTCAGCAGAGTTGCAACTCCTACTCTCTGGTTCATTGGACTTACCCAGGTCAGCTATCAAAGAGGTGAAGTCGGTTAACCACCACACCAGGGAACCAAGAGTGCCTAAAACTCCAAGCAGGAGAATCTCATCCATCAACCATGTGGGATCTAAACCCCCTCTCTATATAGAGGTGAAGTGGACATCGCCATCCCAGGGCCCTCAGGATGGAGGAATAAAATATGGATTAGAGTGGACTTACTGGTATTCTACTATAGAACTATTGTGACTAATAATGGAAGAAACTGTAGCACTGTTGTGGAGAAAGTGGCCACAGTAGTTGCTGAGGGCAGGGAGAGGGAAGAAGAGATGCGATGTGGGGGCATTTTCAGGACTTGGAGTTGTCCTAAACGATATTGCTGGGATAGATGCTGGACATTATATATCCTGCCATAACTCACTGAAAGTACTGGGGGAGAGTGTAAACTACAATGTAAACTATAATCCATGCAGTGCAGCAGTGCTCCAAAATGTAGTTACCAAATGCAATGAATGTGCCACAATGATGAAAGAAATTGTTGATGTGGAAGGAGTGGGGGGAGTGGGATGGGGAGTACATGGGAACCTCTTATATTTTTTAATGTAACATTTTTTGTTATCTATGTATCTTCAAAAAAAAACAAAAAATTTTTTTAAAAAAGAATGATCCAAGTCACTGAAGACCCGGCTACTGAAGGTGAAGGGAGTGAGGGTGGTTAAAGAGACCTGCATTATTACGGAGGCTCAAAAGGCTTTGCCTTCCTCAGAGCTCCTGGAAGTCACACAGTTACAGACTCCCACTTTCCCAACTCTTGGAGGAAGGGGGCCCAGTTTGGGGGTGACTACCAGGGAAGGTCTGTAGAAACTGTGAGATTCAGACCCAGCACTCTGACTCAAATTCACATACAAATAAAAAGCTGAAATCTTAATTAGTTGTAATCAAGACCAAAAGAAAACTCGAAAGGAGTATGGATCTTTGAGAGCCTTCCCTGCATCTCCATCTGCTACTTCTCCAGTCCATAAAATCAAAGCCCAGGGGACTTGTCCAGTGCAAGGGATCCAGCCAAAGTTTGGAAATCTGTCAGCGTCTTCCGTCGATCACCAGATGCTACCACTTAAAATGCAACATAACATGAGTCCAGTCTCTGGAATGGAGCCGGCCAGGTTCCAGTGCATTCCACACAACCTTGGCTTTGGGCAGGGGTGGTCAGGCTGCAGTCACTGGCAGTAAAATGTGAGCACGTTTTCCTGGTTTCCTCGGATCAGGATGACCGGAGGTCTGAGGTCCTGGGACAGGGTCTCCAGCCAGGCCATGTACAGCGAGCTCGGGCACTTGCCCTTCCTCCCTATGGGTAAGGTGCTGCCAGGTAGGAAGAAGCAGCAGAAGAGAAATGATTAGCAGGTCTTCCCCACACAAGGTTTGTTTATTGTTCCCTGCAGAGCTTCTCCTTCCCATCTACCCTAACAATGACCTCCCTGCACTCCTTAAAAAAAACCTTGCATAAAATGTATCATGAAGCATTTCTAGTCCAAGCCATGGCCTGCAAGACCCACGCAGCCCTACCAACCCCCAGGACCTCATCTCCCACCATCCTCTCTGCCTGGCTCATACCTCTTAGCCACAAAGGCTTTCTTCCCATCCAGAAATAAACACTAAGCTTGCTCCTGCTGGGCCTTTGCACTTCCTCTTCTCCCCACCAGGAAGGTGGTGCTCCACTCTTCACCTGGTTGGCTCTTCCGTATCAAGACAGTCTCAGCTCAAACGCCACCTCTTTCCCTGACAACCCTCTCCAAAGCAGCCCTCCCATCTCTTTTTATCATGTCACCTTTTTTTATTGCTTCATAGCACTTTGCACTCTCAAAGCCATAGCTTCCTTCCTTCCTTCCTTCCTTCCTTCCTTCCTTCCTTCCTTCCTCCCTCCCTCCCTTCCTTCCTTCCTTCCTTCCTTCCTTCCTTCCTTCCTTCCTTCCTTCCTTCCTTCCTTCCTTCCTTCCTTCCTTCCTCCCTCCCTCCCTCCCTCTCTCTCTCTTTCTTTTCCTTTCTTTCTTCCTCCTGCCACTAGAATCTGAGTTCACTCAAGAAAAGGCCAGGTCTGTCTTGCTCTCCACCCCCTCCCTGTGCCTAGAACACAGCCTGATGCAGTGGCCTCAGTGCACACCCTTAGGAGGTGGCATCCCGGCCTCCCCCACTAGCAGTCGACTTGTGTCATGCTAGCCTCGCCTCCTAGTCACACACACTGCTGCGGCCACATGGTGTGCTTCCGTGGTTCAGTTGAGGGTCTCCTCCTGCCTCCTGCCCCACCTGGAGGGCCCTGGGAGCCCACTGCCTTTGCAGCGCTCCCTTGTCTGAACTGTGCAAGACTGAGCAAATACCAAGATGCCCTGGGAATGCTGCTCAGCTGCATTTTCATGGCTATTCCATGAAATGGTCTTTCTACAATCTTGAGAATTGCAAAACCACTGGGATGGCCACAGCCGCCCTGCTCTTGGAGAAGGCAGCCTCATGGAGACCCAGCTAGAGTTCCATGAAGTTGAGGGTACCAGCAGCTTATATGGGTCTGCACTCTATGGTTTGTTTTCCCAAAGCACATCCCCAGCCATTATTTCATCTAAACCTCAAAATGACCCAGGGAAATGGGTAGGGCGCACAGCACCACCACCGCCCCCTCATTCACAGCTGAGGGACCTGGGCAGAAAGAGGATGCTGTGCAAGCCTGGGGTGCAAAGCACAGGTGCTGGTGCCAGAGAAGCCATGTCCGAGCCGCGGCGCTGCACCTCCTCAGCCATGAGGCTTTGGGCAAGAGGCTCTCTGGCCCTGAGCCTCCATTTTCTCTTCCTTCAAGTGAAAGCACCAATGCCTCCCTTATGGGATGTGTAGGAGCTCTAAAGAATACAAAGTATGCGAAGGGAGGGGCCCAGTGGCATCACTGTGGTGGTAAGCACTTCACAGCTGCAGCAGCTATTATTATCAGCCATTGTTAACCAGCGTGAAGCGTCCAGGCTGGTGAGGGGCAGAGCTGGGACTGGAACCCGTGTCTTGCAGTCTTCCCACCCCAGCTGTCTCTGCTCACTGCACCAACCCCCCCCCCCCCCCACTGAGAAGGCCGAGAACGCCAGCTGGGGTCCCCAAACAGCTGCTCCATATTTCACATTCCATCATGGACACTTCACTTGGACAACACACTACCCTCATTTGAAAAGCAAGTTCCCCAGGACGGGGGGAGGTGGGTGGGAACAAGGGCATTTCATTAAGCTATAGTCATCTTGGAATTTGTCTGCCTGCTGACTTTCTGGGGAAAAGGAAGTGGGGACATTAATACCAAACTTCCCTAATTTAACAGTTACATCCGAGGCTGAAAACACCCTGCAGGAATACTACATCATTTTCAAGGCTGAACTCTAAAACTTCAGAGGTCTCGAGGGAACGGGGCTGGGGGGGAGTGCCCTAGCAGCAAAGAACCCCACTTTCCCTAGCGTAACCCAGGAGCGGACATGCTTAAGCTATTAACCTTTCCAAAGGAAGGTGCTGCGGGTACAAAGGAACTTTTTGTTCCTAATTCCATCTCTTAGCCATAAAGAAGGGTGGCCTCCGATCCGACCTAGCTGCGCCACGATCATTTGACAAAGCCCAAGTCACAGGCTCCGAGATTCAGTCCCCACTTAGAGATCCTGACCCATTTGCTTGACATCTCTGAGGCTCAGTTTCTTTGTTTCTGAAAGTGGAGAGAGGGATGATAATAGAAGCGTGCCTAGGGTTTGTTTGTCTTTTTTAGGCGATACCAGGGATTGAACCCAGGACTTTGTACATGGGAAGCAGGAGCTCAACCACTGAGCTACATCCATTCCCCAGTGAGAGTTGGTTTTGTTGTTGTTGTTGTTTGTTCGTTTGTTTTCAGAAGATCCTGAGGGTTTAGCCTGGGACCTTGTATATGGGAAGCAGGCAGTCAACCACTGAGCTACATCTGCTCCCATGTCATAGAGTTTTGAAAATGGATAAATCCCAATGCCTTGAGTATCATAAGAAACACTTCATCAGTAAAATGCAGTGCTGATTATTTTGTCTCGTTATCTTGGTATTTTGTCCCAGCAAGAGTATTTTTCCATGACAAAAGCAGTACAAATTCATGAAAGAAAACAGGAGAAATATAAATTAAAAAGTAGGAAAAAACTAGCTAAAACTATCCATAACCCCATCATCAAACCCAAGCACTAGGAATGCTTTAGAGCATTTTTTCCATCTTTGTTTTACTTCCTTTGTATATACACTTTTTAACCTAGCTGGATTCCTATCAGATGTAAAATCCTGTATATTGCTTTTTGAAGCTTGACATTAAGCACTAAATAAACATAATTTTGTAATTTGGTGTTTTTTGTCAAAAGAAGGGAACAGGGCCCCTAAGAATGGAAAATCATAGGAAGTGGATTTGGCTCAACTGATAGGGCGTCCGCCTACCACATGGGAGGTCCAGGGTTCAAACCCAGGACCTCCTGACCCATGTGGTGAGCTGGCCCATGTGCAGTGCTGATGAGCGCAGGGAGTGCCCTGCCACGCAGGGGTGTCCCCCAAGTAGGGGAGCCCCACGTGCAAGAAGCGTGCCACTCAAGGAGAGCTGCCCTGCACAAAAAAAGTGCAGCCTGCCCAGGAGTGGTGCTGCACACACAGAAAACTGATGCAGCAAGATGACGCAACAAAAAGAGACACAGATTCCTGGTGCCACTGACAAAGAATAGAAGCGGACACAGAAGAACACACAGCAAAGAGAGAGAGGAGACAACAGGGGGGCAGGGCAGGAAAAGGGGAGAGAAATAAATTTTAAAAATAAAATAAAATGAAAAAAAGAATGGAAAGTCAGGGTTGACTTTGTTGTAAGATGGGGTTAGCCACAGTCCCTGTCCTTCGCAGGTAGCCAGCCATATAGATGTCTGGGGCCAGAAAGAGAGGAGAGCAGGTAATCAAGGGGGAAACCCGGTCCCGAGTCCTTTTAGAAACAACTGGAACGTTGAGGGCAGGGGTGGATCATGTCAGACGCCTTCAGGCTAACCCCATAATTGGGGTTTAGGGGTGGGTCGCTGTGGTGGGACCTGTGTAGGGCTCAAGGAGGGGCTGGGTGGTTCACTCTACCTGGACGGAAGACTCACCTGGGAGTGTTTGTTTAACATTCGGTTTCCAGGGCCCTACCCAGATCCATAAAACTAGACGCCTCAGGGGCGCAGACTGGGACCCGTGTTGAACGAATGCACGTGAGAGCCCGGTCATCTGGCAGCCCTGGGACACCAGCTCTCCAACGTGCCTGCGAGGCGCCTGTGGCTGTTCAAACCCATTTTTCAGAGGAACTGACGGTGGTCAGGGGTTTATTTAGACTACGGCAAAGGACTTCACTTTGAGGGGGTAGTCTATAGAAAAAAGAGGAGTCTGAACCCGACAGTTCGATCAGGAACAGGCTGTTAGTGCAGCCAAAGGCTGCTGGGCTGCTCGGAAGGCTGGTTTACAGGGTGTGGCGCTTCGGTGAGCTGCGCAGGCTAAGCTGGAGGCAAGCACAGCCGTTAATCAGGTACACTGCCTGTCAACCGACGGCCCACAACCAGGTGCGGCCTCAAACCGGTTCTAGAAAATGGTTCCAGTGTGTTCTCAGAAACCCTGGACAATGTGGCTTTGTCATTTTGCCAAGGTTTGGGGGGCCTTTTTCTTCCTTAGAATTTCTGGGCTCCACCCCAGACCCTGATCTGGAAAGAATGGAGGAATTTGCATTTTCTGTGCTCCTCCCGTGGTTTTGGTGAGGGGGCCTAGTCAGGCTAAGCTGCAGCTGCTGTGTCCTCTTTGGGAGCTGGCCTGACAGCCGGGCCTTTGGGGCAACAGCTGTAGCTGCCGCCGTGGGGTGTGACGCCTTGGGCAGGTGGCTTCTCTACGGTGACTATAATCATTATTTGCATCAGCTAATTCCACAGAGGCAGGCGTGGAGGATTGGTTTTCCTCCACGAAGTACGGTGGAGGGGGAGTTGGGAGGGGGTCACCTCCCATGATGAAATTCTTCTTCTAATGGTTTGGGAGACTGACTCAATTAAATGGCAAATCATGGTATGTGGAGCGAAAGTGAATCTTGGAAAAATTTTAGTTTAACTCTTTTTTTTATATGTAATTAGGGAAACTGAGACTCAGAGAGAGTGGAGTTACTTGCCCAAGGGCACACAGTGGAGCTAAAGGCAAAGACGGGGTGCAAACCCGTCTCTACAGAGGCAGCACATAGTAAGCCGGGGTTTGGCACACCTAACCCTACCATCACTGGTGCCATGCCCAGGAAAGTTCCAGAGAGCCATCCCAGGACACAGCCATTTTCACCATCTTCTACTCCGACCCGGCTCCCAGCCTGGGCCAACCTTCCCTAGGAACATTCCCTGCCAGAGGTTGGGCAAAAGCTTAGAGATAAACCCAAACCCCTTTCTGTCACGGTTCTTACATCAAAGAAAACACAGGGCACTTTCTTTGTACAGAAAATGACTTCCCTCGAAACCCTGGGAAGCACGGTTGCTGGCAGAGCCAGCTTCATCGGTGGCCAACTGCTGTGGTCTTTAGAAAGACCCATGCTTGGTTTAATGCTGTGCTGTCACCACCATCGTGAAAGTCTTTATAATTTTTGGACAAGGGGCCCCGCACACTGTGTATGAAAAAATATGTTGGGCAGGCTTCTTGGCTGTCCTGCAGAATTGCCAGGTCAGCTCTCAGGAACTGAAAGGCAACCCTGCTTTCCCTCTGAGCTGGACCTCTCTCCCAGAGGCACTGAGCAGGGGGCTCGGGGACTTGACCAGCCATGTGCTTCCTGCTGGCCGCAGACAGAGCAGACTCGCGCTGTGACCCTCTCTGTGCCATCGTCACCTTCCACCTCGCCTCCCCCTCACACAGCCAGCACCCGCCAGAGGCTGCTCACAATGGGATGTGGGCAGCAGCTATGGCCCGAGGGCCGGTGGAAGTGGCACCCACCTCCAGTGAGGGTAGAAAATGGCCAGGGAAGGCTGGGCGGTTCCCAGACAGCCAGGAATGGAGTTCCTTCTGGAATAGGCTGGGTGGGCTCCGCCAAGAGGAATTTGGCCGGAAGTGGTGGCAAACAAGGGGAAAGCAGTGACAAGAGGGGAGTCGGTGATGCCTCGGGCATGTGAGGGCTCGAACCTTGGACCGGAGGCAGCCAGTCTGGCTGGCACCCAGGCGAGGGGTGCAGGGCAGACTGCAGGCCCCGCTGCGTGCTGAGGACCCAGCCGAGCTGTGCACAGGCGCGCCGGCCCTTCCGCCTCCCTGGGAAGTTTTGCTCCTCAGCTAGTATCCACCTCCTGGGCCCTTTCCAGAGCTGACCCCCTTCACCTCCATGACAAGCCTCTCCTACTGCCTGATACTACTCACATGACGACGAGAGCGGCGTCTCGGGAGTAATCCAGCAGGATCTCATTCAGCCTCACCTGGCGAAGGGACTGGGGCGAAGAAAAGCCCAGTGGTCATTTCCGACCTTCTCCTGAGCATCCCTCCTGCCAAGCCCAGGTGCCTCTTTTTACATTTTGAACCAGATACATGACTCATTCCCCTTCAATTATTATAGACTGTCCCCTCCAGGAAGGAAGGGGGGCCTCATAGGAGGTGAATGCCAAGCTCACCTCCTCCAAGAAGCCTTCCTTGGCTTTTCCTTGTCTGATTTTATTACTGTGTCTCCTGGGAGAGTGCAGAGAGAGGGGGTGCTTGGACTTCATGCTGGAGGCAATAGCTCAAATCTCAGCCCTGATATTTCATAGTAGAGAGAACCGGAGCAAGTTACTTGGGCGACCAGCTCCGTTTGTACACTGGGAAGAGTAACGCCCTCCCCCCGGGAATCTGGGGAGGAGTCAATGAGGTAATGTCTGCGAAAGCAGCAAGCCGGGGGGAAGAGGCAGGGGACTGGGAGTGGGGGCTGGACAAGCCACTTCCTCTTTAACGGAGCACACAAGAGTCTCCTTTGGACACGGCAGCTTGTTTAGCATTTTCCAAAGAGCTGCACGTGAGCCCTTTGGGGCAGCGTGTCCCGGGCAGACATCAGACACCCCTCCAAGGCCTGAGTGCGGGGCTGGGGCGTGGGGAGCCCCCCCACCCTAAGGCCTGTCTCCAAGCTGTTCAGGAAAGATTTGCTCTCAGGGTCTGATGGTGGGTGGTCACCCCGATTTAAGAGACGGGAAACCCAGAGGAAGTGAATTGACCTAGACAGGGTTTCTCAACCTCCACACTACTGACGTTTTGGGCCAGAACATTCTTTTTCGTGGGGACTGTCCTGGGCCTCGGAGGGCCCAGCACCCCTGGCCTCTACCTACTGGAAAGCAGGGACCCCGCCCCTGTACTGCAGCCAAGTATCTCCCGGGGGCGGCCCCCTCCCCGCAGGCCCACGGGGAGCAGAGGGGTTCCTTCCCTCCCCGCCTTCCCGCAGCGGCTCACCTGCCCCCCGCGGCCACAGCGGCCCTTTTAAGACGCGCCTCCCCACCCGCGCCCCTGCCTCCCCACGAACGCCCTGCCTCCGCCCTCACTAGAGCCCTGAGGGAGGCGCGAGGGGAGGCCCAGGACGTGGCTTTAGGGGAGACCTTTTGAGAAAGCACCAGCTGGCGAGTCCCGCTCCAGGCAGAGCCCGGCCACTCCGGGACGATGCCCCCCGCCCTCAGTCTCCCTGACCTTAGGCGCCCCTCCAGCGCACCTTGACTCTGTTTCTGTTCACCTCCTCGTCCGAGATCTTCCAGGGGCAGTCCCGCCTCATCTCGGCGACGGTGGCCTCGTCTTTGAAGCCGTCATTCAGGCGGAAGGGCGCAACCATGTCCTCAAAGCGCTTGGTGCTGGGGACAGAGCGAGGAGGTGAGAAGGGGCCGGAGGGCTCCGTTTCCAGGGAGATGGAGGTGGTGGCCCAGGGACGTCCTTCTCAGGCGGAAGCCCATCCTGACACAGGTATTTCCGTCAGCGCGCGGGCGGGAGGGCCTGACGTTCCAGCCAACTTCCGCAGGTCCTCCAAGCCCCTGATTAGGTCCACCCTCCCCACCCGTTCATTCAGCTGAGATTTCCCGGGCACCCTGAGAGCACAAGAGTGAGGGAATCAGACGTGTCCTGCGTCCTCCTGAAGCACAGTCTGCTGGGTGATAAATAAATAGGCAGATATATACAAACGGGGAATTTTATGAAGGTACAAACCGAGTCCTGGGGCAGAGAACAACAGGGATGGGGAAGGCCCCTCTGGGGCCTGAAGAATGCTTGCCTTTCTACAGCCAGCTGTGCGCAGGGCTGGGGGTTCTCAGCAAACAGAACTGAAGGTGCAAAGGCCCTGGGGCAGGAATGTGTTTGGCCTGCCCCAGGAGCAACAAAGGGGTCAGTGAATGCAGTGGGGAGTGGGAGGAGGTGAGGAGAGAGAGGCAGTGACGGGCCAGATCCAAGGCCTGGTGCGACGGGAAGCTGTTGGAGGGTCTTCTGTGTGGTCTGATGGACATTTTCAAGGGTAGGAATTTAGGACTGGTCAGCATTCAGATGAAGGCGCCTGAAACCTCTGGATGGATGAGCTGGGGAGACGGTAAAGAAAGAGAAGGGCGTAGGGCCCTGGACTGAACCCCAGGGATGGCTGCAAATGTAAATCAATAAAGGAGGAAGGACCCCAAAGGAAATGGAGAAAGAAGGACCACAGGGTATTAGAGGGTGCGGCTTTAGGAAGCCCGAAGGAGGATATGTCTCAAGAAGGACTGCTGTGTCAAATGCAGCGGAGAGGAAAGAAACGGTGGATTTAGCAGCAGGAAATTGCTGATGGTACCGATAAGAGTGGTTTGAGAGGGAGGAGAGGTGGGGATGGAAGTCACGAGAATGGGGAGAGAGGAAGTAGAGGCCGGCAGCCCAAAAAGCTCTTTAGAGGACAAGTTTGTGCAGGGAGGAGGGAAATGGCCTAGGAGCTGGAGACAGGGGAAGGGTCTGTCAAAGTAGGGGTGTAGCAGTTTTATATGGTTATTAGTTCCAACAAGGGATACTGGATTATGTTTGTAAACTGGTCTGTACCTAAGTGTGACTAAATTATGATTAGGGCTTTGATTGGGCCATGTCAGTAGGGTGATAAAAGACATGGCAGGGAAGCGGACTTGGCCCAATGGATAGGGCATCTGCCTACCACATGGGAGGTCTGTGGTTCAAACCCCGGGCCTCCTTGACCCGTGTGGAGCTGGCCCATGCGCAGTGCTGATGTGCGCAAGGAGTGCCGTGCCACGTCGGGGTGTCCCCCGCATAGGGGAGCCCCATGCGCAAGGAATGTGCCCCGTAAAGAGAGCCACCCAGCGCGAAAGAAACTACAGCCTGCCCAAGAATGGTGCCGCACACACGGAGAGCTGACACAACAAGACGATGCAACAAAAAGAAACACAGATTCCGGGTGCTGCTGATAAGGATAGAAGTGGTCACAGAAGAACACACAGCGAATGGTCACAGAGAGCAGACACGGGGTGGGGGTGGGGGGCAGGATGGAAGGGGAGAGAAATAAATAAATATGTCTTTAAAAAAAAAGAAAAAGACATGGCGAAGGACAATGTTGGAGTTTTGATGCTGGAGTTTCGAGCTGAAGCCCTGGGAAGTAAGTACAGTGTTGTGAGGAAAGAGAAGCCAGCCCTGGGAAGGGAGGAACCCAGGAAGCCTGAACCCTGCAGACATCGGCAGACATCTTGCTCCAACACGTGGCAAAAGACTTTGGTGAGGAAGTAACTTATGCTCTATGGCCTGGTAACTGTAAGCTTCTACCCCGACAAATACCCTTTATAAAAACCAACCGATTTCTGGTTTCTTGCATCAGCACCCCTGTGGCTAATACAAGGGGTTTTAAAGAGAGAGGCTCGATGGGGTCTGCATGCATGCTCACGCTGCCCTCGCCACTGGAACGTCTCCCCCACCTCTCTGTTCCTAGAGGCCTTTCTGAAAGGCTGCTTTGCTCCTCCACCTCCAGAAACAACCCTTTTCTCTTTTGGTTTCTGGCCCATCTCTGCAGCATCGTGGTTGTGCTCGACTTCCTGCAGCCTGCACCAAAGCCGGGCGAATGCTGGAGAGCAAGGCCTGCAACCCAGTGCCGCCTGAAGGGCAGGAGCCGATACTGCCCCAGCCACAGGGCACTGCCGTTCATCCTTCCCTTTGTTTTTTACTTCTTTTTCTCCACATCTCGAATTCCCTCCCTCTCTAGGTCACTGCTTGGAGACGGGAACAAGGAGAAGGAAGGGCTAGGCGGTCAGGCTGGACCTGACTTTATAAAGGAGATAGAGTCCAGGAAAACCTCATGGAAATCGATTTACAGGAAGCAAATCCTACGCTACATGTCTTATTTTAAGAACATGAAATGGAATCATTTAGTAAAGCACATAATCCCTTCTGACCCTACCATTGATCCTTGCTTCAAATTCACATAGGCGTTTGCTTCAAGTCTGCTCAACTGCTGTTGCACGGAGGGAGGAGGGACGTGGTTGCCCAAACGGCACAATGTCCAACTTTTTCCCTGCTCCCAGCTCCAGTGTGTTAACATGCCGCTGCGTTCTGCAGCTGCCGTATCCGGAGAGGCGCTGGGAGGCAAGGGCCTCTGCCGTGGGCCCAAGAAGGAGCCACCCTCCACGGCCTGATCCAGGGCCTGGGACTCTGCCACCCCTGACCACAGCCGATGGACCAAAGGTAGACGAGGCAGAGCCTGCTTGGGAACCGCAACCTCGGCCCGGCAGAAAGGGGAGACCTGGGAGGGTCGTGGTCCCTTTTTCAGCAGTTCTAATTAGGCGGCACCCGAGAAGGAGGCCATTTACAGTGGAGCTGGAACTGCAAGGAAAGGTCAAGGTGTGGGGGTTCAGAAGCCCCGTCACTGGCTTCTGTGAATCACGGGACAGGGATCCGCTCTGAGACAGTGGTTCTCATGTGGGGTCCCCGGGCCAGCAGCTCAGGCATCACCCGAGAGCTTGTTGGAGATGCAGACTCTCAGGCCCCACCTCAGCTCTGCCCAGGTGGCCTGTCTGGGACAGGGGCCCAGCAACCTGGGCTCCACAAGCTCTTCAGGTGATTCTGATGCCCACACAGCTTTATGGAGAAGCTAAGGGCTCAGAGAAATGTAGAAAACTCATCACCTTCATAGGTCAGATCAGGCTTTCATGAGAAGCAAGCAGCCGGGGCTTGTGCAGTGTGAAGCCAGTAACTCCCCTGACCCCTAGAAATGTGGGTGTGGCAGGGGGTGGGGAATCCTTGAGCTGGCATCTGCTCAAGTGTTGGAACTGAGCCACCACCTGCCACCCAGTAAGAACTTAAAGAAACTGGATCTGGGAAGCAGATGTGGCTCAAGAGATTGAGCTCCTGCCTACCACTTGGGAGGTCCCAGGTTCAGTTCCCAGTGCCTCCTAAAGAAGACAAGCAAGACAGCATGCTGACACTACGGGCAGGCGCTGTGAGCTTACACAAGAAGATGGCACAAGAAGAGATACACAGAGGAAAACATACTGAGAGATACAACAAAGCAGGGAGTGGTGGTGGCTCAAGCAATTAGGCACCTCCCTCCCACTTGGGAAGTCCCAGGTTTGGTTCCTGATGCCTCCTGAAAAGAAGATGAACACACAGCAAACAGACACAGCAAATGCAAACAACAAGGAGGTGGGGAGAAATAAATCAATAAAATAAATCTTAAAAAAAAACACCCAAAAACCGGATCTAAGAAAGGTACGTGAGCATTCATCACCTGCCAAGGCCAGGTGTATTTCTGGCAAAGGCCAGCAGGGCAGGGTGAAGGAAACCCAAACACGAAAATAACTAGCTGCAAACTCCTACTCTCTCTTCCTCTTTCTTTCCCCACCGGCTGGAAGCAGGGCCCCTTAGCTCTGGGTTCACCAGGGAACATGGGTGGAAGGCTGAGGTGTCTGCAGGACACAGAGCTGGCCCTTCTGCTCAGAATCCCCAAAACAGAAAACTCACTGCTCAGCCCGTGGCTTCTGGTTGATGTCGGGGAGAATGTGAACTTCATGGAATCCCAGCCGGAACTTGCTCAGCAGAGAAATGATCCTGGAAGACAGATCGAGATTTTTAAAAATATATTCATCCATTCAAGAGACTGGAGGTCTGCTAAGCAAACCAGATCTAACCCTGCCCTCGTGGAGTTCACATTCTAACATGGGGGAAGAGGACGGACAGATGACGAACCAATGAATACTGAAAAAGTAGGTCACATGATAATTGCCATGAGGAAAAATAATTGATCCGTATCTCCTGAGAATCTGGGGGCCAGGGCTGTACTAATGTGCCTTAAATTTAATACGTCTGTACATCCTGTGGGTGTCTTGTCACAATGCAGATTCTGATTCAGTGGGTCTGGGCTGGGGCCTGTCCCTGGGCCACGCTTTGAACAGAATAAAGGAATTTACAGGGGAGCAGATGTAGCTCAAGCAGGTGAGCACCTGTTTCCCACATGGGGAGTCCCAGGTTTGGTTCCCGGTGCCTGCTGGAAAAAACAAAACAAAACAAAAAAAACAATAAGCAAAACAAATGAAAAACCAACTCAGGGGAGCTGACGTGGCTCAGTGGTTGAGTGCCAGCTTCCCACATACAAGGACCTGGGTTCAGTCCCTGGCCCCCAGTACTCAAAAGAAAAAAAAAAAAACAATAAAGGAAACAAAGAAGGCACACAAAGAGAACAAAGAGCCATAAATAGCAAGTCAGATGGTGCTGACTTTGCATCCAGTCCAACAGGGGAGAAGTCAACTGCAGTTTTCAGCAATCATGGAAGACTTCCCAGAGGAGGCAGTGATTCTGACTGGATGGGGCATGTGGGTAAGCTAGTCAGAGGCCAAAGGGGGTGGGACAGGTGGGAGTCCAGCTGAGTATCACCCAAACAGCCTTCAAGAAATACACCTGCCCTGGCCTTAGCCCATCCACTGAATCAGAATCCCTGGGCAGGTGACATTTTTGTAATGCCCTGGTGATGCTGATGTGCCTGCTTGGTTAAGGACCACTGGGCTAGGGGAAGGGGGGCAGCCCCAGAAGAGGAGCCCATGTGAACAAAAGCATGGGGTGTAGGCAGCAGAGAGGGGCTGGCTGGGCTGCAGCCCAGGAAGGAGGGAGATAAGCCTGAGGGGTCCGGCTGGGGTCCGGCACAGGCCTGCACAGCCATCGAGCGGCCAGCTTGGCGCCGGCTCGGGCAGCGGTTAGCTGTCAAGCCGGGCTGGTCCCTGAACTTGGGAAGTGAAACGATGAGTGCAGAGGGGCTCAGCAGGCCTGGGCAGTGCCTGGGCAGAAGGCAGCGTCGGCCCAGCTTTGCTGACCATGAGGACAGCAGAGGACGTGGCCCGTCCTGGGTTGCTTGGGAGGCCGAGGAGGTGGCGCTGGCGTTTTCACCACCTCCACATGAAGGACGCGGCATTCCCCAGCAGGGCCACAGCCTCGAGCGAAACTCAACCTACTGAACCAAGCTTCGATTCGGAGCTGGGACAGGAAATCGAGCATGCAAAGAGGCTTCGTGGTTTATTTACTCTGGAGCTCGCAGAGATGCCAGCGGCTGCTTTCCCCAAGCCTCACCTTCCTGCCGAGAAGGGGCTTTCCGGATGGCCAGGTTTGAAATGGGGGTGGGGACAAAGAGACAAGGTTGCCCAGGACAGCATAACTCAAAAGGGGGGTGACTAGACAAGAGCTACTGGGGATGTAATCTTGACATGGGACTTGGGTCAGGGGAGCGCTGGGAGCTGCACGGCCCCCTCCAGCCCAGGGGCCACAGCCTGAATCCTGGGACCCCTGCAAAGGTAACAATAAGTTCCTTTGCTTTTGCTGATTAGCTGAGTGGCCTTGGCAAGCCACCTCATGCTTCCCACCAGTGGCATCTGCAGGTCTGACCTTCCTCCATTCTGTGACCTTGGGCCTCACTTGACCTTGCTGTACAGCGGCAGCTGCCTGCTTTCGCCACACACACGCCACCTGCCTACTCTCACCGGCCCAGCTCTTTGCTCATTTTAAACTGAATTAACTCAAATTCTTAGGTAAATTTCAAAAGGAAAGTTTTAGAACACAATTTAAACAGAAAGCCAAGAGATCTTGCCAGAAAGAGGGGACAATAAACCCATGTTAATAAACCAGTGCAACCAAAGGGTCAGACGCGTTGCCTGCCCCACCTCCGAGCCTGGCCTGCTCGCTCCTGCTTAAAAAGGGAGATGAGCCACGGCTGCCAAGCAGAGAGGCAGGCAACATGAATAATCCACAGAATGGAAAGAGCATAAGAGGGGATAACTCGGCACCAAGAGATTCGGTGGTCTTTGCGACCAGCCCCCTGGCCGCAGAGACGGGCCCCAAGCTCCTAGGAGGCTTGCCCTCGAGGGTTCTCACTCCACTCCTTCCTCAGGAGGACGACCTCCTCCCTTCTTCATTTCGCCCCGCTTTCTTCTCAAGGGGATTTGGGGCTTTAAGATGCCACACGGCCCCCAGTCTTGGCCATGGCCGGCACTGTACCTTTTTATTCAAGGGGGACAGGAAACCAGAACCGCTGCAGCGACGGCTCCGCTCGCCGCTGCTGTGACCCAGACAGAGCTGAGCCCCGGGCTTTGGGACAATCCCAGGGCCCCCCGGCTGTGGTGGGGGGGAGAGTGCCACCCCCCACCCCGTGCCCTCTCCTCTTCCCCCCAACTTACGCCTTTCTCTCCTGGTCCATCCTGTTGATCTGGCCCCCGACGAACACGCGGACCCTGCATTTGCTCCACCTCTTCTTGCGGCCCAGGAGGTAGGGGATGAGGAGGGTGAGGCCTGGCAAGGAGGGTCCCCAGGAGGCAACAGGGAAACACGTGCAGGACAAGGCACATGGAGTGGGGCAGACTCCCCGGGTTCCCGCCCCGCTCTGCCGCCGGCAGCGCCTCCCCTGCTCTGGGCCTCTGTTTTCCCATCTGTCTCATGAGCACGCTGGACTAAACCGGAGGCCCACGTGGCGCTCTGTGGGCTGGCTTTATCTGACCTGCACACTGCTTTTAGATAAACAAGCTGGCAGGGAATTCTAGATTTCTGGTATGTCTTGAAAGTTGGACCCTGTAAGACCCCCATGCCCCCTTGCCCTCCCATCTCCACACAAGGTCAAGGGCCAGCTGTCATTTATCACTGCATAATCCGGGACTTCACTGCTCTGTGCCTCAGTTTCCTTATTTGTAAAGAGGGGTGAATAATAAAAGTTCCTCTTGGGGACTGCCTTAGGTTAACGCATGCAGAACTCCCAGTGTCGGGCATTTGGGAGGTGTCAGCACACACCAGCTATGGCGACCAGGATCCATTCTGCCAGGGCAGAGATATTTTCTATCTATGACACTATCGAAAGTGGGAACAATCAAAGCCTGAGGGTCATATGTTTTGAGAAAAATGGGAGACAGCATATATCTCGGTGAAGTGAAGAACTCTTTGCAGCTTTCCTGTGCACCAGCCCATCTCCCCATTTATGCCACGGGCCAGTGGCCCTGCTATGCTGTCCGGTCTGCGGGTTCTGGCCCCTGTTGACCTCAGCGTCTCCCTTAAACTGGCGGTCAGGAGAGCAGCCCAGCCAGGCTCCCCTGAGCTCAGTGGTGGGCCCAGGGACCCCTATTCTCCTCTGCTGTCCCACCAGAAGCCAGGACGGCGGCCAAGAGAGGACGGAGGCCTGGCTGGAAGCGGTGGGGAGGGCGGGCCCTGACCTCCGTCGTCGAACAGCCAGTAGATGTCAATAGTCTTCTTGCCCTGCTCCGACTGGAAGATGGTGCTGGCCTGCTCCTCCTGCGCCAGGGCCTCGGGGTGCACTGCAGGGGTGGAGGGGCAGGTCAGAGCAGCGCGGGTGCCCTGCGAGGAGGAGCCTCCTGCCGGGACAGCCAGTGGGTCAGGACTGACCGGAGCCTTGGCTTCCCGGCAGGCCGCCCGGGAGCAGGAGGCGCGAGGGCGGTGCTGGGAGGCACCCCCTCCCCTGGCAGCCGACTGCCCTCGCCCGTGGGTATGGGCGGGGGTGCCCCCGGAGCCGTCTGGGGCAGCCCATGGCAGAGCAAGCATGCCTTCCGTGGCTTCCCGTTCTTTTAAAGACTGCGTCGCGCCTGCAGGAGTCCCCAGCTCCTGCGATGAGGGGTTCCCCTGCTCCCCAGACCTTTGGTGGACGGGACTAAAGGGGAGCCCCATGCCCACGCCCCGTGGCCCCCTTGCCTATATCATCCCAGCATGGTCAGAAGGGCCTTGGAGGGGGTGGGACCCAGGCCCCAGAGCCCACCGGGTGGGTTCCCGGAGTGGCTGGACGCTGAATTCTCCCTCCTGGCTGGTTCGGCCCCGGCAATGTTTAATCCAGGCCCAGCCCCCAGTTACCCGACCCCAGGGTCTCGAGGAAAAACCTTCTGCCCTTGCCCGAGTCCCCATGTGGCCTGCCACCCGCTGCCCCCAAGGTGAGAGTTCACGGAGCCAGAGCGGGGCAGGGACTGACACACACCAGAGACAGAAGGCCTGGCCCCGTGGGCGCCCGCTCCCTTGCCATCCTCCGCAGGGTCAAACACAGGGTTAACTGCAAAAAAAAAAAAAAAATGGGTGGGGGGTGTTCACAGGCTCTCGTAGGCTGGGGTGCTGCGGGGCGCCTCCTCTACCCCCGGGGTTCCCCTTACACGGGAAGAGTCCCGGCCCCTGCCTGGCCTCGGAGCCCTGGCCCAGCCCCTGCCTCCGTCATCCTGGCCCTGCCCGTCATCACACCCCCCACTCCCGCCTCCCGCCCGCTCCTCAAACACGCCAAGCTCATCCCACTCGGCGGTGGGGCTCCCCAGGGCTGGAGCTCTCTCCCCGGCCTCTCCGTGGCTGGCTCCTCCTCCGCCTTCTGAGCAGATTTGTCGAACCACCGCTCTGTACCCTTGGCCCACGGTGGATGTGGTCCAGCCCCTGCCTGAGGACACAGGCCACACCTTCCAGGCCCCCCAGGACACGCAGTCCCCCCACCCCATGTTTTAGTATATTTTATTTCTTTCACAACTGTAAAGATGACTAGTTCAGAGTCTGTCTATTCAAATGACTTTAAAATGAAAACACTGCCCTACTCTGTGCCCCAAAGACAATCTTCCAGAACAAAGTGCCCAGCTTCCCAGCCTTCTGTGGGTATTTTCAGATGTAGGTTTCTATATGCACACCCCCCATTTCTGTTAGATCCCTCCCATCCCACCTGGTTACAAAATAACTGACCATGATTTGGAGCACTGAGTTCTAGCCCTGGTCCCACCCCCAGCTGGAAATGCGCACTTGGCCTTAAACAGGTCACTTCCCCTTTCTGGACCTCAGTTTCCCCATTTGGAAACCTGATGACCTCCAAGGGCCCATCAAGGATTTCCTTTCTAGATGTCTGTGACTTGATTCTGTACTAACTTTTCCCTTTTTCTCCCACCACGTGAATGTTTTAAATTCTAGAACCTCCTGGGAACCTGTTCTGCTGTTGGAGGAGCGGGTGCTGAGCACGCGCAGTGTGTACTCACTGTGTGCCTGCATCACCTCCGAGATGTTGAGCCCCTCTCGCATCCTCATGACACAGACGCCGTAGTTGAAATCGAAAGCATCGCTGCAAAGAGAGGAGGTGGGCTCACGCTCCTCCTGGCCTCGGCCCCCCGTGGGATCTCCCCAGGAGTCGAGATGCCTGGAGTTGGCCCTGCCTCCCACCATGTCCCTTCCTCTCTCTGGGCCTCAGTTTCTCCATCTGTATAATGGGCAGTCAGGCCTGGAGAGTCTCCCAGGACCTCTGCTAGCACTAGTCAGTGGCGCTGGGGATTCTGTGGAGCCTGCCTTTAGGGGAAACCAAGTCAGCCCATCTTTGAGCATGATCCTATCTTCCTGCTTTACCTGGATAATCCTCCCAGCCCTGCCAACAGAGGTGGGAATTAGTATCCCCATTTCACAGATTCATAAATGGAGATTTGAGGAGCAACTGGCCGTGATCACACAACTACGAAAGTGGTCAACTGGGTTTACAATCCCAATCTCTTGAGTTCCAAAGCTCGGCTGGGCTCCTTCTGCTGTAGCATGCGGGCTCTTTCTAATAACTGAGGAAAGCCTGGAGAGCAGGCAGACACCTAGCAATGCCCTCACTCATGGAGGCTGTCTATTATCTGGAAGACTCCTGCCCCCAAAAGTATTTACTGCCTCGCTGACAGTACCCAAAAGTGCACCCTCAGGGTTGGCTCTAACAGGCCAAGCGTTGTCCTCTCTGGGCTCCCTTAATTGCACACGTCAGTCCCCAGCATTTTGGAGTCTTGGAGTTTGGGCACCCAGATAGTTCACCACCTCCTGTTGTAATTTTGGTAGAGGCAGCTGAGACCCCCTGCTCAGGATCGCCAGCTGGTTCACAGCACACCCGGAAGCACATGTAACTAAAATGCTAATGCGCCCTGCTTTCTGTACGACATGAACGCAGAAACACAACTCAGGCAGGCGCTTACTGGACCTGGTGCAGCAAGAGCTAAAGGGGAAAGATTACGGATGAACCTTGAACATCTCCAGGGCATTCGTCCCCTTGGCCCCCTTCTCAAGCTTGTCGCCTCCCTGGGGGCCTGGTTGTCATGGTTCTGCTCAGTGGCACTGCCTTGGAGCTCATGATCTGGCTACCTGTAGGCCTTCTACAGCCCACAGATGGGCAGAAAATTTTCACTTAAAACCCACATCTTCAGCTTCTCTGAAAAATGGGAAGATCTGGCAATGCTGGGCCCACATTTCTGCATAACCACAGTTGGCTGGAGCCAAGGAGCAGCTGCTCGCTCCAGCTCACCAGAGTCCCCGCCACTCTCTATTGTCCCACACTTGGCCCACCTCACTCTGTGCTACACGCCTGCTGACCCGTAGGCTAGGGTGGGGAACCCTCGGCCTGCCTGTTTCGTCCTCACCTTTGAGGCAATGGACCCCAGCTTCCTACAGCACCCGCTGTTTCCCATCCAGTTTTCAAGACCCAGGAAACCTGGAAGGCCCAAATCCACAGACCCCAGGCTGCCGCCTCCCCTGCCCCCCCACTCACTGCAGGATGCCTATGTAGTCTTCCACGGTCGCTGGGTGAGCTGACTGCCAGTTCTTCTTGAATCCGACCACCAGGATGTTAGGTTTCATTCTCCCGAGACCTGCAGCCTGCAAGACATTGCAGGTTGGGGGGGTAGGGGATCAGAGGGTCCCCAACCAGCTTCCCCTCCATGCAGGAAGGGCTCAGGAAATGCATGTCCTCTCCACCTGGGCACACCCACGGGAAAGGCAAAGCTGCAGCCAAAGTTAGCCCACGCAGCTTCTCTAGGCCTGGGCCAGCAGCCGGGCTGACCGTTAGTTCTGGATTACTCCACCTTCTGCTTCTCTAAGAAATTATTTCTCATAGCAAAAGACTTGGATGCCAAACTTTAAGTATTCCTGGGTTGTCTAATCAACACATCTTTTTTTTTTTTTTTTGATGTGCCAGTACCAGGGATTGAACCTGGGACCTCATATGCAGGAAGCTGGCACTCAAGCACTAAGCCACATTGGCTCGCCGTACACACCTTTTATAATTCTTTTTTTTTTAAGTTTGAGAAATATTAAAAATTATTGAAAAGGAGTCACACAGAATGAACGACTATTATTATTTTACGCCTCCCATTTTACAGATGAGAAAACCGAGCAGTTAAATGAATTGACTACTGGAACATCCTAGAATTCGATCCAAGTGATATTTATACACTGTGTAAAACGTATCAAACTGAATACTTCATGTTTTTGCCACTTTCCTGTCTGTAAATTACATCTTTAAAAAAAAAAAAAGAAAAGAATTGCCCCAAGCAGCTGCCACGGGCTTCCGAGCGGGTTTTCCCAAAAGTGGCTGAATCAGCGGCCGCCGCAGGGCTCCAGGCGGGGCCCTCAGCCTGCTGCCCGCCAGGTCGCCGCACCACGGCCCGTCCCACGGGGCAGCCCGAGCCGGCACCTGCAGGAGGGTCTGGACACCGCTTCGCAGGTCCTCGGCGATGACGTCCGAGTAGAAGGCCTTGATCTTCCTCTTGGTCAGCCACCTGGTGTGCCCATTGGCGATGAGCTGCAGCTCAGGCATCCTCTGTTTGCGGGGTCCCTGCGGGCCAGTGGGGGTGGCGTCGGGGGCTGCCCTCACCCTCAGGCGCGAGGTCCAGCCCCTCCCCTGCCCTGGAGGCTTCCCCATGCTTTCCGCAGCACCCAGAGGTGCCCGCTTTGCTCACAGTGTTAAGGGAGGGAAAGAAGAGGGGGACGTGAAGGGAGGAAGATGGAGGGAGCCGCGGGAGGCAGAGCCGTGGGAGGCAGGGAGGGCAGGACGTGGCGGGCCCCGCCGCGGGCCTGGCTGGCTCTGCCAGCTCCCCTGCCCTCTGCTCCCAACCCCCGTGGGTGGGCGTTGCACCCAGGCCCCCCTGAGGAGTAGGTGCTGCCCTGCCCCCAGGGGGACTCACGATGAGCACGTGGCCACAGATCATCAGGCTGACGTTCCGGGTGAAGGTGCCCACAAAGTCCACCAGGGCCGGGCGGAAGTTGGGGGGCCCCGTGAGCACCAGGCACTGGGGGCTGAGAAGAGGCAGGAGAAAGGGAACGAGCCATAAGGAGAGGGCGCACGAGGTGGGGACCCTAACAGCAGGCACCCCAGGAGCCCCGCCCCCCTCTCTGGTCTCCCCCGCTTGGACGGGGCAGACCTCAGGAAAGTGGCTTCGTCCTCCCAGCTGGGACTCAAGGGGACTTTGGGCCCTTTCAGCTCCCAGGCCCTCAGCAGCCACCATGCCGGCTGTCCCTCATCTGGCCCTTTGAGTTTGCAGAGCTCGTTCAGCTTGGATCCCGAGCTCAGAGGAGCCCCTCGGCTTGCTTGGCCCCCATCGGGCACTGTCCGCCCAGGTCTCCCGACTCCCGGGCGGTGCCCCTCCTCTTCTGCTACCCTCCGAGATGTTGGTGACAGGTCTCGGCCCGCGGGTCCTGGGCTGGGGTCCCAGAGCTCTGCTCACCGGTAGTTCTTGATGTGCTCCTCCACGTCGTTGAGGCCCACCGCGTGGCTCAGGGCCAGGTTGTAGGAGCCAGCCTGCACCGAGGACCCCCAGTTCACCTCTGAGGACGGGCGAGGGGTGAGGGCGAAAATCACGGTAGACACCAGACTCGAAGAGGGGGCACAGGGGGAGTGAGGGAGGGTGGGACGCCAGCCTCCCCACCGGAGCACGGCGGCCAGGCAGGTCAAAGGCCTGCAGATCTGTTCCTAAAGTCGGGGGGCCAGGGGCCCCACACCTCAGGACTACACGTCTAGAAGTTATACACCAAGGTAGTGAACTCTACAAAATAGCCCCCTACCTCGGCAGACCATGACCCCATGGACCAAGTTCAGATTTAGAATTCTAGGCTTTCCGGGAGTTGTGCCGCTCTGGGATCCTTGTCCCCATGGGGTGGACACCCCAGCCCAGCGGCTGAGCTCTGTCCACACGCTCTTCAAATGGCCACCCCTTGGCCACTCCTCAGGTCCAAACACGCTCCAGTAGGGGCGCACCCGCGCAGGCCTTGCTGCCGACCCAGGGCCGACTGGGCAGGGAACTCATGGGCTCTGGGTGGGCGCAGCCCCCTTAGGCTCCTCTCCCGGTGGGAGGGATGGGGCCCGCTGGCGGGAGGCAGGGTGGGCCTCCTGGCTGCCGGGGGCAAGGAGCCGAGCCCCTGCAGCCCCCCAGGCAGCCCGAGCCGCCTCACCTGGCTTCTTGTATAGCACGTAGAGCAGGAGGAAGAGGACGACGCCGATGGCGATGAGGGCTGCCCACCAGGTGAGAAGGAACATGATGACCACGGAGATGGTGGCTCCAAACAGTGCCGCCCACTTGCTGTAGAACCGGAACGACGGTCTCCACCCTGGGCCGGAGCACGGGGCCGCGGCTCACCCAGCACGTCCAGCCGAGCCTGGGCTGCGGGGCCAGCAGGGCCTGCAGCTGGGCACCCAGCCCGTGCCCACCGGCCATCCACACCCAGGGCACCACCCGCTGCCTCCTGGGCTGGCCTGGAGGGTCCTGGGGAGGGCACCCGGCCACCCTGGCCAGCAGGCCACCACGTCGACAGGCTATGCCACACGAGAGGAGTCCAGCTCGGGACCAACACGGCCCCAGGACCTCCAACGGCAGCAACAGCTCCGGCTCCCGTAGAGCAAAGGGGGTGAGATGGAAGGGAAAGGACGGGACCTGGGACGGGGATCCCCCGGTTCAGGCCATGCCCCGTGCCCAGTGCGGACAGCTGCCCCGTGGTACAGCTCCAGGGGGAGCCGTGCACACTGGGGTCTATATAAGAGGCGGCCCAGCTGCCAGCCCTTTGGCGATTTGGGGTTAATTAGGAAAAGATGCTTCTTCCTCAGGACTCTTTACGACTCTCTGCCAGGAAACGTTCATAATAAACACACAAATCTAGTAAGAATGGCGCCCCCTGCAGGTGCTGCCCAACCTGCCGCACCACATGCCAACCCCGGGTTTGATTTGGGGCGAGTCCCTTTCCTTTCTGGGAATCAGAGCACCTGAATCCTGTAAAACCTGTGAGGTAAGGGGCTAGAAAAAGCTCTGCAGGCTGTCACCAGCAGACGAATCCACATAAAGTGCGTACTCTAAGTGCTTGATAAAGGAGAGCTATTATTATTACTATTGTTATTATTATACGAATGCTCTCTTCACCTGGTTTCAGTTTGGGAAGTGGTCTGCCCCCGTCACCCACACCTCCCGTGCCCTACCCCCTGGTGCCTCCTCCCTTCGAGGGGTGAGAGGCGCCTTACCGGGCGAGTTGGTGATGGAGGCGTGGAAGCAGCTGAAGTTGATGAGGGCGTAGGAGCACAGGAAGAAGTTGGAGATGATGGGGGCAATGGTGTTGAGCTCAGCTTCAGGGACCCGGGAAGAGAGGACAGCCGTGGGGCAGCGCCACCAAGGAGCCCCCGGATCTCCTCCCTCACAGGGTGGGGGCCCCAGACAGGCCCCCGAGGCTCAGCGAGGCTCAGCCTCCTCATCTGCGAAACGCGCCCATCGGTTCGTAAACTCTAAACTGCGTCTTTAAAGGGAGCTGGCAAGAGGGCGGAGGGCACGGGCCGGCATGCTTTCAGGACCGCGCGGTACAGTGAAGTACGTTTTACAACGTGACCGAGACACGCGGCGTCTTTCACCCGAAACCCCACGTCGGGATGCTGCCCCCACGGTGACCCGCTCGAGAGCCGGCTCCTTCCCTTCCTGTCTCACTGCCCTGCTCCCCAAGATTATCTACCCCTCGTGAATCCTTGTCTCGGGGCCTGCTTTCGGGGAGCTCAAGACGAGACCAGCACCACGTGGGTGCAGGCCCTCGTCTACGTGGTTTCAGGTCCTTCTCCCAGAACGCTGCCCCAGAGGTGCGATGCCATGGTCCTCGGGCCAAAACACCCAGAGGGAAGGACACCGACCGTGAGCCAGGCGTGGCCTGCAGGAACCCGGGGACCCTGGTGAGCTGGAAGCGGAGACGGTCCAGGGAACACAGGCCTGGGTGTGGCCTCTCCGTGTGGTTCAAGACCCAGGATGGTCCAGAGCCTGGAATGTTCCCTTCAGTGAAAGTGACTAAACCGTGAGGGTAAGCCTCGGACTGGCGAGGCGGCCTGAGCAGGAGGGTTCAGCTGGGCGGAAGGCGCCTGCCAGCCTGGAGAGGTTCACCAGCGGCAGACCCCGCCTGCACGGGGCCGGGGGCCAGGAGCACCGCGCCAAGGCGCTCGGCTGTCGCCCAGCTGAATCCTTGCTTGTGCGTGTGTGCAGTGCATAGTGTGGTGCGTCCAGTGTCCATGGGGATGGGTGCGTGTGTGTGAGCCTGTGTGTGAGCATGTGTGTGTGCAGTGCATAGTGTGGGAGCACGTGGATGGGGGTGTCCATGAGGACGTGTGCATGCACGTGTGCACACACACAAAATCCCTTTCTGCCCATCTCTGGCCCACCCGCTATGCACTATGGTTCCCACTTTGCAGATGAGGAAAATGAGACTCAGAGAGGCAAAGTGACCGGTCCAAGGTCACACAGCTGGCACATGGTAAAGCCAGGATAGAGAGTCAGTCTGACTAACCCTAAGCTTGGGCTCTTTCTCCTGAGGCATCCCCCATGCCCCAACTGGGGTCTAGAACCCTCCGGTCTGAGAAACTGGGTTTGCCTAGTTTACACACCTATGGAGAAACTGACCCAGCCATGCATCAGCTCCCAGTGAGGAACCAGTCAGCTTGGCCCATGCCCCAAAACTTAGACCTGGGGGTGTCCCAGCCCTGGAATGTGGAACCAGAGAAAAGTGGCAGGGCCCCCTGTAACAAAAGAGAATGGTTCCCCTGCCTGGTGGAATTTGGGAGCCATCCTGTCTGGAGGAGGTGGAAACACATGGCCCCCAAAGTCTCCTCCCAAACCAGGCGTCACCCACTCGAGCTATTCACTGAGTGCCCGCTGACTGTCAGGCCAGCGGGGTCCTGGGGCGCAGACCCAGAGAGGGTCCTGGCCCGACGAGGACCCCCCGCAGCCCGGCGGCCTCTTACCGATGATGATGAAGGCCACGGCAATGGCGTAGGCCAGCAGGTAGCCGCGCACCGGCTCCTTGTTCTTGCCGTAGCCTTTGCCAAAGAAGCCGATCAGGGGGTACAGCTGGTCCTCACACAGGCACTGCGGGCACAGGACAAGGGCAGGGGCGGCTTGCGCACCCCGGCTGGGGCATGTCACCTGGGCTCCCGCCTGCTCGGCCCTGCCGTGCCCTCTGCTGGGCACCCCCCAATCTGGGTCACAGAACTTGCTTCTGCCAAATGGGGGTGATCTTCCGAAGCACACTCAGCGCCTCACCAGAGACCAGGAAAGCCCACCAAGACAGAACGGGCAAGAAACAGAGGGACCCTGAGGCACCCGGGGGTGGGATTTCAGGCCTGGAGGCGGCCTGCACAGGGGAGGGGTGGGGGGACGCAGGTCCCTTTTCCCTTCAGCCTGGATGCCCTGGTCCCTGACTCCGTGCCCACCTGTTCCTCTGTTCCCGCCTTTGTCGCAGTCACCCGGGACCCCTCCACCTGGGCCTCCAGCCGAGGCCTCCCACCCCCGCCCACCTGGCCTCTTCCCAGGACCTTACCTGGAAGACCTTGGCCGCGGAGACGAGGCAGGCCAGGGCGGAGGAGAGGGTGGCCCCGAAGATGCCGGCTGTGATCAGGGGCGCAAAGCCTGACACCATGCTCATGGTCTGGGGGGGAGGGGCTGGGGGTCAGGCCTCCCATGGCGGGGGCTGGCCTGGAGCCCCCACCTGCAGCACCGCAGTCCCCACTGCACGCGGGGCGCTGGAGCTCCAGTGGAGCCTGCGCCCATTGCCTGGGATCCAGGGGCCACCACGGGCAGACCCTGGCCCTAGAAGCTCCCACCTGAGCACAGACCCCCGGCCAGGGGGCCCGGCCCCCCAAACTACATCAGCGTGTTTCCGCATAGCGTGGGTCTCCAGCTTCCACTGCACCCCTCCCTGTGCCTGGAGTGAAGGGTCCCCTGGGCGGGCGCCGAGGCGCAGAGGAGGCAGGCCCCACCCCCCCGTGGTGGTACCTGGTAGTAGTTGATGAGGCCGTAGCGGCAGCTCTGCCTCTGGGTGCACTCGGTAAAGTTCCAGCCGTAGCCGCAGGCCAGCCCCTCGCAGGTGCCCAGGCCGGAGGCCACGGTGTCGTTGAGGTCCCCGGAGGCGTCACGCACCACGCAGGAACCTGAGAGCAGGACGGAGGGCGTGGGACCTCCCCCGCCTCCTCTCCCCCCGCCCCCCACATGCTGGCCACTTCTGCAGAGGGCAAGACGCTGCTGCTGGGTCAGCGCTTCCTTTATCAGGTAATAACAACAATAGAAATGATAAGAATAATAGCTAATTCGTAGGCGCGCTCCTGACGCACCAGGCGCTGTGCTCCATACTTTACAACAACCCTGGTGGCAGGTATTTTGATTCTTTTTGTGGTTGGTCCCAATTTACAGAGGCACAGAGAGCTTCAGGGACCGGCCGAGCTCCCAATGGCCTCCGGAAAGTGGAGAGCTGGGTCCCAAGCCCTGACTGGCCATGCCCTGGGCGGGGCGAGTCCCTGGGGCTTCTGTGAAAAGCTTGTCCCACAAGGTGGCTATTTGGATCGATGCACTGGGGAGGATCATGGAGCGACAGGTGCTTACAGCCCAGCCCTGGGTTCGAATCCTGCCTCCACCACGCACTGGCTGTGTGCTCTTAGCCTCTCTGGGTCCCCACCATCCCTCCATAACATGGGGGGAATGCAAGTGCCAACAAATGAGATGGAAAGTCTGGGCCAGCGGCAGGTCTGTTGCAATGATCATACTTAATAGTAACACAAGTATTCCTAGGGCCAGAGCATGATTTGCCCTGTAGGACTTTCACACCCATGAATGTAGAACCTGAGGGTTGAAGAGAGCAGAGGCGCCTTGTCTGGCACCAGCCCCTCAACAAGAGCTCTCCCCCCTCTAGTCACCACCAAGGGCCCCCAGGACAGGGTGCCGGCTCAGCTTCCTCAGGCCACCGTGCCCTCCTGGCCAGCTGAGCCCCACTCTGTGACTTCCCTCCAGTGGTCCAGGTCCCCCCACCATAGGACACAGAACCGGGCTGTGCCACGTGGCACCATGGGGTGGAAGCCGAGTCCCGCCCCCGCCCCTGCCCCCGGGCCCGGCTACGTACCGATAGTGGCCGAGATGGCCAGGTAGGAGATGGTGGTCCAGAAAATGGCCATGAGCGTTCCCTTGGGGATGGCTACTGCAGGGTCCTGGGGAGGGAGGAGTCAGGCAGCCTCTGGCCTGCTTCCAGAAGCCTGCCCCTTGATGAGGCCAGGGCGGGGAAGGGGCAGCAGCCCCTGGCCTTGGCCGCTCGGCGCCCCTTCCAGCACAGAGAGGAAGGAGCCCCAGGAAGCTCGGGGCGGCCCCTGCCCACGGTGAGGCCCTGGGAGCAGGGCCGAGCAGGACGGCTCACAGCCAGCGCCCACTGCCCGGCAATCGTTAGAGCGCGGCGATTGTCTTTTCCGGTTCCACAACCGTAAGATGTAGGAGCAGAGAAGGCCCAAATTCTCTCTTTCCCTCTGGGATAGGTGGAAAGAAATCTCTGCTCGTATTTTCCTAACAGTAACAGCAAACCTTTACTTTGTTCCGCTCTTCTAGACATTTTCTCAAACGTAATTTCCTGTGGAGTGACTAGGGGCTCCCCACTCAGCTGGTGGGGAAACTGAGGCAGGGCGTTGTGAGGAGAGCCTGGCTACCTCGAGGTTTACAGCCTCAGGCTCCTGGGGCCAATGCTGAAGCACACCACACACAGTCTGGGATTTTTATAGCACGTTCAAGACCCGCTGCACCTCCAGGCACAGACCCTGCCCCAGAGGGGAAGTCGCTGCCAGGAAGTGAATTTATAGACCTCCCCGGATTTCCCCGGGGCTGTTCTGCTCACCACCAGCTGGCAGGTAGAACCGCAAAATTACCCAGCTTGACCGGACCGTGACAATTACTCGGCTTCACAAACGAGTCCTAAACAAGCTGGTGATGACTCAGCTCTCTGCCCCACACCCTCGGGGGCCTCCGAGGGCCAGGCCTGAGTCGGAGCTGACGGTCAGCCAGGGATGACCGGGCCCCCGGCCCTGCCCTTGAGGACCCCCGGCCCAGAGAGGAGGCACAGGTGGGGTCCTGCCAGCGCGGGACAGTTGGCCGTGCCACAGTGAGGGCCACGGCGTGCTGGCGAATTAGGGGAGAGAAAATGCTGCCGGGAAACCCGGGGAGGTCTCAGGATGGAGAGGTCACCTGGAGGTGGCTTTGATGGCACTGAGTGGGGCTGTCAGGGTACCGGGGAGGCAGGGTGCGGCGGGCCAGAGCGTGGGAGCACTGGCTCAGAGCTGGAGGGTGGCTGAGTCTCACGCGCACCCAGGGCTGCTGGGAACTCTGCTCTGAGGCCACGGTCACAGCCACGCTCAGGCCAGCCCTGCCCTGCGTGCCAGGGTGACTCGGCCGGGCAAGCACATGCAGTCCCTGGCCGCTCGTCAGCAGGCCAGGCCAGCCTCCCACCCCACCCCTCGGCCCTCACCCCGCCACCCACATCTTGGTCTGCGAACTCAGAGCCAGCCTCCCGAGTTGGGCAGCTGCATCCCTCCGAGTTGGGTGGCCCGGGACAAACCCCGTGACCTCCCTGCACATAGCAAGTGCCCCATAAATGTGAGCTGTTGGGGTGGGGGCTGGGAGCAGGTGAGCTACGAGCAGCTCCCTTGTCTCTTGTTTCTAAGGCTCAGAATCCCCTCGCTGAGCTACTGATGCCGTCCCTGCCCATAGCATGGGGTGGTGCTGCAGGATCAGACCCACATGAGCAGGGACTCGGGGGGTGTCCTGTAAACGCTGGAGTGTTGGGGAAAGGTGAGGGATTAGCAGGAGCAACAAGAACGTTCATCACCCCCTTTAGTTTGCAGCTCGAGTGCTCCTTTCTTGGTGAGGTCTCTGGCCACCTAGCCAAAATCTGCATCCCATTCTTCCTTCTCACCCCTTTCCCTGCTTTATTTCTCTCCCCGTCACTTACCTGCATCTGCTAAACAGCACATTTTACCTAAGGCTCTGTTTGTGCTCTGTCTGTCCCACGGGAGCTTTAATTCCTCAAGGGCTGGAATTTATGTCTGATTTGTTCCCTGCCGTATCCACAAGAGACTGGCACAAAGTAGGTGCTCAGAAAATATTCGTTGAGTGAATTTGATAAAGTTGATGCCCCTTTGTTCTAGAAGTGCTTTCCTGCTCCTCAGCTGTGGCCCCGGGCAAGCCCCCAAGCTTCTCTTAGCTGGGCTTGAGTGCCTATAATATGGGGGTAACGGTGATATGAAATCTCAGGTGTCCCAAGGATAATGCTTGTAAGGCTGTCAGCACCATGTGGCCTACATGACAAAAATGAGGAAGATACTTCTGGTCAACCAAGATGGCTCCATGGTTCTGTTCCCCCACAGAACCTTTGAACAACTTTAAATAAACCAACAGAGCCATCTTTCTCAAAACTCTGGAAAAGAGTTAAAAGTTTGCAGTAACTGGGCAAGGGATGAATCAAGAAAACTCAACTTTAGAAAGGGACAAGAAGCTTAAAGCACCCTTGCGGGCGCCTCCCCCTCTCCCTCCCTGACTTGAGCAGCCTGCATGCCGCTGATCATGGGTGCCTGACCCTGTTGTGGAGGGAGGACGGTCACCCCCGCGTGCATGCTGGGGGCGGGAGGTCGGTGCTAATCTAACGGCTGGCAGCCTGAGGACTGAACCAGGATATTCATCTCCGGCTCCGCCTCCCAGAAGTTGCCCTGCGGGCAGAAGCAGCTTCCCACAGCTAAAGGTGTGTAAGGAACGGTTATATCAAAGTGACCTGGGTCAAAGGACCATTGGCTGTAAGAAATACAATAGAGTCCACAGGAGGTAGAGAGGCCATTGGATTCCCATAAAAAAGGGAATTCATGAAGCCACACGCAAGCACAAGCTCAGGACAAGATGCAATCTAGAAAAAATGATGAGAACTCTGCATTTTCACATTGGGCTGATCTTGATAGGAGGGCTAAACTCTGAGGCAGAGCAACACCATAACTAAGCCAGTTTGCAAAGACTGTGAATGGTGTTTCTTTGTCTTGTTTTGTTTTCGAATTTGCTTGTTTGTTTTTGTTAGTCTTGGGTAACAAAATCTCTATTATATCAGAAGCTGAATACAAATTTAAGGAACAGAGAGCTCAGAGACTAAATCCCAGAGTTAACGCTTTAAAATGTTAACATGGCCGGTGTGCCAGAAAAGATAAAAGACAAAAAAATAAACCATCCAGAGAACAAGATGAAACTTCAGAAGCCATCAACGAAGAGACACTTGGACATAACAGACAAAGACCTAGAAATAAATAATCTTCAATATGCCCAAAGAGCTTGTCAGAGAAAGAACTAGAGGATATTAGGAAATTGATGAATGAACAATAGGATCTCAAAACAGAGACAGAAATTTTTTAAAAAGAAACCAAACAGAAATACTGGAGCTGAAGACCACAATATCTTAAATAAAAAATTCCCTAGAGGGTTTCAGGTTGAAACTAGCAGAAGGAAAAGAATCAATGAAGTTGAAGACAAGACAATTGAAACAATTCAAGCTGAGGAGAAGATGAAAAAATTGGACAGAGCCATAGAGACCTGTGGGATACCATCAAACATGTCATTACTTACATTTTGGGAGTCCCAGAAGAAGAAAGGGGCAGAAGGAATATACTCAAAGAAATAATGGCAGAACACTTCCCCAAGTTAACAAAGGACATGAACAAACACATTCAAGAATCCCAACCAACTCCAAACAGGCTAAACTTGAAGAGACAAGGAGAGAGTTCTGAAAGCTGCAAGAGAAAAGCGACATGTTAGAACAAGGGAGTACCAATAAGATTAAGTGCCAGTTGCTCCTCGGAAACCATGGAGGCAAGAAGGCAGTGAGATGAAACATTTCAAGTGCTGAAAGAAAATAATTGCCAACCAAGAATTTTATATCCAGTGAGGATGTCTTTCAAAAATGTGGGAGAGTTTAAGACATTCTGAAATACACAAAAGCTGACGGAGTTTCATCACTACTAGACCTGCCTACAAGCCATGCTAAGAGGAGTTATGTGGATCAAAGTGGCATAAAGAAATAAGAAGCTCTGGTAAAGGGAATGATACGGGTAATTGTAAATGCCAGTTCACTTGCATTATCCTTTCTGGTATGTCACTCCACTCCTTACTGCTTACAGGTTCTAAGAGGCAAATGCATAAAATGTAATGATAAACTTATGGTTTTGGACTTACCAATGTCTAAAGATATCATTTGAAACCAGTACAACAAAACAGTGGGGGACAGGAGATGGGCATAGGGACGGTGTTCGTGTACGCTGTTGAAGTAAGTTGGTATCAAATCAAAAGTGATGGTTACAAATTTGGGGTGTTAAATTTAAGCCCATGGTGACCGCAAAGAAAATGCCTGAAAAATATATATATTAATAGAAGGAAATGAGAAATGGTACATTACAAAAAATCAAATAAATATGAAAGCAGGCACTAACAGAAGAACTGAGGGTCAAAAAGGCATACAGGGAAACGGACTTGGCCCAGTGGTTAGGGCGTCCGTCTACCACATGGGAGGTTCGCGGTTCAAACCCCGGGCCTCCTTGACCCGTGTGGACCTGGCCATGCGCAGTGCTGATGCGTGCAAGGAGTGCCCTGCCACGCAGGGGTGTCCCCTGCGTAGGCGAGCCCCACGCACAAGGAGTGCACCCCGTAAGGAGAGCCGCCCGGCACGAAAGAAAGTGCAGCCTGCCCAGGAATGGCGCCGCCCACACTTCCCGTGCCGCTGACGACCACAGAAGCGGACAAAGAAACAAGACACAGCAAATAGACACCAAGAACAGACAACCAGGGGAGGGGGGGAAATTAAATAAATAAATAAATCTTAAAAAAAAAAAAAAAGGCATACAACTTACAAAGACCAAAGAGTAAAGTGACAGAAGAAAGTCCTGCATCATCAGCAGTCACTATAAATGTAAGTGGAAAAACGACGACGCGAACTAGCTGGCTCTCAGCACTTCCTCCGCCCCAGGCGCGCTAAGCACTTCATGTGGATTAGCTCATTGAACCCTCACCACCGCCCTGTGTCGGTCCCATTTTACAGTTGGGGAAGCTGAGGCCCAGAGAGGGTTTAAGGGACTTGCCCAAAGTCTCACTGCATGGGCTCCACGAGCAGGAGCGGCTCTTGTGTCAAGGACACTGCTTGAATCTATGGGCACCAGGGAAGGCCGGGCAGAGGGCCTGCTCCAGGGGGCCAGGACCCCTTTAGGGCTTGAGGACACCGAGGACAAGCATAGGTGTCTGCCTCACCCAGCAATGAGGCGGCCTGGCCCAGGCGCCTGCAGGAGGCGTCTCAGTAAATCCCCAGGCTACGAGCTATAATGGATCTCGGAGGGGAACCAGGACGTAGCAGCACAGCCCGAGCTCTGCAGTGTCCGGGGCAGGCAGTCCAGGCCTCTGCCGCCTGTTGCCAGGGAAGGGAGAGGGGATGGACAAACACGCCGCTCGCTCTCTGACTTCCAGCCCAGCTGGGCAGCACCCTGGGCATACCCAGCTAGAGGAGGGCCCGGCTTCCCGTCGGCCTGCAACGCACACTCTTTAACTCACTCAAGAAAAATGCATCGAGACGCACCTGTGGAGGGGGCGGGGGATTTGGGGAGAGGTCACTCGTGATTTTCAGCACAAGGCCCGGCTCCTCTCCATTCACCCCTAGGGGCACCCCAGGATCCTCCCACCTCTCAGGACTTACACTGGCTCCCTCGTCTTTCAGCTCCAACCCCAGAAGTTCTGCCGGAGCCCCCAGCCAGCATCAGTCTCTCTTTGCCCCACTTGTACCTCTGCTTTACACCACTTATACCCCTGCTCTGCTTCGCATTCACTGCATTTCATCACTACGCACTCAACAAACACGTGGAGCACCTGATGTGTGTCACATCAAATCAGGAACAGAGATGTACCTGAAAGTCTTTGTTCTCAAGGTGCAGGGGAGGCGGCGGACTTGGCCCAGTGGTTAGGGCGTCCGTCTACCATATGGGAGGTCCGCGGTTCAAGCCCTGGGCCTCCTTGACCCGTGTGGAGCTGGCCCATGCGCAGTGCTGATGCGCGCAAGGAGTGCCCTGCCACGCAGGGGTGTCCCCACGTAGGGGAGCCCCACGCGCAAGGAGTGCGCCCTGTAAGGAGAGCTGCCCAGCGCAAAAGAAAGTGCAGCCTGCCCAGGAATGGCGCCGCCCACACGGAGAGCTGACACAACAAGATGATGCAACAAAAAGAAACACAGATTCCCGTGCCGCTGACAACAACAGAAGTGGACAAAGAAGACGCAGCAAATAGACAGAGAGAACAGACAACCGGGTGGGGAGGGAAAGGGAGAGAAATAAATAAATAAATCTTTAAAAAAAAAAAAAAAGATGCAGGGAGAACAAACACCTGCAGAGCCCAAAATCATTTTGGGATAAGCTGCTAGGGGCAACATGACCCTGGCGGAAAGGGCTGGGAGAGATGTAAGGAGGAAGGTGACATTTACAGGAGAACAGAACTTTGCGGGGTAAAGGAGAAAGGGCTAGAAGACCCAGGCAGAGAGTACAGCACAGACGGTGGCAGGATGACAGGGTGATGTGGGCAGGTGAGAGCTCCTCAAGGTGGCACAGGGTCAGGGGGACGCAGGTAGTGGTCGGGGCTGGGGCCTCGAAGGCCGAGCCAAGGAGCCTGCCTGCGCTGAGGCCGTGCAGGGCCCTGGGAGAACGTCTGCCCGGCAAAGACGGGCAAGCCGAGCCTGGGCTCTGGAAGGTCACAGCCGTGCCAGCGTTGCCCTCAGGCTGGGAGTGGAGACTTGCCCGCTTTGGAAGCCTCTCGGGCCCTAGCGCACAGGGGTACCAATCGAAGGTGGATCGGCCGGAACTGGGCTGGATTGCAGAAGCCCCTTCCCCATCTCAGGGCCAAGCTCTGCGGCCAGCACGAGGGTCTGTCAGGGCAGGGGCCGAAATTCCGCTGAGAGCCAGCAGCGCCAGGAGGTGGGAGGGCATCTGCTCACCTTGAGGTCCCCGGAGATGTTGGCCCCTGCCAAGATGCCCGTGGCCGAGGGGAAGAAGATGGAGAACATTCCAAAGAAGCTGCCGTCCGTGCCCCGCCAGGCAGGGACCAAGTTCTGAACAAAAATGTCCCCTGGGAAACCAAGGCCTGAGTTGGGCCACCCTGGGGGGGGGGGCTTGGCCGTGGAAGTCCATCGGGAAGTCCATCCTCCCAGTCCCCACAGAATGGGTCAGACCTGTGGGCAGCCTGTCCCTGTCCCCAGGGCCGTGGGAAGGGTCCCAACCCCCGTGGGGCCCCGCACATACCCCGGTAGCTGAAGAAGCCTTTGGAGGCCTTGTCCTCAGATGGGGGGATGAGAGTCCCCACTAAGTAGTTGGCAAAGGAGACCATGATGACCAGGAAGAACAGCACCTGGGCCTGGGGGGGGCCTCGGAGGTCAGGCTGCCGCCGGGGCACCTGCCCAAGCCCCCCCCCTCCCATTCAATCCCCCCACGCGCTCGGCCCCAGGCTCCGTGAATAGGATGGCCAAGGCCGACGAGGGGGTGCAGCACAGACGTGAAATGGGGTGGGCAGGTGGGGGCTGCGAGGGGGGCTCCATTAGCAGAGCGGCCAGGGAAGGGGTCTCTGGGGAGACCTGTGAGTGGGAATGGAAGGAGGAGGAGGAGGCAACGCAGAGTGGTCTGGGGCAGCACACTGGGCACGCACGCTCAGGGAACAGCGAGGGGCCAGCGAGGCTGGAGGGGAGCGGGGAGGGGGTGCTGGGAGACGGCGGACGAGACCCTGGCCAGCGTGTTGGCTATGCCTGGCCAAGTCTGCCGGCTGGAGCCCGGCATCTCTTCTTCCCTTGGTTTTTAGGAAAACACCTCTGATCCTTGGCTCAGTGAAAGAGCACACTTCTGCAGCCTCCCTTGCAGCTAGGTGCATCCAGGGGACCATGTTCTGGCCAACAGGACGTGAGCAGAAGCGATAAAGGCAACTTCAAGGCTGGGCCTGGAAGGGATCCCCTCCCTTTCATCCCTTCTCCCCTTCCTGCCAATTGGACTGTGGGCATGGTGGCGGTATCCACCATGGCACAGGAGGGTGAGGGCCACGCTCCAAGGATGGAAGGGGCTGGGGGCCTGACATCCTGAACCACAAGTGCCTCCTCTGGACTGTGGACTCCTAGGCTGTGACATGGGAGGGGAACACATGTCTCGCTTGTTTAAGCCTCTTTAAGCTTAGGGCCTCTTTGTCACAGCAGCAGAACATAAAGCCTTACTAAGGCACACTAGAAAGGCAGTGCCAGGACCAGGACCAGGCCTCCTGACTTCTCTTTCTCCCCATGACCACCCACTCCAGCCCCTGTCCCCTGGCACCTCCTTACCTTGGACTCCCACTCCATGCCTGCCAGGGAGATGGCCAGCAGCACGGTGACAGTGACCACGCCAATGATGCGGATGTCATTGGTGGGGTCCACGATGGGTGTGCCGGACTCCTGGGGGCGGGGACGTAGGTCAGGCTGTGTGCGGACCCCGTCTCTCCCCAAACCACCTCATTTCTAGGTGCCCTCTGACCGGAAAACCCACACACCTGCCCTGCTCTGCGGGCCACTGCAGGGGCCCGGGCGATTTGGCTCTAGGGGCAACACGCGCTCCTGAAAGGGCCTTCAGCCGCCGAGGAACCCGATGGCTGCACTCGGGCAGGGGGTGGGAGGGGGGTGGGCTGCCCGGGCTCTCACCTGGATCAGGTCCCGCACGGTCTCGGCAAAGCCCACAGTGTGCATGGCCACAGCCACGGCGTTGGCGAAAGCGAAGATGAGGCCGATGGAGCCCCCCAGCTCCGGGCCGAGGCTCCGGGAAATGAGGAAGTAGGTGCCTCCTAGCAGGGCCAGGGCCCCGAGCAGGAGACCAGAGGGTCGGCCGGCTGGGGTGGGCGTGGGGCAGGCGGCGGCCGAGGCTGGGGAAGGGCGGCCACGGGGCCCCCGGGGCAGGAGAGAGCGGAGGGGCCATCCGGGGGTGTGGCGAGCCGGCCGGAGCCCTCACCGGCCAGCGGCGGCGGCAGCCGGGGGTGGCCCAGGCCGGGGAGGGGGACCTGGGGCGGGGCGGAGTGGGGCTCACCCGACTTGACCTTGCCATTGGTGGAGATGGCCGAGATGGACAGGCCTGTGATGGAAGTCACCGTGACCGAGAGCAGGATGATGATCCAGGTCAGCACTGTGGGGGCGGGGGCTTGGTCACCCCAAAACTCAGAAGGGCGTTTCCCAGGTTGGAGGGGCTCACACGAGCAGCCACAAACTGGGAGCTGGCAACCTGAGCCTGGCTTCAAATTCACTGTGTGCCTTAAGCCACTTCCCCTCTCTGAGCCTCAGTTTAACTAATAATGAAAAATTAATAGCTGCCACTTATGAACACCTCTGGCTACCAAACCCTGTGCGGAGTGCGTCATGTAAACCCCACAATAGCTCGGTGAGGTAGGTACTATTATTACCCCCATTTTTCTGACAAGGAATCTAAGGTTCAGAGAGGTTGAGACACTTGCCCAAGGTCACACAGTATGGTGCTGAGCTAGCATCTGAACACTGGCTTGTCTAGAGTACAAGTCCCTAACCCTGATCCTCATTGACGCTGGCTCAAAGAGGCTAAGTGACTTAATCCAGGGCAAACAGAGCCAGAGAGAGTCCCTAGGCCTGCTGACTCCACATCCAGTGCTCCTTGGCTACCACCCTGACCTCTGCCACTAGAGAGGCTTAGGCTGAGCTGGGAAGGAGCAGGCCTGGCCCATGGTCTCTGCAGCCCAAGTTCAAGCCTGTTCCATGGGGCCTTGGAGGGCCAGGACTCGAGCATCGTCCCTCCCTGCCAGGCGGTGGCACTCACCAATGCCCGCCTGGGCTGTAATCCAGGGGAGGCGCAGGTAGAGGATCACGCCCCAGATGTTGAGCATGCAACGGATCTGGGGGGAGAGAGGGGTCAGAGCTACCCGGGCAGGCCAGACGCCCCACGCCTATGCACATGAGTCCCTGTCCCCAGTGATGGCTTGGCATGGCGTCGGGTGCCCGGGCCTCGGGGACACCCGTGTCCCTTCTTTGTTTTGCCCACATCCGCAGGCTCTGGGCCTCTGGTTCTGTGGGGCAGGTGGGTAGGGGGTGCCTGGAGACCTGCCTGGCCCTCCCAGCCCTTCTCCGACCCTCCCATCAAAGCCTGAGGACGGACTGCAAACATTCTCCCCCGTCGTCCCCCTTCCAAGCCCCTGGTCCTGGGTCTGCCAGCCCCAGCCCCAGTGCCGCATGGGCAGCTGTTGGCCCAGGGCCTGGCATTTAGGGAGAGCTCAGCAAGTGCCAGCTGAACCAATGCCCCACATACGAGCAGAAATTAGAGCTCGGGCAGCTGTGACTTCAGCTTCCAAATTTAAAGCAAAGCCAGAGGCCCAGGTTGAAGCCTCGGTTTCTGGGTGGGAGAGGCTGGTCTTTGGCCCCAGCTACTTTGTGGAGGGGCAGGGGCATGTCGCCCTCACAACCTGGAGGGCTTCTAAGGCCCCCGATGTGCTCTGAGACTCTACACGGGGCCACGCCAGGCTCTGGACAGCACAATCCGGGAGGAAAACCTGACTCTGGAAAGGAGCCTCTAGGGGCAGGGGAAAGGCTCGCTGTTCAGATGGGGAAACCAAGGAAAAGGCACTGGACAGCAATTAAGATCAGAACCCAGGCCTGCTTCTTAGAGCAGGGCTAAAGCTTTCTGCTACATCCCATGTGGTCCTCTCTGTAAAATCCCATAATGCCTTCCAAAGTCAAGTCCACTTGATTCTTTATTGTTTGGGGACTTATTTTTGCTCGACAGACACTACAGCAAAACTTCCCCTTCCCATCACGAAGGGAAATGAGAAAAACACATTTGTGGATTTGTGTGTTTAGTGCTGCCCCCTGGTGGCTTCTTGTGGAAACAATTTCTTCTAATTGACCGGCAGGCGGTGACCCAAGCACTTTGCATCAATTAACTCATTTAATGCTCATCACAGTCCTGTGAGCAAGTGCTATTATTACTTCAGTTTCTCAGATGAGGAAACTGAGGCACAGAAAGGTCAAGGAGGGGTTTTGCTGCCAGAATCCGTGGCTTTTCAGGAAAGGCCTGCAGGGATGGAGGGAGGCTCCTGGACACTGCCCCAGGCCAGGTCTCAGACTGGAGGTAGACGTGGGTTCAGGCAGAGGTTACTATGCAGATGGGGAAACTGAGGCCCTGAGTCTGCCCAGCCACTAGGCCCTGAGGGTCAGAGTCGAGCCTCCCCACCCCGTCTCCCGGGCATCACCTGCCCCTCCACGCCCACTCACCATCACCCCCTTGACCCAGCCGAAGCGCACGGGCTCCGCAGGCTCCTTCTCGCTGTTGGCGCCCGCCTCGTCCTCCACCAGCCCGTCGGTCATCTCACGGCTGGGCCGGCCGTCAAACGCCAGGGCGTGCAGGTGGCTGCCTTCCTGCGGGCAGCCCAGAGGCCACAGGTCGGCAGGTGGGCGTGCGGGGTGCCGGGGACTGGTCCCCATACCAGGCAGCCCCCAGGCCCCGCGGCCTTGCTGGATTCTGGGCAACTGGAGGGGTTTTTAAGGGGCCCCACAACCGCAGCGGGGACTGACGCTGTGGGAGGCTGGGGTTCTGGGCTCCCTTGTTCATAGCACCCCATCCCTGAGGAGCTGGCCAGGCGCTTGCACAACGTGCAGCATCACTGCACCCCCGAGAGGTGAGGCATTCACCCAAGGCCACACCGTGGGTCCCTGGCCTCACCACTGGGACTCCTGGTTTGGGCTTGAAGTGACGGGTGCCCCCTCGAGGGCTTTGTTACTGTGTGGGGCAAAGGGCCTCTTTTGGCCCGTGGAGTAGGGGGTTGTTCCAGGGGGGAGAAGAGTCCTGTGAATTTTAGCCGGTTTCTTTCCCAGAACCAAGAATGATTCTGCCCAATTGTCAGATGGGAAAAGCAAGGCCCGGAGAGGTGCCATGATGATCCTGCTCCCAGCCCACCACCCTCCACATTCCACCTTCCTCCAGCAGCAAACCCAGAGAGCCCTTCTCTGAGGCAGACGCTCCTGACCCCTTTCTCATTTCTATCAGGTACATATACCTCTAATTGCATACCTCCACTGATTGGGAGCTCATTACCTCTCTAGGCGGCCTGTTCTACCTTTGGTTTGTCTGTGACTAGATGATACACAGGACAACACATGCTTAGAGCTTTAGTTTCATTCGGGCCTCTGGAACCACGAGGAAGACACTTGTTCCCATGACACAAGTGACAGAGCCGAGGCTCAGAGGGGTTTGGTAACTGAGCCAAAGCTGCACAGCAAGGGACTGGCAAGTCTTCTGCACCGTGGCTTACCTTGAGGAAGGAGTGCAGGTCGGCCAGCGTGGGCCGGGCCTTGCGGGGCTCGCCGGGCAGGGCGCTGCTGGCATAGTGCTCGTAGGCGGGCACCACGTCGATGGTGTTGTAGCCAAAGGTGCGCATGTAGAAGGTGCTGCCGTGGGTCAGGTGGCTGGGGTGGCTGCTGTCGTAGGTCGCGGGGGGCGGGGGCTCGTCGCTCCCCAGCAGCGTGCTGATGGTGAAGCGCCCGCTGCACAGCGCCGGGGCTCCGGGCGTCTCGGGCGCCGCCGGCTCTGCCATGGTGGCACTGGGTGTCAGGGGAGGGCCCGGGTCGGCAGGGACGCGCGGGGAGGCTTTATAGGCTGGGCCCGCGGCAGGGGGAGGCAGGAGGCTGGCCCAAACCGCCCGCGGCTGGCGAGCAGGGTGGGGGGCGGGAGCGCGTGCCCGGTGCTGTCCTGCCCGTTTGATGGCTGAGATCGTGGCCCACTTGGCACAGGGAGGGAGCCGGACTCAGGGCGGGCGTGGGGGGCCAGCCCAGGTCCTCGGGGGCTCTTCTGAGTCGGGCCCAGCAGCGTTGCCCAGCCAAGGGCCCGGGAAGGAGCAGAATCCCCAGAGGGGCCCCAGGGACGCCGCCGCTCCACGGTGGTCTCGTTTTAGTACATGGGCCGGTATTTTTTGAAGAGATAAATGACAGGTGGCTACATATCCACATTAGTCTCTCTTCCTCCGTCCTCTGCCCCGCACTGTGTGTGTCTTTACAGAGACCTCCCGTATCTCCAGCCGTGGGTGCCTGGGCCCCCGAACCCGAGCTCAGCAGGTCTGAGATGTGGACCCTGGGCTCTCAGCCTGCACCCCGGCCTCGCTCCCCTGGCCTTGCCTGCAGGGCCACCGGGTCATAAAGCCCAGGGCTCCGCTGCCTCCCTTCCAAGCCGTCTCAGCAGAGCTCCGCGGCCCCCGCGGGCGGGCCGGGTGGGGCCCATGTGGCTGGGGGCCGAGCAGCGGTGCCTTGAGTGCTCAGGGTGGCGGGGGCAAGGCGCTCAGCACTGGGGGCTGCTGGGCCCTTCCAGTGCCAGGTGTGGGGGGGATCTGAGTTGGGGGGAGAATAAACAGAGGTGGGCCAGGATTTGGAGAGCTGAGTTGGGCCATGCTGCCCGACGCCCCTGCAGGGGAGAAGGACATCCCCCCACTGCGGCCAGGACTCTGGGCCAGCCCCGGCCACGGCCTCCGCCCTCCCCACCCCCGAGGCGGCAGCCAATGCCTGATGGTGGTAGGGAGAACGCCTGGTCCCCTCCCCCAGCTCTGAAGGGCCCTCCCAGCCCCTAGCCCTCTGAGGAACGTCCACACTCTCCTGAGGGTCAGTCTGCCCCTGGGCACAAAACCTGTGACCTCTGGGGATGGGGCTGCCTGGGGGCCACAAGCAAGTCTCTGGTCTCTGTCACCTCTGCTGAGACTCTTCTTTCAGTCACCTGACACCTCTATTGGGAGCCCACCCTGCCACGGGTGGCCGCAGGGGCCAGGCACAGGGCGGCAGCTGCTGTGCCTGCCGTCACGGTGCTGCCAAGTTAGTGGGGAAATGCCATGGGAACAGTCCAGCCCAGCGTGTGCTCAGGGCAGTGGTGAGAGAGATGCCCCTGGGGGTGGGTCAGGGTGGGCACAGACAGGGAAGGCTTCCTGGAGGAGGGGGCCCTGGCCTGAGTCCTGGAGGATGAGGAGGGCACCCTCAGTGGTCTCGAGGCCACGGCCAGCCTTGGGCATCGGAGCTTGGCTTGTGCTCAGGCTTCAGTCCTTCTCGGGCAGGACATGGAGGGACACGTCTCTCCTCTGTCCCCAGCCCTGCCTCTGCAGGCCTGGGCTCTGAGAGCTCACTCAGGGCCCCACCGGTGATAGAGAAGCCCCAGGCGGCCCGCTGGCTCCTGCCGCCCGGAGGGGCCCAGGACAGGCAGCAAAGGGGCAGGTGGAAACGCTCAGACAGTATTCCCGGGTGGCAAGAGGGGGTGGCCCCCTGAAACGAAGGTGATGGAACCGAGGTGCATCGTGGACCTGTTTCCACACCTAAGTGCCTTCTTCTGGGGTGTGGACCCTGGCTCTCATCCACCTTGCTGGAATGTACGCCCACCAGGGCAGGGATCGGGGCCTGTTTTGTCCTCTGATAATCCCAGTGACAAAACACCATTTAGTAGGTGCTCCATAAATGCCTGTAGAATGAGTAACAGAAAGGACCTGAAATGAAAGAGGGCAAAGAGCTGCTGCCACGGAAACCCTTGGCGGACAGATTTACTGGGAGGGGAAGGTGGGGGGGGGGTGAAAGGGGAGCTGTGGGGTTCTCCCAGTCCAGGATTCTGCCTTGGATGGCAGCTTCTCCTTGCCCGGTGCACCTTTTCTCACGGTTCAAATATTTAACATATGCATTAACTTTTTAAAAAGAATGTTCCCCGAGGCTCAGCTGTACCTACCTGTTCTCTGCATTTCCATCCCCTCCTAACAGAGGCACCCACAGGAGTGTGGCCCCCATACAGGGCCAGCTGCCAGTGGGGGTGAAGGTGAGAAGTCCAGACCAAGGCCCCCCAGCCATGGTCAATTTTCCACCTGCCCTACAGCCCCCCATCCCTGTTTTGGGGGGGCGGTGGGTTGCTGAGTTACTCATTCCCTCCGATGGGACGCACGAGGCAGATCTTATCACCCTCTGCTCTTAAATTGCCCCTCCTGCCCAACATCCTTTATGCCACTCCTATACACCCTGTCCCTGGGCCACTTCGGAAAATTCCTGATTAAGATCTTGAGAGAAGGGGCTGGAAGGGGCCAGTCACCCAGGGGCGATTCGCAGCAGCACAGGCGTCCCGAGCAGAGTGAGGGGTCATGAATTTGCTGGGGGGCCTGGGCAAGTCACTTCATTTCTCTCTGCCACACTTCGGCCGAGTCAGCTGCAGGGTCTCTTCCAGCCTGGGGGGGAACACTTGCTGCTTCAAGCAGCTTTCTCCTTCCCGTGGCACTTTTCTGGGGTGGGATGGGGTTGAAGTAGACTTCCTCGTAGGGCTTACAAATGGAACAAGTGGAAGGGATTGTCAGAGGGGGATTCTTGTACTTGGTTGGGAATTCAGCCAGTTTCAGAAATGCCCCAGAGGCGTTCTTCCTGTGGGGTGGGGAGGCTGTGGGTCACACGTGCGGCCACCTCCCAGGCCTGCACCTCCAGAAGAACCCGGCCAGGTGGCCCCCAGAGGCCTTCAGGTCAGGGCTGAGGACTCAGAACGACATGTACCTTGAGCAAAGCATCTCACGTCTGTCCATTTCTGTGACTTTGAGCAAGTCACCTAATGTCTGTGAGCCTTGGTTTCCTTGTCTGTGAAGTGGACATGTTACCTGCAGCAGCGTCAGTAACTTCTCATCTCTCCAGGGTCAGCCCTGGACCCAGGTAAAGGTGGACTGAATGGCTGGGGGCCCTGCATCTCCGGCTTTGCAGGAGGGTGGACAGGGGCAGTAAAAGGAATGGACAGACTCGAAACCCTGGAGAGAGGTGCTGAAATGGCAAGGACAGTAGGGCCTCCTGTCTGCACGGCCGCAGAGGCATCCCAGCACTTAGGCGCACCTCCTGTGTACCAGGCGCTGGAATGCACAGCCTCGCCTGGCAGGCAGAGCTGCTGAGAGATAATGGCAACCAGTGGGCAGGAGCAGAGGAGGAAGGCTGCCCCCGAGAGGGAGAGGGAATCGGTGGTGGTGTGGGTGAGGGAAGGATGGGTGGAGGGGATTCTGGTGGAAGGAATGGCATGTGTGGGGCATGGAGTGTGGAAAGGGCATTTAGCGCCAGGGACGCAGTGGGTGGGGTTGGAGCATGGGTTGCTGTGGGAGCAGGAAGGAGGGAAGACACGGTGGGGGAGGAGGCTGAAAGGGACAGACTGTTTTTTTATTCCACACATTTATTGAGCGCCTCCTGAACACCAGGCCCTGTGCCAGGCAGTGGAGGCACAGCAGGGAACAAGACAAAGGCCCTGCCCCCCTGGAGCTCACATTCTAGTGGGAGAGACAGACAATAAACAAGCATTGTTTAGTTGTTACAATAACACTGCGTGATGAGCGCTGTCAAGAAAACAAAGCAGAGCAGACGACAGTGGGTGCAGGGAGGGTGAGAGATTTGAGCTGAGCTCCGAGGAGGAGCCACTGGGTGCAGTGTGGCAACAGGGAGGGGGACCAGCAGGGGCAGAGACCCTCTGGCTCTGTGCTTGGGGCTTCCAGAGCAGCAAGGAGCCAGTGTGGCGGGAGCACAGCAGGTCAGGAGTTTCACTCTATTCTAAGCATCATGGCCCAGTTATAGTTTTCAAGATCACTGGCTGAGAGACAAGGCAAGACCAGTCAGGGGCCACTGTGGGCGCAAGAGCTGGGCCAGGGGAGTAGCTGTGGGTGTGGCCGGGTGCTGGGCTGTGCTGGGGCTCTACTGTATTCTGAAGGCCAAGCCAGCAGAAGCAGCAGATGGATGCGTGTGGGGCAGGGGTGGTGCCTTTTCTGAGCTGGGAAGCCTGGCAGAAAGAGCCTTGAATGCCAGGCTATGGAGCTTAGGCCTTGCTGTGGGGGGACCAGGTGACATCTGGTTCTGGAAAGCTGGTCGGGTGACAGTGGTGTGGTGGCAATAAGGTCGGGAGGGCCGGGAGGCAGCTATGGCGGCAGTCAGGCAAGCGCAGCCCCAGCTGAGCGCTTTAGGGCTCGCCCCTGCCTGTGCAGTTGAAACCGCGCATCACCTGGGGGCACTCTGACAGCTGCGGAAGCCGGAAGCCGCAGCCCCACACCTGGAGGTCCATGAGCCTGGGGGTGGGAAGTGGGCTGGGAAGGGGGGGGGGGGGGCGTCAATAGCTTTTAAAAGCTCCCCAGAAGTGGATGTAGCTCAGTGGTTGAGCACCTGCTTCCCATGTACAGGTCCTGAGTTCAATCTCTGGTACCTCCTAAAAAAAAAAAAGCTCCCCAGGTGATTCTGAGGAGGAGGCAGGAATCCAGTGGCTAAAGGGAACAATCTCACACACAGACCCTGCCCCGCACCCGCGACCGTGCGTCCGGTAGTCCCTCGAGGCTCGCCTGGAGAGGATAGGTATGATGCAACCCTGGTGTCGTGAAATAGCCGGGTAAGAGGATGCGCTGCTCGTCGGCCTGATTCACAACACCAGCTGCAGCACCGATACCAGAACTCGGGCGGCTTCCTCCTCCCGGTGTCACTCCGCGGCTCTCAGGACGGATGGTGCAAACTTCCTCGCTGACCAACGGCCGCTCTGGGCCAGTGCCAGGCCAGGGTCTAGGGCTGTGAACGACGGAGGTTGGGTCCCTGCCCGCCAGGGGCTCACAGACTGGATATTAGGGGGGAAAGGGAAGCAGACATGAAAGCCCAAACGGTGCAGGGGGAGCAGAGGGATGGTGGGGGCGCCCAACACTGGGAGGCTGGGGAGACCAGAGGCTGGACTGCCAGCTCTCCACTAACCAAGACTAAGGAGCTGGGCTTCCCAGAGCCTTGCAGAGCACGTAGTGTTTCTACGGCAATCCTGTCCTTCTACCTAGACAATATTATAGCAGTTGCACACTAAAATAACTTGAAGCTACTGGCAGCTAAAGCAAAAAGGGAAACATGCATTTAAGATAATTCATTTTCATTGTTAACGGAAGGACTCATGGTTTTTTCCTTCCTGGTCAGACTTGATTTTTAAAACCTATTGATCCAACACTTGTTCCATGGGGAACTGAGAGAATGTAATAGCTATAATCTGGGTGCTTTGGAAGAGACACAGAAGGATGAGGCATCATTGCTGTCCTCAAAGAGCACATCTCAAGGTCCACCAGAGGAGGTAAGACAATAGTCACAACCCAAGGATGAAGTGGCACATTTCTAGATAAAATGTGACACGGGTTCAGAGAAGGGATGATTTCTTCTGGCTGGGGTCAAGGGTAGAGTGGGGTTTATGAAACAGCACAGTTAGAATAAAGGCAAGAAGAGACAGGTCATCATTTAAGGGAGGAAAGAGCCCTATGTTAGCTTGGAGCTTCCTGACAGCCAAGGCAAAAATGGGAATCATGATCAGTAGTTACTATCTGACAAAAGAGAGATTTAACTTTTCCCTCCTCCTCTTCTCATAAAAAAAACTAAATCTCCATCAACCCTTTGCCCCTCCAACCAGACTTAGCCAAGAAGACTTCCAGTAAGGAGTGGCCTGAGCTTGGGGCCAAGTACATCAATGCAAATGGAAGCAGTAATTCTAACAAAAGTTCAGTCTGGCAATAACAGAAATAACTAAGTATTCCTCCACCCCGATAACCATGCCAATGTGCTTTCTCTCTCTCAAATGGCCAAGGATGACCCCTTGACCCCCAAATCTTTGATCTTTAAATACACCTTTAGCTTTTTTTTTTTTTTTTGCTTGGCCATTTTGCTTGATTTTTACATTCCACAGTGTATTTCTAATCAGAACACTCTTTAATGGGCTTTTTGGAGACTGGGAGCCTCTGAGTTGCTCCAGCAGCAGGTACCAGGGGGTCTGAAATTGCAGAGGTGCTTTGAAGAGCTCAGCTCCCGACCCTACCCCAAGCTGGGCCCAGCCATGGACATATAGAAGGAGCCGGAAGGATGTGAGCCAACGGAGTCCTGGGACCCGGTCCCAGTTCTGTACCACCTACCTTATGACCTCAGGCCTGTCCCTGTGTGCCTGCTTCATCGTCCACCAAATGGAGATAATTCCACCCAGTCAATGAGTTTTTGATGATCAAGGGAGGGAGCTTGGAAAAGAAGCACTTTGGAGGACATTAATGATGCTCTGCAAATATAAACGATGCTTTTATTTAGTTGGTTTGCCCCAGGCCTTAGCTACCAGAAAAGACAAGTGGGAAAACCAACAAACCAACTCATTCCCAACTGTATAAATAGTAATTCTGGGAAAGACAGCTGCTAAAGTTCATCTATTATAAAACAAGCAAAAGATAAGTGGGGGGAAGGAGAGGATCAGAAAGCAGAAATCCAGAGGTGACTCCAGCTGTTTGCAGTCATCAGCACACAGGCTTGTGACACAAGCCAGGCATAAAAAAGCAGGACAACTCAGAATTCTATGAGCCCAGAGACGGAGAGGCCCTCCCACCTCAGTTGGTTGCCCCTTACCTCCTTATTATGCCAAAGCCAAGTTCCAAAGAATCTTCGGCCAGTGGTCACCCAGCACCCCCAAGGTTTGGTGCAAGATGACACTTGGCACTCGGGCTGCATTTGTACTCAAGCAGAGAGGGGCTGGATGTAAGAGGAACTCTCATTCCAGGCCTGGGTCCACAGTGGACCTTGGGACTCTGGCTGGGGCAGGTCCCATGGGGCGTGGAGCCCCACAGCAGGAAGTTTGACGGTCTTCCCCTTGGGAGCTCCCCAGTCAAGGCATGTGCCTGACGGTGGTGGACCCAGGAAGGCTGAGGGAGGTGGACACTGGGAAAGAACATCTCTGATGGACAGGGAATCAACCAGGGCCTGGCTGAGGTCAGAGTTGTCAGGTATTTGTTCTCTTGTGATCTTCTGGAAAATGTGCCTCACCACTATCACCACATACATCATGATGCTCCTCAACTGATGCTCTTTTTGCTGGTTGGCCAACTCACATCAGAAACCATGCGGACAGCTGGCTTTGATCTTGTGGGTGCACAGAGACAAGCTGACCCAGTGGGCCCAGGCACAAGGCACAGAGCTTGCCATGCATTTCCCCCCCTAACCATTAGGTAGAAGCTTGCATCTTCCTATTAGTGCATCTCAGACATCCTATTGTTCATTGAAAACCTGTGCTTGTGGGGATGGGGCTTCACATTTAGAGAGGCCCAAGGCCTACTTCCTCACTCCCTGCTTTTCAGTCAGGACAAGGGTTCTGACCCTGGCAAGGCATGAAAATGACTTGGGGAACTTTAAAAAAAATATCAGTCAGTGCCTAGGACAATTAAATCAGTAGCTCTGGGAGCAGGTGCTTAGAAATCAGTAGTTTGCAGAGCTTGCCACATGATTCTAATATGTGGGCAGGGTTGAGAACTGCAGAGCTGGAGCTTATTATAAATGCTGTCTTGGCGGAAGGAAGGCAAGTTGACTAAAGCTGTGTGCAGCACAGAATCTCCCTCTTATCAATAGAGCTAATGCTGATACAGAGTTTTAAAAATTATTTTTTACATTGTAAAAGGTTTTTAAAGAGCTTTCTCCTCCTGGGAACACACATTAATATATAAGCTGGCCATCAGCCCTTTGCTGGATTCATTGGGTTTTGCCCAAGATAAGGCAGCCTTATTATCGTTATTTTGTACAAGCAAGTGCATGCTCCCAAATCAGACCCTCCCCTGACCACCTGGCCCATGGGCTGCCCCCCAGCCCCCACCTCTTGAATAAGGCAGATGTCTATAGTCAGGTTGCTGCCTGGCTGGGGGAAGGGCTGAACATGAGGCCTGGCAGGTCTTCACCTGGCCCCAGGGCCCCTCAACTCACCGGAGTCCTGCAGCTTCTTCTGCTCCAAGGTGGTAGGAGAGATGAGCAGCTGGCTAACACCGCTGGAGTGTGAGAAGCGGGCCAGCTGAGGCTGGGCCAAGAGGGGAGCTGGGGTTCAGTGCATCCTGGGTGAGCAGGGTGATCTCCAGGCATGCCAGCCACACCCACATGGCGTGCCCCCATCTCTGCAGGTCCCAATCTTCGTCACTTGCAGATGGTTCTCCCAACCCCCAGCTGCAGGGAATCCTGCCTTTGGGCTCCTACTTCATCTGCCCCTTTCTCAGAGCATTTCTTAATTCTTCCTATTTTATCATGGTGTGTCCATGCACACACACACCTACAGCTGCTTGTCGCTGTTCCCCAACCAGACTGTGAGCTTAAGAAAGTGGGGACTGTGTCTCGGTCCCCATAGTCCTCAGGCATGAGGCCCCTGGTGAGTGAATGAAGCTTTCTAGTCAGTGTGGGGAGAGCCACTTTTATAGAAGAGGCCCCTGTAAAACATAAGCTCCTGAAGAGCAGGGACCTCAGTCTGGTTCACCACTGTGACCCCAGGGCCTAAGAAAATGTCTGGCACAGAGTAGGCACTCAAACATCTGTTGACTGCATTCTCATTTAGCAGTTGCTGAATAAAGAGAAACCACAGGTTGAATCTGGCTTGTCAGTGTCTGTCCCCTAATAGCAAACTTTTTGGCCTAGTCTCGTCTCTTGCATCAAAGTAGCTCTGCCTGGGGTCGGGGTGACTGATTCTACCCTGCACCTGTGTGAAACCTACTGCTGAAAGGCTGAAACCAAATGATAAAGGACATATCTTAGAGACCCATCTAGGTGAGGCTGGGGGCAGAGTGGCGAAAATGAGCCAATATTGAGGGCCCGCTGTGTGACAGGCATTAGGCAGGTGATGCAGTCAAATTAACTTAACCTTCCCAAAAGGCTGACATAGTAGGAATTGGTGTCCCCACTTTACACACGAGCAAACTAGCTGCAGAGAGGAAGAGTGACTTGCCCTCAGTCACACCTATCAGTGGTGAAGAAGGGATTTTAACCCAACTTTCGTTCTGACTCCAAAGCATGTGCTCCTGTGCCAGGCCCTGAAGTCTTGTGGGACTGCTGCCCAGCTAGGACCTGCCTTGGGTCTTGAGGCCGTTTCCCAATACTACCACCTGGTCTCTCACCCCGCCGCCATCGTTGGTGAGCTCTTTACTTTCCAAAAGCAGTTTTCAAAGAAGTTTCTGAAACCCTTCCTGGGAGTTTGTGCTTTCTAAAGCTAATGACCACTGCCAGCCACCAGAGGGCCACATCCCAAATACATTCCTTGTATTTGAGGAAATAAAGTGCATTTTTGGTTTGGTTTTAATTTTCCTAAAAATACAAGCCAGCTGATCCATCAGCTGATCAGCAAAGAGGCTCACTCCAGAGACCCACGCCAAGTGTGGGAGGATGAGCAGGTGGTGAGGGGATGCCTCTGGGCTGGTGCTGTTTGGGAGAGAGGCATTTGGGGCAACTGAGAAAAGGAATTGCCAGCTGCCCTTCCTCCTTCCCCCAACCAGCCAAGGTGTCCTCCCTCTGCAGCAGCACCGCCAACGTGGAGCTTTCCCGGGCTCCAGGGGCCTCCCTTCCCACTCTAAGTCCTCACACTTTTTGGGGGAGTCTGTTTCCCAGGGCTCCCACTGAAATCTGGCCACTTCCAGGGAACATATTAGGTGTGCCTTATGTTGGGGTGGCTGATGGCCCTAACCTTGGCCTCTTTCCTTGGCATCTGGGTGCCATTTTACTCCTCAGAAAAGTCTCCAGGTCTAAGAGAGCTGAACAAACAGGGATAGCCTTTCCCCCAGCAGCCCCCTCCCCATATGCCTCCTGCCCGTCAACAGATTCCTTGTCAACAGGTTCCCCTCGGCCATCCAGAGACTCAGCCCGTGCTCCAGAAGGTGCTGTAGGATCCCAAAGAAATCATTAAGCCCTGTGATGGGGCATGTGGCATGGTATGAGGGTCAGAATCTCAGTAATGCATCAGGAAATGGCCTCTCAGAGGTCCCAGGGGCCAGAACAAGCCAAGGGCCCCCCTGCAGTGGGAATGGGCTGAAACTCTCCCATGTAGCCTCTGCTGGCAGAGTCCACTCAGACCACCCGAGCAGATGAGCCAGGTCACGTCAGGGCTTCGCATTAGGGCAAGTTCCCCAAGTGAGAGATCTGAACACTCTTCCCACCACTACCACCACCACCCTGGCCATGTGCACATCCCCAACCAAAATCACATGATTCAGACCGTGTCCCTCCTGCTCAGCAACACAAGCAGACACTGTCCAAGAGCACACATCTGTCCCATGATAGGGCCCAAGCCTCTCCCACTAGTCAGCCAAAACAGAGCTCCCCATCCTGCCGCCCCTTCCCCAAAGCCAGTAACTGGCTTTCAACCCTCGTTTCAATGCTTTCCATTGAGGGTCTAAAACAAGCTAGCATTGATTTTAACCACTCCCAGCCCCAGAATGCATACCACATGCTGTGTTCACCAAAATGCTCTTGGTTAATCATCCCAGCACACCTCGAGCCAGACCCTGACCTTTCAGAGACCCTCCAGAATAGTACCCTGGCCAGGCGACTGAATTCTGACGCTAGTGAGGGGACAGCAAGATTTCGGAGCCCAGAGTTCAGTACTTGCAGAGACTCTGGGGACTTCCCAGATGCAGGCACAGAGTAGCCTCTGAGCCCTCCTCACAGGGAGCGGAGAAGAGGTCTGGCTTATTTACCCGGAGGCTTGGAAGAGGCTCTTCCACTGCCCTCTGAGGAGCCCACAGGCTGGGCTGCAGGGCTTTACCAGGCTGTGCCTCAGCTAAAGACCCTCCCAGGAAAGGAGGCCTGAGAAAGGTTTCCACTCTGCTGAAGGACTGAACAAAGGTGGCACATTCCAGACATTTACTGGCTACAGAAAAGGGTGGTAGTGAAGAAACCATCTTAAACAGAGAACATATACACTGACTCTCCTCAGCCCTCCTCGCTATCCACAAACACCACAGAGACTTGACAACATCAGAGAAGCAAAGACAAAAGAAAGGAAAACAATCAACCAATTGAATAAAGAACTCCCCCCACCACGATGTTTCTAAGGAGAGTTACCGATCAAGTGAGGACAAGCTGTACTTTGCCTCCTTCTCCTCTTTATAAAATGCACAATATTTGAAATTCCTGGTGGAAAAACACTCAGTAAATGAAGCAGCAAGGTCAACTGGGGCCAATTATCCCACTCACTTTGTCTCCTGGTTCTGCAATACTGAATGCCAGCTACTGCCCTCTCTCAAGGGACTTCATATCTGTCATTTCTGCTGCTCAGAGAAGTGCAAACAGTGTAACAAATCAGGGCAATCCAATTTAGCTGGAGAGCTCCTAGCAGCCTGTGCAGGCCCGAAGACCCCTAACAGCTAGTGCCAGCAGTTGCCAAGCCCAGTTAGGGAAGCCAGATAAAATGGGGGCATACTTACGCTAAAAGCTTGTTGTTTATCTGAAATTCAGATTTAACTGGGCATCCTGTATGTTCATTTGCTAAGTCTGGCCTGGATAAAGGGGCCATAGCTAGAAGTCACACGGCCCTGGATGCCCCCAGAAGGTCTGTCCAGGCTGACTCTCCCGGGACTGCCAAAGGGACCCAGCACGTGCTTCAGCAGCTAAAAGCCCCCTCTGGGATCACTGACTCTTCACTGCCACTGCCTGAGGCCAACTTTTTCACTCTTGCCATCCCCAAGAAAGATTCTCAAGGACTCCAAGGACAGGGGCAATGCTGAGGGTACAGTATGCCCATGCAATGCTGGACTACTGCCAGTGTTCTCCCTCTGCCCCCCACCTTTCTAAATCAAATCTTCACTCCCTTCCCCTCAATGTTACCCTGCTGACAGCAGCTTTGCAAGCTTCCTTTGAAGGGTCAGCCCTGTTTTATCTGACCCCAGGAGACATTCCTCTGTCCCACCTTCTTTCATATTGAATACCTCCTAAGGGCCCTTGAGAGGAAACAGGGATGAGTCTGAATCCAGGACCATGGAGCTGGTAGAGGGTGTGGGGAGGTGCCAAAGCAAAGAATTGTTGCTCATTTAAATGGCTGTTGAGCCATTTCTTGTGGGAAAATGTTCCTCCTTCCCTGGGTTAGCAGCTTTCAAACACAAGTATTTCCAGTTAGGTGATCCTGGTAAAAAGAGGAATAGAAGAGAAAGCTTATTTTCTTAGTCTTCTGTACAGCTCTAGGGTGGGGGATTTACCCAGCTCCCTAGCGTGGCTAGCTCCTGACAGGTACTCTGTTAACGTCTGCAGAACTGAACTTTGCTGACACACAGAGTGTACGGGGCCTGCTTAGCAGGCTGTGGACCACAGCGGTCACAAGTTACACGTATAACAAGGCTAAAAGCACAGGGCACTGCAAAGTTTTAGAATGTTTCATCTGGTGGTTCTAAGTTTATTTCCACTGATTTTCTAGTTAGAAACAAGTGGCAGGAAGACATTTATTTCCGTCCTCTCCCTGCCCTGTGAGGAAATCTAAAATATCAGGAAACTGGCAAAAGATATCTGGAGGTGGGTGACTTCTGATTCCACCTCGAAGAACAAAGAATCGGGGACATTCAGGGCCCCCAAAACAACCTCACTATTGCCCAAAGTTCTACACAGTTCCTCTTCATCAAATTACTGACTTGGTATTATCGAAATGCTAGAGCATTTCACTGAATTAAAATGTGCACCTTGAATGACATCCTAAAATGCACATTTCCATTAGGGTTTTTATAGGCAACGCTTCTCCCAATTTTCTGGACAGGGTTCAATCACCTCTGTGGATGACTGAGCCTGAGTGAGAGTCCAGGCCTGTGGCAAGGGGCCAGCCTAGGGCTTTATTCTCTAACTTGATATTAAGCATCCTCGAATCATTTCCTGAGCGGCATGATGGAAAGCTGGCAAGCGATGTGAACTACCTATCGGGCTGGACAAAGGCTCTGATGCCTAAGGAGAAACAAGGATTGTGGAGATAGTCTTAAGCAGTAGGGCACTGGCACATGTGCATATAATCGCAGAATTTAAGATCAAGGGTTTTAGCCAGGAGTTTACTCAAATAAAGCAGGCAGGGGTGAGAATCCAAGGAGCAAAGAACAGTCCTCATTTTTTCTTTGTTTAATCAGCAAATGCTGGACACTGCAGGAGGGATTCTATAGCTCCCTGCTTAAAGTAACTTTAACCCTAGGATTTAAATGATACATCAAGAGAATAACAACAGTGGCTGCTGGACTGCCATTAAAAGTATCTAGACTATAAGTTCTTGGAGGGCAGGAACTAGGTTTACATTCTGGCCCCAGCTGGAAATAGGTACTTCCTGCTTTTTGATGAGACCATCGGTTCACCAGTCATAAAACCAAAGGATATGCTCTGAGAGAGCTCAAACAAGTTCTACTTCAGTTTTCCCTTTGAAGTTGGGTAGCCAGAGTTGTTTTAAAAGAATTAAAAGTAAATACATAAAAGGAATGGAATCCTTGAAATCAACTCTTGAGGCCTCTGAGAAGCATCCAGATGAATTCAGTACTTTCCTATGAGTGTCTGGGTGAGTTTATTATACGCCACTTGGAGGCAGCTGCTAACCCTGTCAGTCTCCAAGTGACTTGATTTCATTAGGAAGATTGGAATCTCATCCCCAGAAGACAAGACTCCAGGTGCCACTTTCTCCGCTTCCCTGGGTAAATGGTGGAATTGGGAATCAATATCTAGGGAAAGGATTTAGTTTCCCAAATGGGAGAGCTAGGATGATATTTTAAGCTAACAATCTTTCACGAGGTGAAGATGTCTGGGCACAAGCAGTAACCATGGGAACATGGGAACCTGTTGATACCATGGCCTTGGAAACGCGGCCTCAGTCTCTGCACAGATCTAGCAGGGCCATGCTTTACCACAGAATCTAGCTCGTAGGACAAGTACTGGGATTTGCTCCGGGAGGCCTGGCCCATCCAGTAAGAACTTAGTTGTCTTATTTCACTACAAAGACCTCACTCTGAGCATCCTCAACTGCCAACCAATGGGCACTTCCATCAGGGCAGCTACAGGTCTTGTTGCTTTTCTCTCCCTTGGGATTTTATGTTTCATCAATTGGTCAAAGTGGGGGTGGACCTCATTCCCCATCCAGGGCTTGTGTGCCATTTTCCTATTTGGAACAGGCGTGGCACTATTCTAGTTCTATCTGCAGGTAAGATCTATTAAAAACCTAAACGGTGAGTCACACTTCATGAAAAGTCCACAGAGGACTGTTTTTAAAGCACTATTCAAACAAATCATTTGATTTAAAATATAAATCATATAAGCAGGGAACAACTCACTAAATCAAGTCCCCTTGCAGGGCTCGTCTTTTGAGACTTTCTGGTAAAGCTTAACACAGAAGGTGAGTGCTCCAGGGTGAACAGAGAAGACTAAAGGATGATGGACCAGACACAGCCCTGCTGACCTTTGGACAAAATCCTTGATGGAATGTGGAAGCCGAACAATGAAGAGATAAATGATGGTCCCATTACCTATAAATGAGCAATTTCTCTTTAAAAAGTGATCCCAAAAGGAAAGGTAACAATTATTTTAACAACTGAAGGATGGCAAGAGTAAGCATATCCTGTGTTAAAAGGATTTCTCCCTAGGAGCAAAAAGCACCTTTGGAGACTCCATTTGGAGATCTTAACATGCTCCTGGAAAAGAGCCAGCCTCAGAAACGTCCATAAAACCCAAACAGCGGACAGCTGCCCACTTTCTTGTGGCCCAGTCAGCCCATTCAGGGACAAACACTTGCCCTCGTTTCTTCTCCAGAATTTAGTCCAGGGCTTTGGGACTGGTGCTAGGAGAAGAGCCAATGACAGGAACGGACTCTGCTCAGGCACCAAAAGTCCACAGTGCTAAAGCTACAGTGTGTTGGACACTCAGAATGCAACCCATGAGCTTGCCCAGCCAATCAGTTTCACAAGTGGGGCAGATGGTGTCCAAGCAGAGGATGCGACCACCAGAGAAAGGAAGAAGGGTTTAGAAATGCGTTAGAAGAGGCTTTCATAGCATGAACAGTTGACTCTCAGTGGGGCAGCAGTGATGTTCACCATTCCCTTAAGCTATCTTTTTTCAGTCCTGTCCATGCAGTGGGATTTCAAGAGAAAAGAAATCTTGTTAATCCTTGGCTCAGAGCAGATGATCTGGGGAGGTCTTAGAGCACCTGGACCAAAGACACATTAGAGAAGAGGGAGGCCACAGAGAGCTCCATGCTTCACACACAAATCTCAACTCACCTAAGGTTGAAGTTGGCTTCCACATTCAAATAATATGAAAAATGAACCATCAGCCTGCTACATTGAATATCCTATCTAAATAAAAGTAACTCCCACACGCTTCATTTCCTTGCTCAATTTGGGTGAATTTTTAATCACTTTACGGTCAATTTTAACCATGTCACAAATGCTTATATAGCTTATCATTCTCTGACCCAAGAACTAGTGAAGGCATTTCTCCCCAATACACAAATGAAAATCTAAACAAATTTATCAAATGAAAAATAAAAAACAAAACGTAAAATAAAGGATGTTTAAAAGAAATACAAATCAAAGGAATTTATTGGTATTGACAAAAATACATAATACTAACAAAACAAAACGAAAAACAAAACAGAAACGAAACCAGACCCCCACCCTCCACCACCACAGGCCCGTGCGCCTGATGTACTGACAGCGCGCAGTCCCGGCAGCCGCCCAACACACTGCACTTAGTTCATGAGGACCTCCATCTGCACCAGCCTCGCATTGGTGTCTCCAGAAGTCCGGTAGGGTATCATCCCAGCAAAGGTAATCAGGGCTCGGGCTTGACTTCGGAGTTGCTGAGAGAAAGGGGAAGGAGGAGAAAATAGGTTAACCTTCAAGTCAGGGCAATGTACTGAGAATGACCACCAGGCTCTTCTGTTCTCTACCCTTGGTGTCGGGCAGATTCCTGGTGCGTGGGTGACAGTCTTACCCTCCAGTGTTGTATTCCTCCAACATGGTGCAGAGTTAACAAGGCTCCCCCACAGGGCGTCCAGCCCTTCTACTAAGCAAACTGCCCATGGATTTGCCAAGCAAGCAGCTTTGCCTCAACACTTTTGACTAGCTCCTGACACAGCCCTGCTCTTCAGAATTGCCTGCCCCACTTTCTCTGGCTCTCCCTCTCTCCTGTCTGTTTTCTGTTCCCCAGGATCTGAACTTCTAGGGTCCCCACAAAGCACATGCCAATACCCGAGGCAACGGCTGTGACTGGGTACAGTTCCAGTCCAGCTCTTCTCCCCTGCTTCTTCCTTTTACCTTCTTTCATTCCTTCTGTTTTCTCCTTTCCTGATGTAAGTGCCTGGCTCTCTTTTCTCATGCAATTATATTTAAGAAATTCCTGGACTGTTCTAAGAGAGGAAAGGATGTCCCTAGGAATTAAAATCCGGGCATTTCCCAGAACAGAACAAAAGATCCCCTTCACTCTGATTTTAAGTGGTAAATTACTCAATAAAGAGTAAAGAAATTTAGGGGGACAACTTTAGATCATCACCACAAAAAAGATTTGGGACCTGGAGTCTCAGGTTTCCCCATATTGAGGTGTGTTAGAGGTTTATACCAGCAAGAAAGTAAACTGTATCTGGAACAGAGAGTCTACAAACACTTCTGGACCAGAAATAAGACTTAAGGAAAATTTGAGGGTCATTTACTAAGCTTACTGAATACTTAAGGACCTTCCTTCCAAGAAGAAAAATGAAAGGCAAATGTTTTTACCTGTTATGTGAAATAAATCAGCAAGTGTATGTCCTTACCCATGTCCAAACCAAAAGAAATCCTTACTTTGTCATGAGGGTACCCATCAGATTTTCTTTTAAAACTGTATATAAAAATGCACGGCTCTTATGCCTGACAAAGTTACCTTAAATGAGCTCTAGGGATGTTCAAGCAAAGAGATCCATCCCCTTACTGGGCAGCACATTACTTTAAACTTCTTGGACAGGCAACTTTTTCACCTAAGTCTTTCCTTGGCCCTACCCATCCTGCCTTTCAGAAAAAGAGAGAAAAAGGCAAGTGGTGGGTAGGAGAAAGACAGGAGAATGGTTTACTCATGATATGTAAAAACTGTCTAAAAAACGAGAGAAGATGCAGTTTAGCTGGTCTTCACACCGCTCCCTTCAGATGCGGGAAATGGCTGGCCAGGCCACCAGCATGTCTCTCTGTGGGCAAGCCCGTCCCTGACCTGCAGCACAGAGCATCAGGAAATGCCCACTATTTCAACGACTGGCAGGTACAAACATCACAGTGATGGATTTCTTTCATTCTAAAAAGAGGCTCCTGCTGAGGCCTGTGCACAGTGGGCCCACCACTGGCACCTTCCTGACATTAATTTTTTCTGTTGTGTAGGTTCTCGCCTGAGCCAGGGCAGACAGCAGTTCAGCACCTGCCTCTGAGGCACGCATGGACAGGCCTACCACTTCAGGGGACACTCTTGAGCACTGCTACTCACGTTCCTGAAAGTGAAATTTTCCACCCTCTTTCACTAAGCAGAAGTTTTGCCAGTGACAATGCTGTGGGGAGCAGGGTAGGCAGAGCCCACAGATATCCTTAGAGGCAGAACACAGGACTTGAAGGGTCCAGTTTCTTGACTGCCAAAATCAGGTTTGGCTATTACATTCCATCCTGAGATCCTCATCAAAATTAAGTGGAAAAATTAAGGGAAAGGTAATTAAAAACCAGCATGTGATTGTCCTTCCTTATGCTTTAATCGGGTCAAACACCTTTATCCTTTTGTCAAATCAACTGGATGACGCATGCCACGTGCATCCCAGAGACTGATCTACTGTGCTTGGCCTGTGCACTGTGGGAGGTCCACAGGCAACAGAAAGGGGACTGGCCCAGGTGTCAAGCAGACCCAACCTCTCATATGACTCCTTCACCTACAACCTGAGGGTCCACAAAAGCAGATACTTCCTGCCTCCATGCTTCAGTTTCTTCAGGGGTAAAATGGGGATAACAATACCTGCCCTGGTTACTTCTGTAGACACACTGTGAGGCTCAGATGAGAGTAGCAGCAAGGGTCTGCATGAAATTAACATGTCACCCAGAAGTATGGCTTTGATGACAGTGCTCACCGAAGAGCCTGAGACTCACAAAATAACCTATTTTAAAATGAGCAAGAACTTCTCATGAAATCAAAATAGCATTGTTTGATTAAAAAAAAAAAAAAAAGATATGACAATCACAGACCCACAGACCCAGCACGTCTTTTTCTTCAGCTTGAGAGAGCAGCAGGCCCACAAGTGTTCAACTTCCTCTGGGAGCCTCATGATAAAAATTTACCGAATTGCCACGTATTAAGGGAAAAGAGCAGTTTCTGGTCACGTGATCTCTGCGAGTGCAATGGCAGCAAACCAGAAAGGTGGCTCTCAGCAAGATTTCTCAAGAGCACGGGGATCTTACAGAGTCGCGATCTTCAATGACTCGCTGGGGCCTGGATGCCGAGGATGGACTCGTCCCCTTGAGCCTCTTAAACTGAGTGAACAAGATGTTCATGGTGGCAAGAAGCACTTCTGAGAGGTTGTGTCTGATCTACACAGAGAGAAACACATGGAGTTAAGGAAAAAGAACCAAGGCCCTGGGGGGTCAACAAGGTGGCGGGAAGGTGGGCTGCTGCCAGGTGGGCCTGCTCATACCACATCCCCACAGCCGCTGGGTTGAGAGCCTCGATGCCTGCAATGGCAGGCAATGTTGCTCGGGGTACAGTGGGATGGGGTGGTATACTCACTTTTCCTGCTTGCTCCTTTATGCCATTCCACTTAGGGGTACAGCAGTGAGCAAAAAGCATGCTGACCGTATCAGGCCAGCACATAGGCTTGGGCTGGCCAACAGAGTGATTACCAAAAAAATTGAGATTTGAAAGTCAGAAGGTGAGGATGCACACGCTTCTTCTCCCAGAGCCCACTACTCCCCACCATCCCTGACCATTAGACCGTCACCTGTGGACTTCAAGGCCTGAGTTTGCAAACTCTAGCTGGGTCTTTGGGGAGCATCTACCGGGCAGGTCCTGGCCCACTATGTCAGGCCAAGATGTCAAGAACGATGTAGCCAGAGGAAGGCAAAAACTAACAAAGGAACAAGTGTCAGGGGTAGAATGAGGTGTCGGAGGGAAGGTCAGTGAGGCGCAAAATCTTTGAACTGTATGTACAACAGCAAGCAACTGCCCCTCCATATGTGTAGAATCTGGCCCTCCTTCTCCCTCTAAAATAGAAACATATTTTATAAAAGATATTTATTTAATGAAAAACAATTTTATGTCAAAACACCACTAGTGACATTCCAGAACCAGGTAGCTGGCCTGGGTGTCTGTGATTCTAGAGAAAAAGTCCTACCCAGGCTGCACATGGTAATGACTGGGGGAAGCTCAGGACACAACCCAGATGAGGGAAACTAGAATTTCTAGGTGTGGGGCCTGGGCAGGGGGATTTTTTTACGTTCTCTGGTGATTCCGGTATGCAGCCCAACTGAGCACTCCTGGGCTAGACATGCCCAGGCATGTGATAGCATCTTTGCAGACGGTGGTTCTGGGACTTGTGGCATGGTCAGTTAGTCCATAATGACTACACCTGGTTCTTAAGACAAAATAGTTCAGGGAGGGGAAGGATGGCAGTGAATCATGATGTGTGTTTCATGCACCCAACGGAAATCCTTTAAGAAGATCAGTAATAAGCACTAAAATATCCTTTAGAACAAGTGGATAATAAAAGAGTTAATCCAGGCTTCACGGGATCAACCAGAAACCCGTTTTTCCCAAGAGCATGTATCATCACTAAAGCAACTGTATTTTCTGACTCAGGACATCTGATAGGCATACATACACTCACAGAAATACCAGCCTATGAGATAAGAAATTGAACCAGACATGGAAATCCCAGTCTGTATGATTATGGTAACTAGAACTCATGAAGTTATCAGCCACATCAAAATGAAAAACTTTCAAGAGAAGTGGGGGGAAAGAATTCCATAACTCAGGAAGAAAAAAAAAGACTCACTTCATCACTGAAATTTCTAAAGGCAGCCACTCTTTCTTCCACACTTTCCTGATTCAGGGGCACGAGCTTCAAACGATCAATTATCTGTTTAAAACAAAAGCCGAAATACCACCAGCTCCTTTTAACACAAACCACCATAACCGCTCCATTTCCCTAAACATCCAGCCATCATCTAACATGTGCACAAAGGGTTCCTTGACAGAAAGCATTTCTGTCCCCAATATGCACAAAGGCTTTGATTCCAACTTGCTGGCTAACATTCTTATCTTCATTTTCTGAACAACTTTAAATTTCAGGGATTTCAAATTACTCTGAGAAACTTCTCTGGGAAAAGGAATAGAAAAAAGAAAGAAAAAAGAAACCAAACACACAAAAATGCACTTTAAGTTCCCAGGACTGAACTTTTTCTTCCTCATTTAATAGGCACATTGGCAACATTTCCTTTGCTTTAAATGAATTCTATGAAGTGTTTTGAATTTTCAAAGGCAAACATTAACCTATATTTCAAACACCCCTCCTGAAACTTACATCAAAGGCTCTGTCAATATGACCACTGTGATACTCGTCAAAAAAGGTAATCAAGTCCAATAGAAGATAGAATGTGGAGTCCACAAATTTATTTGCACTGATTCCCTGAGCCCTGTACCTGAAAAAAAAAAAAAGGGGGGGGGGGGGGAGGTTGGAGCATAATATGAATTTCCATGCAATCCATAACTAAAGGATAGAATGTGAAAAGCATCAAAACTTCTTGAACTCTCTTGGTGAGGGGAATTAAGGTGTGGAAAATAGTGCTTATTTTGAAATGTCCACTTTGAAATGTCTAAGAGTTTGATGATGAACCTGGTATAAACCCACTTAAAAATATTTTATACAAAGCATGGTTTTGCAGCCTCAGCTACCATTTCAACATCCAAATCTCCAGGAAGGGTAGGAGGTCCTAATGGGATTGTTTGCTAAATGGGAATATCTCATTTGCAAAAGAGTGTTCTTTTGGGTTACCCCAGGAAAACAACCCAATGCAGAGTTTTCTCTAGGTCACTTTATGAGGGGTAGCTGAAGGCTGTGTAAAAAGTAACACTTTTTGTCTCAGGCTGGAAGTTAGGCTGATTAACTCAGTTAACAACGAAAATGCTTCTCCTTCCCCCTCACTGGGGAGGAGAGTGGCACTGGCTATTCCAACTCTAAGAATTCCCCTATCCATTCATCATTAGCTTTTTCTAAAACACCTCTGCAATGGCTCAAAGTACATCTGACATGACAGTATAGAGGGGCACACAATGCCTAGAATTAAATCTAATTTGCACAATTAAAATTTTGAGACAGTTTTTCCTACCCACCTCTTTGGCAAAAATTTTAAAAATCTGACAGTACCAAGTAATGGTAATGATGCAAGGAAATAGAAACTCTCATATACTGCTGGGAGGATAGTAAATTAGTAGAACCACTTTGGAAAATTGTTTGATGTTCCCATGTAAGCTGAACAAGCATTTGTGCCTTGCCCTTCTGTAAGTCCACTATTGGAGAAACTCTTGTACATGTGTAAAAAGAAAAAGAGGAGGATGTTCACAGGAGCATTGCTAGTGTGACCAGAAGTTCTATCAGTACTGAGCCAGGTGACAAAGTTAGGGAATATTCAGAAGAAGGAACAATAAATTGCAGTTGAAAATAAAAACAAATGTATCAACATGGCTAGACCTCAAAAATAATATTGAGGGAAAAGAACAGATGGCAGAATGTTATACTCAGTAATGATACATTTATGTAAATTCAAAGCACACACATCAAACAATGTTATATTCTGATTATGGACATGTACATATATAGTAAAAGCATAAGAACATGGACTGAATACATAAACACAGTCATGCCTGTGGCTGTCTGGGTTGAGGTGGGAGTAGGGCGGCAGAGAGGGAAAAGAATAAGCCTATCAGGAACATTGTCATTTATTAACATAGGTCAAATCCCAACATAGGAAAGTCCGCTGCAAGGCAGATTCCTCTATAATGGAAATATTTCAGAGCCCCACCTAATGAACCAATTCAGGAAAATTCCAGTATCACTAAATGATCTGAAAAATCTGTGAAGTTTTCTATAATAGGGTTTAGTTCTGTATTCACACCAAGAGTGCCCAAGTGCTGGGCAGACCCTTAAGAACCCATGAAAGGATGTTTTGACATCCAGTAGGAAAAGGAGGAAGCAGAGATAAGAGTTGTTGTGAGGATCAGTGGTTCAGTATAAGCATGATTTACATATTTGCTCTTACTAAGGTTATTGTTTTGAGACAGTACTAAAATCAAACCCTCATACCAGTGTTTTCAGAAACACTTTCCACCACTGTTCTAGTTCAGCTATACCAGAATCAAATGCAGAAGAGTGGACCCCAGCAGGCCTGCGAGGGCCCTGCAAGGCTCCCCAGAACAGCTCCCAGCCTTACCGTTCAGCAATGGAGAGCGCCATATTCTTCAGTCTCTCTTTGTTGGACTGTGGAGCGCTGATCTGAGGGACAACAGGGCTGAGCAGTTTGTTCATCAGCTCGAGCACCTTGTCAGGATTCTGTTCAATTTACAAAAATTAAGGAAATAATCAGTAGAAAGAAAAAGAAACTAAATAACCAAATCAAAAGAGGGAAATTGGTGGGGTGATATATGGAAATGTTCTGTATCTTGATCTAAGGGGTTGTTATATAGACACATATATGAAATTCATCAAGCTGTCCACTGAAGAGCTGTATACTTTCGTTTATTAATTGTACTTCAATCAAAACATTTTTTAAATGAAAAGAACATATGAATTATAAACCTCTTCCTGCTCATTTTTCTCAGCTGGTAAAAGGAGAGAATGCATTCTTTTTTTCAGGTCATACAATCACCAGCCGCTATGTGGAAATATTCATTCCAATTCTCTCAAAATGTCTCAGCTGTTCTATTATCCTCTAAGATGAATCCAGTGTATCTGTGGCTGCCCAGAAGGTAAGTACAATGGCATTTTCACCAGCAGCTTCACCATCTAAATGTGATGGAAGATTATTCTGCTGCCAAATGAGACCACAGCTCAATACCTGCAGGATATCCTTTTAATATATTTGGTCAGAAATACCTTATAGGCAAAAATAATTCTGTAAAATGGGAATTTCACCCTGATTGGACCATTAACTGCTTAAGTAGAAGGAGAAAATGTTTCAGCAGGGAGTGTGATACAATAATGGCCTGGTCAGAATGTTTGTGCATTTAATGCAGGAAACGCTGACAGATCTGTTAAGTGCAGAAGAAGGAAAGGGGCATATTTTACCTTGGCAAGGTCATAAAGCTTTGCTGCTTCTTCAAACAGTCCTTTATTTTCTGCCACGGAAGCAACTTTATTGATAATAGGTTTGGTGTCACTAGTAAACTTATCTATGACTCCAGGCTGACAAGACAAACAATGGAGGGGGAGGAAGAGAGAAAGAGGGTCAAGTGCAAAGAGCTGTTATTTTGAACACAGAGAAGCAACTGGGATCCAAAAAAAAACACTTTAACTGAAAATGCTTGCCCTGGGCAATGCATATATTTCATAAGCTGGACTCTGGCTTTCTTGACAATATAAGGACCTATTAAAAATATGAAAGGGACCAAGTAAATTACATTTGAAGGGGCAGGCTCCCCAGAAACAGAGGAGACAGCAATAAGACATTTGTGCTTTCTAATTTTTTAGAATGATCCAGAGAGAATGGGTGAAATCATCAGTGAGTTTAAGTTTGCTGATGAGCAGGCACTTGGGGAAAAGTAAGGAGGCTTAGAGAAAATATCTGAAAGATTTTGGATTTGCTAAGACAGATGGTAAAAGAAACTCAGTGCTGAAAAATACATGGCAAATGGTGTCAGGATATTAAAAAACAACAAAAATCACCATCACCACTCAATAGCAACTGAGTGGTCAGGGAAGTATGAGACAGGCCTTAGAAACAACGGACAAGCTAAGGTAGATCACAAGATGATTCTGTCAGGCCATTCTGAGCCTCGCTCAGCGCTGGCACCCTGGAGGCAGCACAGGAGATAAGTAAAGGTCTGGGCCTAGGACAGAAGGTGGGGTTCAAATCCCATCTCCCCTTCTCACAAGCTGTGTGATTTTGGAGAAAGTATTTAACCTCTCTTATCTCCATTTCCTCATAAGGAAAACAGAATAACGATTCCCACCTAGCTGGGTTACTGTAGTAAATAAAAAGGCATGTAAAGCACTAAGCACAGTGGCTAGAAACTATCATTGCTTAGTAAGTGCAAGCCATCATCATTGGCACTGTCATTGTCCTCACTTCAGAGCTTAAGATGTAGTGAGCAGTTTAAGCGCTTCTCAAGATCATTGAGTCTAAGCCACTCATTTTTATGAATGAGAAAAGTGAGTCCCTCAGAGGGCAAATGACTTTCCCAAGGCCAAGGGGCTGCCTGAGTTGGGGTCAGGATCCTGGTCTCCGAAGCCAGGGTCTCCACCCCTTCAGCGATACCGCCCAATGGCACTATGAGTCTCTGGGGAATCCCTGAAGCTCACAGGAGTAGCTGCATTTCTGGGCTCAGTGCTCAAAAGTACCTTCTGAGGGAGGTCAAGTGCATATCCACATTTCCATCTGGGGAGAGTAGGTACAAGAATCAGTCCCTTTTTCTTGCCTATTCTCCACGCTGAGAATGGCAGGATATGTAGCCTTCTCAGCTCAAAAAAATGGCAGGTGTAAACAGACAAGTGTGTTCTGAACATCATTAGAAGAGAGATCTAAACACAAATTTGCATATTCTAAGAAAATGTGAGTAAAATCAAGGCCATCATTTTGGGCCTGTAATTTCATTCCGCGTTTTTTTTTTTTTTCCACTAAGCACCTTCATTAAGACGTGCATCTTCAGCAACCTTGAATCCTAAAATCTAATTGTTTTCTTTTTATAATTATAAATCCCCAATTGCAAACTACCACTTCTCTCAGTGTGCATTTAACCCACCTTTCTACTTCCGTCGTTTTCTAGTTTCCCAAGAATCATATCAAACTGTGGAGACAAAAAAAGTTTATTTAATTTCCTGGACAAGGATATACACATAAGCCACATTTTTCTGAGACAAAACTGGAAGAAAAGAGGGAAGGTGGGAGAACTCTCACACATACTAGAAAAGAGTAAGACTGAAATCAACACTTTCACTGTTAGAATCCCCAAGTCCCCTAGGCCACATCCGCCATGGCCATATGAAGACAAACAGGCAGGTCGGCACTGGCATAAAAACGTGGACTAGACCTTGTGGGTGGGAGAGAAAAGGACTCTGACATACCTCTCGACTTTCTATTACAAGCTCACTCACACAGCGCAGAAACATGTTTTCTCCTTGACTATCTTTCTCGTCCCTGTAAGGGGACAAAAGCTACTTAGTTTCTGTTATAAACTCAAGCGAAGTTTTGAATAGTCATCTCAGAATGGCAGAAATCAAACCAGTTACAGTAAATACTCAAAAGCAAGTTTTACCTGAGGAAGTAAAAGTACTGAAGGGCCTCCCTTGGATCCGTGGACTCAAACTTCCGGGTGTAGAGCATGAGTAGCCGCACAAAGTTCAGCCGCCGCATGCAGGGAGGGTCACCAGGCTCATGGCTGACTGCACCGTGGGGGACAGAATGAGTCACAGTCACACTGCCCCTGTGACCCATGCAGCCCCAGGAACCATGAAGCTGAAGCCAAAGATGCCGCAGCATCTAGACCCGCAGCCCAGCCAAGGCTTGCCAGTGAAAGCTTTGGTCAATCCTCTTCCTCACTCTGTCCTCAATTTATTTCCACATACAGAGTGAGGAAAACGGCATTGTGTAGTAAATTACTGGTATGCTGATCTCTGAATGAAAAGACGGCAACTACCAACCAGACAGCACAAGCTCTGGGGTGACTGTGCGGCACTATTAGGGATCCTGCAGCCACTCAACCACATTTACCTCCACTCCTCCTGCCCCCATGCAGGTAGGCACATAAGATGACTGCAGTTTCCAATGCCATTAAGCCAGAGCCTTAATGGGATCCAGGCTCACGACTCTAGAGGCTTCTTTGCCCCATTGGCTGACAGTGGTCTAAAATGGTTGGTACTGTTTGTCCAAACCCTTATTGGTTGCAGTATGTGTCCACTGCCAACTGATGGGTAATATGCTGTTACACCACAGGCCAAGCCCCCCATGAATACTCACGGAGCTGAGCGCTCTGTCCAGAGGATTTTAAGAGCAGCTTCATCTCAAACAGCACCAGTGCCACATGGACAGCATGGCAGCGCAGCCGCTCCATGCGGAAGAGAAAGGCAATTGCAGCTTCAAACTGCGCTGTCAGGAACAGTACTTGGAAGTAGAGGAAGGGCTGCTGGTTCACTGTGAAGTGGGACTCACCTGGAGGGGCAGGAGATAAAGTCCACTCAGAAAGAAGCTGCCTAGTGGCAGCCCCGAGTCCCTAGCAGCAGCCCTGTGCTCAAAGGACTTGCTGGGTGCAAGAGAAGCACCAGCACGAGGCAGTCTTAATCCAGGGGCCCCAGACCTGGCAAGTTGCTGTGTGAAGCAATACTCAGACTGTGACCTTCTCTAGACCTCACAGTACAACTGGCACATCAGGGTTATGGTGTACAATCCAACTGGTTTCCATTAGGCAGGAGAGAAATAGAATGAAGGGACTTAAAACAGACTACAAAGGAGATGTTTAACATCTTTACTCTGAAAAAAGTCACTCAATAAGGAGGGGAGTAAAGATTTCAAAGATGCTTTAGTTCACTCATATTCACAGAAATCTGAATTCCACAATTGCTGACAATTAGTTAGAATCCTCTTTTTTTCCCCCAGAAATTTTAAACAGAGGGAGGTTAAAAAAAACTATCAAAAAATTTATCCTTCATTTTACAGTCATTGTCTGTCTGTCTGTCTCTCTCTATATATATCATAAAAGATAGAGTCATTGGCAAGATCTTCTAGGAAGCAACAGCTAAGTCCTCTCTGCATCTCTCTCCAATATCTACAAGGGCAGTGCAAGAATTAGAGAAAACAGTTTAGTGTATATGACCATATAAGTTATATAAATTTCTTTAGGCCACACAGCCTCTACTCAAATTAAATCCTTTTTTTGTTTTTTTGATTTCAAATTAAATCCTTTTTTTGTTTTGGTTTGTTTTTAAGAGTCTCAGGGGTTCAGGGGTTCTGAAGGATAGACTAAATTCAGAAACGAAGGATTTTCCCAGAGGAAAACTAAGTAGCCACCTTAGGGGAAAGAAAAGAGAAGGTAGTTACGTTCAGGATCTCTTACCATAGTCTTCCAACAACTGTTTCTGGAACTGTGAGAGAGTGAGCCTGTCCTGTGGGGAGCTGGTGCCATCGTCATCGAAACACACTTGATTCAACTAAATCCCCAAAAGAAACATGTGCATTGGTACAAATGACTTCCTGAGCCAGGACACGCAGAGTTGTAGCTGCTCAGCAGCCAGGCTTGGTGAAGCTGGAGGCTGCACTAATATCTGTGGGTATTGGCTGGGAATTACACAGTAAAGAAACAGGGCCAGGAAACGGGAAATCCCTTGGCTCTTATCACCTTATTTGCATCATGCATTAAGCAGCAAGAAGCTGTGCGCCAGCATGAACAGGGGAAGGGGGCTAGAGCCCTGGATGGGCAAGGGAAGCAGCGCCTGCCTTAAGCCACAGGTAGTCCTCAGTTTTGTCAGCCACTTCGCTCTGGTTGTCAGTTACGTCACATCTGCCAATGATACAGTACACGGCCCGCTTGTAGGGGTCTGTGTTGTTCCTGAGAGCCCGGCGATAATGCAGCCGGAGCTTGTTTTCCATAGCTGGGGACAATCTAAAGACACAAGGGAAAAGACAGACACAGACACTCACTAAAGACCTTCAAAAGCAAGGGAAAGCACCCCAGGTCCTAGCTAGAGAGTTATGGAGCCTACCTTCCTCAAGAGTAACAGACTGTCTCTACCCATATCCCTGCAGTACGAGCGCTTCAGCCTGACTTAACTACCAACGCCTCCATCTCTGGGCCCGCCAGTTTTCTCTGGTTCTTGAGGCCTGCTCTGCCTGCAGGGGCAGGTCAGAAATGCTGGGGAATTAATATTCCACCCCACACCCCAGAAGCCCTCAACCAGTGATTGCCAAGAGTGAGGCCTTCTCTTAACTGCCTTAACCCCCTTATCCATAAGCTGTCGCCTCCCAAATAAACTACTGGCACTCAGATCCTTGAGGGGGAACCCTAAGCATTAACCCTACCTTGAACTGTCTAATATGAATAAGAATGGGGGGGCGGGGCATGTGCTTTAAGACAACCTCTTGGACAGGGCATTAATAACACTGCCAAGAAAAGAAGCCCTAATTTTTCACAGATGTAACTAGGGTAGCCACCACTTCGTCTACATACACTATATATATTTAAGCTGGGTTCTAATATGAACTTAAGTCTAATTACATTAACAAAACCCAGAGGAAAACGAACACTTAGCAATTCCTTAATGCAAGAGAGCTGAAAACCTTAGTGAACTAATTCTGTGAATATAGTTCAAGGTTAATAACTTCTAATTTGAGCCTGTGAGCTATGAAGTGCATGATGACATATTTCCACATTGTACAGACCCATGAAGTAATGAGTGTTAACAAGCAAAGTGCAATACAACAAAGTCCCATTTTATAAAGCATCCTTGATGTGTCATGGGTTGAGAAAATAAATCAAATTACGTCCCAATCAAGGCCCACTGGAACAGAAAAATCCCCAAGTACAGATGCATGCATGTCTAGATATCAACGTCAGAATGGGACTCTTCCAGCGTTTTCAACTGTTATTCCCACAATAGTTCTACTTGCTTTCTAAACCTCATTTTTTTTTTCCAGGCAGAAACCTACTTGGAACCAGGCACAGGGAAATAAGAACAATTCCATTTGAGGCCACCTTGTTGATTCTGTGTGGCTTCTTCCGGACACATCACCTCTCTCACTGTACCTTCTATCCTTGCTGTTCATGTACTCCTGGAACCAGGTTTTAAACTCTCCAAGCTGGTGCTGGGCTCGATTTACCACCTGTGAAGCAGCCAGCAGGTCTCCACAGCGCATGCAGTAATAAATTAAGGCCCACACAGGATGGCCTTCTACCTCTCCATCCTGAAAGAGGAAAGATGCTCAAAATAAGCAAACAAAAGCTGATTGCTTTCTTATGTGCCCCTTCCCATGATTAAATCACTTAATCCTCACAACACTATAAAGTGGGGACCATTAACAGCCTTCTCTCTCCTGTTTTACAAGTAAGGAAACTGGGGCATGAGGAGTAAGTAATTTGTCCAAGGTAAGCTAGTAAGTGGCAGTCTGGCTCTAGAGCTTTTCTTCTTAAGTGCTATGCTACCCCATTTGATTACTTGATTCAAAGCCAGCCCTATAGTTTTTCCTTGGAATCTAGTGGCCTACAGTAAAGGAGTGACATGTTCTGGGATAACTTACAGGCCTGCCCTCCTGCAGCCTCCACAAGCAATGGCTAAAGGCATTCACTGACCAATAAGAGACTATTACCATACTTGAGTTTATAAAATACTATTAATGATTAGTTAAATGAATATTTGTTCATTGCTCATTCAAACGCTTACCCAGCACCCTTCCAGACCCTGTGCTAGGCACTAGGGATCAGAGAAGGTAGCTCTGTTCCACTCTCCTGAGTACTATAGCTGATTCTAACCTGTCTGCACAGCGAGCCTGCAGTTACCCTCTTCCTTCTACTTTTCCCCAACTTCTCCAGAGCAGTGGGCTACAGATCTCCTTTCTTGACCCTGACACCCTTCCCTCACCTCTGAAAGACTCCGTCAAAACCCTGACCACGTCACTTCCCCACCTAAACCCCTTAGTGCTGTTTAAGCCCAAAGGGCTCAGCCTACTGCACAAGGCCTTCACCACCTGAACCCATGCTTGCCAAGCCCCACCACACACCCGAAGCTCACATTCTTCATTTGTTCCTGTGGCTCCCTCCCTATGGAATACCCTTTTCCAGGATCTCAGGCTGGTGAACCCCTAGTCTTCAGGAGCAGGTGTGAACCTCACCTCCTTTATGAAGCCAGCGTCCTCAGTATCCCACCACCCTTGGTACAAAACTAGAGTCTAGCACTTTTTACACTGTATGATAACTGACTACATAATTCCCCGAACTGGATTGTGAGCTGAGAAGAGGGGCCACATCCTAGAAAGCATGTCCAGTGCCATTCTTCTAGTTATTTGGGCCAACAATCTCAGAAGTCATTCCTGACTCTGCCCAACACCAACACCCACGCTCTTCAATAAGTCCTGTTGGCACTACTTTGAAAACACTTCTAGAACCTGACAACATATGCCCCATACCCCTACCCCCACTTACTCCCTTCACCCTGGGCTGAGCCACTATACTACCATCACTCGCCTGGATTCCTGCCACCACTAGCCTCCTCAGAGGTCTCCCAGCTTCTACCCTCTTCCCCTCTTGGTCTCTTCTCCATAGCAGTCTCCACATATAACCTCATTTGAACTGAAAATGCCTATGTGAGAGAAAGACTGTAACTGACCACATGGAGAAAGCTGACAGTACCTGAAGTCCGGGCAAAGGAGCTGGAAGTTTAATATTCAGGAAACTTCGAACCAACTGGTAAGTGCCGGGCACCCCGCCCAGCTGGGCCTGATGCAAATTTCCAAAGACAGTCACAAGAGTGTAATTCTTATAACTGGAAACATTAAAGGGGAAAAAATGGGGGAAGTTGAAAATACACATCACCCACATCTATGAATCTATCCATAACATTAGATTGTGAATTGTGCAAGGCAGGGACTAGACTTCAACCCGACCACAGGAGGAGCAGTACATGCTTAATGAAGTGAAATATATTGTTTATTCAATGGGCAGAACAGAGTTTTCATCACTGCAGAACTCAAAAGAATCCTTCGAGGAACACAACTGTGGATTTCAAATGCACTAAGGGCAAATGTGCAAAATAATAATCATTCAGATTTAAAGCTCTAGTGGGAGCTTCCCCCCACCCCTTCCTACCCCTGTTGTTTCGCTGTCTGTGTCCAATTGCTATGTGATCTTCTGTGACTGTCTCATTTTTTTTTTTTTTTTGTCTTCTCTTTTTTCTCTTCTAGGCTTTACTGGGATTTGATCCCGGGGACCTCTGATGTGGGAGTGAGGTTCCCTGTTGCTTGTGCCACCTCAGTTCCTGGTTTCTGCTGCATCTATCGAACCCAGGTCCTTCCGTATGGTAGATGGAAGCCCAATTGCTTGAGCCACACCTACTTCCCAGTGGAAGCTTTTTAACATTAATAGTATCTAAAATATAATCCATGTTCAATATTCTCTAATAATTGTCATATGTGTGTGTGTGTGTGTTTTAATCCAGGATCTCATCAAGGAAATGCATGGCACTTAGTTCTCATACCACTTCAATTTCCCTTAATCTGGGATAAATCTACTAACCATTTTTGTCTTTCATGACATTGACATAGTTGGAAGAATCCAGACCAGCTGTGAGGTAGCATCTCCCACAATCTGGATATGTAATTTGATTCAGGTTCAACCTTTTTTGCCAAGAATCCCACTCAGCTGATGCGGAAACTTCCCAATGAATCACATTAGAAAGTAGGTAATGTCCGTTTGCCCCACTACTAGTAATACCAGGTTTGATCACTTGGTTAAAAGGTGTTGCTCGCCAGATTTCTCCATTGTAAAGTAACTTTCCTCTTTATAACTAGTAAGTTATCTGTGAGGTAATACTCAGAAACCATGTGGAATATTCTGTTCACCAACAAATGTTCACCCAGTGGTTTTAGTTTCCATTCATGATCTCTGCTGAATGTATTATTACACTGGTAGTTGTAAAATGATGATTTTCTATCATTTCCATTTCATTTATTAGTGGCATGTTTCTGAAAAGTCCTCTAGTGTCTTTAAAGTGCTCCCATACTTGGATCAAATGATCAAAGTTACAGACATCTAAACAAGGTGTTAATATAATGAAGAACTTTATATATATGTTTCTTAGTCCAAAATGAAATGGACTGCCTCAAAAAGTCAGGCACTCCATAGACACAAAGATGTTCAACAATGGTTTAAATATAATAACAGAGAGAGGAAAAAAACAAAAACAAATATCAATTACAGAAAATTGACTGGCAAAAAAACTTTACAAAGTACTTTTTCAGATACTGACAAAGAATTTAAAAAACAACTAAATAAAACCATGTATTATATACATTTGAATAATAACTTAGAAAAATAAAATCAAACAAAATATCCCTATATCAAAGTAAGGAAAAAAGGAAGTATAACAAGTTAACAGGAGCCTCTGGATGTAGGGTATTGGGGACTGCCCCCCCTTGTTTACAGGTCTGCTTTTAGCATCTTTATTTTAAAATAAGCGTATTTTAAACTTTTCAAACATTTAATTGTAGTATCAAATATGCAACTCAAACTTTCCCATTTTAAACATGTAGCATGTATCATTTTTATAATGAAATATAAACAATTTAATTTAGCAAACAAATATTTTCCATCACTAGAAGTATTTAAAAGCAGAGGTTGGATAAGAAATCTCAGAAAAGAATCCTGTAGTAGCCAGAACAAACAGATGCCCACTGTGGTCTTTCCAACTTGAATTAAGACACCTCATTTCTGGTAGAGGTGTTAAGTTGAAGCAGCAGCCTAAATTCCTTGAGGACTAAGAAATACATATCCTGCTTCAAATCTTGAAGTGTGGAAGGGAACCCTACATTATCGCTACACTTTCAGCCCTGATACATGCAAAGTTATTTGGGAATGGATCTCCTTTGCCATCTGGTGCATTACATCACTTGAAATATTATATATATACTATCAGTGGATTAGCACCAGCAAAAAAATGCTAAAATTGAGTATGTACAATTATTCTAAAATATCCCCTTTACCAAAAGGTGATAATGAATTCTTCAAAAGGATGCCACTGGAAAAAACAAACAACAGAATGGAAAATGGTTAAAATAACTTTGGGCAGGAAACTCCCAAATGGCTCCTGTGCTGCTAAAGGAATTAATGGAGATAGACAATTAAAAATAAAACACTCAAGTAAGAAATGGGATGTCTTATAAGAGATATCATACCAAGGAACAGAACAGTCTGGTACCACTGGTGAAGTCCAGCACTAATGTTAAAGATTTGGTTTATCGAGGAAAAAGCAGTCAGAAGCAGTCATATACTTACACTCATTTTTAAAAAAAGTCCTGAAGGTTCTTATATACTGTAAAAAATGCTGACATAGCAAATAAACACTACCATATACAATTGCTTCTTTATGGCTGAAGAGCAATACACCCCAAACTTGCGTGATAAAAATTTAGCCAAAAGCTGATAAAATATTTTATAGACTATTTTGTACCTATAGTAGAAGGAATAAAAATTCACTTGGAGTTCCAGATCTTTCTTAACAGAAGAATGGAGTCTAGTGAGTTTAATATGTCTGATGTGTTCATCTCATGTAGCTACTGCATAATACAGTACTTGGTATCAAAACCTATTCTCTGGTGTACCAAGTCTGAATTACCTCAGTTACAAACAAGGAAATCTTATGACTTCCTAATAAAGCATTATTTTGTTGACAAAGAGCAACTGTGCTACAAGGCTACTGGCAGCTGCAGAGGCTCAGTGGCAGCGGGCTGCAATTCAGCAAATGTATTCAACTTGGCTTTCTTTTCTCGAGCCAGCAGGGAGAGACCCAGCATCTTGTCTCTGAAATAAAGAGGGTCTGTTGCACACTCATGACAACCCCTGCCGGCGCATTCAGAGCTAGAAGGAGAGGCCGCAGGGAGGAATGAATGGCACGGGCCCTACTAATGAAGGGGACAATAGTCAGGACACAAGGGCCCAGACACAAATCCCTCAGCAACCAACTCTGATTAGTGAGGAGGTGGCAAAGAAACCCAGGCACAAATCACGGGAATTAGCAGCTGGGAAGGACCCAGACTCAAAGGGATTAACCGAGTAGTGCTAGAAGGAAAATAAAGAGTGAAGGAGCCTTCTTATGGTTTGAAGGCAGTAACATTACTGGGGTTAGTTATAAAAGTTAGAACATTATGAGAAAACAAAAGGGTCTAAGGAGTAATGGCTGAACCACATCAGGAAATAGGATTCTGACCTAAGGCACTGATGGGCCTAACAACCACGTCTCCGTATAAAGGGACAGAGAGTGGAGAAAGAGAGAAAAAGAAGTCTACTAGCACTACCACTTACCATGATTTTGTAAGTATGACTTTATACCACTGAAGAAAGTTGTGCTCGAGAAATGTTTACCCCTCTTGTTTAAATTATACCAGCTCGGTATACACAGCACTTAGTCCACGGATTACACAGACGTGAGAAATGGCTGACTGCAGGGCCTTGTAAGTCAGCCCCTCTGGGCTGTTGCTGCCTTACCTCTGCTCGAGGTACCCCAGGGCCTGCCTGACAAACTCCATGCACACCTCCACACTGCTACGGCTCTTCAGGACATCAGTCACCGGCACCAACAACACGTCTGTCATTTGTTTTACCATGGTCCACATGTCAGAGATGTTCTGCACATAAGTGACATGGCATGTTACAATGCTGCAGGGCTAGAGACATTGCGTGGTTCTTTGTGGCTCTCTGATCTCAAAGGCAGGCAGGATGAGGAGGGGGGTGAGTTTAATGTCTTCTAAGACCCTCAGGCATGAGCTCAGGATGGACAGTGCACCTCAGCCCCTGCCTGCTGCCACAGTTCCACTGCCAATGAGTGCCACCCCCATGCCCCCCCAGTTGGTGTTCAAATCAATTACTATTCCAGGTCTGACATAACCACCTACATAATTAAGACCACATAAAAGCAACAAGAACACTGAATCTCAGTGGGTTATCCCTTATAAGAGAGTGAATACATTTATAATCACCCAAAGCTCTAGGAGCTTAAACTCAAGTAGCTGCATTTCAGTCCTTACAAGGTCATTTGAGTTGCTTAAAGCTTAAAATAAGAGTCGAACCTAAATAATACAGGTTTTGTCCTCCCAGAGACTCTCCACAGCCACTGCTCTTACCCCATTTTGTGAGCGTCACAACCTCCCATTTTCTTTCCCACTCACTGCCCTCAAAAGACCCCTCCCAGGAAAGGAGAGGCGTTCCTTCCTTTGCGGTACCACCGCACAGCTGGGACTCCCTCTCCCAGAATCCTGCTAGCTGTAAATCTCTCTTTAAATGTGTTCTTCAAATCCTTGGCAATATTCTACAGTTAAGAATACTTGGAAGATAGCACCAATTGGAGAAAAAGCAGGTTTACTTTTTCCAAAGGAAAAGAGAATATCATGTTTTCATTGTCTCTCTCAAAAGTTAAAACTGTAGAATATCCAGCAAAACGTGATTCTTTCTCAGTGGTAGGATGACTGGCGAATTCTTAGTTTCTTCTTTAGACTTGTTTGCATAGCTTTATATTTTACTTTTTAAATAAATACATAAATAAGTGAAACTAGATGCATTTTTGAAAAGACACACACACACAAATCCATGTATGGGGACTTGGCTCTGCAATATCCTTCCCTCCTTTCCCCCTTTCTCCTGAACACCCACCCATTCAGCCATCTTTCTCCTCCTATGGGGAGAAAACTGGCCAGGGATAGGAGCAGAGGGAGGGGGAAAAGATGGGACCTTAGAGAAGAACATAACTAGCATCATTCGAAGGGGGCCTTTACAATTCAGCTCTCATTACAGAACCCATTAATCTGTGTCTAAGGAAGGGAAACGGACAGTGAGCCAGAGCCGACAGGACTTCAAAGCAAATACGACTGGAGGAGAACGCTTGTGACCATTAATTGATGATGGCTGGGCCTTCTGAAGATTCATTAAAAACATACAGAGTGCCTCATCAAAAACTACCACAAAATGATTTAAAATGAAACTCTGAAGAATAGTTAATATTACGCTCCACAGAACAGTCCCTCTTCTCCTTCAGCCACATAGGCAAACGCCTAACCCCATCTGAACACTGGGCCCCATGCTGCTACTTGGGCAGCTCCAGGATGGTACCTTATCATCCAGTTCTGCAACCGCAGCACAGAGGTCCACAAGGTTAGGCTGCAGGTGCCCGTTTACAATCTTCTCGTTATAGATATAAATCTGAAATGATGAAGAGCAAAGTGGACAGCACAATTGCTATTTTAACTTTTTCTTTTTAAAACCTCTGAAGACGGGAAACGGACTTGGCCCAGTGGTTAGGGCGTCCGTCTACCACATGGGAGGTCCGCAGTTCAAACCCCGGGCCTCCTTGACCCGTGTGGAGCTGGCCCATGTGCAGTGCTGATGCGCGCAAGGAGTGCACCCGTAAGGAGAGCCGCCCAGCGCTAAAGAAAAGTGCAGCCTGCCCAGGAATGGCGCCGTCCACACTTCCCGTGCCGCTGACGACAACAGAAGCAGACAAAGAAACAAGACACAGCAAATGGACACAGAGAACAGACAACCGGGGGCATTAAATAAATAAATAAATCTTAAAAAAAAAAAAAGCATATAAAACCTCTGAAGGCATTTTGGAGGCCAACAGATCAGCAGAAACTTCCTTCTACCTTGACTTGCTCAGAGTAGCCTAGCTCCCCGCCCTGCCTGGAGGGCAATACACCTAGGCTTTCCCCTCTAGCTTAGTGCTACCCCAGATGTGCCCAGCTCCGAAAGAATAGGAACCGGCTGGTCCTGGGGGATGAGTGCCATGAGCAGTTCTGCCACTTATCTGTCCAGCAAAGCCTTAGTCCCAGCAAACAAGAACCAAAGGGGAATTTGGGACAATGGAAGGACTCCCACTGCTGCTCCCCAACAACCCAGGAAAGTTTGGAAAGCTTTCTGGGAAAAAACTGAATGGCCCCTGTTCCAGGCCTCATAGATTGAGTCTGGAGTATCAGATCACAGCCCTCCATATGTGTTAGAATAGCAGTTGCTGTAAATCTGGAAAGAATCTTTGTTTTTGACGTAAAATTTTCTCAATAAAAAGGAACTATGGGATGCTTAGTATATGAGAAAACCACTATTCCTTTGGATTTTATTTTAAAGGAACTAAAATCATGATGGTAAGAATCTACTCTTTTTTTTTAAAAGATTTATTTTTTATTTCTTTCTTACCCTCCCCCCGCAAGTTGTCTGCTCTCTGTGTCCATTTGCTGTGTGTTCTCCTGTGACCGCTTCCATCCTTAGCAGCAGCACCGGGAATCTGTCTCTTTTTGTTGTGTCATCTTGCTGTGTCAGCTCTCCGTGTGTGCGGTGCCATCCCTGAGCAGGCTGCACTTTCTCTTTCATGTGGGGCGGCTCTCCTTATGGGGCACATTCCTTGTGCATGGGGCTCCCCTATGCAGGGGACACCCCTACATGGGGGACACCCCTGTGCAGCATGGCACTCCTTACGTGCATCAGCACTGCACATGGGCCAGCTCCACAAGGGACAAGGAGGCCCGGGGTTTGAACCGCAGACCTCCCATGTGGTAGGCGGACACCTTAACCACTGGGCCAAGTCCGCTTCCCCTAATCTACTCTTGTGGAAGATTTTACTTTATATTTGAAGTACTTGCTCCACCAAGTACTGAAAAAGGCAAACCTTAGTCTCCTCTACTTTAAATGGGAGACAATATCATGCAACTTGCAGGGCTATCACAAAGATTAAATAAAATGGTTTTTAAACTATAAGGTGGTGTTTATTTTATTCAGGCTATGAGCATTAATTAAGGGCCCTTCTTTCGCTAGGAACAGTGTTCAACACAGGATATATTCACTTTCAGGGGGAGAAGAGAGCCATGTAACATGACATTATATTGTCCTAATGCTATAAAACATTGATTTTATGAAGTTCGGTCCTTACTAATGCATAAGATACTTCATTTCTCTCCTAAGACGCTTACAATTTAATTAGGCCTGAACTCTGGGTGGTGACAGTGGCAATGGAGGGAGTCAGAGATATAATGAAGGTAAAATTTAAAGGATGTAGATATGGATGGGGAGTAGGGAAGAAAGAGATCTAAAAACTGGAGCAGAGGGAAATGAACGAAGGCCCAGGAGCAGGACATGAGGGAGTGGCTGGAGGGGGACTTATCTGTGGGGAAGCTGCTGAGGCTGGCTTCAGCTGTCTAGAGTATGCAGTAGGACTGGTATACCAAAGGGAGAGACTTCAAAAAAGCATTTAGAAAATTTCTCTCCAGCAACAAGGGTTGAAAGGGATTTCTGATAATACCATCAGCCCAGCAGGCAATTCAGTTAATGCAGAACTCCATTTGCTAATTAATTGGCAGCTGAAGCTGGAGACTTGTGCTAAAGAGTACAGAGTGTAACAGTTTCTCACTGCCCCCTGCTCCAGCTGCCATCTGTTTTGCCTCCAATCACCCCACTCCAGGTTGGAGGGAAGGAAGGAAATGGGAAATGTTGAGGGTCACAAGTGGTACTAAAGTGCTCCCCCCAAGGACCATGGGAGTTAGTGATGACTGCGCAGATATTCTTTGGCTACTGCTGTTGCAGGGCAATCTTCAGGGGATGGAAATCCACCACCCTCAATATAAAAAACAGATATGTTCTCCCTTCTGGATACTTTGTGGGGAGAAGTGGCAAAAGACAGTAAAATACATAGTTGGCTGGCACTGCTTTATTCAGAATTAATCTTGAGTACATACAGTCCTCAGGGCAGTTTCATCGAGAAGAGCCCAGCTTTCCTCAGAGCATCTCCATCCACGTCCATACTTCTGTGTGGGCATGATATATGACCAGAACCACGAACCCCAAAATCCCACGAGTTTCTCCAAGACAATAATGATATTAAGTAACACTGAATGCACTGTGCTTACCAAGACAGAAAAGCACTTAGAAAATTTCTCTCCACAACAAGGGGTGAAAGAAGGATTTCTGATAGTATCAGTCAGTTACCAGGTAATTCAGTTAATACAGAACTCCATTTGCTAAGCAGTGCAGTCACTCAAGGCTCCAGGGAACATGGGCCATTGCCAAAATGCAAAATGAGAGGTTCTGGTCAGTGTAGCGGGCAGATCTCAATTTCCCAAATCAAAACAGAGGCATTCGACCATCCTATTTGATAGAACTCACTCCTCTGAAGTAAAATATTAACCAGTCCTCTGAACTTCTTTCAATAACCAGCTTGCTTCAGGGCTTGACTTTCATATGAAGTTTTTGTTCCCTTTTGTTCCCCGGAGGGCTCGCAAAAGTTGTTCCTAGATTAAATCTTCCTGAGAGCACACTCACCTGCCGGGCATAGGCCATCTCGACGCTGTCCAGGGAGCTGCGTCCAGGGGGCCCCAGATCACTGATGTAACTGGGCTGCCAATAAAGACACATTCAGAACTGGTTAAGAACAGTAGTCATCTAAAGAAAAAAAAATCACGAACATATCCTTGTCTTAAACAAAACTGTTGGGACACTGTTTCCTAGTCAGACTTAAACAAGATGATTTCAAGAGTTTCAATAAAATGCAACTCCCTTACCATGTACACGTAAGAGAGCAGGCCTGGGACTTGCATAACTAAAACATACAAGCCACAATGACTGTTTCTGGAAATGCCACAATAACTGTTTTAGAAATGCACACATTTCCAAGATTAAGTTTCAATCCCTAACATCCTCCACTTCAAACTCCTTCCCCATTTTTCACACCAGTGAGGCCATCGTTTTCACGTGTGGGGCTCCTGTTACCATCGATCATTCCAGGTAGCTGGGCGAATGGAGTTAACAGTGTCACAACACCAGGATTCAGATATTTCCAATTTGGAGACCACACTCAAATGACAGCTGCTGCTTGATTTTTGGCATCTGAGGACATGAAACTAGTCCAAGTTGGGGAGTCACATATTAATTCAGTAAATATTTAAGTGCCTGCCCATACAAAGCCATGTGCAATTCATCCCCAAGGAATGCAAACAAGCCACAGTGCCTATCCCCAAAGAGTTTACCATCTGATGGGAAGAGTTAGACACAAATATATGAAAAAGTTCATTATTAGTTTTTCACTAGAGAGACAAAAGCTATTTTTTTTGTTATCCCTTAGTGTAAACAAAATAATGCTTCTTAGGTGTAGAGAGACAAAAGCTATTCTTTTGTTATCCCTTAGGGTAAACAAAATAATGCTTATTAGGTGTATTCTTAAATTTCTTTGTGCTGTGCTTAGCAAAGATCAAATTCTTTAAGCTTAACTCATTAAAAATCAATGCACTGTTATCTAAAATCTAAACAAAGCAGTTTAAAGGAGGCTTCCTGAGAAACCAATGGAAGATAGCAGCAAAACTTCCCAGCACTACCAGAGGTGGTAAAAGGAGCATGCACTGGGGACGGGGAGGGGAGAGAGAGGGTCGAGAGGCAGAAAGGTGGGTTATACACTTGCAGGTTCTAGAGAAACAACACTGGACTGTTTGGACACCTGGGTTCCAGGAGGGTCACTTCAGCCCCTGGCTTTGGGGTCTTGGGCAAAGCACATTCTCTTGGAGCCTCAGGTTCCTGTCAGTCAAATGAAGGGGGCTGTCCTAGACCATCTCAGGAGGTCCTCCTCAGCTCCAAGTTCCTGCCACCATCGGTACTAATAGAGCCATAAACAGTTTACTGACCTTGGTAGGTGTTGCTGGCTGGTTGACCGGAGGGCTACTCCCAGTCCCTACCTCTCACTTCCAGTCCCTGCCCCCTTTCATTAGAGATGCTAGCATTACAGAGCTAAATATACCCAAAGGCATGCTGGTAAATGTTCACCAACAGGCTCCTGAGGTGTAATGTTGGCTGGTGTAAATACTCCTACTGTAGCAAATTTTAAGTTATCCAAGGTCATATCAACTAGATTGTAAATTTCCTGAAAATTTAACAATAGGGCGTTAAGAATTGGCCCCTACAACCCACTGACTATGTCCTTTTCCAAGTCTCTACTGCAGCTAGGAATGGCCATGTGCCCTAGTTCTAGTCAATGAGATGAAAAAACAAGTCTGCTTGCACGTTTTGGGGACAGCTTCTGCTTTTCCTCATAAAGGGCGTAGCCTTTCAGTCTTTTCTCCTTCTTTATGCTTTAAATGCAAGTGTGATGTATAGAGCCACAGCAGCCATCCTGTGAACCTACAGTAAGTTCTGTGCTAAGGATGGTGGTATACAAAGACAGAAAGGCTTTGGGCCTGAAGGGCACTCTGCACCAACTGAACTAAGGCCAATATTCTCTGCACTTCCAGGCTTCTTGTTACTTGAGAAAAATAACCCTCCACTCCAGCCATTCAAAGGCTGGTTTTGTGTTACAACTGAAGGCATTCTTAACTGAAACACTCACAGAATTACTGAAAACTACACTTATTGGGCACTTAATTATGTGGCAAGCACTGTCTTAGTTTCCATGTCCCAATAATCCTATGAGATAGGTACTCTTATTATCCCCATTTTACAGATGAAGACAACAAGGCACACAGAAATGTGAAGCAACTTGCCCAAGGTCACTCCGACAGGAAGCGGTGGAGCTGTGGTTTCGATCCACACTCTGGTGTCACACTTTGCACCCTTAGCCACCACTCTAAAGTGTGTTCCAGGGCAGCCCGAGCAATATCCCAAGGACACACATCACAGGACAAAGGCGGAGAGGAAAGAAATCCTGGCATGTAATCTTGAACACATTACTTTTTCTGAGCCTCAGCTTCTTCAGGTGTAAAATGGCAATAGTGTAGGTGCCCACAACATAGGTTTATGATGAAGATTAAATGGGGAGAATTTAATTGTTGTGAGGAGTCAGTAGAAGGGTTCAGCACAGTGCCCAGCACATGGCCGACACTTAATAAATGCTGTTATTATTACTTTTATAAACAAAAATAAAGCAAAATGAACATAGGAACAAATCCTATGTTTAACAACATTGTTAGAAATGGATGTTACAGAAATATGATCTAAACTATTTTACTTTGGGCTGGCTAAAAATCCTCATCTTTTTTCTACAATGAAGCACGCATTCCTTGTTTGAAAAGAACCACCACCATCACCACCACCAGTGTATTTTCTACTTCTGGACTAATTCTGAGTATTCTCAGTAACAATTAATTGAGGACTATTTTATAAGACAGCACCTTTCTGGAACAGAATAACTTGGAAGCTGAAGATCCCAGTTTTTTAAAGAACAGAGCAATGAGCCTGTTACTTCCAGGAAACTAGTATGTGTGTGTTTGGCGGGGAAGGGGGGCGTAAATAAAAGAATGAAAGGGGGAATAACACTAAAGCATTTCTGCTAGGACACGGTTGTGTCAGCTAAATATACTTGAAGAGCCTTGAGAAATATTTTCCAGTACTAAAAACCCAATTTTAAAAATAATCCATTTAAAAAGTAGTTGCTTTTCAGCCTTTCAATTTCCATTTAAATTAATTTTGCCTGATGTTCTTGTTTTCAAAAGTACTTCTCCTTCATTTGCCCTTAGCCACGTCTGTTTCACCACACACAAAGTGGATTATCCATCGGCACATTCCTGAGCAGAGGACCGAGCAAACATTCAGTTGGAATATCAAAGCAAGGGGCTGCTTAAAGGCTGGGAAAGCGGTTGCCAGCAGGCTGCATGGGAACACTGTTTTAAACTCCTTCTACCTCCAGGTTGCTCTGCACTGGGGCTTGATCAAGCCATAGTGGGCAGCAAACAGGACAGGGAAACAGAGACCAGATAGGCAGTGAAGACTGGAGGGTAAGGCTGGAGAGGAGAGCAGGGGCTCACCCAGGAGGCTGGAGATACGTGGAGAAATAGCAGCCTCTGGAAGCACAGACATGAGAAAGGTCTTCTCAGGGTAGATGGTGTCCCCAAAACAGCCATCCTCAGAGAACATTCTGAAACAGGTAGGACATGGTTGGAGAGTGGCAAAAGGGGGCTGTAATGTTTCTCTTTCAGTTTTACAAACTTTTATTAAGCACCTACAATTGTGCAAAGCAAATCCAGAGATGAAGAAAACTCTTTTCCCAAGGAGTTTACATTCTAGTTATGGGAAATGAAATGCACCTAGCACTCCTAGCAAAACAAGTGTATAATTTAAAAAATATATAAGATGGCAGTACAGAAGGAAGAGAATTTAATTTCTGGGAGGAACGTTTTGGCTTATGGATCGAAAGCGATTTACAACAGCTGGCTATAAAATCTGTACACAGAAGCCCAGGACATGAGGGATAAACCCACTGGGAACCAGAAGACCTGGGTTCTAGATGCTACCCAACTAATGATGTGGGTAATAACATCTAACTTCTCTGGAGCCTCTTTTCTCATGGGTAAAGCAAGAAGAATACCTAGGCCCACTATTACTGCCACTAAAATATGACAGAAACCTATATAAACTAACCTAGAAACAGCTCTAAAATGTATTATGCAACAAACAAATAAATAAAATGTAATGCTAAATTATAGGACCTAATAAATAGGATGATATCATTTATAGAATAATTTGAAAACACATTGATAAGATATGCATATATGCATGAAGGTTCTCATCAATACTTAAGAGAGAAGTGGACGGGTGTGCACCACTGACAGCAGTTGCCTTTAGTGTGGGGAGAAGAACAGCACTGTTTTCACACATGGATCTATATCCCTCTATCATCTGAATAAAGTGTCAGAAGGAAGTGTTTGTGAACTACTTGAGATCTATCATGACAAGAAAATGAAAGGCCTGATAAGTTCTATTTTTTCTAAGCTCTTTCTGAAAGAGCTGCAGAGCCCTTTCTGTATTTGCAATCCCACTCAAACTCCAACTATGAAACAGGCCCATGCAGATCAGCCACCCTCTCAACCCCAGAAAACTGTCAGGGAGCCACAAAATGCAGTTTGGAATCTGGTCTGAGGTTTTCAAACTCAAACTCTGACAATCTATATTTTATTTTATTTCATTGACTTGAGTACACCATCTATTGTTAAGACATTATGTTATTTTATGTACCACTGGGAAAGAAAAACTGCTGTCAATGAAACTATGATACAGTACTGAATTAAAGACATATCCTGATTTCAGAGATGTTAAAATGTGGAAAAGATGTGTGACTGGGAATTGATGATATATGGTATTAATATATGGTATTATAATGGTATTATCAAAATGAAAGGCTTTGTTCCACATACACTGAACACATACCACAGTATAGAATACTACCATCCTTTTCTATCATTATTAAGCTACAGTTGAGCTTCTCTAGCCAGCCCGATGCTTACAAGGTGAAGTCCTTTCCCAGATGGACTTAAGGGAACACTGATAGAATGTCTAATGCACAGATGGCAACTAGGACTACACTGAAGTTAAATTTATCTTTACCTAGTGTTTTTTAAAAATTGTCTTTTAAAACAAAAAAATAGATCACCAAAATGTTACGTTAAAAAACATAAGAGGTTTCCACATACCCCACTGTCCACCCCCCACCCCCACCCCCTTTAACCGGTGTTTTAAAGCTGGCTAAGATACGTTAAGGATTGCCAACATTGCTGAAGTAACACTTGTGCACACAGCGCAGCCCAGGGGTGGGCTGGAGGGGCTCTGCCTCCCACTCACCAACACAAGGCCTGGGTCACAAGGTTCGAAGCCAGGAGTTTCTTTCCTGCTTCAAAGCACATCACTTTCATTCAGACCACAACCCTTCAAATTGCCTACCTTCCACTAGGAATTGTATCTTTCTTCAATGGTATCTTAAGGAAATCAATTTCCCAAACTGACTTTATGCTGCTGAAGTATCAATTCTTTTATTAAAACTTGCTAGGAACAGATATTACCAGTGTCCCCTTGTTTTTCTGTTATAGGAAGGCTTGGGGGGAAAATGTTTCAGGAACCATCATATCTTAGCTCATTTGTCCTTAAATTAAAATAAGAAAAAAAGCCTTGAGTCCCTTTTTATATTAAAATTATACAAATTTGGACATTTTCCTTCAAAGGTAAGTTCAGCTAAAAATGATCTGAAGGCTCCTTCCTAATGACTCTTCAGATTCCAAAAATTTTATTCCTGATAACAAGGTATTCAGAGAAGAATACTTTAGATCTCGATCATACTTCTTTAATCATTTCTTCCATTTGCCCAAAGCTTTTTTCATTTCTAGTGATATCTTATAAATCAGGGGAAACACTAAAAAGGGAAAGACCCATCTTAAATGGTTAAAGTTAATTATCTGTAGCCTGCTAAATAATACCATCTACCACAGATACTGATGAGTGTGCATTCTATGCCAGGCTCTGGGCTAGGCAATAAACATGTCATCTACATTCCTTTCGACAGTTCTGTAAGAGAGGCATTCTAAAATGAGGAAAGCCAGGCCTGCTGAATTCTAACACCTGTCTTCTCGCCTTCACACTATGTGGTCTCCTGTAAAGAGGGTGGAGAAAGTGCCTGTCCAAGAGGAAATAATAGCACCTTTCCATCATTTTGAAAGAAATTATATGGAAAAGTCTGTAAAAAACACATGGTTCCATATACCCACCAGAATGGCTAAATTAAAAAAGACAGAAAATACCAAGTGTGATGAGGATATGAAACTGGAATTCTCACATCCTGCTGGTGGGAGGGTGCATTGGACAGCCATTATGGAAAACCGTTTCTCAGTATCTACCAAAACTGAACATATGCATACCCTAGACCTAGCAATTCCCCTTTTAGGTGTACCCCACAGAAAAGCAAACATATGTTCACCAAAGAACACATACAAGAATGCTCACAATAGCACTATTTATAAAAGCCAAGAACTGGAAACTACCCAAATGTCCATCAACACTAGAATGGAAAAACAGATTGTAGTTATTCACATAATGAAATACTGTACAGCCATGAGAATGAATAACCTTACCACTACATGCAAAAATATACAGAATGTTAAGAAATGAAGCCAGAAATAAGAAAGTACATATTGTATGACTTCATTTACATAAAGTTAAAAAACAGGCAAGATGGATCTATGATGCTCAAAGTCAGAATAATGCATCCTTTGTGTGTATGTGAAGGGGGTGGCAATTGCAAAGGGACACAAGGGAATGCCAGTTTTGTTCTATTTCTTTATCTGGGTGCTGGGTTCCATACATGTGTTCTGTGTGATAATTCATTGAGCTATATACTTATGACTTGTGCACTTTTCTGCATATATGTGAAAATAGCACTTCAGGAGAAAAGTTAAAAAAAAACCAACAAACCAAATTTATAAGATTTCAGAAAAGGGCAATTCCCTGGATAATCTAAAGAAAGAACCATTTGTACCAGTTCTCAGCTTTTACAGAAAAGCTGTTCACTCTGCCAGGTGTCAAAACAGAGAATAGCTAAAGCATTGATAACTTTCTTCCAAGGGGACTCCTAAGGTCAGGTAAGAGTCTACTAAATAAACTAGGCTATTTTTAAAAGGAGAGCGATTAAGAAAGAAGATCTCATTAGCAATTTTTAATTACTTCCAAATCCCAATACAGACTATAACCTATTAACACCATTTTTAAAAAAATCAAGTTTATAAAACGATAAGCTGTTGTAGCTATTTGCCCAGTTTCACAAAGAAATTAGAAAGAAACATTAGGCTAGGCAAGGATTTTATATATTAATCCTTCCTTCCCAAAGATTCTGATTTAGCTTGAGATACAATTTCACTAGGAAACATGGAATAGGGTTATTAATAGGCAATTTCCTAAGACACATAACTTCAGCACTTGTTTATTTTGGGGCAAATTTAATAGAAAAACTGGTTTTTAAATCAGGGGCAGATTTATAGACATGGGATGTACAAGTTACCTAGCTACCCATCCCTGACCCAGACTTTAATAGAGTGAATGTCGAGAAAGTATCAGTTTTCCCTATCTTGATGTGGGAAAAGAATGCTCGCTATTCATGAAACAGAGCTGCTGGGAAAAAGACTTGTCAGGAAGCATTGGTAATATTACTTGAAAACCCAAATTGAAGATGTAATATAATTTTTAATCTTCACCTCCAAATTAACTGAAACTATATTTTTTAAAAACAAAGTAAGGGGGAGCAGATGTGGCTCAAGCAATTGAGCTCCTGCTTCCCACAGGGGAGGGCCCAGGTTCAGTTCCCAGTGCCTCCTGATAAAACAAAAAAAAAAACAACAAACAAAAAAAATGAAAAAGGGAAGCCTATGTGGCTCAGTGGTTGAGTGCTGGCTTCCCACATACAAGGTCCCAGGTTCAATCCCCGGCTCCCAGTACGCATGTATGTACGTACGTATGTATGAATGTAAGCGTGTGTGCGTGTATGTATGTATGTATAAGTAATAAGTAAATAAATAGAATTGAAAGAAATAAAATACGCAAAAACCCAATTTATAAAAAAATACACAGTAAGGAATGGTTATTATGGGTCAGATGCTTTATTTACATTATCACTAATCTTCCCAATAATCCCATTTCACCAGTAAAGAAACTGAGGGTCTCCAGGGTTAAATAATTTAGGCAAAGTAGTGTCAGAACTAGTCAGTACTGAAATTAGGACATGAGCCCCAGGGCTGTTCTCTCCAACCCCTACAGGGGTGGTAAATGGGTGGCAAGCCACAGCTGCTTCTGGAACAATGACAGACATCGCTAATGAATCATGGCACTCTTCCCTACAGATCACAAGATGCAGCCTCAAAATCCCTCCTGGGAAAGCTCTCTAGGATATAATAAGGGGGAAAGGCAAGATGCAGAGCAGGGCACATAGTTACCTAACATTTATGTAACAAGAAAGGGGAATTACAATATACAATCTCATATACATATATTTGTATAAAGAAACACTAGAAATATTCACAAGCAACTAATAACGGTGATTACCTTTGGAGGTAGCAAACAGAGAATGGGGTAGTTGGGAATATGGGGCTTTAATTCTTGAATTATATACCTATGTTGCCTTATTTCTTATTTTTAGGAGGTACTGGTGACTGAAGCCGGGACCTCATACACGGGAAGGAGGCACTCAGCCACTAAGCTATACCCAGTGCCCCCGCCCTTTTTTTTAATTAATTTTCTAAATGATGAGAAAATCCTCAACTTATTACTACCAGTCAATTAGCACTGGCAATTAAGACAAAGTCTATTTTTAAAAACCAAGCTGTTTCAACATATCCCTGTACTTCAGTTAGCACAAAGTTAGCTATAGTTAAGTCATTCACTTAACAAACATTTCCTAAGCATCTACTATGTTACAGGCATTCTTCTAGGGACTGGAGATGTAGGAATAAACAAAACAAAACCCTTACCTTCATGAAGTTTATATTTCAATGTGAGAGATAAGAAAACAGATAAGGTAAAGACATAAACCACCCTATAGCTGGTGGGAGGAATCACGAAAAAGAAAAATAAAGCAAGCAAAGACGATATAGGAAGAGTTGAGTGGGGAGCTTAGAGTTCAGATAACTGGCTTGTGGAAGGCCTCACGGAGGTAACATAGGGTAAATATTTGAAGGAAGTAAGAGAGACAGCCATGCAGATACCTGGGGAAAAAACATTTGAGGTAGAAGCAGCAGCAAGTACAGTAAACTGGAGGCAGAAGGAGCCCTCATGCTTGTTCAAAGAACAGCAAGGAGGCTATTCGGCCAGGGTAAAGGGGAGAAGAGTACAGGATAAGCTCAGGGAGGCAACAAGACTAGGTCATACAGAGACTCAGAGGTCATGGGGAAGACTGGCTTTCATTCTAAGTGAGGCAAGTGCCACTAGAAGGTTTTGAGCAGAAGAGCAACATGGTCTAACTTGTGCTTTAATAGTATCACTCTGGCTGCTGTGTTGAGAGACTGTCGGAGGGTACAAGGGCAGACACAGACAAGACCAGAATGGTACTGATACTAGGATGGCCCCCCCGGCCCCCACCTCCTGGAAGTCAAGCCCTTATGTAATTTGCTCTCTTTGAGAGTGTAGGCTGTATTTAGTGACTCAATTTTAGCAATTATAAAAGTTATAAAAAAAAGACTGTGGTTTCCATTTCTCAGATCCCTTGCTCACTCTAGGGGAAGCAAGCCACCATGTTGTGAACAGCCCAGAGGAGAGGCCCACATGACGAGGAAAAGATGTCTCCAGCCAAAAGCCAGAGAGGACATCAGACTTCTCAGCAGCCACATGAGTGAGTGTGGAAGTGGATCCTTCCTGACTTGAGCCTTAAGGTGTCTATAGCCTCATGAGACCTTGAGCCTGAACAATCCAGCTGAGCTGAGCAGCTCCCAAATTCTTGATCCACAGAAACTATGGTATGATACAGGCTTGTTTGCAGCCACCTAGGTGACTAGATAACTGAAACAACCAGTTAGAAGGCTAGTTCAATAATCCAAGCAAGAGAGGATGTGGACCAGGGCACTAACAGTGGAGGTGGTAAGGAGTGGTTGGATTCTCAATATATTTTAAGGGCAGGGCTAACCAGATTTGCCAACATATGAGAAAGACTGGGTGTGAGATGGGTGTGAAGGAGAGGACAAAATTGAATCTGAGCTTTTTTTCCCAAGTGAAAGACCAGAATTGCCATTTATAAAGATGAGGAACCCTCTGAAAAGGCTAAGGGTATGTATGTGTGTGCAGGCGTGCTAACGAGACTCAATTCTGGACACACTGAGCCTGAGATGGCTATTAGACATACAAATGAAGGCAAGAAATCAACTGGATATGTAAGCATGGGGTTCAGAGCTACCAGTGTAAATCTGAGACTCTTCAGCTATATAGATGGTATTTAGAGTAGCAAGCCCAGATGAGAATCACAGGGCAAGAAAAAGAAAACAGAAGAGACCAAAGTCTGATCCCTGGGACACACAAACACTCAGAGGTTAGGGAATTTGAGGAAAATTCAGCAAAGGAGGCTAAGCAGAAGCAGCCAGACACACTGGAGGAAATCCAGGTGAATGTGGGTGTCCTGGAAGCAAGCACACAAAGAATTTCAAGAGAGAGGTAGTGATCATCTGTGTCAAGACTGCTGGTAGTCAGGTAAAGTTATTCTTTGACCTCACAGTTCTACTAATAATCATATATCTTTTAGACTTAACCTACCTCACTTTCTTGAGTGAAGTCAAGAGCATCTTCCCCTGAGGCCAGCAGGGTGTGGAGAATTCGCTGTTTTACCTGCTCCCACTCGACGAGCATTGACTCTCGATGGTACTCCTCAGCCATGCCGAAGGTCTGTCAAGAGGAGCAGAGGGCTATGGTTTCCTTTAAAGGCAAAGAGAAATGAAAAGCTCCCCAAGACCTAACGGGTCTCCACATGTAAAGCAAAAGCAATCTGTTTTTAAAAATTATCCTTAAAGAATTTACCGATAACTGTTTGCAACATATACTCTTTGCTTGTTTCTAAGACAAACATGCTTTTAAAACCTCTAAAATCCATCTGCCTATTACAATTGATAGCATACCATAGTCTAAATTGCAGTATTTTAAATTTGTAGTACATAATGATAGATTATAAAATCAACGGTATTTTAAGATTAAGTACCTAAGATTAAGAAAAGACAAAGACAAAAGATTCTCCCAGTGATTTTATTTAAGAAACACTAACATTTTCATAGGAGGAGACAAATTAGTGGAAGGAAAACAAAGAGCCTTCTTAAGATTTAGTTTCCTATCAGTCTACTCACAGTCACCCTTGAAAAATCGGGCAAACTTCAGGGCTATCTACTGGTGAGACAGCGGAGCAGTTGCCAAAACAGAGGGAGAAGAGAAGAGGAGAAAAGGGAAGAGGGAAGGAAAGAAGAAAGGGAAGAGGGAAAGAGGGAAGGAAGAAAGGGAAGGGAAAAAGAGAGAAAAGAAAGAAAACTCTAAGGAGGAAATTAAACCAACATGCACAGCTTATTATTCTTTAATTGGTAGACTAGGTTTCCCGTCAGCTTAAGCCCACTTTTCAAAAAGCCATTTCATTTATAATCAGATTGGCATCTAATTAGGCAGCACCAAGGGAATGAGTATTAGTAATGCCTGCTTTATTTTTGGCAATGCAGATAATTTATACTGATAATATCCATATACATGAGCTTTGGGAAACTGAAAAAATCACCATACTCTTCTTACGAATGGGATGTTTGTAGGAATATTGAATTTGGATCAAATGTGAAAGATGCAAAAGCATGCACATCTTGCAAGTTTGATTTTGATCCATCTATTAATGAATGGGTCCCTTTTCTAATGACAATCACAAACTTTAAAAATAGTTTCCACTGATAATCAGGCAGAAGGGACCATTCCAGCCAGTTAGCTTGTGTTAAAAAATAATCAGAAAAATTCTTGCCTTTTATTCACGTCAGTGGAACTAAATATGCAAACTACACAATTGAATAGACAGAAGGATTTGGGAACAGAAAGTTGGGGTGCCGGAGGGAGGGTTAGTTTCCCCAAAAGCTATCCAGAAAATACTTCACAGTGAACCACAATTTCTTCCAAAATTCTTCCTACTTAGAGGTCAAACCAACTGCCGCCGCAGCCTTGAATTTCTCACAGTAAGGGAAAATGGAGGGCCATGTGGTACCAGGATCCGGGTGGGTAGAAATAAGGAGGCCAAGTGGACTGGTGGACTGTGTATGCAGCTTTCCGAGCTTGCAACGGGAAGTGATACCCAGACTAAGCTGTGGCACTGACCCAGGACACCACAAAAGTGGCCACTTAATTTGTCACTGCAGTGTGTCTTAAGGACAATGGCTAATAAAGAATGGCAGAATAGCAAAGGCAATGGAAGAAAACAGACAACACATCACCCAGATAAGGACAGTGAGGGCAGACTTCCAATATCACATAAAGGTCAGAGCTACAATAGAGGGAAGCAGACTTGGCTCAACTGATGGAGCATTCGCCTACCATATGGGAGGGTCCAGGGTTCGATACCCAGGGCCTCCTGACCCATGTGGTGAGCTGGCCCATGTGCAGAGCTGCCGCGTGCAAGGAGTATTGTGTCACGCAGAGGCGCCTCCGTGTGGGGGTGCCCCACACGCAAGGAGTGTGCCCTGCAAGGAGAGCCACCCTGCTCTCCTTGAAAAAAGCGCAGCCTGCCCAGGAGTGGTGCCGCACACATGGAGAGCCGATGCAGCAAGATGATGCAACAAAAAAAAGATGCAGTTTCCTGGTGCCACCAAGGGTGTAAGCGGACACAGAAGAACACACAGCGAGTGGACACAGACAGCAGACAATGGCGTGGGGAAGGGGAGAGAAATAAATAAATCTTTAAAAAAAAAAAAAGAACTAAATAGAGGGATTTAGAAATCTCCTATAAATTAGGTCACCCACCTGCATTCCAAGAACTCTTGCTTCACTGTCACAGGAAGTACCTTGGAAACAGGCAGCTTTTGGGACACAAATCTTCAGCTCTATCTGAGAATTGTGCCAGGTTTCTCACTTAGAAAAAGCCCTACAACCTGAATGGGTGACACTGTGGTCCACTCATCACTAGGGTGATAAGGAGATTCGGATAAAAATGGCCCATCTGGGGAGCAGCTGTAGCTCAGTGGTTGAGCGCCTGCTTCCCATGTGTGAGGCCCCAGGTTTGATGCCCCCGCCACCCCATACCTTCTAAAAAACAAAACGAAAATGGCCCAGCAGTAAAATGGTCTTCCCTTGACCACGTGACTTGTGATGTCCACCCCTCTCCGCTAATTTTAGTTACATTAGAGATAAGGGAGCATCCAATTTGTGGACTAATCAGGAATGATCAGCCACACATCTGCCCTATTTCAACCTATTCCTTTTACACTGACGTGGGAACAACCAACCTATTGGATTAGATACAAAGAAGAATGTCAACTAGAGGTGCTGATGAGAGAGAATCAAAATAGCTCCTCAACTAAGAAGTAAAGAGGAGAACCTGGAGGGTCTGAGGAAAGGTAGGAGGTAGGGACTAGCACTGACAAGAAGAAAAGAAATCCAGGGGAAGAGAGCAAAGGGATAAACTGAAAGGGCACTAACAGTCTAAAAATTAAAGGGAAGGCAAGGGCTTGTGAGTAAAAAGACAAATCACAGCAAATAGCAAAGCAGTGAAGAAGCTATCAGAAATCAAATCCAAATACTTCAAGTTATTATGTGTGGAAATTTTTTTCTTTAAGCACAATTAAGAAAAAGGGATGCATAGAGAGAACCAGACAACTGAATTAGGAACAGGTGGGGAGCACTTGAACCCCATTTTCATAAAGGGAAGAAGGCAATATGCTTTGACTTCACACCCACTTATTATTGAGATGTTGCTGGCTTTTAGAAACTCTACATATGTTCTGATAATGTTGTTCTGTTTTTGCTGGGATGCACCAAATGGGAAAAGATAGGACACATTTGTAGTTCTGTAGCTTGTTCGCCTGTTTTCTTGGCATTTCAGCAGGACATTGGCAAGTTATTCAAATAGGAAACTGCCACCAAAAATGCCAGGTGGTGCTCACCCTTTGTTTGTAAGTGACTCTTCCTCAGCAGCAGTCTCCCCATGTCCAGAGGGGTCAAAGGCCCACCGTCCCCCACCAGTTCCCAACATGGGAATGTCTCCCTCACAAACACATATGCACACATTTTGCACTGTGGTATATCACTTAAATGTTTTGGCTGGCTGCACATTTAGTCTCAATATGGCACACTGTTCAGAGACTGCCAATTCCAGAAATGCATTCCACAGGATAAATGGATTAATAAGGCTCAGTGGCATTCGACAATCCTAATTTAATTTCATTGGTCCTTTACAGCAGGAGAATAGATGCTAGCGGTAAGTAAATCAAAGTATGAACAAATTTTTTTCTATTTTCAAATCTGAATCAAGTGATTTTCTGTATTTCTAGAAGTACTACTGGCAAAAATATAATTAATAAAATTTAAGGAATTTTACTCTGATAATTAAACATATCAGCCATTTAAATAATGCCTTTGGAACATTTTCTTAAAAATTAGAACTGGAAAGCCATTCTGCTGCCCTAGCTCACAGAATGAGACATTTTCACCCTCACAGAATATTTTCTAAAAAGCACACTGAGAAGCAGTTTTTAACTGCACAGGTAACATATAAACTCATGTTCACTTGATATAAGGGTTAAATAATTTAGAAGTAAACAAAGAGTTCTCCCTTCATCCCTACTCTCCTTTGCAGAGCAAGCCAATGCTGGCAGACTAGTGTGTACCCTTCCAGCCTCCTTCCTGGGGAAAGCTGCATTTTACGACCAACTCCATTCAAGAGCTAACTTTTCCCTTCCTCCCCAAAGATTCCGGCTGCCTAAAAATCTCTTACCCTCAAATGGGATGCTTGAAAGGTTTCGATTGTTTGATCCTTCTCCAAAATGAATGGAAAAACTCATATGTCAGTAAGTGATCTTAGAGCATCTTAAGGGAATGCTTGTTACAAAATATCATTGCACATATAATGGCTGCTCTAGCTGGCTTATTTACCATCTTTTCAAGTGCCAAGCTAATTATAGTTTCTTCAGAGCTTGAAAGGTGATATAGAAAGTCGAATTGTGTGATAAAAGGAAACAATAACTGAGAAAAATTATCAGTGATCATAATAGCTATGCCAAACTGCAGATCTAGTAGAAACCAAAATAACATTTACAAAAATGAAACCTAAGAACTTTCTAGTACTTCCATTTTAAGATTAATATAAATTGTCCAGTCCAGTGTCTCAGATGCATTTTAGTCACTAAGTACACATAGTCACAAGCATGCCATTTTTCTCAAAAATGGTTCCTGCAAAAACACCCTCTGGTGAACTAACTAGGAGAGAGCTGGGCCTGAGACATTCCTCTAAAGTACATGCTGACCTCACAAATGTATTCATCTACTGGTTGGTTCATTTTCTTACCCTCTTCCGGGACTCTTCAATGGCAGACAGCAGGGCATTGTCCTTCTCATTCTTTAAGAAGCCCTATGAAAAGGGCGGAGAAAATGACATACTTTTAGGTTAAAATTAATATTCAAATAAAAAGTGCAATTTTTTAATTACTTCAGATAAAAGTATGCTATAGGAAAAAAAATGCCCACTTCCAACCCCCACAACATTCTCTCAACTTGAAAATATCAAAATAGGTGCTTTTTACAGATGTTTTCCAGTTTCTTTCATTATAGGAGCACATGATAATTGTTAAAAGGTAAGGAACTCTTGATGCAGGAGGGGAGAGTTCTCCCTAAACATGTGAGAAGTTAACAGAGTCAAAACCGCCCTTCAAAATTCCTAAATGGCACATATTGTAGATAGAGGTCTTGGCTACGTAGCTGGTCACGTCTCGCTATTCTTTAGACTATATTTCTGTTGCTTTCAATTAGTTCTTTACTTTCTTCCTAACATTGAGGAAGCCAACATGACCTACTCGTCTGGGTGTTTTTGACTTATCTGTCAATGGTGAAGAAACCCTAAAAATCATTTATGTATACATTTCTTCCAGGGTTTGTCGATGTGTACTGCCTATTTCAGGCCTGATGGCACCCACTGCTTATTTAATACAGGTAGGGTGAAGAAGAGATGGTCCATAAGTCTAGTTGAACATGCACAGGTTAATGGCCCACAAAATGCAACTCCATAACAACACTGTGGCAAGAACACAGGCTTTGGAGTATGGCAGACCCAAGTTTCAAATCCTGATATATCCATTTACTAAATGGCATGACTTTAGTCAAGTCACCCCAATTCTCTGAGCCTCAGCTTGCTCATGTGTAAAACGAATATTAAATGATATGATGTAGCCAAGTTCTTGGACCAAGGCTCGATAAATACAGCTCTATTATTAGAACTGATTACATTTAGATCTGCTGGTGACATTAAAAAAAAGAGATGCTCACAGTGACCCCTTGTTGCTGTTCATTGCCCTAATGTGTTTGGGCTGCAATCCTGAGGAGGGGAAAACAGTGCCTGACAGATGGCCACAGTTGCAGGCAGACCAACAGGGTGGGCTTTTATGCCCGTCTCTGTGGCAGCAGCTTGCCCTTCAGACACAGGAGAAGCATCTTTTCCGCACTTTGGGGCCTGGGGGTCAAGTAGGGATAAGGAATATGACCCTTTAATAACAAGGAGAGATCATAGTCTTATTTGTAGTAATTCAAATTGCCCTGTACATCAGGAGCCACCCATCTTCTGGAATGTATGTAGCATGTGTGTCAATCACTACTGTTGCATTTATATAAGTCCTAAATGACTCAGGTTTTTTGATTTGTTTTGGCTTTTGTTTTCCCTGAATTATGTTTCTTTTCTTTTTTTTAAGGAGGTCTTTGGGGGAATAAAATACCAAATAGAATTAAGTTAAAGCTTTTGCAAAGACATGTTAAAACACATTATCTAACAGTTTTTCTTCGTATTTGAAATCTAATGTCATAGTTTTTGATAATGTATATTTTAATAATTTTAATGTTTTGATATTATATTCAAACAGTCCCAGATATGAGGCTACTGTTTCTTTAAAAAAAAAAAATGGGGGTGGGGATGGGATGGGGGATAAGACCGGGGAAATAGCTTTAAAAATAAAATATTACCAAGATAACAGATATGATGAGAATGAACACCACAGATCAAGAAATCAAAAATACACTTGCAGCAAATATCAGCAGACTAGAAGAGGCAGAGCAGAGAATTAGTGATGTGGAAGACAGTACATCAGAAATCAAACAGATAGTAGAAGGGGTCGATAAAAAGAAAAATCCAGCTAGGACTTAGGGACCTGAACAACAATACAAAACGCTCAAACATACGTATTATAGACATTCCAGAAGGAGAAGAGAAGGGAAAGGGGTCAGAAGGAGTGTTGCAGGAAATAATGGCTGAAAACTTCCCAAATCTACTGAAAGAGACAGATGTACATATCCAAGAAGCACAGAGCACTCCACTAGTCATAAACCCCAACAGGCCCACCCCAAGACACATACTTGTCAAATTATCCAATGCTCAAGACAAAGAGAAAATCCTAAAAGCAGCAAGAGAAAAGAAAACCATCACATACAAGGGAAGCTCCATAAGATTAAGTGCTGATTTCTCATCTGAAACCATGGAGGCAAGAAGGCAGTGGTATGATATAATCAAAGTACTAAAGGAAAAAAATTTCCAACCAAGAATGCTCTATCCAGCTAAACTAGCATTCAAACATGATGGAGAGTTCAAAATATTCACAGATAAACAGAAACTGAAAGAGTATACCAACAAGAAACCTCCCCTTCAAGAAATTCTAAAGGGAGCTCTGCAGGAAGAAAGGAAAAAACAGGACAGGCAGAGTTGGAGGAGAGTATAAGAGCAACAAAAAGAGAAAAAAATAGAAGAAAAAAAATACAAACAAAATATGACAAACACAAATCCAATCAAAATATGGCTAACACAAATAATTCCTTGAAAGTAATAACACTGAATGTCAACGGATTAAACTCACCTATCAAAAGATTCAGACTGGGTCATTGGATAAGGAAATATGACCCATCCATATGCTGTCTACAAGAGACACATCTTAGACCCAGAGACACATGGAGATTGAAAGTGAATGGCTGGAAAACAATCATACAAGCAAACAGTAACCAAAAAAAGGGCAGGAGTAGCTATATTAATATCAGACAAAATAGACTTTAAATGTGAAACAATTGTGAGAGACAAAGAAGGAAACTACATTTTAGTGAAAGGGAAAATCTGTCAAGAAGATCGAACAATCATAAATATTTATGCTCCTAACAAGGGTACCTCTAAATACGTGAGGCAAACACTGGAAAAACTAAGTGAAACAATAGATGCATCTACAATTATAGTGGGGGATTTTAATACACCACTATCTACCTTGGACAGAACATCACAAAAGAGAATCACTAAAGAAACAAAACATTTGAACAGTATATTAGAGGAGCTGGATCTAATAGACATATATAGATCATTACACCCAAACACAGCAGGATATACATTTTTCTCAAGCGCATATGAATCATTCTCCAAGATAGACCATATGCTAGGCCACAAAGAAAAGCTTAATGAATTCAGAAAGATTGAAATCATACAAAACAATATCTCTGACCACAGTGGAGTCAAGCTGGAAATTTGCAAGGGACAGAGGCCCAGGTTTCACACCAAGATGTGGAAATTAAACAGCACAATCTTAGAAAAACAGTGGGTCAAAGAGGAAATCTCAAAAGAAATCAATGACTACCTTGAAACAAATGATAATGATAACACAACATACCAAAATTTATGGGATGAAGCAAAAGCAGTACTGAGAGGGAAATTTATAGCCATAAATTCATATATCAAAAAAGAAGAAAGAGCAAAAATTGAAGAACTAACTGCACATTTGAAGGAATTAGAAAAACAACAACAAAGTAACCCAACAGGAAGAAGAAGGAAGGAAATAACAAAGATAAGAGCAGAACTAAATGAAATAGAAAATAAGAAAGCACTTGAAAAGAAAAACAAGACCAAGAGCTGGTTTTTTGAGAAGATCAACAAAATTGACAAACCTTTAGCGAGACTAACAAAGAAAAAAGAGAGAAGATGCAAATACACAAAATAAGAAATGAGAAAGGCGATATCACCACTGACCCCACAGAAATAAAGACTATCATGAGAGGATACTTTGAAAAACTATATTCCAACAAAAATGACAATTTAGAGGAAATGGACAAATTCCTAGAAACACATAAGCAACCCATATTGACGAAAGAAGAAATTGATGATCTTAACAAACCAATCACAAGCAGAGAGATAGAATCAGTCATTAAAAATCTCCCAACTAAGAAGAGCCCAGGGCCAGATGGCTTCACAGGTGAATTCTACAAAACATTCCGGAAAGAACTAACACCAATCCTGCTGAAACTATTCAAAAAAATCGAAACAGAAGGAACATTGCCGAACTCCTTCTATGACGCCAACATTACCCTAGTACCAAAGCCAAATAAAGACACCACAAGAAAGGAAAATTACAGACCAATTTCTCTAATGAACCTAGACGCAAAAATACTTAACAAAATACTTGCTAATCGTATCCAACAACACATTAAACGAATTATACACCACGACCAAGTGGGATTTATTCCAGGTATGCAAGGATGGTTCAACCTAAGAAAATCAATCAACGTAATACACCATAGAAACAGATTGAAGGAAAAAAATCACATGATTATATCTATAGATGCAGAAAAAGCATTTGACAAAATACAGCACCCTTTCTTGATAAAAACACTCCAAAAGATTGGAATACAAGGAAATTTTTTGAATATGATAAAGAGTATATACGAAAAACCTAAAGCCAACATTGTTTACAATGGAGAAATCCTAAAATCCTTCCCTCTAAACTCAGGAACAAGACAAGGATGCCCATTGTCTCCGCTCCTATTTAACATTGTCTTGGAAGTACTGGCTCGAGCACTGAGACAAGAACCAGATATAAAAGGCATTCAAATTGGAAGGGAAGAAGTCAAAATTTCATTATTTGCAGATGACATACATGATCCTATATATAGAAAACCCTGAGAGATCTACAACAAAGCTTCTAGAACTCATAAATGAGTTTAGTAAAGTCGCAGGTTATAAGATCAATGTGCAAAAATCAGTAGCATTTCTGTACACCAATAATGAGCAAGATCAGGAGGAAATCAAGAAACAAATACCATTCACAATAGTAAATAAAAAAATCAAATACTTAGGAATAAATTTAACTAAAGAGGTAAAAAACTTATACACCGAGAACTATACAAGACTGATTAGGAAATCAAAGAAGACCTAAATAAATGGAAGAATATTCCCTGTTCATAGATAGGAAGACTGAATATTATTAAGATGTCTATCCTACCAAAACTGATCTACACATTCAATGCAATCCCAATAAAAATCAACACAGCCTTCTTTAAGGAACTAGAAAAACTAACTATGAAATTTATTTGGAAAGGAAAGAGACCCCGAATAGCCAAAGACATACTGAAAAAGAAAAACGAAATTGGAGGAATCACACTACCTGACTTCAAAACATACTACAAAGCTACAATAGTGAAAACAGCATGGTATTGGCATAAGGAGAGACACACAGACCAATGGAATCGAATTGAAAGCTCAGATATAGAACCTCACATATATAGCCATATAATATTCGATAAAGCCATCAAACCCTCTCAACTGGGAGAGAGTGGCCTATTCGACAAATGGTGCCTGGAGAACTGGATAGCCATATGTAGAAGAATGAAAGAGGATTACCATCTCACACCTTATACAAAGATCAACTCAAGATGGAGCAAAGAGGGAAACGGACTTTGGCCCAGTGGTTAGGGCGTCCGTCTACCATATGGGAGGTCCGCGGTTCAAACCCCGGGCCTCCTTGACCCATGTGGAGCTGGCCCATGCGCAGTGCTGATGCACGCAAGGAGTGCCCTGCCACGCAAGGGTGTCCCCCGCGTGGGGGAGCCCCACGCGCAAGGAGTGCGCCCGTGAGGAAAGTCGCCCAGCGTGAAAAGAAAGAGCAGCCTGCCGAGGAATGGCGCCGCCCACACTTCCCGTGCCGCTGAGCCGCTGACGACAACAGAAGCGGACAAAGAAACAAGACGCAGCAAATAGACACCAAGAACAGACAACCAGGGGAGGGGGGGGAATTAAATAAATAAATAAATAAATCTTTAAAAAAAAAAAAAAAAAAAAAAAAAGATGGAGCAAAGACCTAAATATAAGAGCCAAGACCATAAAAACCTTGGAAAGCAGTGTAGGGAAACATCTACAGGACCTTGTAATAGGAAATGGATTCATGAATATCACACCAAAAGCACGAGCAGCAAAAGAACTAATAGATAAATGGGACTTCCTCAAAATTAAATCCTTCTGCACCTCAAAGGAGTTTGTCAAGAAAGTAAAAAGGGAGCCAACACAGTGGGAGAAAATATTTGGCAACCATATATCTGATAAGAAACTTATAACTTGCATATATAAAGAACTTCTATATCTTGAAAATAAAAAGATAAACAACCCATTTAAAAAATGGGAAAAAGATTTAAACAGACACTTCTCCAAAGAAGAAATACAAATGGCTAAAAAGCACATGAAAAAATGCTCCAAATCACTAGCTATCAGGGAAATGCAAATCAAAACTACAATGAGATACCATCTTACTCCCATAAGATTGGCAGCTATGAAAAAAACAGAAGAATATAAATGCTGGAGAGGATGTGAAGAAAGGGGAACACTCATCCACTGCTGGTGGGAATGCAGAAGGATCCAACCATTCTGGAGGACAGTTTGGTGGTTTCTCAAAAAACTAACCATAGATTTGCCATATGACCCACCAATACCACTGCTGGGTATATACCCAGCAGAATTGAAAACAAGGACACAAACCGATATATGTACACCAATGTTCATAGCAGCATTGTTCACTATCGCCAAAAGTTGGAATCAACCCAAATGCCCATCAACAGATGAGTGGATCAATAAAATGTGGTATATACACACAATGGAATACTACTCGGCTGTAAGAACAAATACACTACAAACACACATGATAACATGGATGAATCTTGAGAACCTTATGTTGAGTGAAGCAACCCAGGCATTGAAGGACAAATACTACATAAACTCAATGATATGAAATAAGAAAGCTGCCTCAGAGAGCTGGAGACTGAACGATAGGCTTACAGGAAATCGGGGGGTGGAGGAAGGATGTGAGCCGACGTCTGCAGGGATGGAATTTATGATGAGCTGGCAGTAAGTATGAACACAAAGAAGAGATAAAATGGGGGTAAGGGGTTGCCTTTGGGTGGGGCTTTGCGGGTTTGAGGGGGCTGGGGATGGGCGGATGGGTAATATTGCCCAAAAAGTGGGGGGAGGGAAGGGTAGCTTACGAACATAGGAGTGTCAGGTCAGGTGTTGGTCGAGAGTAAAATGCTGAGAAAATCATATCAAAATATAATTAAGAGGGTTACCTGTTTAGGATGCTCGGAGGGGATGGTCGGATGAAGGACGGGCTCCTGGGGAATGTCTGAATGCTCATTTTGCCAGAGTGGGTGGTACCATTGGGTAGAGACCCAAGTAATGAGAGTGGGGGTGGACCCACATCCTGGGGAAGACTAATGCCATCAGATAGAGGGAACTGTATCTCTCAAGAGAAAGGGTGGCTCCCAGGGCATTGGGGTAATTGACCAAGTTAGGCCCTGAACAATGTTGCAAGTGTCTCTGGACGGGGCTCCTCGAGAAACGGAGGCTGGCTGTCACTGTGGGCACCAAGGGGATGGGAAAATGGATGTTAAATGTGTGGAAACAAAGTAAATGTGGGGTAAGAGAGGACTTTCACGAGAGTACACAAGGATGGATATAAAACATGTAATATTACACCATAAACATATAGGGGACAACAGACTAATAAAGTAAACCATAATGTAAAACATAGGATAACTAAAAATTTAGAAAACAGTATATCCTAAAGTATGGAACACAATGTAAGCACAGATGTCACCTTGTTTGAAAGCTATTGTCTCAGAGTCTGTACATCACTTTAAGTAAATATGATATGAATAAGTTATAAGAATATCGCTGTGGAAGGGAAAAGGTTTAATGGTAGATGTGGGGGAGTACTGTATATTGTATATATGAATTACTGTGGTCTAGGGCTCTTGTGAAGAGAAGTTCAATAATTAGGGGGAGAAAAAAAAGATAGGATGTAGAATTTTTCCAAGTCAACACGTATTCTATATCTAACCTTTAAACCCATTGCTATATGCCATTTTACTAGTAAGGGACCCTGACATTATACTGGACTTCAATTTTCAGGAAGTTTTGGATCACAGAGTGGTTCAACAATGGCAGCGGAGGAATACTGGTATAGGATACTATTGACAGGTGATATATGGCTGACAGCGAGCTGTACAGGGCATATGCCCAGGGTGCATGGTAATGTTTGGATATACTCATAGTGGCAACAATTAAAAACTACAGCTGGGGGGGGGGGTACTGAGTTCTTGGCCGGAGGTGCTCTGTCGTGGTCCCTAGGGGAACAGCGGCAGTCCCCCAGGTGCAACGGTAAGGACCAGGAAGGAATGAGGGTCCAACAGTGAGAGCATGATACTAATGACTATGCTTGTGAGCCTATATGCCTGAAATAAGAACAAGGCCTAGAGCAGCACTGTGCCTGGGAATTTCCTCCTGACAGCCTTCATGTTACTCAAATGTGGCCAGTCTCGAAGCCAAACTCAGCATGTAGATGCAGTGCATTCCCCCCAGCGTGGGACATGACACCCGGGGATGAGCCTCCCTGGCACCGAAGGATCACTACCAAATACCAGCTGAAGATGGAACTAGAAAATGACCTTGAATTAAAGGTTCAATGCGGATCAGCAGAATATCCCTGTCTACATATAATAACATGACTTTAAAATGCTGTTTGACCTAATGTAAGGGGGAAATGGAAAGCAGAAATGAGTTTATATGGCTACGAGTCTCTAAAAAAGAGTCTGGAGGCTGTCAGAAGGATTGCCCTTATGCATAACTGAGCAGAGTCTAAGAGACAGATAAAGTAGATACAATCCCCAGGTACTGGTTCCTTTGAGGGCTAAAGAGACCCACGGGTACTATGGTCATGGCAGATGGGGTTCACTGCCATGTCAGATGGTCCTTCTTTGGAGCTGGGGTTTCTGCGTGATGGAACTGGACTCAGATGGGATCTCTTTTCATAAGACTTTCATCCTACTTTACTGGAATTGTAGTTGGTGTTGGGGTTTAAGATATATTTAGGGGATTTGAATCTCTGGACTGACAATATGATAGCCAGGTCCTGAGCGTCAAGAGACTCCAGCTCCTACAATCTGATTTATTGGACTCATCTCACTCAGCTAAGATGGCGTTGAAGAAGGACAACCACCACACCATGGAGCCTAGAGTGCCTACAACTGAAAGCGGGAGGATTGCATCCAGTATCCATGTGGAATCTGAGCCTCCTCCTGACATAGAGGTGCAACGGACACAACCAATCCAAGGCCCACAGAGAAAAGGTGGCATTGGAGTAGGAAAAATGGACATGGTGGCTGATGGATATGGGGAGTGGCAGGAAGAGATGAGATGTGGAGGCGACTTTGGGACTTGGAGTTGCCCTGGATGGTGCTTCAGGGGCAATCACCGGACATTGTAAATCCTCCCAGGGCCCACTGGATGGAATGTGGGAGAGTATGGGCCATGATGTGGACCATTGACCATGAGGTGCAGAGATGCCCAGAGATGTACTTGCCGGGTGCAATGGATGTGTCATGATGAGGGGAGTGAGTGTTGCTGGGGGGGGAGTGGTGGGGCTGAATGGGACCTCATATATATATATATATATTTTTTTTTTAATGTAGCATTTTTACAAAATCAATTAAAAATAAATAAAGATACAGTTTGTGTCTGCCTCAAAAAAAAAAAATATTACCAATCTTCATAGATTCCCACAGATCCCTTACGTACTGGTCCATAATCCCCCCTCATGTGCTGTCACACCCCAGGCTGGGCCATGCACTGATAGACAGGGCCAGTGGCTAGCAGCCCAGGAAACAGTTCCCTTGCAAAGACTCCTCCAAGGCAGTCTTCATTATGGCTCTGAGGACACAATGTGTCCAATGCACTGCTTCAGTCTTCAGAGAAAAGAAATCAGCAGTTGATACAGAAGACCCACTCTCTTCACAAAATATGTTGTTGAAATTGTATTGGATGTATTAATTGGGATTGGGGAGAGGCATCAGCCACTTGCCTAGTAATCAATGGCCTCAATAAACCAGAACACATAAAGCTAGGACCCCAAGTGTTCCATTCAGAAGCGGGCAGCTTGTCACCATGTGCCTGCCTGAACTTTGACCAGCAAAGCCAGACAGGAGATGGTGGCAAGGGTTTTGTTCATACTCTTCACAGCAAATGATTACATCAAGCCAACAAATGCTTATTATGAATTCTCTGTCATTGCTTTGACTTGACTGAAGGATCTTCAATAGCTGAAGCTAAGGGTTTTAGTGTCATGTTTATAAACAAAGCTAAGGAACTATATAGATTGCTGTTTCCAAATAAAGCATAGGCATATCTTGATGCTGCTGCTATTGGAGGCTGATTGTCTAAACAAGCCACCGTGTGTTTGTTGGGGGGGGGGGTGCAGGGAGCAGGGGTATGATAACTACTGTCTGGCAAGGCCTGGTCTCATTTTATCTTTTTTGTTGGAGAAGGGGGACTAGAAGCAGATTTCAGTCATACAACTTGGGGGCTGGAGAAGACAAGGTTAAGTGGGATATTCTGTATCCCACTTCTATATCCCCTTCTCTGGGCTTCCTCAACCTTTTCCTGTTAATGACGAGCCCATCCCATTCATTTAACTGCACCCACATCCATATATAACATGCACACATAAGACATAAATGCAGAGCAATCATCAGAAGCATTTGTTTAAAAGCAACATAATATTCTGCAAGAAACACAATCCCCGAATTTCTAAGACGTGAAATTTCAAGTAATGGTTAAGAAAAAGATATTGCTTTTTGACGTAGATTATACTCCTCTTTAAAATATCCATTATAAAGCTACATTTCAAAAATCTTGCAAAATAAATCAAACGAAGCATCTGTACATTTGTACATGAGATGCAGACTTGAGACATCACTCACATATGAACAAAGGTCATTAACCATTATGCACCCCAAAAACTGGGTTTTCTCTATAGCATAAACTAAACCCCTCAAAAGAGATTTTGAATTTAATAAATAGCCCATCCTTTATTCCTTTCTAAAACAAAATGCTAAACAGGTGGCACATCATTTTATTTTCATAGAGCAATGTATTAGAAGCCTATCTTTTGAAAAGAATCTTTAAAATAATAAATTATACAATCAGGATAGTGCTGAGGTCTGTGTGCCATCTAGTGGCAGTTTCTTTTAAAGCACACACACCTCAAAGGAAAACAAACAGCTCACTGGAATTAAAAAACTAAAAAGATGGCCATTTTAAAAATGCTGGTTGATTTTTATAACCCAATTATGGGTTCTGAGCCACTTTTTGGAAAACACTGTTATTCCAAAGGAATGCCACCAACTTAGCATTTGTTGTCTCTGCCCTTCAATAATTCTTTATAAAGTTCCAAAGTACTATTATTGCTGTGGAACAATAAACACTGTATATCTGCCCAAGCAGCAGCTCTAGCCATGTGCTTCATTTTCAGCAGAAGTGTGCTGCCTTGCAATGTACATTAGCCAAGAATAACCCAGAATGTAACCACAATGAGGTAAGCTGATTCTCCTATTAAACCTGTGTTCACATCTCAAGGACCCAGAGGCCTGCCTACCTGGCTCTTGAATGGCTCAGGCTGAGAAAGATGAGGCATGAAATGTGGCTATTTATAATCACCACGTAGACTCTGGGCCTCAGAATACAAGTGGAAGCTAACTCCTACTGGACATTCACCAGAAGGTATCCCATACATGAAAATACATGGTAAGTGCTATAAAAATGTTATACCTTCTCTCATTTAATACATAGAATATGCATAAATTAATAAGAAATCTACAAAACAACATTCCAAACCAAAATAATATTAACAGGGAAGCAAGCGTGCCTCAAGCGATTGGGCGCTTCCATTTACCATATGGGGGGGTCCTGGGTTCAGTTCCTGGAGCCTCCTGGTGAAGACAAGCTGGCCTGTGCTGTGGAGAGAGGGCCTGTGCTGCAAGCTGATGCAACAGGATGATGCAACAAAAGCGACACAGAGGAAAGACAATGAGGAAAGGCAATGAGAAACACAACAAACCAGGGAGCTGAGGTTTGTTCAAAGCGATAGAGTGATAGAGTGCCTCTCTCCCACATCAGAGGTTCCAGGATCAGTTCCCAGTGCCTCCTAAAGACACTGGGAATGTATGTGAGAGGACACAGAGAGCAGACAGTGAGTGCAGGCGGGGGGGGGGGGGGGAATAAAGAAAACAAATGTTAAAAAACAAAAAACAAAAAAATATTAACATAGGGTGAGCAATGACCTTAGGAGTGGTCAGAGTGATTGAGAAAAACATTGCCAAGACAGAGGTAAACAGAAAGATAGTGAAAAAGGAAGGGGAAAACAGAGATCAAAAAATAAACTTAAAAAATAGAATAATCACGATAGGGTCTGCTCCAAGATCAGACAAGAGATCCAATAAAGCACTGTAAGCATTAGTTAGAACTTTCGTTAGTGAAATGGAGAGTTTCCACTTTCTATAAAGACAGGAGTGAGTTGTACCCATTATTTCTCTTCAGTTTATTAATATATACCTAGTCTTTGTCCCTAAACTCCCAAATTTAACTTCTTCCCAATTTCTATTTTAGAACTTTGAGTGCAAACAGATGACCTCTTCTGAAACCTTCTCTTGGGTGAAATTTTTACAAAGGTAGAACACCTACTTAAGGAGAAAGTGAGGAAGGATGAAGGATCCTAATTTCAGATGAGCACAACAGAAACTCTGTCAGTACACAGAGAACCAGAGAGCCAGAGAGCCGCTGGGCTTATCAGATGGTGTGGACACGCTTTTCATTAGCTCCCTTTATGGTGGCTTCATGGAGAATACCTCTAAAGAATTTTTCAAGTGCAAAGAGATTTTCATTATTGATAAAACCCCAACAATCAGGAGGGAAATTTTAAAATTTGGGCATTTTCAAGATTTGGGGTGCTTTCATAGGGTTTTAGAGCATGTTCAATTATTTTATTAGACCAACATTTAATGTAATAAAAGGAGAATACATAAAATGTCAGCCCCAAAAGCCCATGAGAGTCTGGATCTCCTACAAGGATATAGATTAGATCTAAATAGCAAGTCCTGGCTTTATTCTCTAACTCAGATATTTAAAGTCCCACTGCTTATTTTTAAGACTTTGAATCATTTGTTCAGTCTGCATTATATATACACACACCCATATGTACATAACTAAATATATATATACATATCTCATATATATATGTACACATATATACACATATACAGATCTTCAAAAACACCCTTACAGAAAGCAGTGCTAAACTGCTAAGCTGTAATATATTCTTAATGCCATTACATGATTTCTTGCTATGCTTTTAGGCAAAAGCCTAGCTGCTCTTGTTCAGCAGGTGGCAGCAGATACTGTAAGAGGGGCAGTGGAGTTCCGCATTTGCTAGCTCTGCAGATCCATCGGTGTTGCAGGCAGCTCTGGAGCCACAGGTGGCAGACCTTGGCACTATGACATGGCGCTGAGCAGGCACCAGACCATCTGTCACTGTCAGGCTGCTGGGTCTCATTTTGTACAAGGTCTCTGCTACTGGGCTAAAGAAGGGTCACGCAATTATGTGATGGATTTGGGTCCATTAAGGCAAAACTAATTACTTGTCCCCATAATTCAAACTGGTTGTTGGAATATTCTACAAATTCGCACAGGATCAAGATATAACTCACTGTGTGCAAAGAGGTTCTAAACTGGAGGATGCTATAGGCAATGCCTCCTCCCAGACCTGTGAAGGGTCTAATTGACAGTATTTTGACCTAAATGTCCTGGCATGCTGGTCTCTTCCAAGGCAAGCCAACACAGCCATGATTTAAGCCCATCTTCTCCTATATCTCGAGGGAATGCCACATGGCCTTAGGAATCTCTCCCCTTTATCTAAAAGGAAGAGGAGGAAGAGAGAAAAAAATCACCACCAGACAATAAAAACCCAACTTGCAAGATTTTCAGTATTGGGCAAAGAAAATAAGAGGTGAGATTCACCATGGCACAGAAGGGAGAGCTGTGGAGAAGTCATTAGCGAGAATGGATCCATGCAGTTCCTATGGCAATGTATGAAGGGTGTGTGGTTCACCTCCCTTGTCAACAAAGTATAGGCAAAGAAATTAGCAGATGACTCCTCTAAGGACTACATCCTGTGAGGGCCATTTAAATCTTCTCTGTGCTATGGCTGCAAAGCCCGTTCTACCCTTTTTAGGGGGTCCAGAACATTCTTGTTATCTGTTGCCTCTCTCTCTCGCCATCCAGAAAAGGAAAGTAATCCGTCCAGCTCAGTTATAGATGACTCTGGAGATACCGGATAAGGGGGAAGCAAGTACTAAGGGCATATATAAAGAAAATAATAATTGGCCATTCGGGTACCAGTGGGGAAAAAAGGTACTTTTCAGCACAACCAACCCACCCACCCACACCCGAGTCCAGCAATATCCTGCAATAATTTTTCAGGGTTTTGTATGCAACTTTCCTCTCTAAGTCACAAGAGAGCCCTGGAAAAGGATGTGACTGACTCACTGTTGACTGCCAGAGCCTGCATCTTAGTGAGAGGGGTTGGGTGCAGCAGGGTGTGCCCACTGCAGAGGCCGGGGCCCTGCTGGCCATCCGGGGGTGGGGGCAGCAGCAGAGCTAGAAGCCCAGGAAGGAAGGGCAGTTGGCCAAATGCTCTCAGACTGCAGACTTGGCCCCGCAGGAGAAACCAAGGACAGCACTTCATAACACCCCCCCCCCCACATACACACAAAAACAAAACAAAACAAAAAACCCCAGCACACTTGCTGGGGCTGACCTTTTGAGACACAAGCAAAGGGAGGACTCTGAAGAGAAAACTTTTTCAATCTAGCTTTGGTTTATGAATTGATTTTTAAAATAAAAACTAAAAAAATTAATCCCATAGTCACTCTAAAGTAATGGGAAGATAAGAAGAATACATTAAGAGGCAATAAAAATGTTTTAATATATCTTTGGGGAACTTGATTTCCATCTTGGAGATGGATTAGTCCACATCCAGAGAACTTCGGGTACTACAACCGCACTGCAGTATAAAATTGGAATGCATCAATAATGGCCATTATCATGGCTAGCATCCCCATCCACTGGCCCCCAAGCCTACCATAAAAGAACACTTTAAAGCAACCCTGAACCATATCAAAACGAAGATCAACAGCTTTGTTAGATCTAGCATCTTTTTTTCTCTTTGGAAAAAGGACATAAAAGCAAGAATTTGGGGCCATGAGAAGGAACGGATAGCAGAGGGTGTGTCTCTGAGACTGTCAGGTGGGAACTGAGCAGTTTTTGCCAGGCTGGTTTCTACAGCACTCAGGATTAAGCTTCTGAGTTCTACTTAGCAAGCATAAGGAGCTGTTAGTGAAGATGTTTGGGGACCACGTCTCACATTAATTCCCTGCTGGTACTCGGTGTCAGTCACTTATACTGCAGTCGAAAATCACAGCTCCTCCTGCTATACAGCACTGCTTATGCTGATGGGATGGGAGCACCAGTCACCACGCTGTCAGAAAAGAGAGCCTTGGCTTTCCTGCAGTTTCTTCTTATTTAGAATTCTTTTTCAAAAATGTTTGGGGCCACTAAAACAAGAGACCTTCCATTTTATAACTTCAAGTTGTCTCAAATAGAAATTGTCAAGGCAATCTTTGCTAACAGTATTTGTGATTTCACACTTTCCCTAAAACCTTAATTAAATTTGGAAAGGTTTTGACTTCACCCTGTCAGATCTGGCTGCACGACTCACCATTGTCACCACAGGTAGAGAAAACATGAAATACTGCTTAACTGGAGTGGCAAATACAAGCAACAATGGAAGGCAAGACCATTTTTCAAACACAATTACCAGAAACAGACGGAGCTAAAATCTTTCATCCAGCCCATCCAGACTCAGAGGAGAAGGGATGACCCTGCATTGTGAGACCCCTTATACCTACAGTGAAAGGAATGACCTGCTGGGACGACGTGTCAGAATGCCCGACTCCATTCCAGCTCACAGCAGATAGATGATGCCGTTTTCCATCCCAGGAGACAGACACTTTACCCTCCATGCCAAGGCAACATATTAGCCTTAAAAGCTTGACTTGTAGGATGTGTCATTTTCAAATGTTTGTTTATAAATGACAAACTTATAAAAGCACATCATCTGCAACACAAGTGCAGGAAGACTCCATGGACAGGTTGGTAAGCCATTTCTGGCACAACTGAAAAGGAACATCTCTGTGAGTTAGGTTGCTTAGCTAAAGACAGACTTGGCTGTTAGCTTCAATCTATTAGGTCCATCGGCCCACAGACAGGAAGAAACCAAGTCAATTGCAGAAAGAGATGCAGCACAGCACAGATCAGGAGCCAGGTGGCATGGATTTAGGGCAAAATCAGCTGTTTCCCAGATGTATGACCTTGAGAATGTTATTTAACAGCAGTTAACCTTGCTTTACTTAACTACAGGAGGAGGTGATGGCATAACATGAACTACAAGGCCACTTCCAGCTCTAGAAATTCCAACTCTGTGAGAGGTGGTAACAGGTGAAAAATTAGCATTATCATTACCACTATGACTACTATCTACTTCCAAAATAATGCATACTTTGAGTCCAAAGAAATAAAATGAACTTTGATTTTGAAGTCAGCCTAGATATATACTTATATGTAAAATAACCAAAATCCACAAAAAGCTAAAATGAAAATCAGAATCAAAGTCAAAATATTTTCTTAGGAATACTGGTTTCATCTTGCCATAAAGAAGCACACTGTCCTCCGTTTTCTGAAAATCTGTCCTACATGGGAGGAAGTTTCTATATTAAAATAAAAATAAAGCACAAAGCAAGGAATTTTAGAAATGTTAATACAAAATAATCTATTTGAAATTTTATTCTACTCATATTTGCCATCAATTTCTTGAAAGCAACATTCGGAAGCTATCTAGATATGGTATTAATCAAGACTTTACTTCAGGAAAAGCTCAAGATTTCTATCTTCTAACACAATAAAAAGTAACTGTAAACTGGCAAAGCAGAGCTACCAAAGGTGTTCTCCAAACATGACTGAAGGAAAATAACTCTTGCCGTCAAACTCTTATCACACTGTTTCTCAAGGCGCCATTTTACCCTTCCTCACTGCCATCTTAGTGCCACATAATGTTTCCTAGCGGGCTGGTTGACGTGCTTACTTATTTATATTATGGAACTGCCATAGCAATCAAAGATTTGATACGGATACATTTTTTGGTAGCAAAAAGCACCACCAGTCCCTGACTCTTTCTTACAACCAGGCTAAAATTTCAGGTGAAAACTGAAGAGCTTTCAGATTGAAAAGATTCAGAATGCCCTGTAAGTACCAGGAAGAAGAGCCTCTTCTCAGCAGCCAAACTTGAGTAGACCATGGTGGAAGCAAAGAAAATGGGAAGCAACTGAGTCTCTGCCTCCTGCCCAGCATACCTAAAAGGGTACTTAGTATGTAGCTTACTAAAAGCCAGAAAAGAAAGTAAGACCAAAATCTTCAACTAATTTTATTTTAACATTTTCACAGGAAGGTTTTGTGACATCCTCTCATGCCATCAAATGAAACACTTTATGCTTGCAAAGCTGCAGTTAAAATTGAGTTCTTATTTGCAACCCTTAACACTATTTTATTTCATGGTGCAAGCCTTGTAAAATTAAGGAGAAAAGAATCCTTTTGCATTCTACCAATTATCTGAATAATGAATACATTAAATGTTTTGCCTCTAAGGAAAAAAATTATATTGAGATCTAGGTTCTTATGTTGCAAGCTAATAAGAGGGCCATAGATATGTGGAATATTTGTAGGATTCTAACCAGGGTTTAGGACAACCTTTTTATTTCAATGAAAAGGATGATGTGAAAAATCATTCTCTCTCCTAGTTTCAAACATGTATTAATTAGAAAAAATAGCGTTCAGTGACTATGATGAATAGCAGCTAGTGCAACAAGAAATGGAAAAAACAGCTGACATTACAAATTTGATATCAAGTTAAAAGGATTTTCAGATACCCAGTTCTGTGGAAGAGCCAACTCCTGAAAGAGCAACTAAAGCATTCTGAACAAATTCTCATGGTCTAGTTTACTGCAAAATGCACTTACAATAAATTCTTCAGGGTTAAGTGCCTCTAAAAAGATAAACATACAAATCAAATTAAAATCCACTGTTTCCTTTCAGTGATAGCTTAACAGAACACAGGAATAAGCCAAGTTAAATCCAATTAATTTTAAGAATCAAGATTTATAAGCTTACAATGATAAACAAGAGTTTTGCACAGGTAGCTTTGAAGTTACAACTATTAATCAAGCAGAAGGCACTAAAAATTATCCTTTTGAGTGAGAGTGAAAGCCTCAATTTACTGATCTTTTATGAAAAAAACTTGATTTTTAAAACATTTTTTTCTTGTATATTTTAGGCAACTATTATAGATCATTATTAACATGGAAATATTTTCTTAAAATAAAAACATAAAAAATTGAAAAATTGGAAAAAAAACCCCACAAAACAGTGCATCAATTCTCTTTAGGAAAGCAAGCTGTTTGTAAAAGCAGTGAAAAGCCTGAACTCTTTAAAAACATACCATATTTAGATTTCTTTTTTCTCTCAAGTTCATTTCTATCCTTGACTAGTGATAAATTCATTCTTCTCATTACTCAAATTACTAATGAATAATTAATAAAAAGCATTTGCTAAAATTATTTGTTAAAACCCATATTTCACTTACATATATATCATGCTTGCTTTCGAACACATATGTAAAGAAAAATGTACCTAAGAACCTCCATGTTACACCTTTCATATTTGCAGCGTTCATTTTAAAGTCTATTTTGTCCATTCAACCAAAGGCAAATTTTCAACCACTCACCGTTATATGAGTAGGAAAAATTACTTACTGTAGACAAAAGGATTCCATTTTCTTTCAGAGAATGTTCCCTACCCTCTCAGAGAACTCTTCTAAGCAGTGTGCAATTTCATTTTCTTAGTTTTACAGTAACAAAGCTCTCATGCCATAGCACCTAATGTAAATGAAATGGCCCTGCAGCTGCCTTCAGAACTCAGCTCACCTCGACCATGATACAGCTAATTGTTGAAAATGGTGGCTGAGACATTTTCCATACATTGAATTAAGGAGCTCTGATGAAGGCGCTGGCACCCACCCACATCAGACAAAGGAAAAATAATTTGCAACTGTACCAAGGCACAGATAATTGAGTCATCTCTCACCCAGGGTCAGTGTTAAAGGTTTCCTCCATCTTTACAAAATGCAAACCACAGCTCATTGTCTCAGCTCAGAAACCCTGTACTGGGTCAGAGTTTTAAAGGAATTCTTGGCCAAATTCTTATAGTTCCTCTCTCTCCCCTGACCAGTTCTCCTCCATTCCCTACTTGACAGCTTCTCAAGCTTCCCTATTGTTAGAAGTAAAGTCCCACACCTCTGGAGCGAAATCCCTTAACTAGGTGAACAATTTCCAAGTCCATGTTCAGAAAGAAGTCCAGACCCTACAGGTCCTACTATGCAAATACATTCCTTGGGATAAAAAGCTACACATCATCATCTTTTTTTTTTGTTGTCTTTAAGGGACAACTGTAAGCAAACTGTTTTTTAACAATAAATTAAAATAATTTTGTCTCCTATTAAAGTATTAAAAGTGTTGTTAAAAAAAAGTGTTACAGGCAACATTTATAATTTTATTTCCCTTCAGATAATGTTTACATGACTTAGGAAGTTTTCCATTTCACTTACACAAATCATTCTCTCTAAACCAAAAATTGAAAATATCATTTAAGGACTCATATAATAGTTCTCTGAGGTGGAATTTAAGAAATAAAAAGTTACTATCTTAAATTGCCAACACCTGATAATACTGAAGAATCCATATCTTCAGTATTACTATTTATTCTCATTCAAAGCCTCATGCTAAAACATTTCCTATGAGATAATTCTGAAAACCTCTAATAGTACTTTTCTTTCCTAGTCACCAAATACAAATAACTAAATTCCTTGGTAAGGCATCCTACACACACATGGACACAGATATACCAACACACACACAGACACACACGGAGATACACTCACAATCTCAAAGAAAAGAGATTTAGCAAAGAAAAAAGATTCTATTTTAATAGTTCACCTCATACAAGAATTCTGCATCTTTTCCAAAAATCATAAGGAAAATCCACACTATTTATTATTTAAAGATGAAGTCCATAAAATCCTAAATAACCAACTATTCAAATCTTAAAGCAATAACTCTCTGCTCTACCCAATAGGTTTGATTTTGTTTTGTTTTGTTTTAAAGAAAAATATTAGAATAGCAAGGCACAGATATGAACAATTCTCAGGAGAATCAAGTTCTTTTTCTATGAAATGAGTTAACTGCTTCCATATTTATCTCAAAATTTTAAAGCAATCCATGACCTTGTCTTTCAGAGGTATTGCAACAACATGCTGTCACTCTATGTACCACGGTGCATTTATCTTATTTTCTTTACAAAACATAGGCGATCCTACCTGGAGCTCTGAAATTTATGCAGTTACAGACCAGATGATGCTGCTGGTCACTGAAGCTCTTCCATACCTTCTCTGTGGGTTGTGCTTGGTCAGAACCAGCGATCAAGTTTTCCCATCCCAAACTGCCTGAATTGAGAGAGAGAGAGAAAGAGAGAGAGAGGGGAAGAAGAAGAGGAAGAAGAGGAGGAGGAGGAGGAGGAGGAGGAGGAGGAGGAAGACGAGGAGGAGGAGGAGGAAGAAGAAAGAACATCCTGCAAGTGCTGATATGACTGAAGAACTAGAGTCCAATTAGACAATGAGCTTGCAGGGTGCTCTTAAAAAGGTGCACTGCAGCTCCGGAGGTAGAGCATCGTCATTTATGCTGCTGTATGCAAATTCAGAGAAGTCAGACATCAGTTTGAAAGGACAAACTGATGGGAGTAACAGTTTATAGGTTACAGAAGGGTATTTTATTGTTAACGGACTGTACCAAGTTAAGATTTAAGAGGGGGGAGAGAAAACATGTAGGCAAGGAATGCTATGATACTTTTTTTTTCAACCCCAGCCACTGCAATTACTCTAATGTGAATTTTTGATGACTTCCGACATCTTGCATGGTTAATAATTGCTTTAGCTGTCATGTTTGGTTAATGTGGAAAATGCATTTGCTGCATTGTGATGCAGTGCTGTGGCCACAGATTGTAACACCAGTTGTGAAGCTGGTCCCTTAACTGAGCAGCAGGAATTTGCACATGCCATGATGCTAAAATAAATGGTAGTTAAAAGATTTTATATAGAAGCAGACAGAATCTGCCATTTTAGTCTTACAGAATGTGTAGCTCCAACATACACAAGCATCTCAGTACACTGTGCCCTTGTCAGTTTCACTGTCCTTCAAAGAGCATGGTAAATTCAGTATCTTAAATGTCTGGCCCCTTAGTAGTTAAAAGATTTTGATACTGTTTAAATAACCATTCAGATTAATTATAGCTTTGAACAGAACAGAGGTTATTTGCATTTCAGGAATATACAGCCAATGAAACTGTCAGTGGCACAGGAAAATGCAGACCCTTTATTAACATATGCTCAGCTCAACTGCCACTTCTTTGTACAACATTTAGGGAAAAATATATGACGTGTAAGTAATGAATATTCTCATTCTACCACAACGATTTTACAAGTGCTCCTCAGAAAGGGATTTTTTTTTCCTCAATGTTTTAATGTATAACCTGAAAAATTAAAGGTATCAAAACACTACAAGCGTTTTTCATTGTCACTAAAAGAAATTCAATGCAGCAAACAACTGTACAATCACAGGAAAGCTTTTTTAAGAAATTAAAAAAAAAAAGGCAAAGATGAGACCACACTAAAAACCAGGCACCCGATGATTAAAGTCAGGCTAGTCAGGTGATGAGGCCATCATTACAGGGCAGATGAAAAAGAAAAATCTAGAAAAAGACCATTCCATCTCCAAAAACCACAAACCCTAAAGACTGCAATCTGTGGGCTGCAAAACCAACAACTATACTGACGAACATGAAAGATGCATGCTATTTGCCAATTCCATAACATATTTTAATAAAAATATCAGCTTGGTTATTTAACATTAGAATTAGCTACTTAAGATTCTTAGCCATCTACCATCCTCATTTTTGCATTTCAAGGAATAGAACCAAGTTACAGATTCCATTGCTTTAAAAGAAAAACAACTATTAAAATTCACTTACATATTTTTTTTAGATCAGGACTTTTATGAATTAAATGCCCACAGCTGTTTCCAGTGCTCTACTTTATTTTAAAAAAACCCCAAAACACACAAAAACTAAACTAAAAAACATGAACATAGGCGCACACTGATGTCTGAACAGTGAATAACAATGAAAGAACTTATGTTACTAACATAAAAATCAATTCATGATTTCCTTTGTTTTATTCACTGTGATAGCACCAAATGCATAATCTGGAGGTGCATGTGTTAACAAGTACTATGAAGCTGAAGAGATTTCTAGTTTTCCTTCTTACCCTAACTCAAAATTAACTGCACCAACAGTGCTATTTGGTGCCACAGCAGATGTCACAGTAGTTGTTGCTAACACTCAACAATTCAAGCTTTTTTTGTTCTAGACCCAATACTTAGGGTACCACTGACAGCTCCGAAACGGCACAAGAAGGGAAAGAGAGAATGTGTGTGTATTGGGGTAGCTTTGAAATTAACCAGGCTCAGTTTATGCTCCAATTACTGAACAAAAGACAATCCTGGGGGACCTTTCTCTGAACCAGTGCAAGAAGCAAACTCTTTTGTTTCTGATCAAATAAATACTGAACTGGAGCACAGTGGATATGCAGCCTTAGGAGTCTCCGCCTGGGGATGGAAGGGGCAAGAAAAAAAGCAACCCAAAGACCCCAGTGTGGTTAAAGTCAAATCGTTTCACTGATGGTTAAAATCTCTTCCTGAGGAGACATCTGAAGTTCACTACAGGGGAGTGAGAAAACACTCTTTAATTACTAAAGAAAAAAAATAGTCAATGAGTCACTATTAAGACATCTTTCTCCTTCAGTACTGCTAACAAATTAAGAGTATATCCTTTTTATGCTGAGAATAAACCCTAAACCAGTTCAGATCCCCCGTGTCCCACAATCTATGTATATCCCAAGAAAATCAAGTAAGAGACTAGCTTGGAGTCCCAAAATACTCTGGTTGCAAAGGACTCAGAGCAGGGATGTGTTAACTAAATTGCCTACCAAGGTCATAAAAAGACACCTCAGAAAGAATGTGCTTCTCTTGTTTTATCACTAATTGAACATATAGTGATTTGTTCTTAAATGACTATCTTGCAGCCCATTGTTTATTTTTGTGTTTCAGCTTTACATAGCCATAAGCACCAAAAACTAAAACAAAGAGAAAAGAGTAGAAAGCAAGTGGGTCCAGCATTTATGAATGTAAGGGAGAAAAGTGGGCTCATTTACACTAATGGAGAGATGACATCAAATCCTTTTTATGAGGTGATGGGCCCCATTTTGTCAAGTCCTCTCTGTGCACCTTTCAGAACCACAGCAACAGCTAACCTGCACCTTCTACATAAAAATCTGGACATTCAAAAGTGTAAAAACAGGGTGAATTACACTACTACCCTGACTACCATCATTGAAGTCATTGTGTAATTTACTTGGAAGTACTCCAAATTTCAGGTGAGGCCTTGAAATTTCAAACAGTATTCCATACAAAATTCCAACAAAGCACACGTTGTGATGGCCCCTTAGTAATGAGAACCTTTAACAAAAAAATATCAAGTGTACCTTATTTCTATGTCCATCTCTCTACAGATCTGTCCAACTAATCCAGTAAAGAACTTCTTACCAGAGTATAGCAACCTGACCAAGAAAGAAAGATTTTTTTCTAAAAAATTAGGAACACTGCATTCAAGTTAAGATGTTCAGATTCCAGAGAATCTCAGCCTTTCCCTCATAGTTCATTGGTTTGAAAGATTTCAAAGTAGGGAAAAAAGAGGGGGAGGAGGGTAGTTCCACTTTTTTTAGATCCCTATTTGAAAAATTCCAAGGAATAAAGAGACATTTTTGAAGACACGGCATTTAGTATTCCTTTAAAAAAAAACAAAAAAACAAACCTGTTACCATTAATAAAAAAGATTATAGAATTTAAAAAGGAGATTATTTAAATTCTGTTGTTAAAGCAGAATTATAATAATTGCCAGGTAAAATTGTCACATTCAAAACAACTGTAAAGCCCTAAGGTACAATGACCATAATGCAGCGCTTTACCCAGAAATCAAACTTGTACAGATCCCATGGTGGGTTGTTCTGCCTCTGCCAGTTTCACAGGGCTGCTGGGAGGATCAAGTAACATCACTGATGGGTAAATGCTCATAACAGTAAAAAAGGAGAGCCCATGTGAGGTGGGCGATTATCATTGTGTCCACACACACCCATGCCCCCCCATCCCCCATCTTCTGAGGCATAGCTGGATCCCAGTTCTCTGTCCAGGCAGCCTTCACCAGCCTCCTGGCTCCTCTCTCCTCACTGAGACTTTGGACCTATGCCCCAAGCTATACTTCCCCCTCCAGTATATTCATTTTTACTGCCACAATTCTTACCTCCAGGCCAATGGCTCTGGAAAATTCTGTCTGGAGCTGTTTACCGAGCTATATTTCTTACCCTGACTCTAAATGTTTCAGGGGCATTTCAACAGTGATGTCTTGCTGGAACGTCAAAAACTGAAATAAAATCTCAACTCTGAATCTTGTTAATCTTCCCAATTTCTCAGCCTCAACCAATAGCATGAATCCTTTTTGCTCCAAACCTTCTGTTATTTCTGAATATCCTTCTTAAGCACACCAAGCACCAAGTGTGGCAGATGTTTTATTCCAAATGTCTCTCCCACATCTGTTCCTCTCTGTTTTCTCCACCACCATCCTGAGCCTGGCCCTTGTGGCTGGGATAATTGCTTCAAATATCAGTAGGTATCTTTTGGTACATCATGCCCACCTCCACAAGCATTGCCATACCCTCCCTCCTTTCTTCTTGGCATTTACATGTTCCAAAACTTTCAGGAGCACCTATCACCTAAACTCCACTGTTTGTAAGACAGTCTTTCACTTTGATCCCCCCTCTACGACAGATTTTACTTCTCAACACCTAACTTCTGCTCTTACCTCCTTGGCTTTGGTCAGGCTATCACTCTCACATTCCCTTCTTTCACTTACTGTAAACTACACCATTTCATCTTTCAAGGCCCATTTGGGACCTATTCCAGGGGGCCTTCCCCGACTACCCCAGAATTCACTCATCATTATGCCCTTCCTTTCCTCTGCACTCCCATGGCATTTAGAAACTCACGTCATTCCTATACAATTTTGCCCATCACTTTACACTGTCTTGGACAGTTGGATCCTGTTGCAGGAATAATAGTCTTCACTCCCTGGTAGAAGACAATGAGCTTCCAGAAGGCAGTACCCAGAATTTGTTTCTTCTAATTACCATCAGTGCCTACACAGTGCAGCTGACATTAATGGGCACTCAACAAAACCACTTCATTGATTTTTATTTGTGTCCACCAGGCCCCACCCAGGTAAATGTAGGCAACTACTTAAAGGGGATCTGAATATTACTTTGCTTATTGTTCATACTTTCAAATCTCTCCAGTTCCCTGGGATAATTCCAGCCTTAAGTAGTAAGACAGATGCTGAGGTGATTCTTGGCCAATGTGCAGAGGCAGCCAACCCTTCTTAGTGACTAAGCATCGTTCCCGACAGTTTCAATTCCCCAAAGCCAGCTTCCTTCTCAACTGTGCCCAGAGCCAAGGAGGTTCAGGGAAAAATGAGAAGGTCCTGGGCCAAAGTCAGTGATGTTGCATTCACAGTTGATCTGCCCTTTTAAATCAGCTGAGAATACAAAATTTATCATGGGCATTTCATCCTGAGTATTGTTCTTAAGTGCGCAAACTAGATTTAGGCAGGCAATAAAAAGTTCTGCAAGTGTTTATTTTTAATCATAGGTAAATTTGTTTGTCTGCGCAGGGGTCAAGAAACAGTAGAGACAAGAAAACACTCTCGGGAAGCGGACTTGACCCAATGGATAGGGCGTCTACCTACCACATGGGAGGTCCAGGATTCAAACCCAGGGCCTCCTGACCCGTATGGAGTTGGCCCATGCGCAGTGCTGATGCACACAAGGAGTGCTGTGCCATGCAGGGGTGTCCCCCACGTAGGGGAGCCCCACACACAATGAGTGTGCCCCCTAAGAAGAGCCGCCCAGTGCAAAAGAAAGTACAGCCTGCCCAGGAATGGCGCCGCACACACGGAGAGCTGACACAACAAGACGACGCAACAAACAGAAACACAGATTCCCAGTGCTGCTGATAATGATAGAAGTGGACCCAGAAGAATACACAGTGAATGAAAACAGAGAGCAGACAACTGGGGGGAGGGGTGTGGGCAGGGAAGAGGAGAGAAATAAAAAGAAAAATAAACACTCTCGGCATTGGGCATTGGGATGAGATGGGCATTGAGAGAAGCTGCTGAGTTCCTGCGGCCCACAGATGGAAGCAGGGTTCAGAGGTGGGCTGGAAACTCAACATACTGGGGTGTTAATCCACGAGAAGGGTGAAAGGCATCTTAGAAGTACGATTTCCACTTTAAACATGTTTTCAATGAGTAGCTTCCCCAGTAACTAAGCAGTCACTAACAGGCGCAGGCTAAAGCAGAAGGAAGGGCCCCTCCTGAAATAATCCTCCAGGCACTGCACTACAGCTTCCCAGGCCTCAGAAACTGTATCAAGGAAAGCTCTCTTCCACATCTATCTGCCTGTCTCTCTCTCTCTCCCTCCCTCCCTCCGCCTCTATCCCCCTTCATTCCCCTCTCATACACACATACTCACAGCATCTATCAGGCCTTAGTCTCTAGATAGAGGGAACAAATGAAACTTTTGGCAAGAATTTGAATAAGTTCTACCGCCATAAAAAATTAATGAAATAAAGTATATGAAGACTCATAAGGCTCACAGCCATAAAGTTTCAGAAGCAATTCATTTTTCCCTTGTACCACAAATATAAAAAGTAAGGCACACAGAAACTTAGATTCCGGCCAAGGTCACACAGCGGCCTAGGACCAGGGTTTCTTGCTTTTTACAGAGCTCTTTGCACAGCACTCATGGGACACTGCACCAAAAAAAACCTGTTCCAGCATGTGCTTAAGTCTTCTACTGAACCCCAGATTTCATGTAATTTTAAGTTATTACAAGTGGGATAATGGTAGTTGCAAAAGAACAGCTTCTAGCTTGCTAATTCTTTTTACCAATGTACTTTACACAACAGATGTATTACTTGCCAGGTTGATTGTAAATAGAATTCTTTTAAACATATCCTATTTTAAATTCAGTAGGGAAGCTGTTATTTGAAGGATACTAAAGCTAAACATCACCCAAGATTACTTTTATAAATGCAGATTTTCAGAGTTTAGATTTGCTTATTAGAGTCTATCATATAATTATTAAAAGACACAAAAACCTTAATTTTAATGTAATTTTTATGCAAATACTTGACAGTTTTCTGCTGTTAGCTGGAAAACACTGATGAGGCCAGATATTAATAAAATAAGACTCCTCAATGAAAATAAAAGCATCTTTAAAATTATCCAGCCCTCAATGATTTAAACAAGGAAAAACCAATTGTATTTATTTTGTTATCTGCTCAACGTTTTACATTAACTGACATACAAAATAGAGGTTCCTGAAATTTTTCTGTGAAGGAAAATTGTAAGCAAGTTTCTGTTTTCTCATTAATCCCTATTTTAAAATTCTCAAAATAACAAGTAAAATTTGGCACCAAGATGTAATAAAATTATATTCAAGGATGCAAATCTTAAGGGAAAAAACAAAAAACAAAAAAGAAAATAACCAGAGTAAAAATTCTATTGGAAATAACAATAAAAATGAACTCAAAATAGCAAATATGGTAGTGAAATACCAAATATGGTGGTGACCAGTCAGATCTGGCCCTACAAGAAGGAGTGGGAAGGTGAGAGAAGCACCTTCCTTTCATCATCCAATTCATCCGAACATGACAGACAGACAAGGCGAGAAAGAGGGGCGCCCCTGCCTACGCTCCAGGAACTTGAGGTCCCATTTAGTCACTTCCCACTGCTCTATACAATATCTTGCCATGTTTTCAGCCCTGTACTACACCTCTTCTCAACTCCAAAACAGAGACACAGATCTGTAATTCTCAAACATTTTTAAAATTAGGTTTATTTTTACAATTTGCTTTTCACCCCTTTCCTGCACGTTTCTGCTCCCCACCAGTCTTTCATCAGTGATACCAGTGGAAATCATTGTAAAAGCAGCAGTCCAATTTTATTAACATGCCTCTTTCCACCATGTCCTTTGGCAAACTACTGAAGAGACCAAAACGTTTTCAGCTCTACTACTTTGCCATCCATCTCACATCCTCAAGTAGATATACTCAGGACATTTCAAGTAACCAAATCCCCTCAGGCAGACTTAAAATATTGAATATGTAGGAAGGATGGGGATTATATTTTAACCACTTAGGGTGCTTAACCAGGAACCAGGCACAGAAAAAATGCTCAACACATACCTACTACTGATTCATCTACAAGTTGCTCAGGGTTGATATTCAGAAGCTCTACAAGTGTCTATATAAATGCAGACTATACAACTAAAAAACAACAATCTTTTTAGACTGTGAAAGCTTATATGTAGAACTAAATCTGGTGAAGTGTTCAGTAAGGCTACCTATATATGATTTCTAAAATCAAGAGGTAATTAAATCTAGGGGGAAAGTACTAAAGTTGGAGTCAAAAGAACTGGTTTCAAGGTAACCGGTTCTAGGTAACCCTACACAAGTCATTCACCTCTCATGTCTTAGTTTCCTCACCTGTAAAATGGGAAAATACTATGTCCTATATGAAGTAAGAACATTATGTATACTTTCAACTCCTTATACAATAGAATTACTTTAAGAGCAAAGAGAAGCCATCTCAGCTGATTTCTAAAACACAAGTTGTACATTTTAATACATTTTTCAAATATGCAGACTGATTTAGACATTTCCAAGGAAAAACTTATTCTGCCACTCTGCTTTCTTTCATGGCATCTGTTGTTACTAGCAGCTACAGAAAAGTAAAATCTAATGTCATTAGATCCCCAGCACTCATTTAATGCAGGGGGACAGAGAGAAGCAAAGGAAAAGGTAAACAAAATGAAGGGAATGAGAGGAGCTGGGGAGTTAGGCAGAGGAAATCAGGTTAATGAATAAAAACAAGTCCATTTTTCATCCCTCCTGGCTCCAATTGATAGCAGACGGTGTATTTAATCTGCTGAGAGCCCAGATTTAAGGCCTCCCTTTGGCATAGTCCATCCATGAATTATTAACTTTTGTAGAAGCAGTAGCACATCCACTTGTAGCAATCAAAGAGGATAATGATGATTAACGAAGATGGGATTATTAATCCCCCACTTCCCTTTCCTATCTCCTTCTCTTCCTCATTCCCCTCTGGGCTCTGACTGCTTTTTGGGCAGTATATTCGGAGCTACAGCCTCAGTATCAGATGCAATCCTCCATGGTGAAAAAATAATAACTGACCAATTGTAAGCCGTAAGTTTTATAATATATACATTTTTAACATATCTTTCATTGACCAGTGTGTCCTTGATGAAGCAAAGATAAAAACAAGGGTGGTTACAAATTCTTTAAAGCCTCAGACACTTTAAAGCTAAAAACACTGCTTCACAGGCTAGTGTTAATTTGTTTAGTGAAAATTCACTAGGAATCCGTGCAGGTCCACAGATGGACTGAGTTTTTAAATTGGTAGAGTCCCCTTGAAAACCAGGGTTTACCTACACTAGACTTTCATAGTCATTTAACCCAGTGGATCTTAAACTTGAAGAGTAGGTCAATACAAGCCTAGGAGGGCTTGTCAAAAGACAGATTCTGTGGGGAGTGGGTGGGGTGTGTACATTTATCGGGTATGTTTATTAGGTATGGTATATTTGTTTTTTAAAAAACAAAATACACAGATTCTGACTCTATCCCCAGAGTTTTGATTCAGTAGGTCTGGGGTGGGGCCTGAGAATTTGCGTTTTCTAATAAGTTCCCAGGTGATGCTGGTACTGCTGGTCTAAATATTACACTTTGGAACCACCAAAAGTTTCTTGCCAGTTGCCAAAGGTATTCTGGCCATGAGAGCATGGATGAGGAAATTAAAACCAACCTGAATTAGAAGGCTAATGCAAAAGACCTAGAGAGATGAGATTTGTGGATCCTTTCCCTTCCCAACCCCCAATAAAAAACCTACATGGTCTAAAGGGCTTTCCAAAATGTTTGCAGCTCTAAAATAAACCCCATCCCATAATACCTTCTCCCAAAAGAGATAGTAGGGTAAACATGAACAAATGGTATCTATGAGGTTGGAGCTAGATTAATTTACAACTTCATTCCTGACATGTGAGAAACAATTAAATGTCCCCTCTTCCTTGATCATTTTCTTCCCTATCCTCCCTTCTACTTAGGATTTGGCTTTTATATATAATCAATCCTCAAAAAATGAGTACATTGGAACAGCCCCACCCAAAGCCCCAGTTTGCTATGTACTGTATCAGAAAATTCCTACAGACTCTCAATACCAAGCTGAGTCAGGCAGCAAAACTTGAAAGTAGAAAATTAGCAGAGGCTTTTGGCAAGAGCCAAAAATAAGGAAATGCACTTCAGGGCACCCATTAAAAGAGCTAACCATGAGCAGATTAGCTAGATGGATAAACTGAAATCCACTTCTTTGAGGTTTGCAAAATGAGAAAACACAAGTAAAGAGAGCACAAGGGGCAGGGGGAAACAAGACAGAGGCCTGTCGTGGCAGCCAGGAGGGCAGACTCCCACATTCTAAGCAGCACAGCAGCCTCAGTGGGTGCACACTGCAGGCTATGCGGGCCATTCTAGCAAACATGATTTCACAGCTAACACTTGATCTGAAGAAAGAATAAAATCCTACACAACAGTGGGTCTCCACCTTTTCACTGCCTCTCCCCTCCCTCTCCTCTAATACAACTGAGGGATCTGGTACACCCCATTAGCAATGGCAGCTCCAGGATGACAGACAGTCTTAAAAGGCCAGGGGTCTGGGCAGGGGGGAGGGAGGGGACAGGCAGAGAAAGGGAGGGACACAAAGGACAGGAAATGAGCAAGAAAAAACAAACAGAAAGAACAGACCAAAAAGAATGGAAGGACGGAGGATACAGGAAAAGACAGGGAGAGAGGGAAAATAGAAAACAAAAACAAAACTAAACCAAAAACAAAAAACAAAAAAAAAACCTCTCCCCCATCTGCACTAACCCTGACAGTCTACTCTACCTAAAATTCCAATACAGCACTTACTCTGGTGTGCCACTTTGCAGGTGCTTGGCAGCACTGATCTAGGCAGAGAGAGCATAAGCTTAGCTGATAGGCACTAGGGGACAAATCTCTGAGCCCTTCACATAAAGCGCATTTATAAACTGTCAGCAGCAGTAACATTAGTATCACTTGTTGCTCCAAAGTAAATCAGATGAAAAAAATGAGGTTTATCACTACTTAGTATATAGTCCATAGAAATCAAAGTACCAAATTACTCTTCTAAGTAGTATTTTCATCCCTACAATCGATTTAATTAACCAGCAAATCTTTCACATAGAAAGGAATAAATGGAAATATCATTCCAAAGAAAACAGATAAGAAAAGGTCCAGGGGAAAGACAGGGCTGAAAACATTAAGAAACTTGACCAGACAGAAAAATACAAAACAAAATAAAAAACACCAAACCAAAAACCTGTCTTATCTTTGCAGAAAAGAAATAATGGAATTTATCCAACCAGTTCAACTCTTGATGCCTTCCTTCTCAGCAAGGTATGATAAAAATTCAAGACAAGTACAAAAATTATCTAGATTCAAGTTCTACCTTTGATAGTAATTAATCTCTGTATCTTGGTCTCAATTTCTTCCCCTCCTAAATAAAGATGATGACAACACCCATTCAACCCACCTCAAACACTGCAGCAGGGCACAAGGGAGGTGAGGGAGAGTCCACTGAGAAGTAATATACAAATGGAAGGATTATTATGATATGCCCCTCAAAGTCCATATAAATTCCTGGCCTGCCACTTCTCCCCTAAATCTTCCAAATTAGGACAAAGTCACAGAAGCAGCTTTCTAAAGGGTTTGAGAGGGATAATGAAATGATGTAATGGCTGGTCATGAAATCTGCATGTCTCAGATCCCTTTTCACACATTAGGAAACTTTTCCACTACAGACTAAACGAAAAGGCTATACATCATTTTACTGAAATTGACTGGTTCTAAGCTAAGAGAGTGGTTTTATATTCTGTCTCTTTCACATGCTTCATATACTAATTCCCCACCTCTCTGTTAAAATAAATCAATTTTCCTTGTCATTTCAAACAGAAGATGTTCTGCAATCTCAAGAACCTGATCAAACAATTTAACACTCCCCAAATGGAAGCTGTCCTGACAACTCTGAAGGGCAGTAAAGCAGTCAAGAGACCTCACTACAGAGTCAGTGGCCAGGGTTTGAGCCTCAGATCTATCACCTGTGACCCTGGGCCAGTGACTTGGACAATATAAAACCACAGAAGTGGTAAGTGCTATAAAGAAGTGCAGGGTGCTAAGGCAGCACATAACAGAGAGATATGAACTACTTGCAAAAGCCAGAGGGGCCTCCCTGTGTAAAAGACGCTTGAGATGCCAACAGAGAAGATGAGAATTATCTAGATGAAGAAGGGTACATCCATTTCATAGAACCCTACCTAGGCACAAAAACTCATGTTGTAGATGAATGCTTGTTGGCACAGAAAAATGTTATTAACACCAAGTATAAAAAAAGCAAAACGCATGCCACAAAAGTTACTTACAGAATATCGCTTGGGTAAAATATACACGTATGGGCCTTTGCAATGACTATTCCCTCTGCCTGAAAAGCTCAGCTTCCAGATCTTTGCAAGGCTGGCTTCTTGTCATCATTCTTGTCTTAGCTCAAACATTACCACTTCAAAGAAGCTTTCCTTAGCCACCTGTTTTGGTTCTCTAGTGCTGCATAATAAATCATGAGACAGGAATTCCAGCAGGGCATAGAAGAGACAGTTTGTCTCTGCTCCATGTTTTGTCTGCTGGGGCTGGAACTTCAAGAATGGCTTCCGTATACTTTAAAAATAAATAAAAAATATATTATTATAAAAAAGAAAAAAAAGAATGGCTTCTTAAACCTGTCTAGCACCTCAGCTAAAATAACTCTCTAACAGTTGGCTGGGGAGTGGCTCAAACAGCTTTACAGGGGTCACAAATGTGGGGCTTTCTCATCCCAGGGTCCCTCCCTCTCCTGGAGTAGAACCTCTCCAGCAGGGTAGATGGACATCTCACAGGACTTCCAAGACGGCAAAAATGGAAGCTCCCAGCCCCTCTAAGGCTTAGGCCCTGAACTGTCATGGTAGCACTTCCACCATATTGTATTCTTAAAGATTCAAGATATGGGGACAGCACAGGGCACAAATTGGGGCTCACTGGGGGTCACCGATGTAACTGACAACCACACGAAACAAAGGAGATCCCACCGCCCCTCCTCCCACCATCCCATCACTGTCTGGATATCCCCTACTTTATTTCCTCATCACTATCTCAAACCACTGGACCGAAGTGACATGTTTTTTAAAATTTTTTTATTTTTTGTCTTTATTCATTTTTTAAATATTACATTAAAAAAATATGACGTCCCCATATACCCCCCCACCCCCCTCACCCCACTACTTCCCCCATAGCAACATTTTCCTCCATCATCATGAGACATTCATTGCACTTGGTGAATACATCTCTGAGCATCGCTGCACTTCATGGTGAAGTGACATGTTTATTATCCATCTCCCCCATCCCCATGTGAGCTCCTTGAGAGAATGGCCTCGTCTGTCTTCTCCTAGCATATAACTGGCACTCAACAATTATTTGTTGAATGAATATTTGTGTTTATTCTGTGGCATGGATAAAAGACTAAAGTAAGTGTCCCCTGCTCCCACCCTGCCTTTCACTTCCTTACACTTTGCCCGCCTGTTCCTCGTAACCTCCCTGTATTATGGCCCTTCTCAGCAGCAGTTTGTGCTGCTGCCTCCCTCTGCCCCTCCTCCCAGCCACTGTTATCTTCCCCCTCCCAGCCGATCGCTGTTCTCCCCGCCTCATTTCAACCGCCCTCATCCCGTATCCGCCCCGGCACAACCTCGGAAACAACCCCCTCTGCCATCAATGGCTTACGTCATAAACCGCAGGTCCGCCCTTGCCTCTGCAGCCAATCCTCAGCTGCCCCGCGGACATGCCCCTCCCACAACCTCCCCGCCTCCATGACACTATAAAACCCCATGTACTTCCCGAATAAAATCAGACCTGCGCATGGACCTCGTCTCCGTGGTTTTTCCTCCATCGAACCGCGCGTCCCCCAAGCCTTGAGCCGCCCGCTGCCGCCCCGGTCAGGCCGTGGCGTAGGCCCGATCCCCGGCAGCGACTCGCCTGCAGTGACCCGCCTGCAGTGCCGCAGCGGAGGCCAACAGGTGGCGCCCGAACAGGGACCCCAGCTACGGCCCCTTGTCTGGCCAGCCCGCTGCTGACCCCTCGCACGGGACCCATCGCCGTCCTCCCGTGCCGCCGCTCAAGGTAGGGACTCTCCGGCGTTGCTCCCTTCACCCCCCTCCTGAGCCCTCTGCCGCGATGGGGGCCTCCCTCTCATCCCGTCAGGTTCCTCAAGTCCACCTGCTCGCTGCCCTCTTAGAGACTCACCACGTGAAGGTCTCTCTCCGTCAGCTACAGCAGTATTGGGACCTTCTCCTACCCTTTAACCCTTGGCTCGTCACCTGTGCTCTCTGGAGCCCAGAGACCTACGAACGTTTAATTCAGCGGGTGACGTCCGCTATGGAGCACGATCGCAAGCAGTTTCCCCCCGGCCTTATCCCGACCCTCGTCGCTATCCGCGCCTGTCTCCAAGGTGTGCCCTCCCCTGCCTCCGCTCTCGCCTGTGAGCCTAGCCACCCTCTCACCTGCGATCCTGATGGAGACGACGATGCTCGTTCTCTGTCCGCCCAGCTAGAGGCCGCGCTCGAACTGGATGCCCCCACAGCCTCCGATCCGGACCCCAACCAACATGGCGACCCCCCGCCTTCTCCCCCCCCCACCGCGTCCTGCAAACAATGCCAACATGGCGCACCTCCTCCTTCTTCTTCCTCGGCGCCCTCTTCCCGCCTTTACCCACCTCTTCCTGTCTCGTCGCCATCCGGTCCCATCCCGGATGCCTGCCGATCGCCATTTTCGGCTAAACCGGCAGAGCCTCCGGTGCCATCTTGGCCTGTACCTGGAAATGACGTGGCCACTCCTCCATCTTGGCCCGAGGCCAGAAGTGATGTCAGGCGTGACGTCACCGTGCCGCCATCTTGGCCAATCAGGAACACTGTTGCCGCCGCGCCCTCCTGGCCGGCGCCCGGTGGCACCGCCCATGCCTCACCTCCATGGCCCGCTTCACCTCCCGCCTGCCCCAGCAATAGCGGGAGCATCGGGAATCCTCCTCCACCAGCGTACGACACCGCCTTTCTCACCTCCCCCACTCCGCCTCTGGCTCAGATGTTCCCCCTCAATCCCGCTCGCACTCCGCAGAGCCCACAAGCGTGGGTCCCCTTTTCCCCCAAAGACATCCAAATGCTCCGCAACGCGATAAAAGAGGATGGCCTTGCCAGCCCTCATGCCCAAGACCTTCTCGAGCGTATGGCCATCCCTCGCTGCATCCCTTACGACTGGATCTCCCTAGCCCGAGCGGTTCTCTCCCCCGGGCAATTCATTGACTGGCGAGCCCATCTCGGTGTCCTGATCGACAATCAGATTGCCGACAATGCTCGTCAGGGTGTGCATTACCCTGCAAACCCATTTCTCGGGTTCGGCCCTTACGGCGATCCCAGCGCCTACACTGCCACCCCGCCTGGGTTTTTCATCCAGCTCCGTGACTGTGTTTTTCGAGCCTTCCGTTCGTGCGCCGCGGCCGCCCCAGAGCCCCTCGTGAAGCTTTTCCAAAAACCCGAGGAGCCGTTTAATGAGTTCGTAGCTCGTGTGCAGGCCGCTGCAGAGAGGCGAGTTGTCGGCAATGCAGCCCGCGAGTCCTTCGTTAAGGACATCCTGCAGGAGGGGGCTAACCCAGCTTGCAAAGCCATCATTCGTCCCCTTCGTGACAAGCCGCTCCAAGACTGGGTCCTCGCATGCTCCGGAGTTTCTGGGCAAGCATCTGCGCTTGCAGCGGCTATTGTCGCGGCAGTCCAAACAACCAACACCTGCTTCCGCTGCGGCGAATTGGGCCACTTCGCTCGGGAGTGCCCCAACCTTCCGGCTCCGCCGCAACCCGTAGTCCAGCCTATGGTGCCACCACCGCGCCCTGTTCCTGCCGCCCGGCCGCCCTCCACCCCCTGCCCGCGCTGTGGAAAAGGGTATCATTGGGCTCGCGATTGCCGTGTTCTGAGACAGCCTTTAAACGGGCAGCGGGGCAAGCCTCAGCCCCGCCACCAAGAGGCTCCAATCGCCCCGCGCCAGCCCCGCCCGTAGGCATCCACTGGTCCGTTCCCATGTCGCCCGCTTCGCAGCCGCGCCTCACCATCAAGGTCAATGGAAAGTGGATGGACGGCCTTCTTGACACCGGCGCCGAAATCTCCTGCATCCCACTCTCCCAAGCTCGTGACTTCCCACTCACAGCCGGACCCGTCATCGTAGGCGCCACAGGCCAGTCCTCCTCGCAACAGGCGGCTGAAGATCTTGCCTGGCATGACACCGATGGACGGTCAGGGTTCTTCCGTCCCCTGGTTCTCAGGGATATCAAGCAAGTCCTTTGGGGGCGCGACATTCTTCACCAGTCAGGCGCCGTTCTTTTTACTTCACAGCCATCGCTGCCCCCCCAATAGTTTTGGCCGTTGCTCGCGTTCGACCTCCAGCACCCGTTCCTCTGCAATGGGACACAGAGGAACCCATTTGGGTGGAGCAATGGCCTATGACTGCCCCGAAACTAGCCATTCTTCAGGACCTCGTGGAAGAGCAGCTCCGTGCTGGCCATGTTGAGCCCTCCACCAGTCCATACAATACTCCCATTTTTTTCATCATCAAAAAATCTGGCAAGCCACGCCTCCTCCACGACCTGCGAGAGGTTAACAAGCACATCAAACCCATGGGCTCTCCTCAGCCCGGCATGCCTCACCCGTCAGCCTTCCCGCGAGATTGGTATGTGGCAGTCCTCGACATCAAGGACTGCTTCTTCTCTATCCCCCTGCACACGGATGACCGCCCACGGTTCGCCTTTACTGTTCCCCAGCCCAACCACCGCCGGCCTGCCAAACGGTATCAGTGGAAAGTCCTCCCCCAAGGCATGAAGAACAGCCCTGCCATCTGCCAGCTGTTTGTGGCTACTGCTATTGAGCCCTTAACCTCCGAGGCCACTATCGTGCATTACATGGATGACATCCTTGTAGCCCATCCGAGCGAGCCAAAACTACAAGCTATAGTTGCCAGTCTTCTCTCCAATCTGAAAGATATCGGTCTTCAGATCAACATAGAGAAAGCCGTTTTCCACCCACCGTTTCAATTCTTGGGCTTTGAAATCTCGGAAACGGTCACGCCCATGGCGCCGCTTATAAACGTCCCCAAAACCATGACGCTCCATGATCTCCAACAGCTTTGTGGCCAGCTCAACTGGCTGCGCCCGTCGCTGCCAGTCACCACACATCAGCTGCAGCCTCTGTTCCAGCTCCTTCAGACCACTGGCCCACCATCACAGGCACCCACAAAGAGGGTCACCCTGTCGTATGAAGCAGAGTGCGCCCTGAGCTGTGTCAACTCTGCCCTAATGGACTGCTTGCTCCAGCGAATAGACCCAGACAAGCCATTCGCAGGACTTGTCCTTCCCACCCGTGGGACCCCCACTGGCCTCATCTGGCAGGACGGTCCACTCCTGTGGGTCCATTTAGCCAAAAGCAAGCTTCGCAAAATCACCCCCCAATCCGTCCTGTTCGCGCAGCTCGCCATCGCCCTTGTTGAGCGCTCCACCCACCATTACGGGCGTCATCCAGATGTCATCATTTGGCCCCTTACAACTCAGCAGGTCACTCACTTGCTAAAGGACTCCATAGATATGCAGGCACTGTTCCTCCTATTCTCCGGCCCATTCCATAATCACTTCCCCCAGCACCGCCTCATACAAGGCCTCAGCACGCTCCCCATCGCAGCTCCTGACCATTTCCCGTTCCCGTCCTCCAAGCCACTCCCCAACGCCGCCATCGCCTTCACTGATGCCTCCAAGCACTGCCTTGCTATAGTCCTCTACAAGCCAAACTCCACACAACCCCTCTGCCACACCCGCCGACACAGCTCTGTCCAAGTGGCCGAATTGAAAGCCGTCACTCTGGCTCTCCAATACCTCCAGGACCAGCCAGTAAATATCTCCACGGACAGTCTCTACTGCCTGCAGGTCTCTCGTATCCTTGCCTTTGCGGCCTTCCTGCCGCCTGCTAGCATCGGCAACTGGGACATCAACGTGGCCTTAGCTGACCTTCAACTCCTCTTAGAGAGGCGGCGACAACCCTGGTTCATTGCCCATGTTAGGAGCCACTCAGGCCTCCCAGGCCCCTTGGCTCACGGCAACCATCTCGCTGACCAGGCCGCCCAAGGTGCTTCCATCAATGCCCTTAGCCCCGCAGCTGCCGTAGGAGACATTATCAACCAGGCAAAGACCTTGCATGCGCGCTTCCATCTTGGTGCGCCCGCCCTCCATTGACTCCTCCCAGAACTTCCCATCGAGACATGCAAACATCTGGTGCGTGCGTGCTGCTCCTGCGCACCTTTGCTGCCCCTGGGGCCACTCCAGCCCCAGGGTGTCAACCCGCGCGGATTGCGGCCCAACTCTAGATGGCAATTAGATGTCACACATGTCGCTTCCTTTGGCCGATGGAAGTTCCTTCATGTTGCCATCGATACGTTTTCGCACCTCTGCTACGCCGTCGCCCTCCCGGGAGAGTCTGCCAAGTATGCCACTCAAGCGCTCCGGGAAGCCATCCTCTTCATGGGAGTCCCTTGGGACATAAAGACAGATAATGGCCCCGCCTACCGCAGCGCCGCCTTTGCCGAGTTTGTGAAGCTCTACAACATCACCCACCACTTCGGCATCGCATACAACCCGCAAGGCCAAGGACTTGTTGAAAGAATTCACCAAATCCTCAAGATCCTCGTCCAGAAGACTAGAGAGACTCAACCCCGCCTCACCCCACGTGAAACAGTCACGCAAGTGCTCATCCAGCACAACCTGATGACCTTTGACTCTGAGGGGCTTTCGCCCGTCCACAAGCACTGGGGGCCCTCTTACTGGCCCACTCCGGCCCCTCTCGTCCTCTGGCGCGACCCGCTCACTAGCAAGTGGACCGGACCAGCGCCCCTTCTCACCCAAGGGCGAGGATTTGCCTGCGTCTTCCCGGAATCTGCACCCCAGCCTGTCTGGATCCCTGCTCGTCTTGTTAAGCCCTTCACTCCACACGGCCCTGCCGACCTTCCACCTCCCGACCCCCTTCCCCCTGATGATTCCCCCCTGCCATAATGATGGCCCCTCTCCACACCTCACCCCCCCCCGTGAGGTTTTTCTCCTCTTGTCATTGCAGATGACGCCTCCAGTCGCCCAGTCGAGCCCGCCTGAGTCTGCCCCTCCTGCACCATCACCCGCAGGGACCACGCCAGCTCTCTCCTGCCGCGAGCGACGTCGACGTCGTCTTCTTGTCCGCCGCTTGAGCCGTCTCTCCCTCGAAGATGCCTCCATCGAGCAGCAAATTCTCCAGCTTCTCCGTCGTGCTCGCGCCTCCCCTGCCCCGCGCCCTCCTACCACCCCCCCCCTCCTACACCTTCTCATCATTATGCTCTTAGCCTCCTCAGCCCAGGCCACGCCCCTTTGGGCCGCCCTTCTTCAACCGCCTGGTTTCCTCTTTCTCTCCCCTCACTCCCCCACCTTCCCCACCATGTACTCCCCCAACTGCGACTTCCTCCCAGAAAGCTGCGACCCCCTCGCCCTTCCTGTCTCCTCGTCGTTGCCAAATGTCTCCATCCCTATTCCCCTCGACGCCTTGCAGTTCGTCACCAACCTTTCCACAGCTGTCCGAGTCCTCTCCCAAAGCCATCCCCTTCCCGAGGAGGCCCGGCACGCCCAGGTGTGGCTCACGGAGGTGGCAGGAGGCGGCCATCGATAGGGCCCATCGTGGCCACCTCGAGCTGCGGGTACAGGTTCTCTGCCCTCCGCATGGGGAATCGGGCATTTCAGCCGCCCTCCCCTCTGCTCACGCCCCCCTCGTGCCCCCACGCCCCCTGCCGGTAGCCCCTCCTCGTTCCTTTCTCTCCTATTTCCCCTCCTCTCACCCCCCTCATCTTTCCTCCCCACAAAATGTCAATCCCACAAAACCTGTACGTTCTTATTTTCGAAAGAGGGAGCAATTGTCCCCTGCTCCCACCCTGCCTTTCGCTTCCTTACACTTTGCCCGCCTGTTCCTCGTAACCTCCCTGTATTATGGCCCTTCTCAGCAGCAGTTTGTGCTGCTACCTCCCTCTGCCCCTCCTCCCAGCCACTGTTATCTTCCCCCTCCCAGCCGATCGCTGTTCTCCCCGCCTCATTTCAACCGCCCTCATCCCGTATCCGCCCCGGCACAACCTCGGAAACAACCCCCTCTGCCATCAATGGCTTACGTCATAAACCGCAGGTCCGCCCTTGCCTCTGCAGCCAATCCTCAGCTGCCCCGCGGACATGCCCCTCCCACAACCTCCCCGCCTCCATGACACTATAAAACCCCATGTACTTCCCGAATAAAATCAGACCTGCGCATGGACCTCGTCTCCGTGGTTTTTCCTCCATCGAACCGCGCGTCCCCCAAGCCTTGAGCCGCCCGCTGCCGCCCCGGTCAGGCCGTGGCGTAGGCCCGATCCCCGGCAGCGACTCGCCTGCAGTGACCCGCCTGCAGTGCCGCAGCGGAGGCCAACAAGTAAGAAGTATCAAAATGTTTATAGTGGGGAAGTGGACTTGGCCCAGTGGTTAGGGCATCCATCTACCACATGGGAGGTCTGCGGTTCAAACCCCGGGCCTCCTTGACCTGTGTGGAGCTGGCCCACATGCAGTGCTGATGCGCACAAGGAATGCAGTGCCACGCAGGGGTGCCCCCCCATGTAGGGGAACCCTGCGCCCAAGGAGTGCACCCCGTAAGGAGAGTTGCCCAGCGCGAAAGAAAGTGCAGCCTTCCCAGGAATGGTGCCACACACAAGGAGAGCTGATGCAGCAAGGTGACGCATCAAAAAGAAACACAGATTCCCAGGCCGCTGACAACAGAAGTGGACAAAAAGAAGAACACGCAACAAATGGACACAGAGAACAGACAACTGGGGCAGGGTGGGTAGGAAGGCGAGAGAAATAAATAAAATAAATCTTAAAAAAAAAATGTTTATAGTGATTTTCCTCTGGGCAGGTGAATCATGCCTTCTCTCTTTGTGATTTTCTGTTTTCTGTTTTTCTGAATTAAGCACATCTTACTTTTGTAATCGGAGGGAAAGGTGAACTTCCCCTCTTAAAGCCATCCAGTCTCACTCACACTCTCAAAATCCCAGACCTAATGTTTCCACAGATAAAGGCAAACCCTCAATTCCAGTCAAGAGGTGTCAGATTATGAAAGAAGAGAGTGAAGCAATGACTCCATCTACCTCCACTGTAAGTCCCTGCCCAGTTCTTTGAGTCCCTGAACAAGGCTTCAGCTAAGTTCTAATTTCCACTCCAGGCAAGGAGAGGTGCACCAGGCCAGGGCTCAGGGACAGTGGTGCTTAACTGTGACCCACTCTGCACACTCACTGCCATACCTTTTCGGTTCCCTGCCTGTCTCCTCTTCATGATTCTGTTATATTAGCTTGTACTTATTATCAGAGCCAGTTGACCCAAAGGGTGCCAATCTGCATGACTTCAGGTGTTAATGTTCTGCTGAATGTCAGCTCTTCCCTTTTATGCTATCTCTTAGACGTGAATAATTTTTCTATAGAGAAATGCTTTCTTGTATTCTGAACTACACATACAAAGTTAAGGGCTTTGTCTGTGTCTTTAAAAACCAAACACACATAATATCCTTAGACAGTCAAATCATATTATACAACACAAGATTTCAACATTCCGGCACACTGCCAGAGCTTAATGGCCAGTCAGATGCTAAGTAAGGAAATGGGTCTGCATTAAACCTACAAATAAGCCAACAATCAATAGTTCAGTATTACAGTAAAAATTTGATGTGCCCTTTAAATTGCTTCTAGCATCATCCTTCTAACTCAAGCTTGGCCTCAAAAGCAAACAAAACAAAGATGATCAAGAAGGTTCTGAATACAACCTATTTTCACAAGCACAAAGCATTGGCATTTCAAAACTAAAAATTGTTCTAGGATTTCACAGAAATCCTCTACAATGTACCTGTAGGGCAGCAAACCTGAGAAACAATAGGCTGAGCTTTGGACAGTAAATTACACTGACAGCTCAGCAAGCAGAAAACTACGGCAGAAAAGCAAGCACATGGGGATAAATGGATGAAGAAGATTTGGCCTTCCTGCAAAACCCATCTCCCCCCAAAACCAGCAGGAGTCTGTATCAAGATTTAGAAAGCAAGTTCAAGTTTCTCCTCCAATCAACATTATTTTATTAGTAAGCTTATGTAAATAAGAACAATGTCCATAACATCCATTCAAAAGCTGGTATAGCTTTTTCTGGCATTGTGGGCTTTCTAACTCCTTATTTGTTCTAAATCAAGGGTTCTTAACCTTTTTTGTTTCATAGACCCCTTTGCCAGTCAGGTGAAAACCATGGACCCTGACTAAGTGTACACTATACTGTGTATTATTTAACAAATATATCACATCCACACCAACGCATCCCCACAAGAATAATGTTTTTTTGAATTTCAAGTTCACAGATGCCTTGTTAAGAACCCCTGTTTCTAAAATGAACAATTAATTCTACTTTAATTTCATACTTCCACTATTCTTCCTCCTTCAGATACACCCTGAAAATTCACTTGTTTTCTAAAAGTCTGGGAGTTAAGTTTGGCCTACCTAGCCTCTGTAGGCCTCAAGTTCATCTGTGAGATGGGATTAACAAGAGTATCTGCCTTAGATGACTGCTGGGAAGATTAAATGAGGAAGCCCAGAAAGTGCTCAGTATACTGTCTTGAAACAATAATTGTTTAATAAATCTTAATTTTGCCTTCCAATTCTATATGGGGTAAAAGAGAAGATAGGAGTTTGAATTTGTCTTTGGTACATGTTTCATGGCACAAGTGGGGATCACTTAAAAAAAAGAAAAGAGAAACATAACTAGATTAGTGCTACTCAAAGTAGGGTCTAAAAAGTGCCAGCCTACAAACAGTTTGTTCCATGTCTGCAACAGATAAATACAAACATTGAGAATAAGCATTTAGGAACTTTATAGCAATCTGATTGAATAATTATATGTCTGTTGAATCTAATAAAAAAAATTAGGGCTTGTATTTACATGTCTTTTATTTCACTTTTTTCAGTAATTCATTTTTATTGTATTTTGTATATAAGTAGCTCTGTAATGGGTAGGAAATTACACACACACACACACACAAATAATTTGAGAAGCACTGATTCAGTGAGTGCCTTTTCAATACACAACACCCAGCACTTTATTCCTTCAACCCTAAGACAGTTTGGGAGCTCATCACAGAACCAAACACTACCATGAATGCCTGTAAATCTTTGGATCTGCCAGACCCTGCTCATTGAGAAAGTGGTCTTACTGAGACAGACTGAAATTCAAATCATGGATAAGAGAGAACCTCATAAACACTCTTCAGAGAGGGGAGAGTACTAGCAGAAACCATTACACCACTGCATTTTGGTACCTTGAGCAAATCAAGCATATCACAAACATCCATGTCTGTTTCTACCTGTCCCCAGGCAACAAACAGAATTTTAAAATAGACCTTTTTTTTTTGAAGGGGAAGAATGGAGGAAACACCCCCCCATATCCTTTTACTCATGCCATTTAAAGTAATAAACCAAATTAGGTGGTAACAATAAAAATTACCCTGTAAATTCACACTCTCACATTCTGCTGACCTAATCTTCCCTTTGTTTTGTAAATTAAATGAATGGACCAGTTCTAGTTGTAAATATGTTTTATAAGACAAGGATTCTTTCTGTAAAATTTCTTGGAAGCTGTGTCACACCCAGCCCGGCTCAGCAGATTCTGCTGCAATGCTTCAAGTGCTGCAGTTTTCTGAAAAGCACAGGCAGGATTTTGCTGATGGCATCTTAGCCTCACAGTCATTCCACAGTGCAAAGCAAGGACTCATCCTTCTGTCCTCCAAGATAATTAAAGTGGCACGCACACTGTTGCTGATCGTTAGTTTGCAGACCAGCAACTGTGAGAAGAGAGGGCCTTAGCCCCACTCGGCTGCCAGGAACCTGAGCTTAGGGAACCCACTCAACCTCTACATATCTGAAGTACAAAATGGTAGACAAGCATTTGGGAAACAGGAAAAGGCTAAATAGAAAGAAATATACATTTTTTCCAATAGCCCTATAGCAAAAGAAAATTCTAAGTCCAGGTCTTTGTCAGCAGAGGATGTAACCTAACTTGTCTCTCAGATTCTTTTCCTGGTCCTCAACAAATAAGCAAAAAGATGCAAAACTAAGTCTCCCCAATCTCTCTCTGTTCCTTCACAAAATGTGTTTTAGTGGCGAAACCAGTAACCTGGGTCCCAGACTTGAAAAGCTTTGGATAGAATATTCCAAAAATGGAAATAAGAGATCACAGAGTATTGCAGCAAGCAGATCAAAGTGGCACACTGGGTCAAGGAATGATGGACTGGTCTACAGTAATGCTTTCAATATTCAAAGAGGTTTTAACCCCCATTTAAATCACATACATTCCAGTATCAAATAGTTCAGCAGATAAAAAGACATGCTCATTTCTTTTTCTGAAACCAACCAATTCAACAGCGCCAGACTGAAGATGACAATATTGTTTCCCATCTACAGAATGCTAGGGCATCAATAGATATTGGCAGACTAAGAGGTGGCTCATCAAAGAGGGGCGGGAAGATTCAGCTCCAGTTTAAGGCACCATGACCTGGTTAATATTTGAAATGTGCTATTAAAATGTTAAGATAAATATTTTAGCCATGGGCTTGTTTAAAAACACACTTAACAGAATCATTCCAACTTCTTTCTTTTTTCTTCAAGTTGGTAATTGATATTCCCTTGCACACTGCGGGATATAAGAAACTTCTGAGAAGACAAAAAAGGCTGTCATTTCCTGCTTGCTCAGAATGCATTCAGCATCCATTTACTTGCTTGTTCTGAAAGCCCTGCATTCAGGAGTTAAGTATGAATGGATAAATAAAAAGGCTGAAATCTTATATCCTGGGCTCACATAAAAAGCAATTCTTCATGTTTTTCACAGACGGTACCCTTAATACCCATTTCTATTCCAAAGTCACCATTTTTAATTCCATTCGAAGGATATTTTCATGTAATTGCAAATTTTCTCACCTGACCACAATGCCTACCCTTTTCCCTTATCACAAACAGGCAGAAGAAAGTAAATCATTTCAGTACTTACCACAGCAATCAGAATTAGGCTACCTAATTATAAACACAAAACAGGATGGCACATTAGCCTGGCATCTGTGAAGATACAATTTTACAGGTTTATTGTTGTTGTTTTTTTTTACCAGCTCTGAGATTTACACTGGGTCAGGGTTTAGTGACAAAAAACAGCAAATATGTCTATTAAGCAGGGGTAATGTAGACACCTGCCATGTTCACAAGGGAAAGAGTCTGGCACAACTGTCCTTAAATCAGAATATAGGGCACTGTGAAAGGTGTGTGTGTTTCTCCACATGCAGTACAGCCACTACACCTGAATCTTGGCCTAAAATGTACCTGGTATTCCAGGAAAGGGCTTCTCTCCGTTTTAAGAGGCTTTGAATCTAGTGATCATCAGATTCATTTGGTAGTGAACCCAAGAGCATTAATTATAAACTGTTTAAAGTCCACGCAAGGCGGCTGTTACAAGCTGGGAAAGGACAAGATTCAAGTACCCATTAAAGTCCTCTAAAAAACTCAAAAGAAACATCGCTGAGAACTTCCAATTGACTCTCTAAGGGGCAAGCAGAATTTTTTTTTTAAGATTTATTTATTTCTCTCCCCTTCTCCACCCCCGCCCCCACCCCAGGTGTCTGTTCTCTGTGTCCATTTGCTGCGTGTTCTTTTTGTTCACTTCTGTTGTTGTCAGTGGCATGGGAATCTGTGTTTCTTTTTGTTGCATCATCTCTTGTGTCAGCTCTCCGTGTGTGTGTGGTGCCATTCTTTCGCGCTGGGCAGCTCTCCTTACAGGGCGCACTCCTTGCGCATGAGGCTCCCCTACGCAGGGGACACTCCTGTGTGGCACGGCACTCCTTGCGTGCATCAGCACTGCACGTGGGCCAGCTCCATACGGGTCAATGAGGTCCAGGGTTTGAACCACAGACCTCCCATGTGGTAGACGGATGCCCTATCCACTGGGCCAAGTCCACTTCCCGGGGCAAGCCGAATTTAACAAAGGAGATCAATAAACACAAATGCTTAACGAAAACCTTAACACTATTATATTCCATGGAGAAGTCTCTCATGTTTTTATATTATACAAAAACATTTAAAGAGCAAAGCCTCATTCCTTCAGGGTCCATCAATTCAAAATTTCTGATCATCGAAGTTGGGCTAGTTTGGGCAACACCAATATGTGCAGAAGAGCCTTCGCAAGCAGATTAAGAGCATAAACGAGATGGAAGATAGATATTTTTTGCTGATTTAAGCCATTTCTCAGAATTCCTATAAAGTTTATCAGTATGCAAATAGAACTCTTAAGAACGAACTTCATCTCTGCCATAGATTTCCTAAAGCAGATCAGGTAAGATCTCAAGTTTAGCAGTTTCAATTTCTAAAAACAGATGAAAATGACAACTGTATTTCTTTAAAAGTAGTCCTAAAATTAAGATACATAGTGTTTACCCATTCAGACTGCACTTGCCCTCAACTATTCAAAGCAGGGAAATTTTTCTGCACCTTTTCCTCAGTATTAATATTTTGCTGGTAATATTCCCAAAGAGTTATTAAGTCACTATCATTCTAGGCAAGTCTGACGCATCTTCCAACTGCCGCAGTCTGCCTGGAACCTATTCCCCACCAATAACCTGCCAGTACTACAAACAATTAGCAAGCAACACAACCACTTTCCCCCTTAGCTGTCATATACAGTTGCATTTAAGCAACAATATCTTAATTCTGAAGAAATAAAATGAATAGATAAACTATGAAAATAACAATTTAGGTGATAAATTTTACAGTGATTCATTTTACTTAATAGATTTTTTAAAATTTTAAAGATACATAGATCATACAAAATATTACATTAAAAAATATAAGAGGATCTCATATACCCGCACTCCCCATCACCCCCACTGTGGTTCATTTTTATACTTACCAAAGCCATTTTGTTTCTTCTATTTAAAAGATAAGCTAAGAGTGGTTTGAGCATACTGTACATTTCCAAGGCCAAGGACAGAAAAAGGAAGGAAATAATGAATATTTTATTATAGTTACAGTGTGGAAAGCAATACAAATTTTTAGAAAGTCAATTATCATTGCAACATTAGTCTTATAAGTGACAGATCTGTTTTCCTGGCTCTAAATTTCTTATAGTTATCCTCCATTCATCTGGAGATTCAGGCAGCTTATGAAGACCTTCAGAATATGGTCTTTTTCTTCTTCTTTTTTTTTTTTTTTGGTAGAAGGCTAAATTTTCACTTATCTGAGATTAGAATTGGCTGTTAAGTAAATTTCAACAGAATAATCTAGATTCTTGTTACTTTGTGGGGGAGCATTCAGGAAAATTTTTGTTTGTTTTTTTCCTAAGCAGTAAAGCCAATACACTATATTTGGAAGTGGTCAGAAGATTATGGAAGAGGTCACATCTAAGGAAAACCTTACTCTTAGATTCAAATTAGGCTTGGGACAATCCATAGGTGCTATTCCTGGTTAAAGGAAAATGGTGAGTAAAAGCCTAGAGTATAAAAGAAAAAGGGTTAGGCATCCTGGCTTACTGAAACACAGGGTGTATATGTGTGTATAAATATGTGTGTATACAAACATACACACACACACTATGTAGCTCTTCTTATCTTTGGAAAACTCACTATTTGATCCTCCTATATTATCCTAAAGAAAATTTAGTACTTTGAAAAGCAAACTGTTTCTAGTCAAAAAGTGTTTCTATAGACATCTCTCAAACACATTACTGATTGTTAGCCTTTCTAGACAAAGTAACTACCATTGAATTCTGGGATCAGACATGCGTAGGCAGCCTCATTTCCCAAAGGTCAGGTCTAAGAGAGGATTTTAAGTATAAAATCAGATACTTGTTTATCTTAGTTTGCCAGGGTTGCTATGACAAATATGACAAACTGGTTTGACTTAAACAACGGAAATTTATACTCATAGTTTTGGAGGCTACAAGTCTAAATCAAGACTTAATAGACCATGCTTTATCTCCAGAGTCTGTAGCATTCTGGTGCTGGCTTGCTGCAATTCTTGGGATTCCTCAGCATGCATCTCTGCCTCCATCACATGACGATCTAGCTTTCTCTTCCTGGGCTTTCCCTTGATAGCTAGAAAATACACTTATTAAAATTTCTTCACTTAAGCAGCTCTGAAAATTCTAATATACTAATTGAGCTGATTTTTAAAATTAATTTTAGATATTTACTCGTCATACTTAGTTTCCGGAAGGATATTAACCAGACTGTCTCAGTTTTCCTTCAGGAATAAGACAATGCCTCAAAGCACAACCAGACAGAATGGTGTCAGGAGTACCTTATGACCCAGTAAATCTGGATCAGAGACAAAAAGCTTGATATCCTCGAATGGTTGGCTGAGCAAGGGAGTCATGAAGACCCTGCACCTGCACAGCAATATCTCACCTATAGCTTATTAGTTGCTGAAACCAAGGACAAGTTTGATGTGCTTGAGATAAAGCAGGACTGAGAAAGTGCATGTACCCTCCTCACAAGACTCCTGGAAGCATACTTGTTTTTTTTTTTTCCCTTTTTAAAAAAACTTGTTTTTCTTCTCCCCTACCACTTTTCTTTGCCTATAAAAACCCTAGCTCCCTTCTCACTTTGAAATGTTTTGGGGAAGATTCCTCTAGTCCATGCTTGTATACTCACAATAAATCACTTTCCCACTGGGAAAATGTTATTTCTCCTTTGTGGTGCCAAATTGGGCGGGCCCTTCTACTGGAAATAGTCATGCTTATGGTAACCCCCTGACTTCTCTGACTGCACGTGAATCCCTTCTATATATACTTCATATAGACCTCCAGTCATATGGATTAAGATCCACTCTGACTCAATTGGCCTCATCTAAATAGGATCTTCAAAGACCCTATCCACAAGCGAGCCCATACCCTGACTCACCTTAACCTATTCAAAGGTATTATTTATAAATAGGCCCTCCACAGAAAGATGGATTAAGATTTGGACATGTCTTTTTTGGGGATACATAATTCAATCCCCAACATTGATTGGTCAAGGTTTGCAGTCACTGAAATGACTGGTGATATATGCCTAATCCCAACACTCCATGAGGCTGTGAAATGGTGTTAGATCTAAAGATGTTTCATTAATTACAATAAAACTCTGCCACTAAAAGTATAGTAGTTTGAACTGTTTCTTCAAAAAAGGTATGTCCAAGTCTTAAACTCCACTGCCTGTGACTACAACTTTATTTGGAAACAGGGTCTTTGCAGATGTCATTAAGTCAAGATCCTCAAATGTGACTATCTTAGATTTTGGCTCCAAATCCAGTGACTGGTATCCTCAAAAAAGAAAGGAGAGGGAGGTTTGACATGCTCAGGGAAGAAGTTCATGTGAAGACAGAGGCAGAGACTGGAGTCATGCTGCCATGCAATACCAGGAGCCACCAGAAGCAAGAAGAAGCAAGGAAAGTTTCTCCCCTTAGAGCCTTCAGAGGGAGTGCAGCTCTGCTGACACCTGGATTTCATATTTCTGGTTTCTAAAACTGTGAAGAAATAAATTCTTATTGTTTTAAACCACAAGTTTGTGGTAATTTGTTGCAGCGACTCTACAAAATAAAATACAGTAAGTTTAACAACAATATTATTGCTTTGGTCTATTGCCATTTGGAAATATTATAGCCTCATGCTGGGAAACTGCAGCCACCATTTTTATGGCCAACTCAGGCTATTTCTGCACAGCTGTCTTGAAATATATAGGCAGCCTAGTGGAAAAACCCAGGATATAACTGAAGTATGTAAACTTGTACTTTATTATTACATTAATACACATTACCCATGGTATGTTAGGTCTGTTCAGATCACAGTAAAGATATGCAATCTGCCCTGAATATTTTTTCCCCAAAGACAGAAGTTAACAAGTAGATCTCTACGAGAGGACTTGCACTCCAAAGCACCACAAAGTCATTTGGAGCAGATCAGTGCAGTCATTTTGGTATCCTGTCCTATTCACAGATATTGCTATTTACCTCTATTACATTAATTTGTAGGCATTTTTTATGACTATTTCCAAAAATCAAAATCGATAAACATTTTTTAAAAAATCTACTAGCATCATCCATATGTATCTTTAAATGGATTTTTTAAATATGTTATCTTTGCTGGCCACAGCAAATTTTTAAAAACGCAATTTCAATGCATACCAACATTACTGATTATTACACACGAGAGAGAAACGAAATACCCATATTAATTTCAACCTCCATTAGAAACAGAAGGAAATATAATAATCAATGTTTACCAAATAGAAAAGGACAATCTATACATGGGAAAATGTCTTTTTATACTTATAAGTAATGCAAACAATGACTAGCAGAAAAGTCCTGGGCAACATCTCTTAAAGGATACATCAGCATTTCCTTTTTGAATAGTACTTTAAGGGTGCTATAAATTGACATAATAAATTCACCCTGGCTGACACTCAGCACATGGGTGCATTCTCATTTCAAAAAATGCACTGTTCAAAACACAGAAGTTGATTTAGAAAAGTCAGTTGGATATATGTATGTGCCTTATATCTCAATAACGCTGTTAAACTTAAAAAAGAAAAAAGTCCATCAGATAGTACACCTGGCTTTCCTGAAAACAAATCAAGGAAAATGTTCACATTAACTCTTCTTGGATAATCAACCATTGATGGGAAACTAGTACCTTTTCCAGCAATTTTAGAATTAAAAAGGAGGGTCACCAGAAATAGACCCTCACATCTATGGTCAAATTATTTTTGACAAAGCTGCCAAACCCACCCGTGTCAGAACAGCCTACTCAACAAAAGGTGCAGGGAGAATTGGATATACATATCCAAAAGAAAGAAAGAGTACCCCAGTCTCACACTTTATGCAAAAATTACCTCAAAATGGATCAAAGATCTAAACAGAAAAGTGAGAACCATAAAATTCCTAGAAGAAAATGTAGGGAAACATCTTAAAGATCTTGTGATAGGTGGTGGTTTCTTATACCTTACACTCAAATCATAAGCAATGAAAGAAAAAAAAAAACGATAAATGCAACCTCCTCAAAATTAGATACTTTTGTGTTTCAAATGACTGTTAAGAAAGTGAAAAGGCAGCCTACTCAATGGGAGAAAATATTTGGAAACCACATACCCAATAAGAGTTTGATTTCCATGACACATAAAGAAATCATACAACTCAAAAATAAAAAGACAAGCAACCCAATTTAAAAATGGGCAACACTTGAACAAACATTTCTCCAAAGATGAAATACAAATAGTCAAAAAGCACAAGAAAAGATGCTCAACATCAGGAGCTATTAGGGAAACGTATATCAAAACTACAATGAGATATCACTTCACGCCTTACAGAATGGCCATTATTTAAAAAACAGAACAAATGCTGGAAAGGATGTAGAGAAATGGGACACTTCTTCACTGTTGATGGGAATGTAAAACAGTGTAGCCTCTGTGGAAGACATTTGGCAATTCCTCAGGAAGCTAAATATTGATCTGCTGTATGATCCAGCAAGCCTGTTACTTAGAATATATTCGAAGAACTGAAAGCAAGGACATGAACAGATATTTGCACACCAATGTTCACAGTGGCATTATTTGTTATTGCTAAAAGAGGGAAACTCAAGTGTCCATCAGGCAATGAATGGATAAACAAAATGTGGTATATACATACAATGAATACTATTTAGCTGTAAGAAGAAATGAAGTTGGGATGCACATGGCAAAATGGATGCACCTTGAGGACACTATGTTTAGTGAAATAAACCAGATAACAAAAGGACAAATATTATATGGTCTCACTAATATTTCTAATATGTTGAACAAACTCAGGAAATTAAACTACAGAGTATAGGTGACTAGGAGACAGAACGTAGGAGCTGATACTGAATGTATATAGAATGTTTAATAAGGTTGATTTTTTAAATGTGTGAAAATGGATAACGTTGATAACACATCATTATTAAGTATAACTAACACTGCTGATTCATAAGTGTGATTGTGGCTGAAAGGGGTAGTCTAGGGAAGTTAACATCAATTGAAAGAAAGCTAGAGGATAATCCATGGACTGTACATCATGATTTCGGTGGTGGATAAGGATTGCGGTTAATAGTGCAAATACAAGAACATTCCTTTATTACAAGGTGTTAAGAATATGGTGATACATCAGAAAATACAACTAATTTAAGTTATAGACTATAGTTAACAGTAATAATGTAGTATTTTTGCAGCAATGGCAAAGAAGGTAAAAAAAATTGTGTACTTATTTTGGTAATAAGCTGGAAAAGTATACACCCAAATGCTAACAATGATTGTCTTAGGATTGTGGTATTACAGATGACATGTTTTCCTTCCTAATTTTCGAAATTTTAATGTCAGTATATTATTTTTATAACGGAAAGCTTTTTAAGTAAAAACAAACAAAACAAACAAAAAACCTCTTGGAAGTACAATTGGAACCATATATCATTATGATGAGAATATTTAGAACTAAAACCACCAGGATACACAGCCTGATTTATGGTCTAACCCAGGACAGAGTTTAAAATTGGAATTATTGCCCCAAATCTAGGACATATATATACATGCAGCTAAACTAATAATGATGGTGGTAAACCAAAAGTGAATCCAGGGACTGGCTTTATCTGAGGGAACCCCTCCAGACCTATATTGGTGTTGACTCAAGGCCACCCACAGTGCCATAACTCAGGGTAATGTAAGCTGCTAGGGAACCAAAGAAAGTCGATACCACCCACATGGCTAAAACAGTAAGTCTTTCCTGCAGTTCTCATGCCCAGGAAACTTCTCTGAGGTAGTGTCATCATTCTATTCAAAGGCAAGTCTGTGGACAGTCCCAAATAACGTTAAGACTTCTATAAAAGCATTATGACGTCTGACCCTTGATTTAGAAGCTTTTCCTTAGAGTTCAGTTGACCCCATTTTGCTCTTTTCCCCCTCTCCCAGGAGAGTAACATTGCCTCTGCTGGGAGAAGAGCCCCTGCATTCAGCAGTATGCCTGGGATTCTGCACTGGAGAACAGGTCAGATGCTTGGTGTTACTGTTGCTTTCTAGTATCATTGTTATTGTTGTTTCCTTCTTACTGTTATTACATAAACTCTGAATTAAATTGTAATAGAAAGATTAAAAAAAAAAATACTCTCCCATGATATTTAAGAAATATGTTGTTATTACATAGGTATCAGTGGTGAAAAATTTCCAAAATCCTGTACCATCAACCTAAAAATTCATACAAAACTATACAGTACATTAAACATTTTATGGAGTTTTAAATTATACAGTAAAGTTTTAGTTAACCTATCTGAAAAGACATTTTTGGTATTAAATAAAAATGCAAAGAGAAGAACCTGTCAGAAAGTAAATAAAGTATGCAAATTAAATAAAAAGTATGGCAGCTACTTTTTATATAAGTGTGTTAACAGAGCTTTATGCATATTACAAAATATTCAGATGCCTAGCTTTTACAAAAATAAATTCATTGCCCCAAAAAATGTATTAAAACAATTTATTTTATAAAATTTGGATAGATAGAATAAGAAATTTAATAGCCATCCATGGGGAAGCATATTTGGCTCAACTGATAGAGCGTCTGCCTACCATATGGGAGGTCCAGGGTTCAAACCCAGGGCCTCCTCCTGACCTGGGTGGTTAGCTGGTCCACATGCAGTTCTGATGCGCTGAAGGGGTGCTGTGCCACGTAGGGGTGTCCCCCAAGTAGGGAGGCCCCATGCATAAGGAGTGTGACCCATAAGGAGAGTCACCTCTCACAAAAAAAAGCACAACCTGCCCAAGAGTGGTGCCACACACATGGAGAGCTGATGCAGCAAGGTGACGTAATAAAAAGAGACAGATTCCCATGCCACTGACAAGAATGCAAGCAGACACAGAAGAACACAGTGAAGGACACAGAGAGCAGACAATGGGGGGGGGGCCGGGGGGGAATGGGAGAGAAATAAATAAAACATTAAATTTAAAAAAACAACAGAACAGCCATCCATGAAAAATAAATATAAAAATTATTCAAGCTCCATCTACTGTATGTTAGTAATGAGATGCACTTCATTCAAATTACTTTTAATTGAAACAGTGCTGAGGAAGCAAAAAACATGATTCTGTGGGAAGTGATTTCTAATTTTCGTGATAACATACTGATATAATACAATTATTTACAATGAATTAAGAGTTCATTTCAAAAGCATAACACCTTTTTCACAAAAATGTCAGCTTTTATTGATGAAACAAACTAAGAAAAAACATTTTTACTTGGGAGAAAAAAAAGGTGACTCCTTGCTAAGTGTGCTAGCTTGCCTGGCTCTTATACTTGTCTGTCAAACAAGAAGACAGGCAAGCACATGATATTACTGGGGCTTAAGGAAGTTTTAAGCCACACAACACAACTTAAAACACTCCAATCCTGTAAATAAATGACAGCATCTCAGATCAGGCTAAGCCTTAGGCCTTGAGACCAAAGCTAAGCCTTCTACTTTAAGCCTTTGCTCCACAGATGACTCAATTCAAAACTAGGAAGTCCCTCCACACCACTGCAAAGTGTTAATAATAGGGTGGTATATGGGAATCCTGTATTTATGCATGATTGTTTTGCAAACATACAATTTCTCTAATAAAAGGAAAACTAAACAAGACCAAAAAAAACCAAAAAAACAAAAAAAAAAATAGTAAGTCCTAAACCTTTAATTCAGGTCTAAATAATCAATTCCCAATTAATCAGAAATTGTCTTGGATTGACCATTTGCATTTTTTGAAGCTAAAGACATCCCAGTGGAACACAAATCTTAGCAATGCCCATTTCAAATTAAGAAATTCACTTTGAAATGACTGAGCATACATTGCTAGGAAGCCATCTAATTGGAGTATTGAAGCAGGGTGTTCATACATTAAATAGAGGGTTAGCATAGATGATCACTGTGACTAATACATTTATAAATTTATCATGAATATCTTAAAGTAAAACTGGAATACCACATTAGTGGAATGCATGAAATGTATCACTGTTACTGAATATTCCAAATATGTATGTCAAGTATGCTAAAGAAATTTAAAACGCAGTTATTCCTTAAAATAATTAGCTTCTTTGGTTGTTTTTTTTTCCTTCCTCTTCCCCTCCCCCGCTTTGCTGTTTTTGTTGTCTGTGTCCATTCACTGTGTGATCGTCTGTATCTATATCTCTTTTTGTCTTCTCTTCCTGTCTTTCTCCTCTAGGATTCACCGGGATTCAATCCTAGGGACCTCGGATGTGGAGAGAGGTTCCCTGTCAATTGTGCCACCTCAGTACTTGGTCTCTACTGCGCTTCACCTTGACCTCTCCCCTTTGTCTCTCTTTTGCTGCATCATTATCTTGCTGCGGGACTCACTTGCATGAGCACTGGCTTACTGCGTGGGCACTCGGCTCACTATGTGGGCACTGGCTTACTGCGCAGGTACTGTCTCACCATGAGGGCTCTCACTTGCATGAGCACTGGCTCATTATGCGAACACCTGCATGGGCACTCGGCTTGCTGCGCGAGCACCCACACGGGCACTTGGCTCGCCACACGGGCACTCGTCTCGCCACACAGGCACTGGCTTGCCACGAAGGCATGCTTTCTCTGCTTCTTTTTCACCAGGAGGTCCCAGGGATCAAATCCGGGTCCTCCCATATGGTAGGTGGAGACCTTATCACTTGAGCCACATCTGCTTCCCTGGTATTTTTAATATTAAAAAAAACTAAACAATGTTTCAGCAAGTGTCATTACTTTCCAAACTACTAGGACTACTCCCCAAAATATACAGTGATTATTCAAATTACTTGAATCTTGTCCCATTCACTCCATACCTGATCCCTGTTATAAGTTTTTGGTGAGGGAGGGAGGGACTAAAAGAAAGATAAAGAAGTATGCATGCCATTTTATTATTATGTAGAAATGAGAAGGCACTTTAAGTTGACAGGTGAATATAAAAACTAAATTTCTATACTTTAGTAATACATCAATGACAGGAAAAATAATGAAAACCTATAATTAAACAATGCTCAATTCAAAGAATAAGGTTTTACATTTCTGAGTTGCAATAATACAGTACAATAGTGAAGAACAGATGGGCTAAAATCATTCTTGGGAAGTAGTGAGGTGAAAAGTATTAATTCGAACTGAGCCAAAATAACATAATTATTCCCTACTTCTATTAGGATTTGCCTTTGCAGGAACTTGGATCCTTTCATTTCAATGCTAAAATGGTGGCCCCCTGTACCCTTTAGCACAAATGAGGTGTCCCAATTCTTCAATACTGAACGGACCAAAGTTTTTTCCTTAGCAATATATCAGTTTTTTATGAGATTAAAAAAGTTATCAATTGTGCTGGTGGCATGTTTGGTTAGAAGAGCCTGAAATGTTCTATTGGACCATCTGTAATGTTCTATTAGACCATTTCCAGGTATCATTAATGCAGCCAAATATTTCCTAGAAATCGATGAGTAGGTTTCAATAAATAGTACTTAAGTTTTCCCCAGCTCTCTGCCAACCAATAATACAAGCAAGAAGTAGAAAAGAAATATGGAAGATGAACAGTAAATTTATTTGAGTTCTAGTAAAGAAAGAAAGAGAAATTTACAATTAATGTCTGTGTGCCTTGGATTAAGCCCAAGGAAGAAGGAGAAATCTGTTCTTATAATCATAATATAAAAAGTAAGGTCAGAATTGCTTTTTTAAATTCAGCCTCACAGAGTGCTCTGAAAATAACCCCATTATTTTCCCATTATAACTCCAAAGCTGAGCCTCCCATTCCCTTAACATGAGGAAGAAAATTAACAAAGAACACCAGAATTCCCAAACTGGCTGGTCAACAAAGTGCCAGGAACTTTAGCCCAGGTCACACGCTCAGCCAGGGCTCCACCTGCCCCATTCCCAGAAACTGGCAGCCCTTACCTGAATGTCTGTGTCCTTCACAGGCTCGAGAGGCTCAAAGGTGGTGGCTGCACTCAGACTTTCCAACCGTTGTGAGATGTGGGATATGTCAAGTCCTCGAGACCCAAGGAGAACTGACCTATATGGGGGTACAGGACAGAGAGACAAAGTGAGGAAGAACATAGAATTAGGACATCTAATGTGCTTCATAAAATGCTGGAAAGCATTTCTTACATTGAAAACTTCCTATATTCTATCCAGATACTTTATATGTCTGTTTTTTACTTTTCCACACAAGTCTATCACCTGGAATAATAGGCATACACTGAATTTAGTAGTAAGAAACATACAGGGATACAAGTTCTGATCATGTCTGAATTAGAGTGAGTGACTTACCTAGAACAAGATGATATATAATCATAGGCCAGCCTGCTTCAAATACTTTATAGTAAAAATACCCAAGAGGTAGATACTGTGACTAATTTCCATTTTAAAGATGGGGGAATTAAGGTGCAAAGAGGTTTACCAGTTTGTCCAAGGTCACAGAGTCAGGATGTGAACCCATGTCATCTGGCTCCAGACCACAAACTCTTAACCACCACCCCATACAGTTAGCCTCTGTAAGAAAGAGTGAGTTTTAGAAGCTTCAGGAGTCATTCAGACCAAATTTTATTACTTATTTGGGGAAACTAAAAGTCCAGGGTTGTCAATGATTTGCCCAAGGACAGTCATACCAGAATTCACATTTCCTGAAACCCAGGCCAGTCTTTCTCCTACTATCTTACTGAGATCCTCTTCAAAAGTCAAATGCTATGTCTTTAAGTACCATCTCTACTGCCCAGCCCAATAATACAGGAGGCAGTCACCTGACAAATGCTTCTGAACAGAAATGGAAATAATACAGCCAGGTTATTTCCACTCATCTGGAACAATGTGACAATGGAGGAGGAAAAATCACAGTGTTTCACTAATATCTATAATATTTTCTGGAAGAAAGAAATTTAGGGTAAATGGATTAATTATTTTAGATTGTTGATTTGGGATTATGATTTAGTACCAAAAATCCCACTGACATGGGAGGCAGATGTGGCTCAATCAGTTGGGCACCCACCTACCAGATGGGAGGTCGGGTTCACATCTTGGGTGCCTCCTAATGAAGAAAAGCAGACACCACACCCACCACAATGAGCAGATGTCTCAACAAGCAAATGCCACAAGCCAGTAGATGCCGCAGCACGTGGGGAGACGTGGCTCAGACCACTGGGCATTAACCTCCCTTGTGGGAGGTCCCCAGTTTGGTTCCTGGTGCCTCCTGGAGAAGGTGAGCAAACAATGAGCAGACAGACAGGAGAACCATCTGGGGGATAGAGGATAAATTTTTTTTAAAAAAAGGAAATTTTAAAATCTTAAAAAAAAATCCCATAGAAAAAGTGTGTTTGGTATGATTAATTCAGAAGAAGCCAAAGCACTTGGCAGAACAAGGAACCCCAACACCCACAGGAGTAACTTCTAAAGTTTTCAATCCTCAACTATTAATAACAGATTTATTAAGAGAGGAGAAAGGAATTTCCATGCTTAGTTCTATTCTATTAAGTACCACAGAACTAGTGATACACACCCAAAGGGATCCTCCCTGTAGCTTATTTCCTTCATGTAGACAGGTAAGCTATGATGTCACCCCCAGGCTTGCTCTCCAGTCTACCATGTCAGAAAGACAATTCTGCCACTTTCTTGCAACAACCCTAACAGCTAACTTACTAAACACAGTGACTTTCAACCCTGGTTGCATATTACATTCCTCTCAAAGATTATGATTAGATTAGTCTGGAACGGAGCTTAGAGCAGAGCTGTTAATGAACAACCCCCCCCCCTTTCCCCTTTTAATAACTGCTTTACTGAGATATAATTCACACACCATTATACTCAGGCATTTCAAGTGTTAAATCAATGGTTTTTTAATATAGTCACATCACCACATTCAATTTTAGAACATTTTCATCAACCCTCCCAAAAGAAACTCTTCACCCATTAGCAGTCACTCTCTTGTACCCCAGAACATCTCCCTGCCCCAGCCCCTGGCAATTACTAATCTGTCTCTCCCTCTACATTTGACTATTACAGACATTTCATACAAATAGAATCAAACAATATGTTATCTATTGCTGAAGAGGATTTACTATACAGAACTAATACATTTTATTTATCTATTAATCAGATTATATACAGTTGAGTGTTTCTACTTTTTAGCTATCATGAAAAATGCTGGAGAGCAGCTGTAGCTCAGTGGTTGAGCATCTGCTTCCCATGTATGAGGTTCTGAATTCAATCCCTGGTAACACCTAAAAGCAAACAAAAAAGCCAACTCTCATTGGGGAAGAGATGCAGTACAGTGGCTGAGCACCAACTTCCCATGTATGAGGTCCTGGGTTCAATCCCTGGTACCTCCTAAAAAAAATGCCGTTGAGGGGAGACTTCTGAGAAGATGGCATCTGAGTAGGCAGGCAGGGCAAAAAGGTATCTGAGGGAGCTGCTCTGGGGAGCTGCAGACCAGGAAAGTTCTATACAGCCTCTTGGAGCATGAGGGACAGAGAGACAATGAAGTTAAAACGAAAATTGTGCATTATTAACCTCCGCAACGAGAAACAGCCCGCATCGCTGTTCTCTTTGAGAACAGCCTGGATAAAACCTGTGGCTCACTGCAGCCAAATGAGAAGGGAACAGCTGTCTTCCTCCCTCAGAAGAGGGAGGGTGTGGGGAGGGCGAAGAATAGTTTGTCTTCAGTATATTTGGCCAGCAGAGCTCACTCTGAATCTCTACTCTGGCCAGACCAGAATCACTGGCAAGTGGAGGTTGAAAGAGACACCCCCGTAGAAAGAGTCACCAAAGATCACCATCTGCTGGCCAGCTGGGAAACTGCAAGGAGAAAAACTGCTTTTAGGAATCTCTCATCCCAGATCCCATAGAGCAGAACTGCACCCCATTAGTGAGTCCCTGGTCCTATTGTGATAACTTAATCTGGACAAATTTAAAGACTTAGAATAAGTTGAACCAAAAATCAAAGAAGAACCATGAAACAAAAACACTAGGCAAGAGACAAACTGACCATCAAAGTAAAGTCACAAACATATCCAGATGCCTAGACATGAGCAAAAAATTACAAGACATACTAAGAAGAAGAAATGGCCGAGCCAAAGGAACAAATTAAAATTCTTGACAAAACACATGATTAAGACAACAAATCAATGATAATCACACAAATCTCCTACTCAATTCAGAGTTCAATGAAAATATTACTAAAGATGGGAAGCAGATGTGCCTCAAACGATTGAGCTCCTGCCTACCAGGGAGGTCCCAGGTTTCGTTCCCAGTGCCTCCTGGAGAAAACAAGCAAGACAGTGAGCTGGTATGATGGGCAGGCATGGTGAGCTGATGAGGCAAGATGACACAACAAGGACACACAAAGAGGAAAGACAATGAGAGACACAACAAAGCAGGGAGCTGAGGTGGCTCTAGAGATTGATCATCTCTCTCCCATGTGGACTCCAGGTTTGGTTCCTGGTGCCTTCTAAAAAGAGGATGAGCAGACACAGAGAGCACAAAGCAAATGAGCACAGTGACTACACATAGTGAGCTCAAAACAATGGGGAGGGGGAATAAAAATAAATCTTAAAAAAATATATATCACTAAAGAGATAAAGGATATTAAGAAGACACTGGGGGGAAGCAGGCTTGGCCCAGTGGTTAGGGCATCCGTCTACCACATGGGAAGTCTGCGATTCAAACCCCGGGCCTCCTTGACCCATGTGGAGCTGGCCCATGCGCAGTGCTGATGTGCGCAAGGAGTGCCATGCCACGCACAGTTGTCCCCCACGTAGGGGAGCCCCACCTTACGGGGTGCGCAAGGAGTGCACCCCGTAAGGAGAGCCGCCCAGCGCGAAAGAAAGTGCAGCCTGCCTAAGAATGGCGCCGCCCACATGGAGAGCTGACACAACAAAAAGAAACACAGATTCCCGTGCCACTGAAAACAACAGAAGCAGACAAAGAAGACACGCAAATAGACACAGAGAACAGACAACCAGGGCAGGGGGGTGGGAAGGGGAGAGAAATAAATTAAATAAATAATTTAAAAAAAAATTTTTTAAATAAAAAAAAAAAAGAAGACACTGGGTGGGCATGAAGAACAATTTGGGGGGAGCAGCTCTAACTTAGTGGTTGAATGCCTTCTTCAATGTAGGAGGTCCTGAGTTTATTCCCCACACCTCCTAAAAAAACAAAAAGCAAAAAACAAAACAATTTGAAAGTCCGCAAAGAAAAGTAAGAGTTTGTTAACGGGATGAAAGACACAGTGGATGAGATTAAAAATACACTAGAGGGAAGACAACCAGCAAGATGGCAACAGAATAAGGAGCTCCAAGAATCAGCTCGTGTTACAGGACAGTTAGTAATCACTCAAAGCTATCTAAAGTACCTGTCTGGAGGCTCCAGGGGACAAGAAGAGCATCCTGTAGCATTCTTGAAAGAATGGAAGGAGGAAACAGCCCATCTGCAGAGAAGATTCTTGTGTAGAGCACACCATGCCAAGGAGGCTGGTGTCCATCCTCCACTGGTGGCAAAAGTCGCCTCAGGAGATATTTCATGGCTGGAATTGGAAGCTCCATTCCCAAAAACGGGGGAGGAAGACACAGTTGGGTACCAGCTTCAGCTACTAATTAGTAAATTCAGCTGGCCAAAGTATAATTCTAACTGCCCAAGTCAGAAAGAGGCTGATAGCCACCATTTTAACTCCACCCCAGCATGAGGGGAAACAGGGCAGACTGAAAATCACAGTGATGGTAGGGACCGGCTTCTTCCCCCCAGATTGGTCTGTGGCCCTAGCCTAAACCCCAGCCCCACCTCCAGCAGGGAGGAAGCTGGTGGGACCTGCACCAGCCTCTCCAGGTAACTGTGGGTACATTTAGCCAACACAGACTGAATAGTCAGACACTGGGGGTTCCATTCCTGCACCCCACTACGATAGGAGAGGAGCAGTGTTTCTCTCCGGGCAACTGCAAGCACTTTCAGCCCACACAAACTGATTTGTTGAGCAACTTCACTTCCATCTCCACCCTTCCAACCCCATAGGATAGGAGGGGCCTGGGGGTTCTTCAGCCTCTTGGTGAAACTGCAGGTGCTTTCAGCCCACAAAGACTGGATACTCCGGCACCTGTAGCTCCACCCCCACCCCCCAACAGGATAAGAAGGGAGCTGTTTCCTCAGCCTTTCTGGGTAACAGCAGGTGCTTTTAGCCCACACAGACTTAAGAGTCAGACACCTATAGCTCCATCCCCTGACCCCAAGTAAAGGAGAAGGGGAGCTGTGTTTCCTCAGCCTTTCTAGACAACAGCAGGCACTTTTGGCCTTCATGGCCTGGACTGGTGGGTTCCTGTGGATCCACTCCCACTCCCCAAAAGGATAGGAGGGGGATGGTGTACCTTCAGCCTCTCCAGGCAATAGCAGGTATCTTGGCCTACAGGAACTGTCCTGTTGGGCACCTATGGATCCATCCCCACCACCCAATAGGATAGAAGGGTGCTACTGTTTCCTCGGCCTCTCTGGGCAACAACAGGCACTCAGCCTACACAGATTGAATTGTTGGGTGTCGGTGGTTCCATTCCCACCACTTAGAGCAGAAAAGACAGTACTCTCTCAGGCCCTCAGGGCAACTGCAGAAACATTCAGCCCACACGAGTTAGAATGTTGGGCTGTCCAGAGGATCCATACCCACCCCTGGCAGGGAGGGGGGACTGTTGCTACATCAGTATACCTGGGCAACTGTAGTCATTTTGAACCCGCATGGCAGATTGCTGCCCATACCTACAGATGCATCCTCACCCCAGGCAAGGGAAGAAGGGGAATGAAGCTTCATCAGTCTCTCTCGGCAACTACAGATAGTCTTGGCCTGCATGACTTGTATTATTATACATGGCAGTGGCTCTGTCCCTTTCCCTGACAAAGGAGAAAGGTGGGAGAAGCTTCATCGGTCCCTGGGGCAACACAGGCAGCTTCAGCCTCCACACCTTACAGCACCAACTAAATCCTCAGCTCTTACTACACAACCAGGAAGGGAGAAAGGACAAGAAAGCCCTAAAGAGAGAAACTGCACCCAGAATAAATACATCTAGTAAGCCAGATGCCAAGACACCAAGAAAAAATTACAATCCATATCAAGAAACAGGAAGATATGGTCCAGTTAATTGTACAAGATAAGCCTCCTGATGATATAAAGGAGTTGAGACAACTAAAAGAGATGTTTGAACAAATCTTAAATTCACTGAGCAGGCTAAAGAGATTAAGGCTATTAAGACATTGGATGAGCACAAAGAAGAATTTGAAAGCATACACAGAAAAATAGCAGATCATATGGGAATGAGAGTGCAATAAATGAAATAAAAAATACACTGGGGTCAGTGTATTTCTGTAGATTTGAGGAGGCAGAAGAAAGAATCACTGGGCTTGAAGACATGGCCTCTGAAAGCAAACATACAAAACAACGGATGGAAAAAACTGAACAAGATCTCAGAGAACTAAACGACAGCAAGAGATGTGCAAACATACGTGTCATGGGTGTCCCAGAAGGAGAAGGGAAAAGGGGCAGAAGGAATATCTGAAGAAATAATGGTAGAAAATTTCCCAGGCCTACTGAAGGATGGAGATATCTGTGTTCAAGAAGCACAACCTTCTCACATTCAAATAAATCCAAATTGACCAACTCTGAGACACATACTAAGCAGAATGTCAAATGCCAGAGACAAAGAGAGAATTCTGAGAGCAGCAAGAGAAAAGCAATGCATAACATAGAAGGGATACCCCACCAAGGGACTCAATGCCCTAATGATGTGGCACAATTAAAGCCCTAATCTATAACTCAATCACGCCCAGGTACAGACCAGATTACAAACATAATCCAATATCTATTTTTGGAATTCATAACCATATCAAACTGCTACACTCCACCCTGAGTTCCAAAAATACATTATAATATTTGAAAAAACTTTAAATCTATAACAATGCAAGTAATAAATCATATCACAATCAATTTAAAGAAATACAGTTTATCTTGGGGCAAAGTCCTCCCTGCTATAGACCTCTGAAACTTACAAAACAATTTATCTGTTTCCAATACACCAATGGACAGAGAAAGGATAAACATTTTCATTATAATAAGGAGAAACTGAGAAACAAACATGAGTCATGGATTCTCTACATTTCAGTAAACCTGCAGGGCATCCTCCATTCAATTTCAGTCTGAGAGTCATTCTTAAGATAATGGTTTCTTCTCCTTGGGGCCATATGGGGACCCACTCTTTCCACCAGTTTGCCCAACGACCATTTTCTTGGTTCCACCCTCATCAAGCATCTGGGTGTCGACCAAGCTCCAGACTTCTCCCTCCAAGAGTGTTGGGGTGATTGCCACGCTTCACCCAATCTTTCAGTTAGAGTCTTAACCCTCCTCATTCAGCGACATGAAGACAACATTCCCCCTTAAACTTTGGCATACAGGCTCAACCCTGTCAGAGCACGGAGTTGACTGCCCAGCCTTCCCTAACCTTTGGCATAAAGGCTCAACCTTCTCAGAGCAACAAGTTGACCACCTAGCCTTCCCTAACTTTTGGGGGACAGGTCCACCCCTCTCAGACATGTGGGGTGCTGACCTTAACCACCCTAATCTTTGGGGAATGTGTTCGACCACCTTTGTACCCCAGGGTAGCAAAACTCTTTCAGAACATCTGACAGGAACATCCACCCTCTTCAACTGCTGGGGCAAACTCACCCTCTCTATACACATGGGTGGGGTGTCTCTCTTGGTCCAAGGTGATGTCTTAATTCCAGATCGCAGCTTCCATGGTTTTCCTCTTAAAGCTGTTTCTCCTTCAATATCTCCTTTCCATTTCCATTTTAGTCCAAGCTGACAGTGGTTTGTTCATACAGTTCTCTCAAAAACTTCATTGGTTTAGCATGCAAGCAGCAGGGATCCAAGCCATCAGACAGTAAGACTTTCCACAAGTGTTTCTGAGATAGCTGCATCTTCAATCCTGATTTACAAGTTTCAAGTTTAGTTAAGTCCTCCAATGGGGCACTTTCATCTGGGAGCTTGATTTCCAGAGGCTTGGAATTTCCAGAATTAATTTCTGTTTTCTTTATACCCGACAGTTCAGTCCTCAGCATATCTCTCTCATCTAGCATTTTGCTATAAGCTGCAAGCAGAAGCCAAGCCACATTCTCCGGGTTTACTTTGGAAATTTCTTCAGCTACATGCCCAGGCTTGCCATTTTCAAATTCTGCCTTCCATGAAACACCAGGAGTTAATCTTGCTAATTTCTCTGTAACTTTCAAACACAGATCACCTTTCCTCCAGTTTCCAATAACAGTTTCTTCATTTACCTCTAAAGCATAAAAAAAAAAATCTCTTTAGCATCCATTTCGCTATTCACAGTCTCTTCAAAGCGATCTAGGCCTTTCCATCAAGCATCTCACAATTCCTCCCAAAAATACCCCTTTCCCATTTATAAAACCACTCCAGCATTCGGTAATTGCAAAAGCATTACCCCACTCCTGGTACCAAACTCTATATTAGTCAGCCAAAGGGGTGCTGATGCAAAATACCAGAAATTGGTTGGTTTTAATAAAGGGTATTTTTTGGGGTAGGAGCTTACAGATATCAGGCCATAAAGCATAAGTTACTTCCCTCACCAAAGTCTATTTTCACATATTGGGGCAAGATGGCTGCGAGGGTTCAGACTTCCTGGGTTCCTCCATTCCATGGTCTTGTTTCTCTGTGGGTTCAAGGTTCCTTTCTTCCCAGGGCTTGCTTCTTCCTGGGCTCAGCGTTCCTCTCTTGCTGGGGCTTGCTTCTCTTTCTTCTGTGAGCTTACTTCCTGGGGCTCCAGCTTAAGGCTTTAGCATCAGATTCCAACATCAAAACTCCAATATCAAAAATCTTCATCTCTGTCCTTTGCCACGCCTTTTATCTGTGAGTCCCCACCCCTTGCAGACCAGATTATAAATATAATCCAGTATCTATTTTTGGAATTCATAACCATATCAAAGTGCTACACCCAATAAGATTAAGAACCAATGTCTCATCAGCAACCATGGTGGCAAGAAGGCAGTGGAATGATATATTTAAAATACTGCAAGAGAAAAAATTCCAGCCAAGAATCTTACATCTGGTAAGACAGTCTTTCTAAAACGAGGGCAAGTTTAGAATATTCACAGAAATGGGGAGAGTCTATAACAAAGAGACCAGATTTGCAGGAAATACTAAAGGGTGTGCTACAGTCTGAAAAGGAAAAACAGGAGAGAGAAGCTTGGAAGAGAGTCTAGAAATGAAGATTATATCAATAAAAGTAACTAAGAGTTTCAAAAGAATGGTGAAAATAAAATGACAGGGAGGCAGATGTGGCTAAAGTGACTGAGCTCCTGCCTACCACATGGGAGTGCCAGGTTCAGTTCCTGGGGCCTCCTGGAGAAGGCAAGCTGATGCAACAAGATGACATGATAAAGAGACACAAAGAGGAAAGACAATGAGACATACAACAAAGCTGTTGAGCTGAAGTGGCTCAAGTGACTGAGCACCTATCTCCCACACCCAGGTTCGGTTCCCAGAGCCTCCTAAAGAGAAGATGTGCAGACAGCGAGTGTAAACAATGGGGGGGGGGGGGTGTAGGGGGAGGATAAATAAACAAAATAAATCTTTAAAAAAATATATGACAGATAAAATCCAAAGGTCAAAATGGGTGAAATAAGAACTGCCTTTACAGTAATAACATGGAATGTTAATGGATTAAGCTCCCCAGTCAAAAGACACAGGTTGGTGGAATGGATAAGAAAACGTGAGCCATCTATATCCTTTCTACAAAAGATTCACATTAGACCCAAGGTACAAACAGATTGAAAGTGAAAGGCTAGAGAGTCCACACATGCAGTAACAAACAAACAAAAAGCCGGAATAGCTATACTTACATCAGATGAAACAGACTTTAAAAGACACTAGTAATGTGCAATCTGAGGAGGAAGTCAGAGAAAAAAATTCCATTTACAATAGCGACTAAAAGAATCAAATATTTAGGAATAAACTTAACCAAGGATGTAAAACACTTGTATTCAGAAAACTACAAGGCATTATTAAAAGAAATCAAAAAAGCCCTAAATAATTGAAGAATATGCCATGCTCATGGATTGGAAGACTAAATATCATTAATATGTCAATTCTACCCAAATTGATATACAGATTCAATCCAATCCTGATAAAAATTCCACCAGCATTTTTTAAACAATTGGAAAACATCATTATCAAATCTATTTGGAAGGGTAAGGGGTCCCAAATAGCCAGAAACTTAAAAAAGGAAAAGCAAAGTTGGAGGACTCTAAATCATATTACCTAGCTACAGTGTAAACATGGTACTGGCATAAAGACAGACACATAGACCAATGAAACCAACCTGATAGTTCAGAAACAGACCCTTACATCTATGTCAAGTGATTTTTTTTTAAAGCCAGTAAAATGAATTTACTGGAAAATGGGGGGAAAGAACAGAGTTTGAGAAGGACAGAAATATTCACTGAGATTTGGTGCAGGCTCCTCTAAGCAGAGAAAGCAAGCTATGCCTTGTGTGATTAACTTTTAAACTACTAATTATTCCTCCCCCTTGCTAATGCTAAGAGGAGGGGCCCCAGCTGTTACTGGCTACCCCACCAATGGTGAGGGCCAATGGTAAGGACTGTTTGGAATATCTGGAGCCAAGGGCAAGTCCCAAAAAGAGTTAACTGGAATCTCAAGGTCAGGGTCAAAGTCGGTCCCATTGTTAGTTATGTTGTCTGCCAGCCATGTCATCTGCCAAGCCAGTCACCTTCCCCCTTTCACTATACTAACCTGCCTCAACTCCCCCATCAGATAGTTTACGCCCTTATTTTTAAGGGGGTTCTGAGGGGCAATGGTCATTCTTCTGTGGTTGCTTCATGTTGGTCAGGGCAGTAGTCCCTGTCTAACAGGGCGTAAACCTCTCTGGCTGTTCTATTGAGGTTGAGGGAAGACGAGTCCAGCACCCTGGTTGGAACTGGATGAATCCCCACATAATTAAAAAGGCGTTGATTCTTTAAGAAATAAACTTAATTAGAATGTTGAAGATACAGGGTCCCACTAAAGGATAGAAAATGGTGGTAAGGAGGCCCAAAAAGGACAAGCGCCTTCAGAGGCCGCATCCTCCTTGAATTTTTTTATGCTATTGGTTAACTGTAGGGAGAGACTGTAGCAGACCTGCTGGGTTTAGGTATAAACTGCCAATCCCAGTCCCACAGCAGTGGTTACGCTTCGCACATCTAGGAGAGGTGGAGAGGCACTGCTCTAGACATAACTCACAACAACAGTATCGGCAATAGTAAGATAGGCACATGGCAAGCAAAATAAAGATAGTACTTAAGGGAGCCATTCTTCTGTCTTACAGACATGTTCATTAACTACTTAGAAAATGAATTAAATTTACCAGTACTTTTAACATATTTGATATTCCTCTGCATATGATCTAGAATAGAAAAGATATCATCATATTCATCAGGCATTGCTTAATACTAATCAATGCACAAGTTCCTCTTTGAGCTGCAATTAATAGATCTAAGCTCCGGGTTGTAATACCATACATGTTCTCTCCATGGGAGCAGTCCATAACTCCAATTGTGTTTAAGTTCTACTTACATCACTCTAGTAATTGTTGCTCCACTGGTATGTATGCCCTTCATACAGCCACCATGCTGCAGCACTGTTAGCCCTAGAGAGAAACTAGGAAGGTAAGGTTCCAGTATTTCACTGGCCTGGTGCATAGCACCCTTTGGCACTATGAAATAGTCTGGAGGCAATGTCCATTGTACATCTGGCCATATTGAGCCATCACTGGCTGGTTCAGGAGTCTGAAACTACAACGTACTCTCCATCCATTTCAGGAGCATAACCAGAGATATAGTAAATACCTTCATTGTTTTAAGGGTCAGTGACCAACCTAGCCAATAACTCAACTGGAGAGGCACAATGCAGTACATGGAAAGCCTGGTTTGAATGTGCAAGAGAGTGTGATGATACTGAAGTCTCTCTCTCAATTTTCATACATCAAGTGATTTTTGACAAACCTGTCAAACCAATTCGGCTTGGGCAGAACAGTCTAATCAACAAATGGTGCTGGGAGAAATGGATATCCATAGCCAAAAGAAAGCAAGAGGACCCCAATCTCACATCTTATACAAAAATCAACTCAAATTGGATCAAAGACCTAAATATAAAGGGAAGCACCATAAAGCTCCTAGAGGAAAATGTAGGAAAACAGCTTCAAAAGCCAGGTGGTAGGTAGTGATTCTTGAAGGAGATAAGAGTTGGGCTGAGAAGGTCTACTAATGCTTAATCTATATAGAAGTTTTGATTAACTTTACTGTAAAAGTGTGGAAACGTATGGAGTTGATGGTAACACATTATAGTGAGTAGCAGCTAGTTTGTAAATGGGAATGTGGCTGGAAAGGGTAGTCTAGGGATATAAATGCCAACTGAATAACACAGTGAACCCAGAGGTGGATGAGAATTGTGGTTGATGGTACAGAAGCAAGAACGTCCTTCTGAGAGCTAAAGCAGATGTTTGTCACTATTGCAGAGTGGTGGGAATGTGGAGAAGCATGGGAAAAATATAACTGGTGCGGCAATGGACTGGGTTAACAGCAATATTGTAATATTCACGCATCTATCCCAAAGATATACTGTATTGATAATGGAGGAGTATTGAAAAAGTGTGTCAAATGTATACTATGGACCATGGTTAATTGTCTGATGATATTATCTCATAATCTGTAACAAATGTTCAACCATGGTGTGTGTTAATGAAAAGTGTTGCATGGGAATTCTACACATGTGCATGACTGTTCTGTAAGTTCACAACTTCTGTAAAAAAATATATTTAAAAAAAATAATAGGGTGGGTGAGGGGAAAAATATACCAAATATAAGATATAGACCATAGTTAGGAGTAAGATTTTAATGATATTCTTTAATAATTTATAGCAAAAGTCTCACAACAATGCAAGGTGGTCGTGGGTTGATATTTGGGACCCGTTTGATGTTAGGCATGTTTGTTTTTTAAGTTCACAACTTTTACTATACACTTATTATTTATGTATGTCCATGTATGAATGATGTACTTCAATAACATTTTTTTAAATTAAAAAAAAAAAAACACTAGAGGGGAATGGGTATAGCTTAGAGGTTAAGTGCCTGCTTCCCATGTATGAGGTCCCAGGTTCAATCCCTGGCACCTCCCCTCTACCTCCAAAAAAGAAAATACATTAGTCATATGCCAGCAGATTTGAATTGATGGAAGACAGTATTAGTGGAATTGGAAAATCAAGCATCTGAACTTGAATAGACAGAAGAGAAAGAGAAAACAATGGTAAAAATAGAACAGGGTCTCAGGGAATTGAATGGCAATGCAAAATGCACAGACATATGCATTACTGGTGTCCCAGAAGAGAAAAGAAAGAAAAGGGACAGAAAGAATATTTGAGGAAATAATGTCCAAAAACTTTCCAGCTCTTATGAAAGACATAAATACCCATATCCAGGGAAGTACTGTGGATCAAGCACTATATGCTTTCTACAAAAGACTCATCTCGGATGTAAGGACATATATAAAGGAGTGCTGACGCAAAATGCCAGAAATCGGTTGATTTTTATAAAGGGTGTTTATTTGGGATAGGAGCTTACAGATAACAGGCCATAAAGCGTAAGTTATTTCCTTCACCAAAGTCTATTTTCATGTATTGGAGCAAGACGGCTGCTGACATCTGCCATGGTTCAGGCTTCCTGGGTTCCTCTGTTCCCAGGTCTTGCTTCTCTTTCTCCAGGCTCAGGTCTTTTGTTTTCTCCACAAGGTCAGCTGTAGACTATGAGGCTTTCTAGGCTTTGCCTCTCTCCACAAGGTCAGCTGAGGACTATCAGGCAAACAGCTCTGTCTCTCTCCCCAGACTTTCAATTGTGTTGAAGGAGCTGTTTCTATTCCTCTGTGTTCTCCTCCTGGCTCAGGTCATCTCTTCCTGGGGCTTGCTTCTCTTTCCTCTGTGTGCTTACTTCCCAGGGTTCTAGCTCAAGACTCCAGCATCAAACCCCAAATCAAAACTCCAACATCAAAATCTCCAACCCTGTCCTTTGCCATGTCTTTTATCTGTGAGTCCCCACCCACTCAGGGGCAGGGACTCAACATCCTACTGACATGGCCCAATCAAAGCCCTAATCATAATCTAATCACACCCAGGTACAGACCAGTTCACAAACATAATCCAATATCTATTTTTGGAATTCAAAACTATATCAAACTGTTACAGGACCCAATCAGATTAAAACTGAAAGGTGGGACAAAGATATTCCATGCAAATAGTAACTTAAAAAAACCTGAGTAGCAACACTAATATCAGCTAAAATAGATTTTAAATGCAAAACTCTTATGAGATGAAGAAGGTCTTATATATTGATAAAAGGAGCAATTCACCAAGAGGAAATAACTATACTAAATATTTATGTACCTAACCTGGGTGCCCCAAGACACATGAGGCACACACTGCAAAACTGAAGGAAGAAATAGATGTCTCTACAATAATAGCTGGAGACTTCAAAATACCACTCTCAATATTAAATAGAACATGTGGACAGAAGATAAATAAGGAAACAGAGAGCATGAATAATATGGTAAATGAGCTAGACCTAACTGACATTTACAGAGCATTACACCATGAAACAGCAGGATATATATTCCTCTCAAGTGCTCATGGATCCTTCTCCAGGATAGAACATATGCTAGGTCAAAAAGACAGGTTTCAATAAATTTAAAAAGACTGGAATTATAAAAAGCACTTTCTCTGGTCATAATGGAATGAAGCTGGAAATCAATAATGGATGGAAAAAGGGAAAATTCACAAACATATGGAGATTAAATAACTCACTCTTAAATAATCAGTGAGTCAAAGAAGAAACTGCAAGAGAAATTAGTAAATGTGACTAATGAAAATGGAAACACAACATATCAAAACCTGTGGGATACAGCAAAGGCAATGCTGAGAGAGAAAAGTATAGCCCTCAATTCTTACATTAAAAAAGAAGAAAGGGCTAAAATCAAAGACCTAACTGCACACTTGGAGGAACTAGAACAAGAATAGCTAACTAATCCTAAACTAAGCCAAAGGAAAGACATAATAAAGATCAGAGCAGAAATAAATGAAACTGAGAACAAAAAACAATAGAGAGAATTGACAAAAGCAAAAGTTGGTTCAACAAAATCGACAAACTCTTAGCTAGGATGACAAAGAAAAAAAGGAGAATACGCAAATAAATAATATCAGAAATGAGAGGGGAAAACATTATCATGACCCCACAGATATACGAGAGATCATAAGAGGATGCTGTGAACATTTGTACGTCAACAAATGAAACAACACAGACAGAATGAACAGATTCGCAGATACACATGAACAAACTACACCGACTTAGAAGAAATGAAAGACCTAAACAAACTAACCACAAGTAGAGATTGAAAACAGTCATCAAACAACTCTGAAAAATGAAAAGTCCAGGACCAGATGGCTTCATAGATGAAATCTACCAATCATTCAAAGAAGATCTAATACCAATCTTCCTAAAGCTCTTCCAAACCATTGAACAGGAAATAAAGCTACCAAACTCCTTCTATGAAGGCATCACTCTAATACCAAAACCAGATGAACCCCCTCCCAATGAGAAGCAGAGTGAGCATCACAATCCTAAAATCCTCAAGATTAAGGAACAAAGAAATAAAAGGGGGGAGTGCAACCATGGACTAATGTAGTATTATTATTCTAGCAATGGAAGAACCTGTAACATTGATATAAAAACAGTAGTCGCCAGAGGTTCTGAGGGGAGGGAGAGGGAAGAATAGGTGTAACATTGGGCATTTTTGGACATTGGAATTGTTCTGCATGGTACTACAATGACAGATACAAGCAGTTATACATTTTGTCAAAACCTATAAAATCGGGCAGTCAAAGTGTAAACCATAATGTAAACTACAGACCATGCTTAGTAGCTATGCTTCAATATGTGTTCATCAATTGTAACAAATGTACCACACTAAGGAAAGATGATGTTAATGGGGAAAAGTGTGGGAGGGGAAGGAGTGGGATATATGGGAATCCCCTATATTTTCAATATAACATTTATGTTATCTAATGCTCCTAAATAAAGAAAAAAAATTTTTAAGCCAGATAAATACACCACAGAAAAGAAAATTATGGACCAATTTCTCTAATAAATATAGATGTAAAAATCCTCAATAAAATACTTGCAAACAGAATCCAAAAGCACATTAAAATAATCATACACCACAATCAAGTGGGTTTATCCCAGGTATGCAAGGGTGATTCAACAAAAGAAAATCAATTAGTGCAATAAACCAGATTAAGAAATCGAAGAAGAAAAAACATATGATCCTTTCAATTGACAGAGAAAAGGCATTTGACAAAATATAGCATGTTTTCTTTATAAAAACACTCCAAAAGATAGGAATAAATGGAAGTTTTTCAGCATGGTAAAGTGCAAATATGAAAAGCATACATCTAGTTTTGTACTAAACATTGAAAGACTGAAAGCTTTTCCACTGAGATTGGAACAAGACAAGGATGCCCACTGTCACAACTGTTATTCAATATTGGGCTAGAAGTTCTAGCTAGAGCAATTAGGCAAGAAAAAGAAATAAAAGGCACCCAAATAGGAAAAGGAAGAAGTAAAACTTTAGCTATTCACTAATGATATGATCCTATATCTTGAAAGTCTTGAAAATTTATAACAAAGCTAAGTGGAAGGACATTCTGTATTCACGGTTATGAAGAAAAAATATTGTTAAGATGACAATTTGGGGAGTAGATGTAGCTCAAGTGGGCTCCTGCTTCCCATGTATGAGGTCCCGGGTTCGGTCCCTGGTACCTCCTAAAAAAAAAAAAATGAAAAAACCAACTCTCATTGGGAAGCGAATGTAGCTCAGTGGTTGAGTGCCTGCTTCCCATGTGTGAGGTCCTGGGTTCAAGCTCCAATATATCCTTTAAAAAAGCCCCAATATCTCCTTTAAAAAAAAAAAAAAGTGAATTCTACCCAAATTTATATGCAGATTCAATGCAATCCTGATAATTCCAAGAGCTCTTTTAAAGAACTGGAAAACACAATTATCAACATATTTGGAAGGGCAAAGGGCTTCAATAGCCAGAAACATCTTAAAAAGGAAGAATGAAGTTGGAGGATTTTCACTTCCTGACTTTAAATTATATTACCTAGTTACAGTGGTAAAAACAGCATGGTACTGGCATAAAGACAGACATATAGACTGATGGGATGAACCGATGATTCAAAAATAGACCTTCACATCTACAGTCAAGTGACTTTTGACAAGGCTGCTAATTAAGCCCACCCAGCTGGAGAAGAACAGTCTCCTCCTAACAAAACAAAACAAAACAAAACACTTATGTGTGTGTATGTGTGTATATATATATAATATATATATATATAAACTGCTGCATAATCCAGCATATCCTAGCATTACTAGGAATATATTCAGAAGAACTGAAAGCAAGGACACAAACTCACATTTGCACACTGAAGTTCATGTAGCATTATTCACAACTGCTAAAATACGGGAAAAAAAACAAGTGTCCATCAACCAAAGAATAAACAAAATGTGGTATATACATATAATGGAATGCTATTAAGTTGTAAGAATAAATGAAATCGGGTTGCATATGATAACACGGATGAACCTTAAGAGTATTATGTTGAGTGAAAGTCAGACATAAAGGGACACATATTGCATGGTCTCACTAATATGAACTAATACAATGAGAAAAGTCATGGAGGTAAAGTTTAGAGTACAGGTTACTAGGAGATGGAATGTGGATTGAGAATGGGAACTGATGCTTAATGTATGTAGAATTTTTGGTAAGGTTTATTGTAAAAGTGTGGAACTGAATAGATTTGATAGTAACACATGATAGTGAGTATAACTAACACTAATTTATAAATGTGATTGTGGCTGAATGGTATAGTCTGTGGATGTAAATTTCAATTGATAGGAAGCTAGAGAATAATTTAGGGAATGTATAACATAGTGATTTTGGTGGTCAATGAAGATTGTAGTTAGTAGTATAAGAATGTTCTTTTACAAAGTATTAGAAATATGGTGATACATGGGAAAATTATAACTAATGTAACTTATGGACAATAGTTAATAGTAATATTTTAATATTTTTCAGCATTGGCAAAGAAGATAGTATATCAATTCTAAAGGACAACAATTGGGGGGTATAAAGGGCTATGGGCTTCTTACTTTTGGAAAAAATCAGTGCATCTTCTTCCACTGTATTTACAGTGTTATGTAGTCCCATGCTTTGTAAAATCCATTTTAAGTGTACACTCAGTGGCTCTCATTTTCATCACAGAGTTGTGCTGTCATCACCTCAATTTTAGAATGTTCTCATTACTCCAAAAAGGGACAAGATTATTTCATACTTACATCAAAATGTATGTAATGTCTGCTTGTGGTGTTTGAAGCTGTACATACCCCAGAAAAACATGTTCTTAAATCTAATCCATTCTTGTGGGTATGGACCCATTGGAAGTAGAACATTTTGACGACGCTACTTTAATTAAGGTATGACCCACCTCATTCAGAACAGGTCTTAATCCTATTTCTTGAGTCCTTTATAAATGGAAGAGAGAGAAAGCCACAGAAGCTAGAAACTAAAAGCAATGAAACCCATAAAAAGGGAGAAACCTATAGATGCTGCCATGTGCCTTGCCATGTGGCAGCCAGTTTTTGAGAAGAATGCAATTGCCTTGATATGGACATTTTCTGGGCCTCAAAACTGTAAGCTAATAAATTTCCATTGTTCAAGCCACCATTTCATGATATTTGTTTTAAGCAGTCTAGGAAACTAAACATTGCTTATCTCTCTTTTGAGGCCATTAGAAGACAGATGATTAATACTTAGATCCATTAATTCATTAGGGATTGCAAAATGGTGGTATTTTAATTTATCAATTCATCTTTATTAGCTGGAATACTTCTATCAGAGAAACTTCCCTCATCAATTATTTGGTTACCCTGAATAATAATGAGTTGGTTCTCTAGCATCCTCCAAAGGTGGTCAATGAATTTGTTTTAGTATCACCATGAACTCATGAATGTAAACATATTTGATGTGTTTCAATCCATTACAGTTATTATCTCTATTGATACTCTATCATCTCATCTTTGGCCTCTAGTAGAAGCCTCTTCAAGTTGGTTTCTGAGTTATTTTGACATGACTCAAGTAGGCCTTGATAATTTCCTTCTACCTGTTATGACAAGATGTTTCATGCTCATCTTACATATTTCCTGCTCCAGACCTGGAATCAGCCAACTCTTCTCTGAAGAGTCCTGGTTACATTAATTTGGAAATGGTTTTGAGAGACAACTATCTGGGTACTAGAAATGCTCATTTCTACATTGTTTCTAGGTCTTTCCAACAGGAAGAACTTTTGTTTTAGTTTTCTTAAGATAAATTACATCATGAGTTCATACTGATATTTCCAATTCAAAGTCTAAAACACAGGATCTTTAGTTAACTGCAGAGATTTTTCATCTGTATCTTTTCTCTCACACCAAAAATCCTAGCTGTCAACATCATCAACATAATTGCTTATTTGCTTTATCCTACACTGTACATGCAACAGTCTCAAAATGGCAATAACAACCCTTTCACCAAAAATATATAATTACTGAAGACATAAGAAGATATGGCTTAGAACTGTTTCTCTGTATGGTTGTCACCAACTGGATGAAGATTTAGGTGTTGTAGCAGTTTGATATAGTTATGAACCCCAAAAAGAGATACTGGGTTGTTTGTAAACTGGTCTCTACCTGGGCATGATTATATTTTAATTATTGTTTTTGATTGGGCCATGTCAAGTAGGGCTTTGAGTCTCTAACCCTTGGTGGGTGGGGACTCACAGATAAAAGGCATGGCAAAGGACAGAGTTGGGAGCTTTTTGATGCTGGAGGATTTTGATGTTGGAGTTATGATTTGGAGGTTGATGCTGGAGTCTTGAGCTAGAGTCCTGGGAAGTAAGCACACAAAGTACAGGGAAGCAAGCCCCAGGAAGAGAGGACCTGAGCAAGGAGAAGAACACAGAGGAATAGAGACGGCTCCTTGGACACAGCAGAAACCGTGGGGAAAGAGACAGAGCCATTTGCCTGATAGTCTATAGTTAGCCTTGTGGAGAAAACAGAGGACGTGAGCACGGAAAGAAGCAAGACCTGGGAAGAGAGGAACCCAGGAAGCCTGAAACCTGGCAGATGTTGGCAGTCATCTTGTTCCAACACATGGAAATAAGACTTTGTCGAGGGAAGTAACTTATACTTTATGGCTTGGTATCTGTAAGCTCCTACCCCAAATAAATTCCCTTTATAAAAGCCAGTGGGCTTCTGGTATTTTGCATCAGTACTCCTTTGGCTGACTAATACATTTGTTTTATTTTTAATTTTCAGGGATTTTTTTTTTTTGGGAAATTTAACTTTGTTTTAAAATCATGTAAGATAGGGAAGAGGACTTGGTCCAATGGATAGGGCGTCCACCTACCACATGGGAGGTCCGCAGTTCAAACCCTGGGCCTCTTTGACCCATGTGGAACTGACCCATGTGCAGTGATGCACGCAAGGAGTGCTGTGCCACGCAGGGGTGTCCCCCGCGTAGGGGAGCCCCATGTGCAAGGAGTGTGCCCCATAAGGAGAGCTGCCCAGTGTGAAATAAAGTGCAGCCTGCCCAGGAATGGTGCCACACACATGGAGAAATGACACAACAAGATGACAACTAAAAGAAACACAGATTCCCAGTGCCACTGATAAGGATAGAAGGAGTCACAGAAGAACACATAGTGAATGGACACAGAGTGCAGACAACTGGGGGGGAGGGGAAGGGAGAGAAATAAATAAATCTTAGCCAAAAAAAAAAAAAACATGTAAGATATTTACAGTTCCAAAGTCAAACCTATAAAATAAGGTTCTTATTCTCTCTTCCCTGTCCCCTCCCTTTTCCTGAAGGTAAGCTTTTTTAAAAAAATAACTTTCTTTGTTGTTGTTTTTTAATTTAAATACATATACATTTGTATCATCTGCTCTTAGCAGCTTTATTAAGATATAAAGTATACAACTCAATGGTTTTGGTATATTCAGACTTGAGCAATCATCCCCAGAATCAATTTTAGAATATTTTCCTCATTCCAAAAATAAGCTGCTCCCCATATCCCTTCATCCACCCACCTCCAGCCCTTGGCAACCACTAAGCTACTTTCTGACAATACAGATCTGCCTATCCTGGATATTTTGTATAAAAGGAATCACATAATATGAGTCTTTTATGACTGGCTTCTTTCACTTAGCATAATGTTTTCAAGGTTTATCCCTGGTATAGCATGTATCAGTACTTCACTCTTTTATTGCTGAATAGTAGTCCATTATATGGATATACCATATTTAATTTAGCCATACATGACTTGATAGACATTTAGGCTGTTTCCACTTTGGGGTTATTATAAAGAATGGAACATTCATGTATAAGTTTTTGTGTAGACATGTTCTCACTTCTCTTGGTTATATATACCTAAAAGAGGAACTGCTGGGTCATATGGTAACTCTGTTTAAACTTTTGAGGAACTGCTGGACTGTTTTCCAAAGCAGTTGTATCTCTCTACAGTCCCACCAACAGTGTATGAGGGTTCCAATTTCTCCATATCCTCACCAACACTTGTTATTATATGTCTTTTTTATTACAGTCTTTCTGGTGGGTATGAAGTGTTTTTTGTTTTTGTTGTTGTTTTAGGAAGTACTGGGGATTGAACCTGGAACCTCATGCACGTAGCGTGCTCAACTACTGGGCTGCAACTGCTCTACTTCAATGTGGTTTTGATATCCATTTCCCTGGTGGCTAATGATGTTGAGCATCTTTCCATTTGGGTACTGGCCACTCTTCTTTGGGAAAATGTCTATCCAGATCCTTTACTCACTTTTAAATTGGGTTATTAGTCTTTTTATTATTAAATTGTAAGAGTTATTTAAATAATCTAAATACAAATCCCTACAAGACATGTCATTTGCAAATATTTTTTTCCCATTTTGTGGGTTGTCTTTTCACTTTCTTGACAGTGTTCTTTGGAGCACAAGTTTCTAATTCTGATGAAATCTAATTTATCTATTTTCCTTTTGTCATGCGTGCTTTTGGAATCATATCTAAGAAAGCTCTGCCTAACCCAAGGTGAGGAAGATTTATACCTATGTTTTTCTCTAAGAGTTTTCTAGTTTTTACCTCTTAGCCTGTGGTTCATTTGGAGTTAATATTTATGTATGGTGTGAGGTAGGGGTCCAACTTCATTCTTTGGCATGTGGATACTCAGTTGTCCCAGCACCACTTTTTTTAAAAAACATTCATTTAATGTGTTGTTGTTGTTTTTTATAAAGATTTATTTATTTTTATTTATTTCTCTACTCCCCCCTCAGTTGTCTGGTCTCTGTGTTCATTTGCTGTATGTTCTTCTATGACCGCTTCTATCCTTATCAGCAGCACCAGGAATCTGTGTTTCTTTTTGTTGCGTCATCTTGCTGCGTCAGCTTTCCGTGTGTGCACTGCCATTCTTGGACAGGCTGCACTTTCTTTCGTGCTGGGCGGCTCTCCTTATGGGGTGCACTCCTTGTGTGTGTGGCTCCCCAATGTGGGGGATACCCCTGCGTGGCAGGGTACTTCTTGCACACATCAGCACTGTGCATGGGCCAGCTCCACATGGGTCAAAGAGGCCCAGGGTTTGAACCACGGACCTCCCATATGGTAGGCGGATGCCCAATCCATTGGGCCAAGTCCGCTTACCCAGCACCATTTTATGAAAAGACCATTCTTTCTCCATTAAATGATCTTGATATTCATCAAAAATCATTTGATCACAGAGACGCAGACTCTCAATTCTATTCCATTCATCTGTATGTCTATCCCTATGCCAGTACCACTATGTCTTGATTACTGTAGGTTTGTGGTAAATTTTGAAAATAGTAGTATGTCTTCCAACTTTCTTTTGCTGTTTTGAGATTGTTTTGCCTATCACAGGTCCCTTGCATTTCCATATAGGTTTTTGGATCAGCTTGTCAAAAAAAAAAAAAAAAAAAAGCCAACTGAGGTTTTTGCACGGAACCTGTAGATCAATTTGGGGAGTACTGCAGTCTTAATAATATTTAGGCTTTTGATCTATGAACATGGGATTTGATGCCTTTCACCTGTTTTCTTAAATAAATAAGAGTACCCTATACTTTTTTCTGTCTTGCATTTTTTACTTAACATTATGACCTGGGATCGTTCCATAGTAGTACATATTTTCATCCCTTTGTACAACTTCAAAGCACCCCATTGTGGGTATGGACCACATTTATTCAACCAGTTCCTTACTGATGGACATGTGAGTTGTTTCCATTTTTGCTAATACAAATAATGCCACAGTGAATATCCTTATGCACACATCTTTTTTTATTTTTGCCAGTGTATCTCTGGGATACATCCCTGGAACTCAAGTTGCTGGGTCAAGGATAAATTTCACTAGAGGGGAGCAAATGAAGCTCAGTGGCTGAGCGCATGCTTCCCATGTACAAGGTCCTGGGTTCAATCTCCAGTGCCTCCTAAAATAAAAAGAAATAAACAAATAAATTTTACTAGATATTGCCGAATTCTGCTCCACAGGCACTGTTACGTGTGAGCATGCACTCAATGTTTGGGTAGTTTAATGTGTATCAGGGTTGAGAACATCAGAATTTAAAAATCAACTATTAGAATTATTAGAAAGGAAGGGTCATCTGGGGGGGTGGTACCTGCTGGAACTGTGCAACACAAGGCTAGTGCAGCACATATGCAGAAGCCCTAATGGGGGCGAGGAAGGAGGACTGATGAAAGAAGCAGGGAAGTGAGGGTAGGGATGGTTTACAAATAAAGGCTGTACCAGAAACTCTCAGCTTCTAAGGTGAAAAAATCCAAAGGTCCCTTGCCCCTTACTTGCCCCAATTCCCATAAACTACACAGCCTCCCTGAACAGAAAGTCACAGAGGCTGAAGTCAAACAATGCAGTTCCAGGAGAGTGGGAGGACAAAAGCTGCTCCTGGTAAACATGGGGGAGACCTGGGTTCAAATCCCACGTGTTACTTACTGACTAAAAATCTTGGATACATCATTTTTCCAAGTTTCAGTGTTCTCCTCTGGTAAACGTGGAGAAAAATCCCTGCCTCCCCCACCTCTTGGGCTTGCTAGGCCAGTCTGCAGAACACCTGTGAAAATCCTTTGAGAATTGAACCGTGCCATAGGAATGTGGGAAATTCTTACTGACCAAGGATGGATTTGATTCTGGGTTGATCATTTGCTATCTGAGTTTCCTCAATTATAAAAAAAGTGATAAGTTATTTTTTCACAGGGTTATTTTAAGAAGAAAGTATAAAGAGCACGTCAAGGACTTGGCACAGTGCCTGACAAAATAAGTGCTTAGTAGTAAAATTATAATCTGCTATATAACTTTGAGCAAATAAATGTTTTTATATGATTTGCGTGAACATGGGAAAGTGTAAAAGTTCTCAAATGAAAACACTGGTTACCTTGGAGAAAAAGTTAGGGAGAAAGAGTGACTGCTGGCTTTTTCTTTATACACCTCTAGGTTATTCGGTTTCTGAGTTTGAATGGAAAAATCCAATGAGGCATTTCTGATGGGAAGACAGGGGGGTCGCAATCGATGATGGGCACCCAGGTAGGGCTCCACAGCTACTGATAATATTCTATGTCTTAACTGTGCAATGTGCACATGGGCATTCATTCATTTTATTATTATGTACACCAGGAGTCGGCAAAGTTTGTACAAAGCCAGACAGTAAGTATTTCAGGCTTTGCAAGCCTCTGTTACGACTACTCAACTCTGTTATTGTATTATGAAAGCAGCCAGAGACAATACATAAATAAGTGTGACTGTGTGCAATAAAACTTTTAACAGACAGGAGGCTGAGTTTGGCCCATGGGCCATAGTTCACACATGCTATGTAGATTCTTCATGTATGAAAAAAATTAGCAATCTGAAATATCAAATACACACATGCAAAAAAGCTATCAAGGACAACCAGCAAGATGGCACTGGAGTAAGGAGCTCCTGTAGTCAGTTAGTAAACACCCAGACCTATCTGGAGGTAGCTGAAGCACCTGCTTGGGGACTCCAGGAGACCAGAAGAGCATCCTGCCACATCCTTGAAGGAATGGAAGGAGGAGACTGCCCAACTGCAGAGAAGATTTGTAAGTAGAGCACTCCACGCCACAGAGGCCAGTGCCCATTCTCCACTGGAGGCACAAGCTGCCTTGGGAGCTGTTCCATGGCTAGAATTGAAAGTTCCACTTCCACAAAATGAGGGAGGAAGAGACAGTTAGGCACCAAATTCAGCTACCGATGAGTAAATTCAGCGGGTTAAAGTATAATCCTGAGAACAGCTAAAGTTTGAGCCTGTCCAAGTCAGAAAGAGGCCAGGAGCTGCCATCTTAACTCTGCACCTGGAACAAGGGGAAGTGGGGCGGACTGAAAATCCTAGTGCTGGTACGGACCTGCTTCTTTCCATCCAGATCAGATTGCCGGTCTAGCCTAAGTCCCAGCCCCACCTCTGGGAGGGAGGAAGCTGGGGAGACCTGCACTAGCCTATCCAGGAAATTACCAGCCAAGCTTCAAAGGCGGAGACTTCCTACACTGGCAGTGCAAGCTGCCCCAGGAGCTATTCTGTGGCTGGAATCGGAAGCTCTGTTTCCAAAAAACAGGGGAGAAAGAGACAGTTGGCCACTGATTTCGGCCACTGATTAGCAGACTCTACTGGCTAAGGTATAACCCTAGGAACAGCTGGGGTGTGAACCTGTCCAAGTTGGAAAGAGGCCAATAGCCGCCATTTTGACTTCACCCCCAGCCTGAGGGGAAGCCAGAATCAAAAGTCACAGCAACAGTAGGAACCAGTTTCTTCCACTCAGATCAGCCTGCAGCCCTAGCCTAGGCTTTAGCCCCATCTCTGGCAGCGAGGAGGCTGGCAGGCCCTGTACCAGCCTATCCAGCTAACTGCAGATACCTTTGGCTGGTACAGACTGAATAATCGGAAGTATACTGGGGCAAATGCGGTCATCTTGGACCCACACTGCACGGATTGCTGCCCATACCTGCAACTCCATCCCCGCCCCAGGCAGTGGAGAAAGGGGTGTAAAGCTTCATCAGTCTCTTTGGGCAACTACAGTCTAGGTCTGCACAACTTGGATTATTCTACACAGCTGTGACTCTGTCCTACCCCTGGCAAAGGATAAAGTTGGGAGAAGCTTCATCAGTCCCTGGGGCAATGAGGGCAGCTTGAGCCTCCACAGCTTACAGCACCAACTATATGCTTGGTTCCTACTGCACAACCAGGAAGGGAGAAAGGGGAGGAAGCCCTAAACTAAAGAGAAAAACTGCACCCAGAATAAATACTCTAGTAAACCAGATGCCAAGACACCAACAGAAAATTACAATCCACACCAAGAAACAGGAAGCTATGGCCCAGTTAAAGGAACAAGACAAGCCTCCAGATGACATAAATGAGTTGAGAAAAGCAATCACAGATGTTCAAACAAATCTCCTTGAGAACAAATCTCAATGAGAAGGCTAAAGAGATTAAGGATATTAAAGAACACACTGGATAAGCACAAAGAAGAATTTGAAAGCACACATAGAAAAATAACAGATCTTATGGAAATGAAAGGCACAATAAATGAAATTTTTAAAAAAACAAAACATTGGAGGAAGTGGATTTGGCTCAATGGATAGAGCATCTACCTACCACATGGGAGGTCCAGGGTTCAAACCCAGGGCCTCCTGACCTGTGTGATAAGTCATACAAGTATGCAGTACTGATGCATACAACAAGTGCTGTGCCATGCAGGGGTGGCCCTGCGTAGGAAAGCCCATCACACAAGGAGTACTCCCCATAAGGAGAGCTGCCCAGTATGAAAAAAGCACAGCCTGCCCAGGAGTGGCGCCGCACACACGGAGAGCTGACACAGCAAGATGATACAACAAAAAGAGACACAGATTCCCAGTGCTGCTGACAAGAATACAAGTGGACACAGAAGAACACACAGTGAATGGACACAGAGAGCAGACAACTGGGGGGGAGGGGGCAGGGAAAAGAAGAGAAATAAAAAATAAATCTTTAAAAAAAAAAACAAACATTGGGGAAAGCAGCTGTGGCTCAATCAGTTGGGCTCCCGTCTACCATATGGGAGGCCCTGGGTTTGTGTCCTGGGGCCTCCTTGTGCAGGCGGGCTTGCACGCACGCTGCGGAATGCCGCCCAGCCTACAAGTACCATGGAGAGCCGACTCAGCAAAGTGACGCAACAATAAAAAAGGGAGACAAGCAAAAACACAGACAACCACGCAGCAAATGGACACAGAGCGCAGACAGCAAGCAAGCCGCAAGAGGGGAGGGGAAATAAAAATAAACAAATACAGACACAGAAGAATGCACAGCAAACAGACACAGAGAGCAGACAGCACGCAAAAAGCCACAAAGGGGGGAAGGATAAAAACAAAAACAAAAGACACTGGAATCATATAATACCAGATTTGAAGAGGCAGAAGAAAGAATTGGTGACCTTGAAGAAATGGCCTCTGAAAGTGAACATACAAAAGAAAAGATGAAGAAAAGAATGGAAAAAAATTGAACAAGGTCTCAGAGAACTTAAAGACAGCAAAAGACATGCAAACATATGTGTCATGGGTGTCCCAGAAGGAGAAGGGAAAAGGGGCAGAAGGAATATTTGAAGAAATAATGGTAGAAAATTTCCCAACCCTATTGAAGGTCCTAGATATCCATGCCCAAGAAACACAACGTACTCCCATCCAAAAAAATCCTAAAAGACCAACTCTGAGACACATACTATTCAGAATGTCAAATGCCAAAGACAAAGAGAGAATCCTGAGAAAAGCAATGCATAATGTATAAGGGAGACCCAATAAGATTAAATGCTGATTTCTCACCAGAAACCATGGAGGCAAGAGGACAGTGGTCTGATATATTTAAGATACTACAAGAGATAAACTTATATCCAGCAAGACTGTCTTTCAAAAATGAGAGCAAGATTAGAATATTCACAGATAAACAGAAACTGAGAGAATTTCTAAGCAAGAGACCAGATTTTCAAGAAATACTAAAGGGGTGCTAGAGCCTGAAAATAAAACACAGCAGAGAGGCCTGGAAGAGAGTCTAGAAATGAAGAGTATATCAATAAAAGTAACCAAAAGTGTCAAAAGAGTGGAGAAAATATGACAGATAAAACTCAAATAGGAATAAACTTAACCAACGATGTAAAGCACTTGTACTCAGAACACTGCAATGAAATGTTAAAAGAAATCAAAAAAGCCCTAAACAACTGGAAGAACATTTCATGCTCATGGACTGGAAGACTAAATATCCTAAAGACATCAATTCTACTCAAATTGATATACAGATTCAATGCAATCCCAATAAAAATTCCACCAGCATTTTTTAAAAATTGAAAACATGATTATCAAATTTATTTGAAAGGATAAGGGGTCCTGAATAGCCAGAAACATCTTAAAAAGGGTAAGTGAACTCTCATCTCCAGACTTTAAATTATATTACCTAGCTATACTGGAAAAACCACATGGTACTTGCATTAAGACAGACACATAGACCAATGGAACTAAATTTATGGTTCAGAATCAGACCTCACATGCACGGTTAAGTGATTTTTGACTAGCCTGTCAAACCCCAAAAGCTCAGGCAGAACAGTTCATTCCACAAATGGAGCTGAAAGAACTGGATATCCATAGCCAAAAGAAGGAAAGAGGACCTCTATCTCATACCTAATTCAAAAATTAACTCAAAATGGATCAAAAAACCTAAATATAAAAGCAAGAACCATGAAGCTTCTAGAAGAAATTGTAGGAAAATATCTTCAAGTCCTGGTGGTAGGTGGTAGATTCTTAGAGGAGATAAGAGGAGGACTGAGATGGACTACTGATGTTTAATGTATGTAGAAGTTTTAATTAGCTTTAAGGTAAAAGTGTGGAAATGTACAGAGTGGATGGTAACAAACAGTGAGTAACAACAATAAATGAGCGTGGCTGAAAATGGTAGTCTAGGGATGTAAATGCCAATTGACAGAATGCTAGAGAATAATCTAGGAACTGAATAGCACAGTAAACCAAGAGGTGAATGAAAACTGTGGCTGATGGTACAGATGCAAGTGCCCTTTGTGAGCTAGAGCAAATGTACATCACTATAGCAGGGTTGTGGGAATGTGGAGGAGCATGGGGAAAATACAATTGGAGTGACCTATGGAGTGTGGTTAACAGTAATAATGTAGGGAAACGGACTTTGGCCCAGTGGTTAGGGCATCCGTCTACCACATGGGAGGTCCGTGGTTCAAGCCCCGGGCCTCCTTGACCCGTGTGGAGCTAGCCCATGCGCAGTGCTGATGCGCGCAAGGAGTGCCGTGCCACATAGGGGTGTCCCCCGCGTAGGGGAGCCCCACGTGCAAGGAGTGCACCCACAAGGAGAGCCGCCCAGTGCGAAGGAGGGAGCAGCCTGCCGAGGAATGGCGCTGCCCACACTTCCCGTGCCGCTGACGACAACAGAAGCGGACAAAGAAACAAGACGCAGCAAATAGACACAGAAAACAGACAACCGGGGGAGGGGAGGGGAATTAAATAAATAAAAATAAATCTTTAAAAAAAAAAAAAAACAACAACAGTAATAATGTAATATGCTTGCATCTACGCCAAAGATGTATTGCGTTGATAATGCAGCAGTATGGAGAATGTGTGCCAAATGTACACTATGGATGTGGGAACAATCAGATGATATTATTTTATCTGTAACAAATGTTCCATGACAGTGTGGTGTGCTGATAGATGGATGTTGGTCAGGAATTCTGCACTTGTGCATGACTGTTTTATAAGTTTACACCTTCTGTCATAAAAAAATATATATTTAAAAAATAATAATAGGGTGGGTTGGGGGAAAAATACACCAAATATAAGATAAGGATTATAATTAGTAGTAAGATTTTGACAATATTCTTTCATAATCTGTAACAAATGTTCACAACAATGCAAGGTGTTGGTGGAGGGTTGATGTATAGGACCTCTGTATAATGTTATGCATGTTGGCTTTGTAAGACCACATCTTTTACTATACACTTATTGTTTATATGTTCATATACAAATGATATAAAGACAATATTAATAATAGGATGGGTTGGGGGAAAATACTTTGGTTAGTAGTAATATTTTGACAATGCTCTTTAACCATTAGTTTAAAATGTTTAACAACAATGCAAGGTATTGGTGGTAGGATGAGTAATGAGAGTCCTGTATGATGCTATGTATGTTTGTTTTATAAGTTCACAACTATTACTATACACTTATTGTTTATGTATGTTTATGTGTGAGTGATAAAATTCAAAAAAAATTTTTTTTTAATTTTTTAAAGCTATCAAATCTATTCCCTATAAAGAAAAATCCAACAAGGTATATTTAAGCAAATAGATGACCCAAGCATAAAATAATTCAATCTTAAATCTACAACCAAATCTTAACTAAAATCTCAAAGAATTTTATTTCAAAACTTATTTCACATAAAAAAATTTTTCCTACTCAGTTTTCTCTTCCACCCTCATCTTGTACTAAATATTCACATCACACTTCATGTCTCTGCCTATCAAGAAGATGGAAAAATACAGGCATCAGCCCTTTGGTTTCTTTTTAAGCCCTTGCCCCACCCTTTACCCATTCTCTCAATAATGAATTTAAGGTAGAAAGAGATGAGGAAGAATGGAAATTTACAAGAAAGAGAGCATGACTGATAATTGTTACCAAGAAAACATTTTCCCTTCTTGCTCTTAATAGGCTGTAAAGCTGATGCAATTAAATTATAACTATAGCAACTCAGCTGGCATCATAGTCTGTTCACTCCAGCAGCATCCCTGTACAGCACCTGCATGCTCCAGACTAAGTGTAACTGCAGGCAGCCAGGAGCAGTGGCTGAGGAGCCTGCAGGAGGGGCAAGTTAGCAGAAATGTCTAAAAGTTGCCTGGGGGTGTTGGGAAACAGGGTGCAGGCACAGTTCGTTGCACATAGCTGCAAGGCTGGATAGTTAAAAATCCCTGCCAGGTATTCTCTAACTTAGCTTACAATGCCAAAAGAATGCAAACCAGTGAGTATTTTTTAAAAAACATGCTGGGGAGGCCTAAAAGAAGAATTTCCACAAATACCCTTACTGACTCGGCAGTGCAGCCAAAATATTCAGCTTTCAAGATTAGATGGCAAAGAATGTAGCCTTTACACTCACTTCTGTGACACTTACTAAGTGCCCAAAACAAAGTCCCCACACTAACACCAGCACTTGGGTCTTGTCAAGTTCAAAGGAATGAGGACTGAGGAGGTGACTGACAGTCTCTCACATCCCCTGCCCAGAATCTCCATGACTTTCCAGATCCACCAAGGGTACAACAACTTCCTCTCCCATACTCCCACGGCCCTTCCATCAGGGTTATAGGAACATGCACTCTGGAGTCAGCTGAGTTTAAATCCTGGCAAACCACTCACCAGCTGTGTGATATGGCCAAGTTACTTGCCCTCTCTGAGCCTAAGTTTCTCGACTGCAACATCGAGTGTGACTGTAAGGATTAAGCAAAATCTTAAATCTAGCCGAGTTTCTGATACACAGAAAGAATCAGTAAATCACATTTCCTATGGAAAGCAGTATGGTTTTTTCCCATCCCAGCCCCACTCCCAATTATAAGCTCCTTAAGGGCAAGAGCCATGTCTAATTTATGGTTTTAGTCCCAGAGGTGGCACAGGCCTGGCACAGTAGAGACTCTAAACATATATTTGTAGAACCAACAGTTTAATCGATATGTGGCAGCCGCCGCCGCTGGCTGGACAGTCAGTCAGCACTTTTCTCCAGCTGCACTCTCTTGGGGCTTGCCCACTTTCCTGTTCTACAATCAACTAGCAGGCACTGTATTTCCGAGGTCTCTCTGAGGCAGCCTGACAATAAGCAGACAGAATCACTCCTCACTCACATGGCTTCTCATCACTGAGTGCTCATCAATTTCTTCCAAGAGCTCTTAAAAACAGAGTGCTCTCTGGCTTCAAAGGTAACACTTATCTGCGTGGCCCACATTTACTAACATACTTATGGGAGCCATTTATGACCCAACACTCAGCAAACCCAAGCAGGAACCACTGCGACCAGCTTCTGCATGACAAAGCTCTTCTGCCCACTCCCACCCCGATCATCTCTGCCTGTGATATGGGCTCATAGGTTGATCAGGAAGACAAAGCTGAAAATCTGAGAGGAAGGGAGACAAAGCAAGGCTGCTGTTTATAAAACCTCCCTGTGTTCCCGAGAATCTCACTTGTTCTGTTATTCACGGACAGAATCCAAATTCAAGCAGGAAAGAAGAAATGGATCCTGCCCCCAAACCACACAGTACCAATGCTGCCTCCCCACCAGTACTCACGCCTTGACATCTGCTGTCTCCTGGGACGTGCGTGTGAGGGTTCGGGAACGCAGGCGCTCGCCCGCCTGCTGGATCTCCTGTAAGTTCCGTTCCACATGGGGAAGCTCTGAGATGCCCTCGGTCTCAGCAGCAAGCTGTTCAGCTTGCTGAAGAAGCTCACCAAACCCCTCAGTATCCATCAGAGATGCAGATCCTTGATGGGGGAGAGAAAAGAAGAAACCTAAATCAAGCGAAAGATAGGCTTCAAATGCTGCCTGAATCTGTTAAAAACTAATGAAACGCTAGGACTTTTTGTAAACAGAGACAGCTCATCAACAAGCAGGATTTGTTCCTGAACATAGCCCAAGAACAGGTCTGGTAGAGAAAATGAGTCAGACTGTGAAGAAACAGAATCACTTCTGTACATATTGACAGCCCCTAAAAATTGATTTCTGCCATCAGAACAAACGCAAAGATATTAAGCCACAGACCAGAATTCCTGACTCTTTCCACAGACCCAAGGCAGACAAGGAAATGGAAGCTATGGTGGCAACCTCTATGATACTTAAAGAGCAATCACCCCTACCCTCTGATTCCTCCATCCAACTCAGAAAGACACCACCATCCACAGAGTGTTGGACAATTTATAAGGCCCTTATCTCATAAGATTCCTACAACATTTCTGTGAGGTTCCTGATAGAGGAGGCAGTCCAGTCTACATAAGGTCAGTTATGTGCCCAGAATATTCTGCTGCAATGTGGCTGCACTGAGACTAAAAGACAGAGGAGCAACACAGGTTGCTCCTTCACCAACATAAAAGACAGCACTTTTTATTCATGTCTAGGTTTCCATTCACTTTCTTTAGCTTACAAGGTTACTGAGGGTAGAGATTCATGTGTGCTTGTTATATATGACATTCATGATATTAGACTTAATTGTTCCTATCCCTACTACTTTTTAGAATACAATTACTACTGTTAATTATACTGATATAAATAGCAGCTGACTTTCAGACTGGGAATACGATTAGCAAGACCACCTGTTTCTCCAACAACTGATAGAGAAAACTCCTTTTAACAGTTCTGATATTTAACACACGTCATGCATTTATCAATCTCATATACACTGTACCATCTTGCATAAGGATCTTGACCAAGAACAAGTTTTTAAATCATATAGAAGGCTAAAAGGATCACCATCATAAATATTTTACATTGCTGAAAGGTTAAGAACAAAATTATTTATTAAAAAAAGAACAGGGAGGGTGCAGATGTAGTTCAAGTGGTTGAGCACCTGCTTCCCATGTGCAAGGTCCAAGGTTCAATGCCCAGTACCTCCTTAAAAAAAAAAAAATTAAACAGTAGCCCTTTTGGATAATACTTTTCTTCCTCTGTTTTTTAAATTTATTTTTTAAAAGATACTTAGATTGAACAAATGTTACATTCTTTTGTTTTAAACACGACTTGCACTTTACTTTTGAAATCCCACGATCTAAGATTGTAGTTATAATGTTCATGTAATGTAAAATTATCTCTCAGCTATGAAGCATGGGTTACTGTTAAAAGGGCACTGTTACCACCAAAATTGCACAGTAGAAGGACTTTTTAAAATGAGCATTAGAGAGCATTCACTTTAAAGGCAAAAGTACAAGGTTAAAACAAAAACAGCTCAGATGGAGTAAATATGAAAACACTTTGGTGTTCTTTAGTTCCAAGCTGACTTTCATCTTCAGGCAAAGATTCATATAAACAATAACTCTTTACTTAAATCTTACAGATATTTACCATAATTTTTTTTTTAACCTAACACAATCAGGCTGTACCTGGCAAGCTCTACATGTGGAAAAATGGGAATGGCAGAACTGGGAAAGTATTTTCAGGGACAGATGATGAAAGGAACAGAAGAGTATTTTTAAGCAACTGCTCTTGCCTGGTGAAGAAATGCTTTTCCTCAGAAACCTACAGGGCTACTAACATGCTACTAACTACCAGAAATATAATCACTCACCAGAAAGAGGAAAGAAAGCAATACACTGCCTCTTCTCTCCATTTTGCTTCTTGTACTCTAAGATAAAAATAATTTCTCTGAGTCAAGAAAAAGGAAATTTTTTTTCTTTCATAAGGAAAACTTTAGCACTCCCTATAAAAGAAATGACAAAACTTTTCTGTTAAAAAGAGAGAGAGAAAAGAAATCCTTGAAGGCCTCCATGACACAAAACCCACATCCAATTGTCCAGCAAAGCCTTTCAAATCTAACTTCAAAATACATCCAAAATCTGTCATTTCACCACTGCCACCTAACCACCTCCCCATATCCAAGCCACTCTCCTGGACATCAGCAGCTTCCTCCCTGGCCTTCCTGCTTCTCAACCCAGCAACCTTTCTGCTTAAGCCCTTTGTACAAAATAAAGCCGAGATAATTGATCCCACTCTCCCTCCCTTACCCCTCAGATCCATCTCCAGCCCCATTCCCCTCTCCCTCTCTGGGCTCCAGGTACCCTGGGGTCTACTTACCAGACCCCTGAAGGGTCAGACACAGTCCTGCCTTAGAGTCTTTGTTTTCTCTACCTGAGACACACCCCTTCTTTCCCTTGCCCAGACATGCTCAAGGCTGATTCCCTACCTCTCATGTTTACACCTCTGCCACCTTATCTTTCAGACTTACCTAGAACATGTTCTTTAAATTGCAAATCACACCTACGCCCAGCACTGTGCCTTTTCCCTTTTTGTTTATCTCCTCCTGCTAGAAGGTAAGCCCTACAAGGTCAGCCATACAAGGTCAGGGATTCTTGTCTGGTTTGTTCACTAGAACAATGCCAGGCCGACAGTAGGTGCTCATTTGTTAAAAGACTAGGAGGGGGATACAGATGTGGTTCAACTGACAGAGCATCTGCCCACTATATAGGAGGTCCAGGGTTCAAACCCAGGACCTCCTGGCCCGTGTGGTGAGCTGGCCCATGTGCGGTGCTGCCATACGCAGGGAGTGCCATGCCACGCAGGGATGCCCCCTGCGTAGGGCAGCCCCATGCTCAAGGAGTGTGCCCCACAAGGAGAGCCGCCCCATGCGAAAAGCACAGCCCACCCAGGAGTGGAGTCACACACACGGAGAGGTGACGCAGCAAGATGATTCAAGAAAAAAGACACAGATTCCCAGTGCCACGGAGAATGCAGGCAGACAGAGGAATGCACAGCAAATGGACACAAGAGAGCAAACAATGGGGGGGAGGGGGGAGGAAGGGGAGAGAAATAAATAAAATAAATCTCAAAAAAAAAAAAAAAAGACTAGGAGGGGTCTTATTCTTATGTGTTGAGTGTCTTTCCTTCTTGGAGGCTTCCTGTACTCCTTCGTCAAGTTGGTATCCATTGACAAGCGGAGACCAGAGCATAACTTTCCTTTCCAACTACCAACTGAAACCTAATCTTTATGAGGCAGCATAGCAGAAGGCAGTAACAGTATATAGATGGCATGAATTCAGGTCACACTCAACACAGGCTAGTGCTTTTTCTCTAAATATCCAGACAAAAACCAGTGGTATTTTAGAAGCAACCATCAAATTTTCAGGTAGAACAGAATTCCAAACCAAAAGAATAAATGCATATATATAGAAAGAATTTTGCAATACAACTCCAGGGTAGGGGTAAAAAGATAGTAAGTTTTTCACATCCACTTGAGAGAAAGAGAGATGACATGTATACAATACCATACTTAAGAAAAACTGGATCTATCTTGCATTACAAGTCAATTAATTTACAAAAAAGTTTTATTAAAGTTTCCAAATCTACACTTTGACTGTAGTCATCATTCCATTTTATTAAAATTTATAGTTTATTTTTGATTTCATAAATATAAGAACAATTTTTTATCCCTTCCAGAAAATATCAATTTAGCCATAAAATATAAGGGTAAGCCACTTAATTAATTTGACCCAATATACTGAAAACTAATCATGAAAATAACCTTATTAGCTTTATCCAATAGAGAGAATTAAAATCATCTAGGGGAAGCAAACTGAAGTCAAAGCTTTATGTTGGAAAAATCTGGCCAGGACAAGTGCAGAGACAGGATGCCAGCTGCACTGGTAGGGACCTATGAAGGATGGGACCAGGAAGAAGCCATACTGGGGACCCTCAGGAAACAGGATATGGAGCAGCCCACACAGCAAAACAGCTGGACAGGAAAAGGCTAGAGGATAGACTTGGCAAGGACCCTGAGCCTCTGAGTGTGATGGTAAGAAACAGGTGTATCACAGGGTACCCAGCCTCTGCGCACCTAACTGCTCTCCCCTGCTGCTTAGCAGAAGTCCTACTGAGACTTCATAGACCTCCTCAACTATTCAAGCAACTGAAAGTCTAAAACTGAAGGACAAACTTACCGCCATTGTTAGAAGGCAGGAGGATATTGGTTACTTTGAGGGGTGAGTGGGGGAGTGACAGAAGTGGCATGAGGGGATAGCAATTTTCTATTTCTTGATCTGGATGCTGGTTAACAGTGTTTTCACTTTGAGAAAACTCACTGAGGTAGACTCTTAGGATGTGTGCACTTTTTTGATTGTTAAAATTAACAAAAAAGTTCCCCCAAAAAAACAAATGACAATGGCTCATTGCTTTTCCTAGGCTGAAGGAGGGCACCCCACTATGTTAAAACTAAGAAATGTCCTTAAGAAATTTCCGGGGTTCAGACCTTCTCACCACACTTAGAAGATGCTAAGTGGATTAACTCGAGGAAAAAATTCAAGCCCAGTTTTAGAGACAGCTTCTATCTAGAGCTAAAACAAAGGTCTGGCTAGACTTCCATTTCCTCATTCTGCATTCACCTGACATTCAAGGTCAAAAAGAAAAAAAAAATGTCCCTTTGGAGCATACCATTCTTAAATTTGGGGGGGAGCCTCAAATTGCATATAAGGTGAGATGAACTAAACATAAAAAAAGAGTAAAATGCATCAGATAATTTTAGTTCACTTGTTATTAACATGTGAGTTAATCAGGAGAAATACAGTCATTTCCATATTTTCAATATAACCACAGTAAATATTTAACAGAGTCAGAAAAGAGTAAATACTTAAATAGTCAAACTACTGAGGACTTCTAGACCGTTTTAAATTAGTATGCCTCCAGGATTCCACAGGTGGTTAGAACTATGGTCTCTTATAATATTCACATTTATTGTATTTAATGTCTACATATCCATTTTCTGGCATTAATTATTAGTTCATTAGTTTCTTTTCTCTTAAAGCATTAGCCCCAAGTAGAATTGTCTTTTCATTTGAACAGGGCTTCATGGATTCCCAAACTGGGGGACCACTTTAAAGACTGTTTTTATGGGGTCATTCCAGAAATGGCTGTTACTCACTAGTTCTCTTGACTTACACTTATGTTTTTAATACTTCTAAGATATAGTCTAGAAAGTTAGAGCCTTCAGAGTCTCAAAGCTGACAAAAAAGACGGCAGTGCCCCCCAGCCATCCATGCTAGCCCTGTAGACCATACTATCTCCTGGTTTCTAGTCCTGGAGACGGTGGCCTAGAGCAGGATCAGCAAACTTTTCCTGAAAAGGGTTGGAGAATAAAGATTTCAGGCTTTGCAGGTCAGTCAACTACTCAACTCTGCCAGTATAGTCTGAAAGCAGCCACAGGTAATATATAAACAAATTAGCTTGGCTGTACTCCAATAAAATTTTAATTATAGACACTGAAACTTGAATTTCACACAATTTCCACATCATGTGGATTTTTTTTGAGCCATTTAAAGATGTAAAAACCATTTTTAGCTTATTTGCCCTGCAGGCCATAGTTTGCCAACCCCTGGCCTAGGTTATCTGAGCTAGAGCTGATAAGTCAATACTGGATCAGTGCTTACTATTAGGTTGGTGCAAAAGGAATTGTGGTATTGGACCGTAAATTTTAAATCATTATAACTAGTCTCAAACACATCTTTATTAATCAAAGTATGAGCCCTTACAATCAACACATTTTTGCCAATGAGAAATAAGTTTGTTTATTCCTGTAGCATAAAAATCTGTGCTTCAGGATTCAATGAACTCTTGGAAAGCATTTTCCGTATCCTGCTGGCGTAGAAGTATTTTCCCTGCAAAAAGTTGTCGAGATGCTTGAAGAAGTAGTAGTCGGTTGGCTAGAGGTCAGATGAATGTGGCAGATGAGGCAAAACTTCGTAGCCCAATTTGTTCAACTTTTGAAGGGTTGGTTGTGCAATGTGTGGTTGGGTGTTGTTGTGGAGAAGAACTGGGCCCTACTGACCAATGCCAGCTGTAGGTGTTGCAGTTTTCGGTGCATCTCATTGATTTGCTGAGCATATTTCTCAGATGTAATGGTTTTGCCGGGATTCAGAAAGCTGTAGTGGATCAGACTAGAAATCTCATTGATTTGCTGAGCATATTTCTCAGATGTAATGGTTTTGCCAGGATTCAGAAAGCTGTAGTGGATCAGACTAGCAGCAGACCACCAAATAGTGACCATGCCTTTTTTTGTGTGCAAGTTTGGCTTTGGGAAATGCTTTGGAGCTTCTTCTCAGTCCAACCACTGAGCTGGTCGTGGCCAGCTGTCGTATAAAATCGTATAAAAGTATAAAATACTGTTCATCGTATATCACAATCTAATCAAGAAATGGTTCATTGTTGTATAAAATAAGAGAACACGATACTTCAAAAGACGATTTTTAAAAAATTTTCGGTCAGCTCATGAGGCACCTACTTATCAAACTTTTTCACTTTTCCAATTTGCTTCAAATGCCATATGACTGTAGGATGGTCAACACTGAGTTCTTCAGCGACTTCTCGTGTAGTTTAAGATCACCTTCAATGACCGCTCTCAACTGGTCATTGTCAACTTCCGATGGCTGGCCACTATGCTCCTCATCTTCAAGGCTCTTGTCTCCTTTGCAAAACTTCTTGAACCACCACTGCACTGTGTGTTCGTTAGCAGTTCCTGGGGCAAATGTGTTGTTGATGTTGCAAGTTGTCTCCACTGCGTTACAACCCATTTTGAACTCAAATAAGAAAATCACTCAAATTTGCCTTTTTTGTCTAACATCATTTCCATAGTCTAAAATAAATAAACAGCAAGTAATAAGTCATTAGCAAAAAACATAAAGCGAGAAGTGCACATTAAAATGATATATAACAAAACCACATTTAAGAATGCATGCCAATATAAAACAGCAAATTTCAACAATGCAAAACCACCATTAATTTGCAAGAACCTAATAGCTACACGCCCCAGGCAAAGCTATCCTCACTAGGCCTCAGCAGTGAAAACGCTGTTATAAAGACTAAGTGAGGGGGAAGCGGATGTGGCTCAACAGATAAAGCATCCTCCTACCATATAGGAGGTCCAGGGATTTGATACCCAGGGCCTCCTGGCTCGTGTGGTGAGCTGGCCCACGTGCAGTGCTGCTGTGAGCAAGAAATGCCGGCCCACGCAGGGATGCCCCCATGTGTAAGGGTGCCCCCTGCGCAAGGAATGGCCCCTGCGCAAGAAGAGCCGCCCCGCGTGAAACCGCAGCCTGTCCAGGAGTGGTGCCACACACACGGAGAGCTGACGCAGCAAGATGATGCAAAAACAACAAAAAAAGACACAAATCCCCAGCACCACCGGATGAGAATACAAGTGGACACAGAAGAACACACAGCAAACGGACATAGAGAGCAAGCAAAGGGGTGGAAGGTGGGGAAAATAAATAAATCTTTTAAAAAAAGAGTAAATGAGGGAAGTGGATGTGACTCAAGTGATTGGGCTTCTGCCTACCACATGGGAGGACCCGGGTTTGATCTCTGGGGCCTCCTAGTAAAAAAAAGTATGCCCCTGAGGCAAGCCAATGTCCACACAAGTGAATCGCAGCAAGATGACGACACAACAAAAGAGAGACAAAGGGGAAAGTCAAGGTGAGGTGCAACAGAACCCAGGAACTGAGGTGGCACAAGTGACAGAGAACCTCTCTCCACATCAGAGGTCCCCAGGATCGAATCCCAGTGAATCCTAAAGGAGAAAGATGAGAAGAGAAGACAAAAGAGAAATAGATACAGAGTATCACAGAGTGAACAGACACAGCAAAAACAGCTGGGCGGGGAAGGGGAAAAAAAAAGAGTAAATGAGTGACACAACAGGTCGGCTGTAATTCCCTTTTTCCAAACTCTTTAAGCTGTTTATTTGGACAGTATATTTGGGGGAAGAAATCTGTAATGAAATCCATCCGTAAATGTTCTTTTGCCCTAAGGCACTGGATGCTAGAGTACAGCACAGTGCAATGCAACACATTAAACCCAAGTAAATTTTCCCTTTCCCTTATCACCTACAATCCAAATAGCCCAGTTACCCAAAAAACACTAAGGGCTGAGGGAAAGGGATGAAAAGATTAAAGAGAATGCCATCTGTCTTTTCCTCAGTGTTAAAGAAACCTCTCTCTAGTCACTCCATGAAACTTCCCTGCAGAATTTCCATATAATCAAATACCTATTACCACTTACTGTGGAATTCTAGTTTTACCATGTACCCAAATATCATCTCTTTCAACTACAAAGATCCTACAATCTAACAAATGCACAGTTAGCACTGCTATATTTTTTGGATGTTGTCAGAGAGGATGGACTTTACGTACATCAGAGGAAATGACTGCTGTTGCTACTTATACCTTTTTCTTTAAAATGTGCAACTAACAATTTTCTTCCTTTCTTCTATTATTTTTAAAAGTTTTGATATTACAGTAAAATAAATTCCAAAAGCATACTTAAACATGAAATGGAAAACCAAACTTTGAACCCAACATCTGGTTTGAGGCTAGATAATTCACTTGCTCACAGAGGTGGATTGATTTATCCCTGGAATAAGATCCAAATCTCTCCATCTCGATTTCCTCATCTATAAAAAAGAGATGATAAACCCTACCTACTTCTTGGGATTGGTGATACACAGAAAATACTTTATAAACCCTGCTGATTTATATTATTGTAAAATATTATTTTAGCTTTGTTCCAAAGCTGCCAATTTGGCATCGTTTTATCACTTAATTATAAATATCTCTGTTTTAAAACATCTTCCAGAAAATATTTGATCCTAAATTCTAACTTATTTAGTCATAACTTTCTATCATTCAGTAAGTACTTTGGGAAGGCAGTTACAAGTTTTATACATATGCTATATACTCCACTACCAAATATGGCTTTTATTAAAAACCTAAATTTCCAGAATGATGGTGTGATTCAAAAGAAATTTAGCATTTAATTCCAAGTGAAAATTTTGTCTTCAAACTTTATTAATAATTAGACTGTAATAGGATTAAGGCACAAGAACAGTGTTTCACATTCAATACCAAAGATTAAGGAGAAACGCTTCACTTGAGATATAAAAAGTTTAAGACTAGTACTGCTCTCCTCTCGTGATATGAACACATAAACCATGGTTAGATGACAACAGCATTCCACTTTTTACTGTATCTGTCAGCTGTCAATTACGACAACAACCAAAATGAAAATTATATTTTGACAGGCATCTGTTGTTTCAAATGTCTCTGGAGGAGGGAGAAAGAGAACGGTATAAAATTTGTTGTGGAATAATTCTTTATAGTTTGCAAGATTAAGTAAAAGAGAGTTAGACCTAATCATTATTCAGAAGGTAGACTTCTGGAGAAAACAAAGAACTAAAATAAATTAACCTAGATGGAAAAGAAATTAAAGTAAGGATGTGTAGTATCAGCTTTCTTGATATATAAAATATCACACTTAGATCACTTTGTATTATTTCATCTTCAATGAGCAAAGAGAAGAGATCTGGCATCAGAGAGACACATAAATTGTCCACATAGGGACCTGTCTGAGAACTCTCAGCTATCTGTAGAAGCCAGGCGTGGGATAGAAGAGCTGTGAGTTCCAGCCTGGCCCCGCCCCCCCAGCCCTCTGACCCTGGGGCTGGCCCTACCTCTCTCTCTGATCCCAGTTCTACCACCAATGAGACCAGAGGTTAGCTCTGGTGATTTCTAAGGGCCTACCCACCACGAAGATCTACAACTGTGGAAAATTTTAATTCAGTCCTTAAACTCACTTTATGCTTCCTTTGGAAGGAATAGCCCTATTTTAGTGGTGAGGATATTATCTGTATAAAAAACATCAGTGCAGGAATGACTGTGGCCTCATCTTATGACTGGCATAAACAGAGGCAGATCACCAAGCTTACCCCTAAAATGCTCTGGCTCTTCTCTCCACATCAGTGGTTCTTAACCAAAGGCAGTTTTGCCCCCCTAGGAACATCCGCCAATGTCTTCAGACGCTTTTGGTTGTCACAAACTGGGGGAAGGGTACGACTGGCATCTGGAGGGAGGAGGCCAGGGATGCTGCCAAACATCCTACAATGGACAGGGCAGTGGCCACAACAAAGAATTATCCAGCCCAAAATGTCAATAGTGCCAGGTTGAGAGACCCTGCTATAAACCCAGGTTTCTTGTACTGCAGGCCATGACCCCACCATCAGGGGCACTAGGAACCCCCAGAACTACATGCACAAGGTTTTCTGCACTTCTTTTTTTTTTTTTTGGTCATTTTTAGCATCATATATTTTACCAATTTTTACAACATTAAGTAGTACATTGCTGTATTGCATTCTCAACATGAAAAAAATATATATTACAGGTAACACTAAAATATTCTCTGACAGCACTCCTTCCTATTAAAATCCCTTAATCTTACAGGGGAATACTATTTCAATGTTTTTTTTTCCTGTAAATTCAGTACCAATGACTACAAATTTATTGTGATTCTGGAATAACAAAATAAGATATATACCTATGCTTATATAATCAACTGATTTTGGGGGGGGGGTTTCTTCATTTTCTTTTAAATGTTACATTAAAAAAAATGAGGTCCCCATATACCTCCCACCCCTCCCACATCAACAACCTCTTCCATCATCGCGGCACATCCGCTGCACCTGGCAAATACATTCTGGAGCACCGCTGCACAACATGGACAGTGGCCCACATTGTAGTCTACACACTCCCCCAGTCCACCCAGTGGGCCACGACAGGACATACAACGTCCAGCATCCGTCCCTGCAGCACCACCCGGGCCAATTCCAAATCCTAAAATGCCCCCACACCATAGCTCTTCTTCCATCTCCCAACCATCAGCAGCCACCATGGCCACCCTCTCCACATCACTACTACAATTTTTTCCCTTCCCAATCACAATAGTTCCCAGCAAACCACCAGTAAGTCCACTTTAATCCATACTCTATTCCTCCATCCTGTGGACCCTGGGATGCTTATGTCCAGTGCCCTCTACATCAAGAGTGGGCTTAGAGTCCACATGGATGATGGATGCAATTCCCTTGCTTGCAGCTGTAGGCACTCTTGGCATCCTGGTGTGGTGGCATAAGAGCCTATATTATTTCAAATTTTATAATATCTTTTCAGACCTTTTTCTAGACATTTACAGGCTAATATTATATTGGGTCTGTTTGTGTGTGAGTGTGTGTGTTATCAATGTTATACTATGAATATTGTTCTGCAAATTGTTTTTCTCACTCACCAGTAAGCCTTAGAACCCTTTCCACTTAGGTGTCACCACTAATTAGTAGGAGATGCATTTTTTTTTAATGTAAAAAGAGCACTGTAACTTTTATCAGATTCTAACAATAGTCTGAGTCCCCACCCCCAAATAATTTTAAAGCCACTATATATACAAAATTATCCCATTTTTTTTAAAAAAAAGCCTAACTATTTAGGACAAATAAATTATAGTATATTCATACACTGGAGTACCACACAGCAATGTAAAAGACTGAACTACAGCTCTATGGAACATGGAGGAGTCTCACAGATAGAATGGTGAACTAAAAAAATCAAATACAAAAAAAAAAGGGGGCATGATCTAATCCTATTTATATGGATTTTAAGAATAGGAAAAACTATAGTCTACAGTGCTGGAAATCACATTTGATATCCTCTGGGTGGGGGGTGGTAATTAATTGGGAAAGAGGAACGCCAAATGGGTTTGCCTGGGACACAGAGGGGTCTGGGAACGCTGGACTTTCAGTGGTAGAGCCGGAAAAGTCCGGAGCAACCAGAGAGAGTCGGTCATTCTAGTGAGAGGATGTCAGAGAGTAAGAAAAAGCAGAGAGGTGGAGGAGGCAAGATGGCGGCTGAGTGAACTTCCCGGTTACTAGCTCCTGGAGGGAATCGGCTGGGAGGCGTCGGAGACTCCTTGGGACCGGGCTGTTTCGGGATTTTTCCTGGTCCCAAGGTGTTTGGACATCGATTTGGAGGGAAGGTAACAGAGAGGATCCGTCTGTGAAATATACACGGAGATCCCAGCTACGTGTGGAGGATTCCCTCCTTGGGTAGGCAGAGCCGAGGCAGCTAGCACCGCACGTAGCCCCGGCGGGCGGCGGCCAGGGTAGCCTAGCTGGGCCGCGGTGGGCAGCGGGCGGGGGATCCGAGCCACACCGCGGTGGGCGGCGGGCGGGAGAGCCGAGCCGCGCTGTGCCGCGGCGGGCGGCGGCCAAGGGAGCCGAGCCCAGCTGAGCTGCGGCGGGCGGCGGGCGGCGGGCGGGAGAGCCGAGCCGCGCTGTGCCGCGGCGGGCAAGGGAGCCGAGCCCAGCCGAGCCTAGCTGCGCCGCGGCGGGCGGCGGGCGGCAAAGCCGAGCCGGGCCGAGCCCAGCTGAGCCGCGGAGGGCGAGGGGGCCGAGCCCAGCCGAGCTCGGTCGAGCCCAGCCGCGCGGCGGAGGGCGGCGAGCGGGAGAGCCGAGTCGCGCTGCGCTGCGGAGGGTGGCGGGCAGGGAAGCCGAGCCCAGCCGGGCCCAGCTGAGCCCAGCCGAGCCGCGGTGGGCGAGGGAGCCGAGCCCAGACGAGCTCGGCCGAGCCCAGCCGCGCCACGCCGGGCAGGAGAGCCGAGCCGTGCTGCGCCGCGGCGGGCGGCGGGCGGGAAAGCCGAGCCCAGCCGAGCCCAGCTGAGCCGCGACGGGCGGAGGACCCGAGCCCAGCCGAGCCTAGCCAAGCCTAGCCAAGCCCAGCCAAGCCCAGCCAAGCCGCGGAGGGCAGGGGACCGGAGCCCATCCGAGCCCAGCCGAGCCTGGTGGCGGGGTTTCTGTTCTTTGTTTTTTGTTTTTTTTTTGTTTTTTTTTATTTTTTATTTTATTTTATTTTTGTTGTTGTTGTTGTTTTTTTTTAATCCTCTCTTTCCTGTCCCCAATATTCTTCTTATACTATTTTATCTTAACAATACAATAGGTCCTACAGGTAATACCTCACATTTGCTGGGTTTCCTCACCCTCCACTGCCACATTTCTCTGTGAATAGATTTAGCCTATCTACACTATCCCCTTTCCCCTACAACTTGATATCCTCCACCATCTGCTATCTCTCCTATATTCCATCTCCCTTTCTTTGATCCACAAAGTGTCTAACTCTTAATTTCTAATACCTTTGTTTAGTTTTCCATCTGGTATTCGTCCCTGAAACTATTACGTTTCTTTTCTCTTTCCCTCTCTCACGGAAACAATAGCCTCTTAGTACGTACCACATTCCTCCCATATTCAGTCGTCTACCTCATTATAGGTACTTTCCTACTACTATAACTCTACACAATTTACATGATCTAACCTCCATCCTCCCAGAACTCATATTGTTGCTTTGTTAACATATATCACCAATACTACTTCACACTTTTTCCTCCCTTACACAATTGCCTTTCCCCAGCACTAATACTTTCATTTAAAGTGAGCTTAACTAGCAATAAGAAATTGGAATAAGAAGAACAAAGTGACAAAGAGAAGATATAACACTTACACAAAAACAACAGCTAATTAATCTCCAAGACTAGACAAAGAAGCTAAGGAACTGATTAAACCCGTCAAGAAAAAATGTTGACAAGACAGCAACAAAAAAATCTACAAACCAAACCAGTAATCAGGAAAACATGGCTGAATCCAATCAGGAAGGGGGGCAGGACTTCACACAAGCAATGAAAGATCTCAGAACATTTATCATCGACAAATTTGATGAAGTAATGAAAGAGGTTAACAGCATGAAGACAACACTTGGAGGGGAAATTGCAGACATGCGCAAAAAAATAACAGATATGATGGAAATGAACACCACAATTCAAGAAATCAAAAATACACTTGCAGCAAATATCAGCAGACTAGAAGAGGCAGAGCAGAGAATTAGTGATGTGGAAGACAGTGCATTGGAAATCAAACAGATAGTAGAAGTGGTCAATAAAAAGGTAGAAAAAATCCAGATAGGACTTGGGGACCTGAATGATAACGCAAAACGCTCAAACATACGTATTATAGGCATTCCAGAAGGAGAAGAGAAGGGAAAGGGGTCAGAAGGACTGTTGCAGGAAATAATGGCTGAAAACTTCCCAAATCTACTGAAAGAGACAGATGTACATATCCAAGAAGCACAGCGCACTCCACTGGTCACAAACCCCAACAGGCCCACCCCAAGACATATACTTGTCAAATTATCCAATGCTCAAGACAAAGAAAAAATTCTAAAAGCAGCAAGAGAAAAGAAAACCATCACATACAAGGGAAACTCCTTAAGATTAAGTGCTGATTTCTCATCTGAAACGATGGAGGCAAGAAGGCAGTGGTATGATAGAGTCAAGGTACTAAAGGAAAAAAATCTCCAACCAAGAATACTCTATCCAGCTAAACTAGCATTCAAAAATGATGGAGAGTTCAAAATATTCACAGATAAACAGAAACTGAAAGAGTATATCAACAAGAAACCTCCCCTTCAAGAAATTCTTAAGGGAGTTCTGCAGGAAGAAAGGAAAAAACAGGGCAGTCAGAGATGGAGGAGAGTGTAAAAGCAACAAGAAAGACAAAAATAGAAGGGGAAAATAAAATAATACAAACAAAATATAACAAACACAAATCCAACCAAAATATGGCTACCATAAATAACTCTCTAAACGTAATAACACTGAATGTCAACGGACTAAACTCACCTATCAAAAGATTCAGACTGGGACACTGGATAAGGACATACGACCCATCTATATGCTGTCTACAAGAGACACATCTTAGACTCAGAGACTCATGGAGGTTGAAAGTGAAGGGCTGGAAAACAATCATACAAGCAAACAACAACCAAAAAAAGGCAGGAGTAGCTATATTAATATCAGACAAAATAGACTTTAAATGCGAAACAATTGTGAGAGACAAAGAAGGATACTATATTTTAGTGAAAGGGACAATCTGTCAAGAAGATCGAACAATCATAAATATTTATGCTCCTAACAAGGGCGCCTCTAAATATGTGAGGCAAACGCTGGAAAAACTAAGTGAAAGAATAGCTGCATCTACAATTATAGTGGGGGATTTTAATACACCACTATCAACTCTGGACAGAACATCTCAAAAGAGAATCACTAAAGAAACAAAACATTTGAACAGTATATTAGAAGAGCTGGATCTAATAGACATATATAGATCATTACACCCAAACACAGCAGGATATACATTGTTCTCAAGCGCACATGGAACATTCTCCAAGATTGACCAAATGCTAGGCCACAAAGAAAGGCTTAATGAATTCAGAAAGATCGAAATCATACAAAACAATATCTCTGACCACAGTGGAGTGAAGCTGGAAATTTGCAAGGGACAGAGACCCAGACTCCACACGACAATTTGGAAATTAAACAGCACACTCTTAGAAAAACAGTGGGTCAAAGAGGAAATCTCAAAAGAAATCAATGACTACCTTGAAACAAATGATAATGATAACACAACATACCAAAATTTATGGGATGCAGCAAAAGCGGTACTGAGAGGGAAATTTATAGCCATAAATTCATATATCAAAAAAGAAGAAAGAGCAAAAATTGAAGAACTAACTGCACATTTGAAGGAATTAGAAAAACAACAACAAAGTAACCCAACAGGAAGAAGAAGGAAGGAAATAACAAAGATAAGAGCAGAACTAAATGAAATAGAAAATAAGAAAGCACTTGAAAAGATAAACAAGACCAAGAGCTGGTTTTTTGAGAAGATCAACAAAATTGACAAACCTTTAGCGAGACTAACAAAGAAAAAAGAGAGAAGATGCAAATACACAAAATAAGAAATGAGAAAGGTGATATCACCACTGACCCCACAGAAATAAAGACTATCATAAGAGGATACTTTGAAAAACTATATTCCAACAAAAATGACAATTTAGAGGAAATGGACAAATTCCTAGAAACACATAAGCAGCCCATACTGACGAAAGAAGAAATTGATGATCTTAACAAACCAATCACAAGCAAAGAGATAGAATCAGTCATTAAAAATCTCCCAACTAAGAAGAGCCCAGGGCCAGACGGCTTCACAGGTGAATTCTACAAAACATTCCGGAAAGAACTAACACCAATCCTGTTGAAACTATTCCAAAAAATCGAAACAGAAGGAACACTGCCTAATTCCTTCTATGATGCCAACATTACCCTAGTACCAAAGCCAAACAAAGACACCACAAGAAAGGAAAATTACAGACCAATTTCTCTAATGAACCTAGACGCAAAAATACTTAGCAAAATACTTGCTAATCGTATTCAACAACACATTAAACAAATGATACACCATGACCAAGTGGGATTTATTCCAGGTATGCAAGGATGGTTCAACATAAGAAAATCAATCAATGTAATACACCATATAAACAGATTGAGAGAAAAAAACCACATGATTATATCTATAGATGCAGAAAAGGCATTTGACAAAATACAGCACCCCTTCCTGATAAAAACACTCCAAAAGATCGGAATACAAGGAAATTTTTTGAACATGATAAAGAGTATATATGAAAAACCGAAAGCCAACATTGTTTACAATGGCGAAATCCTGAAATCCTTCCCTCTAAACTCAGGAACAAGACAAGGATGCCCATTGTCTCCGCTTCTATTTAACATTGTCTTGGAAGTACTTGCTCGAGCACTGAGACAAGAACCAGATATAAAAGGCATTCAAATTGGAAGGGAAGAAGTCAAAATTTCATTATTTGCAGATGACATGATCCTATATATAGAAAACCCTGAGAGATCTACAACAAAGCTCCTAGAACTCATAAATGAGTTTAGTAAAGTCGCAGGTTATAAGATCAATGCGCAAAAATCAGTAGCATTTCTATACACCAATAATGAGCAAGATCAGGAGGAAATCAAGAAACAAATACCATTCACAATAGTAAATAAAAAAATCAAATACTTAGGAATAAATTTAACTAAAGAGGTAAAAAACTTATACATCGAGAACTATACAAGATTGTTCAAGGAAATCAAAGAAGACCTAAATAAATGGAAGAATATTCCCTGTTCATGGATAGGAAGACTGAATATTATTAAGATGTCTATCCTACCAAAACTGATCTAAACATTCAATGCAATCCCAATAAAAATCAACACAGCCTTCTTTAAGGAACTAGAAAAACTAACTATGAAATTTATTTGGAATAGAAAGAGGCCCCGAATAGCCAAAGACATAATGAAAAAGAAAAACGAAATAGGAGGAATCACACTTCCTGACTTCAAAACATACTACAAAGCTACAGTAGTGAAAACAGCATGGTACTGGCATAAGGAGAGACACACAGACCAATGGAATCGAATTGAAAGTTCAGATATAGAACCTCATGTATATAGCCATATAATATTCGATAAAGCCACCAAACCCTCTCAACTGGGAGAGAATGGCCTATTCAACAAATGGTGCCTGGAGAACTGGATAGCCATATGTAGAAGAAGGAAAGAGGATTACCATCTCACACCTTATACAAAGATCAACTCAAGATGGATCAAAGACCTAAATATAAGAGCCAAGACCATAAAGACCTTAGAAAGCAGTGTAGGGAAACATCTACAGGACCTTGTAATAGGAAATGGCTTCATGAATATCACACCAAAAGCACAAGCAGCAAAAGAACAAATAGATAAATGGGACTACCTCAAAATTAAAGCCTTCTGCACCTCAAAGGAGTTTGTCAAGAAAGTAAAAAGGGAACCCACACAATGGGAGAAAATATTTGGCAACCATATATCTGATAAGAGACTTATAACTTGCATATATAAAGAACTCATAGATCTCGAAAACAAAAAGATAAACAACCCATTTAAAAAATGGGAAAAAGATTTAAACAGACACTTCTCCAAAGAAGAAATACAAATGGCTAAAAAGCACATGAAAAAATGCTCCAAATCCCTAGCTATCAGGGAAATGCAAATCAAAACTACAGTGAGATACCATCTTACTCCCATAAGATTGGCAGCCATGAAAAAAACAGTAGAATACAAATGCTGGAGAGGATGTGAAGAAAGGGGAACACTCATCCATTGCTGGTGGGAATGCAGAAGGATCCAACCATTCTGGAGGACAGTTTGGCAGTTTCTCAAAAAATTATCCATAGATTTGCCATATGACCCAGCAATACCACTGCTGGGTATATACCCATCAGATCTGAAAACAAGGACACAAACCGATATATGTACACCAATGTTCATAGCAGCATTGTTCACTATCGCCAAAAGTTGGAATCAATCCAAAAGTCCATCAACAGATGAGTGGATCAATAAAATGTGGTATATAGACACAATGGAATACTACTCAGCTGTAAGAACCAATACACTACAATCGCACGTGATAACATGGATGAACCTTGAGAATCTTATGTTAAGTGAAGCAACCCAGGCATTGAAGGACAAATACTATATGACCTCAATGATATGAAATAAGTTAACTGCCTCAGAGAGCTACAGTCTGGAAAAGTGGCTTACTGGAAATCAGGGGGTGGAGGAAGGATGTGAGTTAATGTCTGTAGGGGTGGAATCTGTGATGAGCTGGGGGTAAGTATGAGCACAAAGAAGGGACAAAATGGGGGCAAGGGGTTACCTTCGGGTGGGGTTTTCTGGGTTTGAGGGGGGCTGGGGATGGGAAGAGGGGTAATATGGTCCAAGAAATAGGTGGGAGGGAGGGGCAACATACAAACATGGGAGAGTGCCAGAAGTTCGTTGAGAACTAAATGTTGAGTAAAACGTATCAAAGTATAAATAGGAGGGTCACCTGGTTAGGACGCTCAGGGGGTATGGTCTGATGCGGGACGGACTCCGGAGGGAATAGCTGAAGGCTCATTTTGCCAAGGTGGGTTCTACCATTGGGTGGGGTGGACCCATATCCTGGGGAAGACTAATGCCGTCGAATAGAGAGAACTGTATCTCTCGTGAGAAAGGACGGCTCCCAGGGCATTAGATTGGCAGGCGTTGTGGGCCCTAAGGGGAGGGGAAAATGGACGTGCAATGGATAGAACAAAGGTAAATAAGGGGGCAAAAGAGGAGTTATGTGAGAGTACACGAGGATGAATATAAAACAGCTAATATTACACCAAAAACATATCGGGGACGACAGACTAATAATGAAAACCATAAGACAAAACATAGGATAACTAAAAAATTTAGAAAACTGTACAACCTAAAGTATGGACCACATAGTAAGCACAAATGTTACCTTGTTTGAAAACTATAGTTTCGGAATCTGTACATCAGTTTCAGGAAATATGATATGAATAAGTTAAAAGATTATTGCTGTGGAAGGGAAAAGGTTTTCTGGTGGATCTGGGGAAATACTGTATATTGTATATATGAATTTTGGTGATCTAAGACTCTTCTGAAGCTGACATTATGTTGGGATTCACTTTACGGGAAGTTTTGGATCACAGAGTGGTTCAACAATGGCAGTGGAGGAATACTGATATGGGATGTTATTGACAGGATATATATGGTTGACAGGGAGTTATACAGGGCATATGCCCAGGGTATATGGTAATGTCTATATATACTCATAGTGGAAACAATTAAAAACAACAGCTGGGGGGGTACTGGGCTCCTGGCCGGGGGGTCACTGTTGTGGGCCCTGGGAGAGCAGCGGCAATCCTCCAGGTGCAACGGCAAGAACCAGGAAGGAAGGAGGGCCCAACAGTGGGCTCTTGATACTAATGGCTACACTTTTGAGCCTATGCACCTGCAATAAGAACAAGGCCTGGGGGTTTCCTCCTGACAGCCTTCATGTTACTCAAATGTGGCCACTCTCACAGCCAAACTCAGCGTGTAGATGTGATGCATTCCCCCCAGCGTGGGACACGACACCCGGGGATGAGCCTCCCTGGCACCGAGGGATCACTACCACATACCAGCTGAAGAAGCAACTAGAAAATGACCTTGAATTAAAGATTCAATGCGGAACAGCAGAATATACCTGTCTACATATAATAACATGACTTCGGGAAGCAGTTTGACCTAATGTAAGGGGGAAATGGAAAGGAGAAATGAGATTATAAGGCTGTGAGTCTCTAAAAAAGAGTCTGGAGGTTGTCAGAAGGAATACCCCTATGTACAACTGAACAGAGTCTAAGAGACAGATAAGGTAGATACAACCCCAGGTATTGGTTCTTTTGAGGGATAAAGAGACCCACGGGTTCTATGGTCATGGCAGAAGGGGTTCACTGCCATGACAGATGGCCCTTCTTTGGAGCTGGTGTTTCTGCGTGATGGAAATGGACTCAGAGGGGATCTCTTTTCACAAGACTTGCATGCTACTTTATTGGAATTGTAGTCAGTGCTGGGTTTAAGATATATGTAGGGGATTTGAATCTCTGGACTGATAATATGACACCCAGGCCCAGAGCCTCAACAGACTTCAGCTCCTACACTTTGATTTATTGGACTTACTCCACTCAGCTAACATGGAGTTGAAGAAGGTCAACCACCACAACATGGAGCCTAGAGTGTCTACAACTGGAAGCGGGAGGAGTGCATCCAGTACCCATATGGAATCTAAGCCCTCACTTGACATAGATGTGCAATGGACACAACCAATCCAATGTCCACAGAGAAAATGTGGAATGGGTGTGGGAACGGTAGCCATGGTGGCTGCTGGGTGTGGGGAACGGGAGGAAGAGATGAGATGTGGAGGCGTTTTCGGGACGTGGAGTTGTCCTGGATAGTGCTTCACGGACAATTACGGGACATTATAGATCCCCCCAGGGCCCACTGGATGGAACGTGAGAGAGTCTGGGCTATGATGTGGACCATTGACTATGGGGTGCAGTGATGCTCAGAGATGAACTTACCAGGTGCAATGGATGTGTCATGATGATGGGAGAGAGTGTTGCTGTGGGGGGAGTGGGGGGCGGGGGCGGTGGGGTTGAATGGGACCTCATATTTTTCATAATGTAATTTAAAAAAAAATAATAAATAATTAAAAAAAAATAATTGGGAAAGAGCACAACAGAAGTTTTTGTTCTGTTGTCTTGGAAATGTTCTATATCTCAGGCTAGGTGGAGGTCACCTAAGTGATACATATGTAAACATTTATTGAACTGGACACTTAAGATTTGTTCACAGAGAGTTTCTATAAGGAATAGCAAGATCCTTTACATTAATATAGCAAGAAGCTTAACTTAGCATTACCTCCAGAAAGCCAAGCTAAGGGCTGGGAAGACATTTTTACTTTTCATTATATACTCCTTTGTCATTCTGAATTTTTTTCCATGAGTATATGGGACCTTATACAATTTTTAATAATTAGTTCATTTTTAAACTGCTCTAACCCCCTTACTTCAGAGTTTTTGTCTCGTTCCCTCACTGTCCCTGAATCTTCAATGCAATAGCTGTCAAACCCACACCTCTCCCTGCCCCGTGTACACACACTCCAACCCGGAGGTTCCAAGCCCTGCCTGTGCATTTCCACACAAGAGCCACATACTGGTCACAGCCAGTATGTCTCAAACTGTAGTCATTACTTCCCCCAAACATCACCACCAACACCGGGTGCCCTCAACTCTTCCACCTCTGTCCCCTGGCTTCTTGCTTTCAGGTTCTGTCTCACCTTGGCTTTGACTGTGTATGGCCTCAGAGTGTTCATTCACAGGTTATCTCTCACCCCAATCCCACCCAGACTCAGATCCCAAACAGACATAGATAAATATTTTGAGAGAAAGCAGGTAGGTATTCCTCATTATTCAGATTATTGCTACTCCCTATGCAAAACTCAGGAAACCAAACACTACACATTGAGATAATGCGGCACTCTAAACTTGCTACCCAAACTCCCTTTATCTAAACAGATTTGTATTTATTTTTGCCGTGCCCGCCAACGTTGCTTCCTACCCCTATACTGTCTCACTAGGCCAGACCTCTACCCCTCAAAGCCCAGGTCCTTGCCAGGGACTAGTATATGGTCCCCCTTCCTCAAGCTCCTTCCATTCCACGTCACCCTGCTTTGCAACACCACCTTACCCTTTCCAACACCACTTCCTTCCCAAAAACCTTCAATGACTCCCACTCACCGGGATCCAGATGAGGCACTGCATTTGATTTTCTACCTCCCAAAATAGACCCTGTCTGCCTGTCACCTGATTTGTTCTGTATCTTGACCATCCGCCTACATGTGCTGCTGTGCCCTCATTTGTGCCACCTTTCCCAAGCAGGAACTCTGCCCAACCTTCCATGCCCTCCTGAGCTCCCACCATTTCCTACACTCTCTAGCTGGGTGACTTTGGGCAAGTCAACTACTCCCTCTGGGCCTTATCTGTGAAATGGGAAAGTAACTGTATCTCCCTCACCGGCCACAAGTAACCACTTAATAAACAATAATATTATCATCACCACCAATTCAAGTCCTACCCACCAAATGGTTTTCCTCACTACCAACCCCTGAGAAATATCCCCTCATCTAAATTCTTTTCTACTCATTTATTTGCTTTATATTATTGGTTATTCATACCAGTATTCCTTTTCTAAAGAGCCCATAAGCATTTCATAGCTTTACACTTTTTAATAACTCCACCAGTGCCCTCAAACAGTAACTAGATTCTCAATACATAGTTGCTGACTGCCAGAACTACTTTCCTCAAACTCTACTGAAAATGTCTGATGATTCCTGATTTTCTAAATTTCTATACTGGCCTTGTAAGGTCCACAAAAGTTATTGCCCTGATTTAGTTTCTGAGCATTGGTGTGGCAGCCAGGCTCTCCATGAACAATGGGGCACAGGCGCCACCATCTCCAAGCACTGAGGCGGCAGCACTTTCTGAACAACAGGTGCAAGCCTCACCCCCTCCTAGTGCTGAGGCAGATGGCCTGCCCCCTCCAAGCACAGGGATGGTCCCGCCCTTTCCACACACCTGAGTGGACCCTCTCTCTCGATCCAGATCTCTTCAGTCCAGACCTTGGCTTCCATGTTTCTGCCCTTGAAGTCATTCTTCCTTCAATTCATCCCTTCTCTGTCCCTTTCAGGCACTGCTTCAGTTCATACAAATTTTGCAAAGAGCTTGTTAGCTTGGCATGTAGGTCAAGTGGGTCCAAACCATTAGAAAATAGAACTTTCCACAGATCCTTCCTGGATAACTGCAATTCTAATCTTGATTGCCAAGGAAATGGCTGGCTGGATCCATGTTCAGTCATACTCTCTTTAGCAAAGAGCTGATCGGTTAAATACTCACATGGAATCCTATTCTCTGGGGACTCCCCAGAAGCTCTGGGAGGTCCCTGATAGACCCACTTCTAGCCCTACTCTCAGAGCACAATATCTGGATAGGCTATCAAAATGATGAATTTTTGGTTTTTTATGCATATGAATTCAATTTTAAGCTTATCTCTTTCCTCTCGTTTTACTATAAGCTACAAGAACCCAGGCTGTACCTTCTACGCTTAGCTTAGAAATCTCCTCACTAAATATCCAAGTTCATTACTGTCAAGTTCTGCCTTCCACCCAATATCAGAACACAATTTCACCAAACTCTCTGCTACTTTATAACAAGAATCGCCTGCCTTCTAGATTCTAATAACACATTCATTTCCTTCTAATACCTTACTGGAAATAATTTAAGAGTCCATATTTCTACCAACAGTCTCTTCAAAGTATTCTACACTTTTTCTCACAATTCTTCCAGTCTCAACCCATTATCCAATCTCAAAGTCATTTCTACATTTTTAGGTATTTGCAATAGCAGCACCCCATTTTTCTGATACCAAAAACTATTTTAATTTCTTGGCTGCTAAAGCAAATACCATACAGTGGGGTTGGCTTAAAAACAGGAATTTACTGGCTCACAATTTCAGAGGCTACAAGACTGCCTGCCAGGGCCAGTATCTTCTGGCTGACAGGCAATCTTTGGGGTTCCTTGGCTTTTCTGTCACACGGCAACGTATATAGTGTTGTACGCGCCTTTCTCTTTCAGGTTCTATTAAATTCCAGCTTCTGTCTGCTCTCCTGGCTCCCTCTCCCTGTGTCCAATTTCCTTTGGACTTCAGCCATATTGGATTAAGGCCACCCGCATTCACTTTGGGCACACCTTCACTAACAGTATCGTCAAAGGTCCTATATACAAATGAGTCCACACCCATAGGACCAAGAATTAGGACCTTTTGTGAGAACATGATTCAATCCCCAACAAGCCCCATCTTCCTTTCTTCCTTCAACAATTATTTACTGAACATATACTACGTGCTAGGTACTGTTTGTTCAAGGAATTAGGGATGGAGCTGTGGACAAACCAAATAAAGTCCCCAGCCTCAAGGACCTTACGTTCTGTTAGGAGACAGATTATGAACTCCTAAACAAACCAAGTACTGATAAGTTCTATGTAAACAGGGAAAGGTGGCAGAGTGGAAGGCAGGACTGTTTTAGCTGGGGTGTTCTGGGAAGTCTCTTTAAAAAGGAGACATCTGAGGGAAGCGGATGTGGCTCAAGTGACTGGGTTTCTGCCTACCACATGGGAGGTCCCAGGTTCAGTTCCGGGTACCTCTCAAAGACAATTTAAGCACACACAGAGAGCACACACAGCAAATGGACACAGAGAGCAGAGAGCCACCGCAAACAACGGGGGGCGGGAGATAAATAAAATAAATCTTAAAAAAAAAAATACTACTCAGAATGTCAAATGCCAAAGATAAAGTGAAGGGGAAGCAGATTTGGCTCAACTGATAGAGCATCCCCCTAACATATAGAAGGTCCAGGGTTCAAACCCAGGGCCTCCTGACCCGTGTAGTGAGCTGGCCCAGGCGCAGTGCTGATATGCACAAGGAGTCCTGTGCCATGCAGGGGTGTCCCCCATGTAGGGGAGCCCCATGCGCAAGGAGTGTGCCCTGCAAGGAGAGCCACTCCGAGTGAAAAAAGTGCAGCCTGCCCAGGAGTGGTGCTGCACACACGGTGAGTTGACACAGCAAGATTATGCAATAAATAGAGACACAGATCCCCTGTGCTGCTCATAAGAATGCAAACGGACACAGAAGAACACATAGCGAATGGACACAGAGAGCAGACAACAGGGGTGGGGGGGAAAGGGGAGAGAAATAAATAATAAATCTTTAAAAAAAGAGAGAAAGAGAAAATTCTAAGAGAAGCAAGGGAGAAGGAACCCATCATATACAAGGGATGCCCAGTAAGATTTAGTGCAGAATCTCATCAGAAACCATGGAGGAAAGAAGACAGGGGTATGATACAATTAGGATACTGAAAGAGAAAAACCGCCAGCCAAGAATTCTTTATCCAGCAAAACTGTTCTTCAATTATGAAGATGAGTATAAAAGACTCACAAACAGAAAAAGAGAGAGTTCCCAAAAAAGAATTCACCTTTGCAGGAAATATTAAAGGAAGCCTTAGAGCTTGAAAGAAAAAGACAGGAGAGACAGGCTTATAGAATACGAAGAAAGAATAGCAGAAAAGATAACCGATAGAGTAAAAATACACAAAAATAAGATATGTGTAGCAGTTTGATATAGTTATAAATTCCAAAAATAGATACTAGATTATGTTTGTAAACTGGTCTATACCTGGGTGTGATTAAATTATGATTAGAGCTTTGACTGGGCCATACCAGTAGGGTAAAACGGATGGCAAGGACAGAGTTGGAGGCATTTTGATGATGGAGTTTTGATTTGAAGTTTGATGCTGATGTCTTGAGCTGGAGCCCCCTAGGAAGTAAGCATACAGAGGAAAGAAAAGCAAGCCCTGGGAAGAGAGGAACTGAGCCAGGAAAAACACAGAGGAATAGAGACGGCTCCTTAGACATGGCAGAAACCCTGGGAAGAGAGACAGAGCCATTCACCTGATAGTCTACAGCTGACGTTTGGAGAGAGGCAAAACCTAGAGAACCTCAAAGTCCACAGCTGACCTCGTAGAGAAAAACAGAGAGCCTAAACCCAGAGAGAAGAAAGACCTGGGAAGAGAGGAACCCAGGAAGCCTGAACACTGGCAGACGTCGGCAGCCATCTTGCTCCAACATGTAGAAATAGACTTTGTTGAGGGAAGTAATTTATGCTTCACGGCCTGGTATCTGTAAGCTCCTACCCCAAATAAACACCCTTTATAAAAGCCAGCAGGCTTCTGCTATTTTGTACCAGCATCCCTTTGGCTGACTAATGCAATATGATATATGAAAACCAAAGAATAAAATGGTGGAAGTAAATAATTAATTTACAGTAAAATCACTAAATATGAATGGTCTAAACTTCCCAATCAAAACATATAGGCTGACAGAATGGATTGAAAAACATGAGCCATCCCTATGCTGCTTACAAGAGACTCATGTTAGACTCAGGGATATAAACCAGCTAAAACTGAAAGTTCAAAAAAAGATACTCCATGCAAACAGCAACTAAAAAGAGCAGGAGTACCTGTACTGTATCAGAAAACACAGTTTAAATGCAAAAATGTTATGAGATACAGAAGGCCATTACACATCAATAAAAGGGACAACCCACCAGGAAGAAATAAGTCATAAATATCTTACACCTAACCAGGGTTCCCTAAAATGCATGAGGTAAATTGGCAAAACTGAAGGGAGAAATAGACATCTCTATAATAATTGTTAGAGATTTCAACACACCACTCACATCATTAGATAGAAAAGCTAGACAGAAGATCAACAAGGAAACAGAAAACGTGAACAATATGATAAACAAGTTAGACCTAACAGACATACACAGAATGTTGCACCCAAACTTAGTGGGTTATACATTCTTCTAAAGTACCCATCCGGTTACAGGGTGGAGAGAGTGAGGCAGTAGTGTCCGGCTCCCACTGTCAAAGCCATTGCAGTACACTGAGCTCCATAGAGACAGTGCAGGGGCAAGTGTGAGCAGGGTAGGCACTGGGCGACTCTGAGCCTTGTGGACAAAAATAAGTAGACATGGGAAGTGGACATGGCTCAACTGGATAGAGTGTCTGCCTACCATGTGGAGGGTCCAGGGTTTGATACCCAGGGCCTCCTGACCTGTGTGGTAAACTGACCCATGCGCACTACTGCTGCACGCAAGGAGTGCGCCCTGCACGGAGAGCCACCCCATGTGAAAAAAGCGCAGCCCGCCCAGGAGTGGTCCCGCACACATGGAGAGCTGACACAGCAAGATGATGCAACAAAAAAAGAGATGAAGTTTCCCAGTGCTGCCTGACAATGCAAGCGAATGCAGAACACACAGTAAATGAATACACAGAGCAGACAACGGTGGGGAAGGGTAAATAAATAAATAAATCTTTACACCCAAAGCACGCACAACAAAAGAAAAAAATAGATAAATGGGACCTTCTCAAAATTAAACCTTTTGCACCTCACAGGACTTTATCAAAAGGGTGAAAAGGCAGGCAACTCAATGGTAGAAAATATTTGGAAATCACAAGTCCAATAAGGGTTTAATATCCTTGATATATAAAAAGTTGCTACAACTCAACAATAAAAAGACAAACAACCCAATTTTAAAAATGGGCAAAATACTTGAATGGGCATTTGTCCAAAGGAGAAATACAAAAGGCAAAAAAAAAACACATGAAAAAATGTTCAACATCACTAATGATTAAGGAAATGCAAATCAAAACTACAATGAGTTATCATTTCACACCTACCAGAATGGCCACTATTAATAAGAAAACTACAAGTGCTGGAGAGGATATGGAGAGATAGGACACTTATTCACTGTTGATGGGAATGAATGGTACAGCCACTGTGGAGAAACTGTTTGGTAGTTCCTAAAGAAGTTGAATATAGATTTGCCATGTGACCCTGCAACATCACTACTGGGTATATACCCAGAAGAACTGAGAGCAGTAACACAAATAGACATATGCACACCAATGTGCATAGTGGCATTATTCACAACTGTCAAAAGTTGAAAATAACCCAGGTGCCCATCAACCAATGAATGGATAAACTGTGCTATAGTCATACAATGGAACATTATGCAGCTGTTAAGAAGAAATGAAGTCGTAAAGCATATGACAACATGTATGAACCTGGAGGACATTATGTTGGGTGAAGCAAGCCAGACACAAAAGGACAAATACTGCATGACTGCATTACTGTGACCTACATATATTGTGTAGGGAAGCAGACTTGGTCCAATGGATAGGGCGTCCGCCTACCACATGGGAGGTCCACGGTTCAAACCCTGGGCCTCCTCGACCCGTGTGGAGCTGGCACATGCGCAGTGCTGATGCACGCAAGGAGTGCCCTGCCATGCAGGGGTGTCCCCCGCGTAGGGGAGCCCCATGCGCAAGGAGTGCATCCCATAAGGAGAGCCACCCAGCATGAAAGAAAAGTGCAGCCTGCCCAAGAATGGGGCCGCACACACAAGAGGTGACGCAACAAAAAGAAACACAGATTCCCATACCGCTGATAAGGATAGAAGCGGTCACAGAAGAACCCACAGTGAATGGACACAGAGAGCAGACAACTAAGTTGGGGGGGGGGGAAGAGAAATAAATAAGAAACAAATCTTTAAAAAATAAATATATTGTGTAATATATAGAGTGTTTCCATTTTTATAAAATATAAATATAAATCAATTTATAAAGAAAAAAAAAAGAATCAGATTCCTAGACATCAGTAAAAAGTTGCAAGCCATACAAAGAAAAAGGAAGATATGACTCAGGCAAAGGAACAAATCAAAGCACCAGATTAGACACAGGACTTGAAAGAGTTGAAGGACAACACAGATAAAGAAGTAAAAGATGTTAAGAAGACACTGGGTGAGCACAAAGGAAAATTTGAAATCTTGGATAGAAAAATAACAGTTTATGGGAATAAAGACAAAATAAATGAGATTAAAAATACAAGTGGGAAGCGGCTGTGGCTCAATCGATTGGGCTCCTGTCTACCATATGGGAGGTCCTGGGTTTACATCCCAGGGCCTCCTTGTGAAGGCAAGTTGGCCCGCGCCCACGGAGAGCTGACACCTGTGCCTGCAGAGAGCTGGCGCAGCAAGATGACGCAAGAAAGGGAGACAAGCAGACAGGCAGAAGAACGTGCAGCGAATGGACACAGAGAGCAGACAGCAAACAAGCCGTGGGGGCAGGAGGGGATAAATAAAAATAAAAATAAATCTTAAGAAAAAAATACAAGAAAGGCACACAACAGCAGATTTGAAATCACGGAAGAAAGAACAGCGATGTAGAGGAAACAACAAATGAAACTGAAGAGAAAGAATAGGGAGAGAAAAGAAAGGAAAAATTGAACAGGGGCTCAGGGAGTTGAATGAAAACACGAAACACACCAGCATACGTGTTACAGGAATTTCAGAAGGAGATGAGAAGGGAAATGGGACAGAAAGAATATGTGAGGAATAATGGCCAAAAATTCCCCAACTCTCATGAAAGACATGAATACATGTGTCCTAGAAGCACAGTGTACTCCAATTAGAATAAATCCAAAGAGACCTACTCCAAGACACATAATATGCACAAACCAAATGCAGAAAACAAAGAAAATTCTGAAAGCAGCAAGAGAAAAAGCAAAACAGCACATACAAGGATGTCCAATAAGACTTAAGTGTAGATTTCTCTTCAGAAAACATGGAGGCAGGAAAACAGTGGTGTGATACAAATACAGTACTGAAAGAGGAAAACTGCCAGCCAAGAATTCTTTATCCAGCAAAATTGTCCTTCAAGTATGATGGCGAGCTTAAAATACTCACAGATAAAAAGAAACTAAGAGACTCTATAAACAAGAATCCAGCTCTACAGGAAACACTAAAGCTATTCTGCAGCCAGACAAGACAAGAAAATGAGGCTTGGAGGAGAGTTTAGAAGTAAAGACTATCAAAAGGGTAACAAAAAAAGGTAAAAAAAAGATGGGCAAAAAGATAGGACATAGGAAAATCAAAGGATAAAATGGTTGAAGTAATGCCTTTACAGTAATAAAATTGAATGTTAATGGATTGAACTCCCCAATCAAAAGACAGAATGGATAAGAAAACATGAGCCACTCTATAAGCTGTCTGCAGGAGACTCACCTTAGATCCAAGGATGCAAACAGACTGAAAGTGAAAGGTTGGAAAAAGATATTTCATGCCAACAGTAACCAACAAGAGGGCAGGAGTAACTATACTGGTGTCAAACAAAACAGACTTTAAATGTAAAAAGGTGATAAGATACAGAAGGCCATTATATATTAATAAAAGAGTCAATCCACCAGGAAGAAGTAACAGTTATAAATATCTATCCACCTAACCAGGGTGCCCCAAAATATGCGGTCACCCCTCGGGCTGAAGTGTGGTTTGCTGGCCTGGCGGGGGAGCAGCCGCGGCAGGCCAAGCCGCTGCCCCCATAATAGGGTGGTTGGTCGGGCCCACCGCCACCCCTGAAGGGAGCTCGGCATGGGCGCAGAGTGCCCTCGGGTCTCTCCTTCTCGGCAGCCATGCTTCCGCGGCCACCCCTCCTCCCGGATGGCGCCACACGATGCCTGTGGGGCGGCACCTTTCTTCTTCTTTCTCCCTGTGCAGGCGCAGGGCGGAAAATTCCAGTCTGCCCTTTTCCCCTCCCCCGACAGCAGCAACAGCCAGGCGTGGGCGGAAAAATCCAGTCTGCCCTTTTCCCTCCCTCTGACAGCAGCAACAGCCAGGCGTGGGCGGGAAACTCAAGTCTGCCCTCTACCCCAGAAACAGCAGCCACCAATCCCTAAACCCTGCCACTTCCCCCAGCAACAGCGACAGCCAATCCCTAACCACCACCCCTCCCCCGTCCAGTACCGCCCACTGACCTTTCGCCGGCAACCAATCAGAACAGGGCATGGCTTCGACCAATCAGCCTTCCCCAGCCCCTATAAAACTGTTGCCTCTCCCTCAGTAAAGTGGACTTGCGTGTTTACCTTGTCTCCGCGGTAGTTCTTCTGCCGTGCGCCCTCCAGTCCTGAGGGCCCCCGACAAGGGCCTGGCCTCCCTTGTCCCCAGTTCGTCGCCTGCTTCTCCAGGCGACCCCTTCGTCGCCGGCTTCGCTGGGCGACCCCGTCAGCCAAACCGCGCAACCCCTGTGAGACCGACCCCTCGTCTGCTGCCGGACCGACCCCTCGTCCCAAGCGGGACCGACCCCTCGTCCAGAGCTGGACTGACCCCTCGTCCGCAGCTAGACCCCACCTCTACCGACCGAGCAAGCCGCCGCAAAAATATACAAGAGAAACTCTGGCAAAACTGAAAGGAGAAACAGACGTCTCTACGGTAAGAGTTGGAGACTTCAACATACCACTTACATCAATAGATAGAACTAGACAGATGATCAACAAGGAAACAGATAACTTGAACAACTATGATAAATGAGTTGTACCTGACAGACATAGACCAGTCCATCCCAAATCAACAGGTTATACATTCTTCTCAAATGCTCATGGATCTTTCTCCAGGATAGACCACCTGTTGGGCCATAACACAGTCTCAAGAAATTCAAGAAGACTGAAATTATACACAGTACCCTCTCTAATCATAATGGGATGAAACTGGAAATAACAGGCAATGAAGGAGGAAATTTGCAAATATATGAAGGCTAAACAACACGCTCTTAAATAATCAGTGAGAAAAAGAAGAAACTGCAAGAGAAATTAGTAGATAGCTCGAGACAAATGAGAGCAATTAACACAACATAGCAAGTTATAGGACACAGAGCAGATGTAGCGCAAGTGATTGAGCACCGGCTTCCTACATATAAGGTCCAGGCTTCAATTCCTAACCCTGATACCTCAAAAAAAGGAAAAAAAAAACCTTATGGGATACAGAGAAGGCAGTGCTGAGAGGGAAATTTATAGCCCTAAAAGCTTATATTAAAAAAGAAGTGCCTCAAATAGCAGAGCTCCTGAGGGCTCTAGAGACATCTAGACACCATAGTAGGCAAACAATTTCAGGAATTTGCACTCTGTCCATGGGCCTTATTTTGGAATATATGCTCCTCAATGTAACAGAGTTAACCTCATTTATTTACAATTTCCCTATAGATGGCTCTTGTGTCCCTTTTATTTGAATCTATAATTAGCACTATACTTACTAAATGTATGTCAAGAGATTTAAATCTTTGGTCTGTTCATATGCTGGTTGAGCCCTGAGTCTCAGCAGAGTCGCAATACCTACTTCCAGTTCACTATACTCGCCCAGGACAATGAAAGGATGAGATGAACAACACCTAACCCAAAAAACAAAGAGTATCCACAACTGCAAGCAAGACAGTTCCATCCATCTGCCCCATGGGATCTAAGCCCTCTCTAAATCAGAAACAGAGTGGGCATTACCATACCAAAATCCTCAATATTGAGGAATGAACAAACTTAAGAGGGGAATGCAACTATGGACTAGACTTATTATTCTAGCAATGGAAGAACCTGTATCATTTATATAAAGGCAGTGGTCACCAGAGGTTCTGAAGAGAGGGAGAGGGAAGAATATTTGTAACATGGGGCACTTTGGGGACATTGGAATTGTCCTGCATGACATTGCAACGATGGATAAAAGCTATTATACATTCTGTCAAAACCTACAAAATTGTACAGAGCAAAGCGTAAACTATAATGAAAGCTATAGACCACATTTAGTAGCAATGCTTCAATGTGTTCATCAATGGTAACAAATGTACAACATTGATGAAAGATGTTATTAATGGGGGAAAGTGTGGAAAGGGGAAGAAGTGGGATATATGGGAATTCTCAATATTTTTTGGTAACATTTATGTAATCTAAAGCTTCTTTTAAAGTAAAAATTAAAAAATAAAATTAAATAATACAACAATAAAAAAAAGACGAGCTTAAAATCAAAGAACTGAGAAACCAGAAAAAGAAACAGCAAACCTATTCCAAAGCAAGCAGAAAGAAAGAAATAACAAAGATTAGAGCTGAAATAAATTTAATTGAGAACAATGACAAGAACAAAAGAAAAAAATAGAAAAAAAATCAACAAAACCAAATGTTGGTTCTTTGTGAAAAATCAATAAAATCAACAAACCCTTAGTAAGACTCACAAAGAAAAAAAGAGAGATGTAAATAAATAAAAGGGGAAACATTATTACTGACCCGACAGGAATAAAAAGGGTCATGAGAGGATACTATGAGAATCTGTATGCCAAGTAATTAGACAACCTAGATGAAATGGACAAACTCAGAAATGCACACACAACCTACACTGACTTTACAAGAAATACAGGAACTCAACAAACCAATCACAAGCAAAGAGATTGAATCAGTCATACATCTTCCAACAAAGAAAAGTCCGGCTTATTATTATTCTGGTAATGGAAGAACTTGTAACACTGATATAAAGGCAGTGGCCACCAGAGGTTCTGAGGGGAGGGAAAAGGAAGAATAGGTGTAACATGGGGCATTCTGGGGACAATGGAATTGTTCTGCATAATACTGCACTGATGGATACAAGCCATTAAACATTTTGTCAAAACCTACAAAATTGTGCGGTGCAAAGTGTAAACCACAATGTAAACTACAGACCATGCTTAGTAGCAATGCTCCAATATTTGTTCATCAATTGTAACAAATGTACCACACTTACAAAAGATGCTAAAACTTCTTTAAAAAATGAAGAAAAATAAATAAAAGTCCAGGACCACACAGCTTCACAGGTGAATTTACCAAACATTTTGAGAAAAATTAATAACAACTGTGCTTAAACTCTTCCAAAAAATTAAAAGGGAGTGAAAATTACCCAGCCCATTTTATGAAGCCAACATCACCCTAATACCAAAGCCAGCTAAAGATACTACAAGAGGGGAGCAGATGTAGCACAAGTGGTTGAGCACCTGCTTCCCGTGTACGAGGTCCCACGTCTGATCCCCAGTACCTCCTAAAAACAAAAAACTAACTCTCACTGACAAGCAGATGTAGCTCGGTGGTTGCCTGCTTCCCACGTATGAGGTCCTGGATTATTAAAATAAGATACTAAAAGAAAATCACAGGCCAATCTCTCCAATGAACAAAAAATTCTCAACAAAATACCGGCAAATAGAATCTAACAGCATATAAAAACAATTTTACATCACGATCAAGTAGGTTTTATTCTGGGTAATGCAAGGATATTTCAACATTAGAAGACCAATTAACATAATATTCCACTTTAACAAATCAAAGGGAAAAAAACACATGGATCATCTCAATTGACAGAGAAGGCCTTCAACAAAATCCAGCATCCTTTTTTGATAAAAATATTTCAAAAGATAAGTATAGAATTAAAGTTCCACAACATAATAAAGGACATATATGAAAAACCCATAGCCAATATGGTTTTTTCAATGGAGAGAGGTTGAATGTTTTCCCTCTAAGATCAGGAACAAGACAAGAATGCCCACTGTCACCACTGTTATTCAACACTGTGCTAGAAATTCTAGCTAGAGCAATTAGGCAAGAAAAAGAAATAAAAGGCATCCAAACTGGAAAAAATAAAGTAAAACTCTCACTATTGTAGATGACATGATCCTATATTTATAAAATCCCAAAATATCTACAATGAAGCTATCTGATCTAATAAACAAGTTCAGCAAAGTGGCAGAATATAAGATCAACATGCAAAAAATCAGTAGCAGTAATTCTAGCAATGAAAGAACTTTTATCATTGATGTGGAGGCAGTGGCCACTCAAGGTTCTAAGAGGAGGGAGAGAGAAAAACAGGTGTAATATGGGGACATTTTTGGGACTTGGGAATTGTCCTGAATGGCACTGCAATGACAGATACAAGTCATTATATATCTTGTCATAACTTACAAAATTGTGCAGGAGAGACTGTAAACTACAAGGTAAACTATAATCCACACTTAGTGGCAATGCTCCAAAATGTGTTCATCAATTTTAACAAATGTACCACACTAATGAAGGATGTTGTTAATGTGGGGAAATGTGGGAGGGGTTGGGAGCGGGGCATATGGGAATCCCCCTTATTTTTTATGTAACATTTATGTAATCTAAATATCTTTTTAAAAAGATATATTTTTTAAAATCAGTAGTGTATTTATACACTAGTAATGAGCAAGCTGAGGAGGAAATCAAGGAAAAAAATCCATTTACAATAGCAACAAAAAGACTCAAATACCTAGGAATTAATTTAACCAGGAACATAAAGGATCTGTATTCAGAAAACCACAAAACATTGCTAAAAGAAATCAAAGGAGACCTAAACAAATGGGAAGGCATTCCATCTTCATGGATTGGAAGACTAAATACCATGAAGATGTCAATTCTACCCAAACTGATTTACAGTCAATGCAATACCAATCAAAATTGCAACGGCCTACTTTACAGAAACAGAAAAGTCAATTATAAAAATTTTTGGAAGGGAAAGGGGTTCTGAATAGCTAAAAACATCCTAAAAAAGACCGAAGTCAGAAGACTCAAGGTCCCTTACCTTGAAGTGTATTATAAAGCTACAGTGGTCAAAACAGCATGGTATTGGCAAAAAGACATAAACATTGATCAATGGACTCTAATTGAGAGTTCAGAAATAGAACCTCACCTCCAAGGCCAACTGGTTTTTGACAAACCTACAAGTTCACTTATCTGGAACAGAACAGTCTCTTTAATAAATGGTGCTAGGAAAACTGGATATCCACAACCAAAGAATGAAAGAGGACTCCTATCTTACTCCCTATACAAGAATCAACTCAAAATGGATCAAAGGGAAACGGACTTTGGCCCAGTGGTTAGGGCGTCCGTCTACCATATGGGAGGTCCGCGGTTCAAACCCCGGGCCTCCTTGACCCCTGTGGAGCTGGCCATGCGCAGTGCTGATGCGCGCAAGGAGTGCCGCGCCACGCAAGGGTGTCCCCGCGTGGGGGAGCCCCACGCGCAAGGAGTGCGCCCGTGAGGAAAGCCGCCCAGCGTGAAAAAGAAAGAGCAGCCTGCCCAGGAATGGCGCCGCCCACACTTCCCATGCCGCTGACGACAACAGAAGCGGACAAAGAAACAAGACGCAGCAAATAGACACCAAGAACAGACAACCAGGGGAGGGGGGGATATTAAATAAATAAATAAATCTTTAAAAAAAAAAAAAAAATACAGTAAAAAAAAAAAAAAATGGATCAAAGACCTAAATGTAAAGTCCAGGACTATAAAACTCCTAGAAGATAACATAGGGAAATATCTACAAGACCTTGGAGTAGGTGGTGGTATCTTAAACCTTATACCCAAAGCACGAACAACAAAAGAAAAAAATAAATGGGACCTCCTCAAAATTAAATACTTCTTGGACATAATGGACAAAGGGTATGGGGAAAGGCAGGAAGAGATGAGAGGTGGAGGCGTCTTCAGGACATGGAGCTGCCCTGGATGGTGCTTCAGAGGTAATCACCGGACATTGTAAATCCTCACAGGGCCTACATGATGGAATAGAGGAGAGTATGGGCCATGATGTGAACCAATGTATATGAGGTGCAGAGGTGCCCAAAGATGTACTTACCAAATCCAATGGATGTGTCATGATGATGGGAACGAGTGTTGTTGGGGGGGGGAGAGGGGGGGGTGGGGGGGTGGGGTTGAATGGGACCTCACATATATATTTTTAATGTAATATTACAAAGTCAATAAAAAATAAAAAAATTAAAAAAAAAAAAAAATTAAATACTTCTGCACATCAAAGGACTTCATGAAGAGGATAAAAAGACAGTTTACTTGATGGGAGAAAATATTTGGAAATCGCACATACAATAAGGTCTAGTATGCATGATTTATAAAGAGATCAACAGTGAAAAAAAACAAATGATCAGCCTAAAAAATAGGCAAAAGACCTGAATAGACATTTTTCTAAATGTGAAATACAAATGGTGAAAAAAATACATGAAAAAATGCTCAGCATCACTACCTATTAGGGAAATGCAAATTAAAGCTACAATGAGATATCATTTCACTCCTACTAAAATGGCCACTATTAACACAACAAGAAAACTACAAGTGTTGGGAGAGGATGTGGAGAGACAGGAATGATTATTCACTGCTGGTGGGAATGCAGAATGGTACAACTACTGTGGGTTTCTATTTGGCGGTTCCTAAGGAAGTAAGATATAGATCTGCCACATTACCCAGCAATATACATACTGCTACCAGGTATATACCCAGAAGAACTGAGAGCAGTGACATGAAAAGATATCTGCACATCAATGTTCATAGCAACATTATTCACAATTGCTAAAAGATGGAAAACAATCTAGGTGTCCATCAACTGATGAATGGATAAACAAACTGTGGTATATACACATGATGGAATATTATTCAGCTGTAAGAAGTTGTGAAGCATGAGACAACGGGGATGAATCTTAAGGACATTATGTTGAGTGAAGCAAGTTATACACAAGAGGACAAATATTGTATGACTTCACTATTATGAACTAAATATAATGAGCAAACTCATGGAGTTAATAGTTCGAATATAAGTCACCAGAGAAAAGAATGGGGTTAGAGAATGGAAAGCTAAGGTTTAATGTGTGCATAATTGGTAAAAAGCTGTTTATAAATGTTTGGAAATGGATAGAAATGGTGAAAGCACATCATAGGATTTGAAATTAGTAGAGTTAACATATGGGTATGATAGTAGTTTGTTCTTTGTTGGTTTTTTTCGGGGGGGGGGAGTAAAAAAATGCTCTAATATTTATTGAAATGATGAATGCACAACTCAGTGATTATACCAAAATGCCACTGATTATAAACTTGAGATAACTGTATGGTTTAAGAAAAAAAAAAAAAATAGGGTGGATTGGGGGAAAATACACCAAATATAAGATATAATTTATAGTTAGTAGTAATACTGACGATGCTTTTTCATAATTTGTTACAGTGTTTCATAATAATGCAAGGTGTTTGTAGGAGGGTGATGTATGGGAACCTGTATGATGTTATGCATGTTAGTTTTATAAATTCACAACTTTTACTACACTTGTATTACTTGTGTATGCTCGTGCATACTTCGATCAATTGTTTTTAAAATGAAAAATAAATAAAGCAAAAAAATTTTTTTAAGGCATCAAGGCAGAAATGTGTTTGGCACATTTTGAAGAGCAGGAAGGCCATACCACTGAAGCATACGATCATGGACAGTAGAAGTACTGATCATGGATCAGTAGAAGGGGTCTGGCAGGAACTAGATCATGAAGCCCAACTCAACAAGGTAGGGACTTTGGATTTTAGTCTACATGTGATGAAGCTATTGAAGGATTGAGCTTTTTCAAAGGCTCATTCCTAGTGCTGCAAGGTGAACAGGCTGGAAGCAGGGGAAGGCAAACGGAAGGAGAAAATCATCAGGAAGCCACAATCTCACCAGATGCGACACGAGAGTGGCTTGCATCAAGGTTATCATAGTGGAAGAGGCAAAGTAGGTCCAAGTCATGTAAATAGTTTAGGAATAGATTGCATATAGCTTCAACTGTTGATGTAGTGTGAGAGCAGATAAGAAGTCACGGGCAATGCCAATATTTTAGGCCTGAGCAGCTTGGCCCTTGATGGTGCCATTTCCTGAAATAAGGAAGACTGGGGAAGGAGCAGGTTTGGACATCAGAAAGCTGCTGTTAGGGTGAAATTAGTTCACACAAGTAAAGTCCACGGCAGGGACTTGTACACAGCCAGAGCTCAGGAAGTGACAGCTATTATTATTCCCACTCTCACTGGCTCCTTCTCCTAGAGTTCATACCTTTCCTAAAGTAATTCTCCAGCAATGGGGGAAACCGGGTGAGGGATATACAGGAACTCTGTACGATCTTATAAATTTTCTATAAATCTAAAACAATTCCAAAATTGTTAAAAACCCATGTTCTCTTCCTCTGCTTAAAGAAACAGCCATACTTTCTTACCCTCATTCATTCGTCATCCACTCCAATCTAATTTCTGCTTGCCCCTCACCTATTCCTTGAAATCCTTCTACAGCCCCCAATGACCTAATTCCAAATCCAATGGACTCCAATTTTTCCTGGACAAGATCTATCTCAGCCATGGCTTCAACTACAATCCCTCCTAGTGGCTATTAATCCTCTGGATGGCCACAGATATCTCTGTGAATCTGACGTCCATATACACAGGTACACACACTCTACTCAGGATACAGCTTCCCTTCCCAGAAAGTCCCTCTGAGGACCTCTGAGGACTCTCTAGGCCAGGAGTTCTTAACCAGGGGTTCGCGGACCTTCAATTTTAAAAATCAACTTACTATCTTTATTTTCTCTGACCTCTAACTGAAATCTAACATTTCCTTCACTTATGACTGCATGCAATAAATAAATTACAGTAGCATTCATTTCACCTGACTGGCAAAGGGGTCCGTGGAACAAAAAAGTTTAAGAACCCCTGCTCTAGGCCCAGGCAAGGACCCTGATCTATCAAAACAAAGAGTGACTCTCATATCTCTATGTCCAGCACAGCCCTCTCTCCTCAGCCCATATTTCCAACTGTCCACTTGACAGCTACTCCTGGGTGACCCAAGGGTGCCTCAAATTACATATGTCCCAAACCAAACTGGTCATGTCTCTCTCCTCTGAGCCACTTCCTCACCCTGGATTGTGCCTCTCTTGATGAAACAATTAGCAACCTGTTAGTATGGCCAGAAACAACTGGGGCATCATCCCAGGCCCCTTGCACCTCCTGAACATCCAGTCAATCCCCAGGTCTACCTCCCAAATGTTTCGCAAAGCTAGACCTTCATTTCTTACCCCTACTCTGACTCTTTTCCCCTGGATTTGCTCAACAGTCTAAACCTTCTCATTCCCCCAACCCATACTCCTCCTGGCCAGAGATGTTTCTGAAGTGTTTCCCCGTCTTAAAGCTATCAAAGACATCTTTCTCCCCGACAGGAAGAAGTGCTCACCCTTTCACACAGCTACACAGGATACCCTCCATAGAGTAAGCACTAACCACCCTTACCATCCTCATCTCTTACTCCCTTCCTCCCACCCCCGTACCCACATCTGTCTCCCTCTCTAGACAGTGAATTCCTGTAGGGTAAGGTCCACAGCTTTCTCAACTCTTAATTTTCAACAGCTGATAAATTTGGCACATAACAGGCACCAAATAAGTGCTAAGTTAAAGTGACCTTTTCAATGAGGTCTCTGTTAAAATATCCCTGTCCAACTTTATAAAGCAGCCCATGCCATGACTCTGCATTCTATATTTATGTTTATTATTGGTGTCCTCTGTGGGAGCATTGGTTTGATGAGGGCAGGCCTCTCCCTCACCACTCTATCCCAAACTTTTAACAGTGCCAGGCACTTTTATTCCTTCCAGTTACTGAGCTTCTACCATGTGCTTTGCCTAAATGCTGAAAATACATCAGGGAACAAAACAGATATAAAACCCTTCCCTCAAGCAGATGTGGCTCAAGCAATTGGGCTCCCATCTACCAAATAGGTGTCCAGGGTTCAATACCCAGGGCCTCCTGGTGAAGGCAAGCCAGACCGTGTGGCAAGCTGGCCCACGCAGAGGGTTGGCCTGCGCAGGTGTGCTGCCCCGCACAGGAGTGCTGGCCCATGCAGAGAGCCAATGCAGCAAGACGATGCAACAAAAAGAGACAGAAGAGAAACAATAAGACATGCAGCAGACCAGGGAGCTGAGATGGCGCAAGAGAATGATCACTTCTCTCCCACTCCAGAAGGTGCCAGGATCAGTTCCTGGAGCTGCCTGATGAGAATACAACCAGATACAAAAGAACACACAGCAAATGGACACAGACAGCAGACAATGGAGGGAGGGGGGAGAAATAAATAAATCTTAAAAAAAAAAAAAAATCCCTTCCCTCAAGGAGCTCACATTCTAGAAAGGAAGACAAACAGTACACAATAAGTAAAATATAAGTGCTAAGAACATCTAAAGCAGCGAAGGAAGATAGAAAGTAGGGGAAACCTCACTACATGACCCTTAAGTCCTAAAGAGGAGGGAGCAAGCCACATGGATATGTACTATAAGTGCAAAGGGCCTGAGGCCAGAGCATGTCTGACATGTGTAAGGGGTGGTTAATAGAAAATGTTATCAGAAAAGTAACCATAGGTCAGACTGTATAAAGCCTTAGAGCTCACTGTAAGGAGTTTTTCTTTTACTACTAATAAGAAGGGGACCCATCTGGGGGTTTTGGAGCAGATCTGACCTATGTTTTAAAAGGATCCCTCTAGATGGTGGGCTGAGAATAGAGGCTAGGGCAGAAGCCACTGGAAGGCTATTTCAATAATCCAGGCAAGAGGCAGTGGTGACTTGGCCCAGGGCGGCAAGCACTGGATGTGAAATAGGAGGGAAAGAGAGCAGTCAAAGATGACTCAAAGGTTATTGGTCAGACCAGCTAAAGAATGGACTTGTCTTTCATTTTACTCACATGGGAAAGACACAAGGAGTGCAGTTTAGGGAAGGAGAGATGGTGTGGCACTTGCAAACTCTACTGGCATGTTCAGTTTGAATTGTCAGTCATCCACCTCAGAGGAGATACCAAGTAGGCAGCTCCATCAAGGTCAGGGGAGAGGCCCAGTTTGGAGACATAAATGTTGGATCTTCTAGCCTTATTAGGCTATTAAATACTGGTATTTAGAGCTATGAGACTGGATGAGAGTACCATGAAGGACAGATGAAAACGTCACAAACATAAATGCAATGCACAAGGAAAAATGGTTGAAACAAATTAGAAACGCTATGATGTAGGAAGACTGTTCTGCTGGCAGCACTGGAGGACAGAATATAAAAAGTGACCCTTGCTTGTGCTGAGACACCTTAGCCAAAAAAAAACTCCTTCCCACATCTGGCTGAGGAGTGAACACTGACCACCAGCACTGCCAAGAGGTCGTCCAAACATTGACCAAAGATCCCTAGAGTCAGTCCCACCACTTTTAAAAAGGGATCCAGGGGGAGCGGATGTGGCTCAAGCAGTTGAGCGCTCACCTCCCACACAGGAGGTCCGGGGATGGGTTCCTGGCGCCTCCTAAAGAAAACAGACAAGGAGCAGATACTCAGCGAAAACAACCAGCAGACAACGAGTAAACAGATGAGGGAGCCATGGGGTGGGGAGGTGGGGCAGGGATCCAAAAAACTAAAGGATTGCCTTTGCAGAAGATGGGGTGCTGTGAGCCCATAGAAAGAGCGGGCTACCTGTGGGTTCCAATCACCAACATCCCTCTAGATGGGGGGGGAAGCATCCTCCTGGATGCCCGCACAGGAGATTGGCCAAGATTTGGGAGAGGCTCCCAAGATCGTCTCCCTCTGCCCTAAAGACCCCCTTCCCTTCGGGGGCGACGCCTCCCGACAGGATGTGTCCGCGAGGGGCCAGCGAGCTGGCTGGGCGCGACCTGAAAAGGGATCAGACCGGGCGTGGTGGCGCGGAGGAGGCGCCGATCCAGCCAAGGGTGGGCTCGCGAGGAACCGGTGGGTTGGGCGTCGTGCGCCGCCGCAGAGCGCGGTACCGGGACGCGTGTGCGGGGAGGTCGGGAACGCCAAAGCTCTGAATTCAGGAAGAGGGTGGGGAAGAGAAATTCCAGGGCGCAGCCCGACGCTGTCACGGGGGGCAATGTGACAGGGCCTTCAGCCGCCGGCGTCAGGCGTGCCCGGACGCCGGGGAGACCGGGAAGTGTGAGCCGCCAGGCTCGGCGCGTGGGGCCGGGGCTCCGCCCAGCCACGGGACCCGGGGTTCAAGGACGAGACCCGCGCCGGAAGGACGCAGCCCGGGGCGCCCTTACCAGGTGCCGCAGCGGTCTCCGCCGTTCAGGTCCCGGCTCGAGAACGTGCCGCCGCAACTCGCGCCGCGCGCCCGTGCCTCCTGATTGGTCGAAGCCGGCCGCTCCCAGAAGCCCCCGCGCGGCGCAGCGCGGCGCCAAAGGAACTTTACGGAGACCGATGGGGGGAGGACACGGGCATGGGCGGGGCCTGGGGTTGCGCCGTCTCGCCCCGCAGCCTAGTGGCCAGCGCTCCAGCCCTGCAACGGAGTTAGGACACGCTGGGGTGGGAGAAAGCGATTCCATCATTTCCTGCGCCAATTTCTTACCCATTACTGAGCGCCAGCTATGTGCCAGGCACTGTTCTAGGTGCTAGGGACACAGGTAGTGGCCATAACAGGCAATATTCGTGCTGACATGGAGCTCCCAGGCTGTGGGGAATACAAAATATAAATGAATAAATAGATAACTGCAGATTGTAAGAAGGGCTATGAAGAAGAAAGCGTAAGGGAGAGAGCGCACACCTGGTAGTCAGGGAAGGCCTCTTTGAGGAGGTGTCAGCTAAGCTGAAACATGAATAATGACAAAGGATCAGCCTTACAAAGTCCTAGCTGCAGAGCTTGCCAAGAGGAGGGAACAAGAGTGAAGGCTCACAGGGGGAAACAACGGAATGTTTGATGAATAGAAAGGAGAGGCGAATGGCTGGGAGACGATGAGTGAGAGCAGTGAGCAGACTCGCAGGCTGAGGCCAGACTGCGTAGGTGCTTTAAACCATGGCAAGCTAGTCGAAATGACTCCTTATTCTGGGAAGCCACTAAAGGGTTTGAAGCAGGGGTGGTGGGGCGTGAGGCTGACTTATCTTTGTACAAGATCTCTCTGGCCACTAGGGAATGAACTGCGGGCAGGAAAGTGAAGCTAAGAGACTACAGCATTTAATGCAAAAGGGTTGTGAGATTAGGGTTGTGCAGCACCCATCCATGCAACATCCATTAGATGCTCACAATGTACCAAAAATGAATAAGGCCCAGCCCTTATGATCCAGTGAGGGAGCAAGTACGTAAATAGATTATATTTCAATTTAATGTGGTAAGTACATGACAGAACTATGCACAGGATGGTAAGGGAGCTTAATGTGGTAAGTAGGCAGTCACGCCGGCCTTCCTGGAGTAAGCAGCCCCTTAACTGAGCCATAAGGATGAGGAGGGGCAAGAGTGAGGGGAGGCATTTCCTGATGGGGTAAATGGAGTAAGCATTGCAGAGAGGAGAGAAATAGTACTCTCCCCATTCCCTTCCTCTTGGACATCCTGTGGGTTCTCTATAAATGATTGATGCTGATTGACAATATGTATGAATGTGACCTTGGCCTCAAGCTATTAAATATGTATTCAAATCCTGCTGTGGTCAGACAATATTCATAAAATAATAACATCATCTTGCGTGTGAATAACGCTTTTTATCCCTTTATGTAAAGAATTTTTACATGAACTTTTACCTTGCTTTTTTCCTTCATATAAGGAATTTTTAATGACAGACAAATGCTTGTGAAACATTGCCAAATGAAAAATCAGGATATTTATCTCTTAAAGCTGAGTATTTCCATATAATAAAATTCAGCGATTCCACATCTAAAAAGACATGCCCAAGAGAACTCTTACATATGCGTAAGGGAAGACATGAGTAAGAATCTTCATAGCAGCATACTTCATAATAGAAAAAAAAAAAAGAAAAGAAAACAGGCCACATGTCCACTAACAAAAAACTGGGAAAATAAAGAGTGGGGTGTTATGGCAATGGAATATTACAGTGCAGTGAAAATGAATGTGCTACAACTACAAACACCACCAATGAATCTTAGAAACATAATGTTAAGTGAAAAAAGCAGGTACCTGAAGAATACATAGTATAGGATGAGTGCAAAATTTTAAGAGAGTTAAAAAACAAAGTAAAACCAAATGATATATTGTTTATGCATAGATATATTTGTGATAAAACTGAAAAATTATTGAAATGATAAGTATGAAATTTCAGGTTGTGGTTATCTCAGGATGGGAGAGGCTATGGGAGGACCAGGAGGTGCTGCATAGGTTCTAGTACTTGGGTTGGGTTAGTGGTTCACAGGTGTTCATTATATTAGTTTACATTGTTACATACATATGTAATATAGAAACATTTTTGAATAATAAAGGAAAAATGCCCAAGAGGGAAAAAGCAGAATAGAAGTATAGTTTATGATTTTAACTATGTTAAAAATACATGATTTATGTAACATTTATGTAATCTAAGTTTCTTTTTAAAAAAAAATTTAAAAGTATACTTAAAAAAAAATACACCCAAAGGAGAGAGAATTATAATGAAGTAGAGACAGTGTTTCTGCTGGATGATAGCACCACAGGTAAATCTTAAAAGCTAGTACATTTCCAAAATGTCTGCAATGAAATGATGGTATATTATTTCCATAACCAGAAAAAAATACACCAAAACTTGGGGGGTTTTTTGTTTTGTTTTGTGTGCAAGAGAGTTATAACAAACATCAGCTTCCCAATATTTATCCAGGAATACAATCCAAAGAATTTCCTTTGAGGATTCTGAACTTATCTTCAACCTCACTCCTTGAACTTTTTTTTTTTTAAGAATTTTTAAAAATTTAATGCAATTCAAATCAGCACGTCTGGTTCATATCAGCTACTTCACTGCCGAACCTGGGGACAGGGGCTGCTTCAGTTTTTCTACCTTCTCTTTATCTATAATGACCAAGGTATAAAGATATCTGCCACATCAAACTTTAAATTTCACATTATCCTTATCTTTCTTGATCTTCACAGATTTGACAACCTTTTGCATGGCTGTGAGCACAAAGTCCTTGATTTCCTCAATTTTGCAAGGCACGGTGATGAGGCATGCTGGGAAGCAGGACCAGCACAGCCATCAGTAAGAAGCAAGGACAGAAAAAAAAAACGAACCATCTTTTTGCCTAAATGCTACAGACAGGAGTTTCTTTCTCCTGATGACAAGGTCTGTATCAGTGTGATTGCTGGAGCTGTTTCTAACTGTGTGTTAATTGGTCACACAGAGTTTTCTTGAACATCACTTTTAACTGAGCTCAGAACTTTCTAAGTGCCTTTGTCTGAGATTGTGCTGAGGATTGTTCCCTATGAGGCCTGACGCTTTTGTCTGAGTTGGGGAATTGCAGGTTCTTTCTGACTTAAAAGAAATTGGGGGGAGCAGATGTGGCTTAAGCAATGAGTGCCCACCTCCCACATGGGAGGTCCTGGGTTTGGTTCCTGGTGCCTCCTAAAGAAAACGAGCAACAACAACAAGCAAACAGATGAGGAAGTCAACTCAGAAGAGCTGATATGACTCAGTGGTTGAGCGCCGGCCTTCTGCATACAAGGTCCTGGGTTCAATCCCCAGTACCTCAAAAAAAGGTGGGAGGGGGGATTGCAGGTGGGGCACAACGGGGAATCCTTACCTTCCCCCCATTTAGTCCTGTTGGTTGGTTTCCAAACATTCCTTAACAGCAGAACCTGTTTTTCAAAAAACCCTTTGGTAGAGCCCTAATATATGATACAGATTTTGCACATCCTATATCCATGCCAAGTATATAACTCTACAGGTTTTTTGGCCTGAATGAAGTTATCAAACAAATATAAACCTTGTACTCTTGTCTAGTTGAATTGCCACATTTTCAAATATTCTTAGTGTTTAGATTAATTTATTGATGTGCATTCCTAGACTGTAGTGCCAGACAATGGTTGTCTAGTGGACATCTGCTGATTTGCCTGGTTAGCCACCTGAATCCCCCTTGGGGACCCACCCTGACCCTACTCTCAGTTCCTTTGTTTCTCGATGGTGGCCAGGAGTGAGCTGATAGGCATGTGACATGAGCACAGCAGCACAATGGCTGGTGTAACCCAGCAGAGTAACCAACAAAATGCACATTCAAGATGTCCTACTCTGACAGTGGTTCTCTTTTCTGCTGGAATTGGAACTATAAATATTCACTCCCTGAAATTAACCTTTGAAAACCTGTTTAATTGTTTATTATCCATGAAGAAAGACCCTGCCTGGGAATAAGGCCAATATGGAAGAAAGCAATGTAGTGACAGGGAGAGAGGCTGGGCTCCAGTGACGTCTTGTGAGCCCCTGGATCAAACTCTACCTGAAGCAAACACTATCCCTGGAATGTTCTGTTGCATGAGCCATAAAATTCCATTTTTTGCTCAATTTCAGTTGGGTTTTCTGTCACTTTCAATCATAATAATCCTGAAAGATGTATTACTTGAACCTGGGAGCAGCTCATCTAACATATTTGTTACAAGGTCCATAAATCAGAATTTATTAAGCTTTTCCCAGTCAAATGTGCTTGTCCTTCACTTGTAATATAGGGAGATACTTTCAACAATGTTAATAAAAATGTTTTCATTATCAGATTACACTTTTGTTTCATACCTTTTTAAAAATAACGTTAAATAGTTCCATTTACCCAAAAAAAAAAAAAAAAAAAAGCTGGGAGTCTTATTTTCATATTGATTACATTTTGTTCCCAAATGATATTGTAACTTGGCAGGGACCTTACTGCAGGTTTTTGTTTCTATATACGTCTTACTAAAAGCCTAGACCATTTTTATCACTAAAAAAAGTGAGGCTCAGTGGTTAGTATCTCTCGTCATTGTTCTTGTCTTTTGGTGACTTTGTGGGAAAGGACCTCCATCTGGCTTCCTTTCATTCATTCAGTCTCTTAAAAAATATTTATTGTGTACCTGCCATATGCCAAGCTCTGGGGATTCAGAAGGGAACAGATTGACAGGGTTCCTGCTCCAGGGAGCTCACATTCTAACCAGAGAGACAGACAATAAACAAAGGAAGACATTTTTGAAAAATTCATTTCAGAGAGTGATGCGTCTATGAAAACAATAGAAAGGATGATTGAGGGGGTGTGGGTACCACCTTAGCTGGGGCAGTCATGGAGGACCTCTGTGAGGAGGTGACATTTGAGCAGAGCCCTGAATCACTGAAGAAGTAGCCATGTGGAGACGTGAGGGATCAGCAAGTGTCAAGGCTTCTGGGACAGACAGGATTTCAAAGCATGCCCTCCACTTCCCACCAAAGTCAAACAAACAAACCAAAAAACTCCAAGCCCAGATGGCTTCACTGGTGAATTCTTTCAAATATTTAAGGACAATATATCACCAATCTTACAAACTCTTCCAGAGAAGAGAAAAAATGAGAACACTTCCCAATTATGAGGCCACTATAACCTTGATACCCAAATGTCTTAACAAGAAATAAACAGATCAACAGCAATAGTGCACATAAAGTAAAAAATCCTAAATAAAATACTAGCAAACCCAATATAGCAATATAGCAACATGGTAATATGCAGTGTTCAAATGGGGGGCTTTATGTATTTTTTTGCCAAGAATGCAAGGTTATCTTAACTTTAGAGAATCATTGTAATTGTACACATTAACTGTGAAAATTGGGGAAAAAATGTTTTTATCTTAGACAAAAAAACAACACTATACAGTTCAACATACCTTTATAATTAAAAAAAAATAAAAACTCTTAGGAAACTAGGAATAGATTGGAACTTCCTTAATCTGATACAGGATATCTACAAAAAACTTTTAGCAAACATCACACTTAATGACAAAATATTCAAACATTTCCTCCTGATGTTAACTATTACCATTTATATCCAACATTGCACTGAATGTCTTAGCCAGTACCCTATGACAAGAGAAATACTGGGTATGAAAGTTGGCGACTGTAGCAGTTTGATATTATTGATGAATTCCAAAAAATAAATATTGGATTATATTTGTAAACTGATCTTTTCCTCTGGGCATATTAGATTATATTGGATTGGGTTTACTTGATCAAGTAATTTTTTAAAAAGATTTATTTATTTATTTCTCTCCCCTTCCCCCTCCTCCCAACCCGGTTATCTGTTCTCTGTGACTATTTGCTGCATCTTCTTTGTGTCTATTTGCTGTGTCTTTGTCCGCTCCTGTTGTTGTCAGTGGCACAGGAATCTGTTTCTTTTTGTTGCATCATCTTGTTGTGTCAGCTCTCCGTGTGTGTGGCGCCATTCCCAGGGTTTGAACCGCGGACCTCCCATGTGGTAGACGGACGCCTAACCACTGGGCCAAATCCATCGGCTACTGATTAAGTAATTATGTAAACCTTTTGTGCCAGTAGGTAGGTGGGGACTTCTGTGCCATTTGGTGTTTGGGGACTCAGAGATAAAAGGCATGGCAAAGGACAGAGTTAAGGGTTTTTGATGTTGGAGTTTGATGCTGAACTCTTAAGCTGGAGCCCTAGGAAGAGAGTAACCCAGGAAGCCTGAACCCTCACAGATGTCAGCAGCCATCTTGCTCCAACACATGAAAATAGACTCTGGTGAGGGAAGTAACTTATGCTTTATGGCCTGGTATCTGCAAGCTCCTACCACAAATAAATACCCTTTATAAAAACCAACCAATTTCTGGTATTTTGCATCAGCACCCCTTTGACTATTTAATACAGCAAGGAAAAAAAACCCTCATTTTCACATTCAAATGACATGATTATATAAAAAGGAACTCTAGGTGGTGGACTTGGCCCAGTGGTTAGGGCGCCCGTCTACCACATGGGAGGTCCGCGGTTCAAACCCCGGGCCTCCTTGACCCGTGTACAGCTGGCCCATGCGCAGTGCTGATTCGTGCAAGGAGTGCCGTGCCACGCAGGGGTGTCCCCCGTGTAAGGGAGCCCCACGCGCAAGGAGTGCGCCCGGTAAGAAGAGCCGCCCAGCGCGAAAGAAAGTGTAGCCTGCCCAGGAATGTCGCCGCACACACGGAGAGCTGACACAACAAGATGACGCAACAAAAAGAAACACAGATTCCTGTGCTGCTGACAACAACGGAAGCGGACAAAGAATACACAGTAAAGAGACATAGAGAACAGACAACCGGGGTGGGGTGGGGGGAGAAAGGGAGAGAAATAAATTTTTAAAAAAATAAAAAGGAACTCTAAAATAATCTACAGATAAAATATTAAAGTTAATCAATGAGTTTAGCAAGATTGTAAGGTCAATATACCATATTTCATTATATTTCTATATATTAGCAATAAGTAATTGGAAAATGAAAATTTTTGAGTGCCACCATTTACATTAGCATAAAAATCATATACCTTGGCATAAAAATGACATGCAAGAACTTGATAGTGAAAACTACAAGTCATTACTGAGAGCCACTAAATGAGACTAAAATAAATGTAAGGATATATCGTGATTTTTTTCAGTTGAAAACTCGATACTAAAAACATGTCAGTTCTCCCTGATGTGGATTGAACTCTGTACCCCAGTTTGCACATGTTCTTGGTCTTGGTCCACATTCGGGTGGGTGTGGACCCATTGTAAATAAGATCTCTTCAAGATCTGCTTCAGGTACGGTGTGGCCCCACTGAATCAGGTTGGGCTTTCCACCGATTCCTGGAGTCCTTTATAAGCAGCGTGAAAGTCAGATGGTGAGAGAAGCCAGGAGAGGCTGCCATGGGCACTGCCATGTGACAGAAAAGCCAAGGACCAAGCATCACTGGTAGCAGCCCCAGAATGCCACCGTCTTCTGGGAGAAAGCATCACCTTGCTGACACCTTGATTTTGGACTTCTTTCCTCAAAGTTGTGAGCCAATAAATTCCCATTGTGTAAGCCAACCCATTGTATGGTATTTGGTTTAGCAGCTAGGAAACTAAAACATTCCCCAAAGTGATCTATATATTCAATGCAATTCCAGTTATAATCCCAACAAGATTTCAGTGGAATTTGACAAGTTAATTATAAAATTTATCTGAAAATACAACAGGCCAAGGATATCCTTTTGAGACATTCTTAAAGAAGAAAAACAAAGAGTGTGTGGAGGTACTTACACTTCAGATTTATTTAAAGCTACAGTAATTTAAAAGGATGATATTGACCACACCAGGGAGCCAAGAGTGCCCACAACTGCAAGCAGGAGAATCGCCTCCATCATCCGTGTAGAATCTAAGCCCCCTCTTGATGTAGAGGTGGAGTGGACATCACCATCCGAGGGTCCACAGGACGGAGGAATAAAATATGGATTAGAGTGAACTTACTGGTATTCTACTATAGAACTATTGTGAATAGTAATGGAAGAAACTGTAGCATTGTTCTGGAGAAAGTGGCCAAGGTAGTTGCTGAAGGCAGGGAGAGGGAAGAGGAGATGAGATGTGGGGGCATTTTCGGGACTCAGAGTTGTCCGAAATGATATTGCTGGGACTGATGCTGGACATTATATATCCTGCCATAACCCACTGAATGTACTGAGGGAGAGTGTAAACTACAATGTAAACTACACTCCATGCGGTGCAGCAGTGCTCCAAAATGTATTCACCAAATGCAATGAATGTGCCGTAATGATGAAAGAGGTTGTTGATGTGGGAGAAGTGGGGGGTGGGGGTGGGGTATATGGGAACCGCTTATATTTTTTAATATAACATTTTTTTGTGATCTATGTATCTTTAAAAAAAAAACCAATGTAATAAAAAAATTTTTAATTAAAAAAACAGGACAAATATGAGAATGTTTTCTCCTCAATGATAACAAATATATAATACTAATGTAGGGTGATAATAATTTGGTGGGTTGGGGGGAAATACACCAAATATAAGATATGAGCTATAGTTTGTAGTAATGTTGTGAAAATGTTGTTTCATAGTATGTAACCAATGTTTCACAACAATGTAAAGTGTTTGTGGTGGGGAGATTTATGGAAGCATAGTATTATGATAGGCATGTTTGTTTTGTAAATTCACAAATTTTACTATAAACTTATTATTTACATATATTCATGTATGAATGATTTACTTAAATAAAATTTTATTTAAGAAAAAAAATAAAAATAAAAAGATGATACTGGCCCAAGGACAGACAAATAGACCAAAGAAACAGAATAAAGAGTCCAGAAACAGACCCAAAGTTATGTGCCTCAGAAGGGGAAAGGATGGTATATTTTAAATAGTACTGAGGCTACTAGTTGGACACAGAGGAGGAATGAAAATTGATTTGTACCTCATAATGTATACCAAAAATAAATTCCAGCTGGATCATAAACATGAATGTGAAAAGAAGCAATAATAAGCTTCTAAAAGATAGGAGTAAGAATATCTTCATGACCTGGGGGTTGGAACATTTCTTAAACAAGACACAACAATCATTAGCTATAAGGAATAGACTGATAAAGTGAAAAGGCAAGCCAAAAACTGGAAAAAATATTTCAAATCATGTGTCTAAGACTCATATCCAAAATATATAAAGAACTCCCATAAATCAATAAGAAAAAGACAGATGACCTAATTAAAAATGGGCTCTGGATCATATGATAGATATATACCTAACTTTATAAAAACCTACCAAATTATTTTCTAAAGTGGTTGTACCATTTTACATTCCCATCAGCAATGTGTAAGAGTTCCAGTTGCAACACATCTTCACCAACAGTTGGTATTTTTTTAATGAGTCATCTTAATAGGTGTTTCAAGTATCTCCTTGTGTGTTAAAGTTTCACTTACCTGACAACTTATGTTGTTGAGGAAGTGGCTACAATTTAAAATTTACAATAGCAAGTGCTAGAAGGATGTAGAGCAATTGGAACCATCGCGTACTGCTGAAGGGTTGTAAATGTGCCCATCCTCTTTGGAAACCTAGCAGTCTGTTAAAGTTGAATATACTCATACTCATACTGTGACCCAGCAATATCTTCATACCTACCTTCCTTCCTTCTCTCCTTCCTTCCTTCCTTTTTCTTTCTTTCTTATCTGTCATCTATCCTCTATCTATCATCTACATATCTATCATCTATCTATCTATCTATCTATCTATCTATCTATCTATCTATCTATCATGTATCTACCTACCTACTCACCTGCCTACCTACCTATCTCGAGCATAAATTTACATGCATTTTCACCAAAAGTCACGTACAACAATGTTCATAGCAGCATTATGTATACTAGCCCAAAAAAGGAAGCAATCTGAATGTCTAGTAAGAGAAGAATGGGTAAATAAATTATGGTGTGTCCATCAAACAAAATACTGCAGTTACAAAAAAATGAGCCATACCCCCAAACAACATCATGAATGAATCTCACAGACATAATATGAGCAAAAGAAGCCAAACACAGAGGCACGAGCCCCTTGATATAAAGTTCAAATCAGGGAAAACTAATCCACCATGGTAGATGTCAGAATCATGGTCATCTTGAATGGGGGAGGGTTTGTTTTTGTTTTGTTTTGTTTTGTTTTCCCTCTTTATTTTTTTTAAATGTTACATTAAAAAATATGAGGTCCCCATATACCCCCCAGGCCCCTCACCCCACTCCTCCCACATCAACAACCTCTTTCATCATCGTGGGACATTCATTGCATTTGGTGAATACATTTTGGAGCACTGCTGCACCACATGGATAGTGGTTTATGTTGCAGTTTACACTCTCCTCCAGTCCACCCATTGGACCATGGCAGGACATACAATGTCCAGCATCTGTCCCTGCAGTACCACCCAGGACAACTCCAAGTCCTGAAAATGCCCCCACATCATATCTCTTCTTCCCTCTCCCTATCCTCAGCAGCTACCGTGGCCACTTTCTCCACATTAATGCTACAATTTCTTCCATTACTAATCACAATAGTTCCATAGTAGAATATCAGTAAGTCCACTCTAATCCATACTTTATTCCTCCAGCCTGTGGACCCTGGGATGGTTATGTTCACTCCTCCTCTCTATCAAGAGGGGGTTTAGATTCCACATGGATGATGGAGGCAATTCTCCTGTTTGCAGCTGTAGGCACTCTTGGCTCCCTGGTGTGGTGGTTGACCTTCTTCACCTCCCTATTAGCTGGCCGGGGTAAGTCCAATAAGGGGGAGGGGTTATTGACTGGGAAGAGAAATGAGGGAATTTTATGAGGTCTGGTAATGTTCTATTTCTTAATCTGGATGCCAAGTACATGGATGTATTCACTTTTAAAAATTCATTGAGTTGCGCATTTACGATGCATGCACTTTACCATGGATATATTATTCATTATGTGACAATAAAAAAGTAAAATAAATAAATAGAATTCTGCTTCCCTGTGGAATATTAACTGTTGTTGCTACCCAGAATTCATATTCCTTCCCCCTCCTACTGACTGCAGTCAGGAACCACGTCTTACTTCTTTAGTATTCCCCACAAGGCACAGCACGTGGTACATGAGAGGAAAGCAAGAAATACTCCTTCAATAACAGGCAGAATTCAGCTCCACCGACTACCCCTTATCTTGAGCTGCTGTTGCCAGAGATGGGGTTCTTAGTGGGTGGCAGCAAATTGTATAAGGCTTTGTGGTCTGTGGCTGAGTGATCTGCAGTGTTCTTGGAAAGGCATTTAAAGCTTAAAAGGGAAGTTTCTTACTTTGCTCTTTGGGTGGGTTTAATTTCAACTGCACAAAGGTGAGTTGACATTATCAGGGATGGCAAATAGTTTCCACTTGAACACTAGGCTCTTGGCAATTAATTGGTGGGGCCCGCCAGAAGCCCTGTGCTTGGGATGCTGAGGGAAAATCCAGGCTCAGTTGCAGGATGTGGGATCATTTAGTGTATCAGTCAGGGTATTTGAGCTGCAGATAACCAACTGAAATAGGTTCACACACTAAGGAAATTTATAATCCAGCTTAACTAGAAGGTGGTGTCAGGTTGGTTGATGCAGCAGCTCTCAAAGTCTCAAGGACTCGGGGCTTTCCATCTCTCGGCTCTGCTATCTAAGATGGACCCCATCTTGGGGCAGTGATGCTGTTTCTGGTCAAGGAGGCCCCATAATGAGGATTGTAATCCTTGGTCTCTGTTGGTGTTCCCCAGAGATGGGTGGAACTTAGAGATATTCTCTCCAACTGTGGTCTGTGAAAGAGTAGATAAAGAAATAAAAAGCACAGCAAACTTTGTGTACTAACTCTCTGCATTTCCCTGCACTAAGGACACTACAAGATATCTCATTTAACTCTCTTTGTTAGCAGTGCTGTTGATGTTTCCATTTTACCAATGTGGAAAATGAAGCTGGAAGGGTAAACTTACCTAACACCATACGGCAAGTAGAACCAGGGTTCCACCAGGACCCAGACCTCCTGTCTTTCTACACTCCTCCTCCTAGCAGCAGTCCTGCCCCTGCACTGTAGAGGGCGCCGTGGTTTAAAGGGACAAGCGTGGGGAGGAGGGGGAGCACCTAGAGTGCTCCCACACTGCCGGAGAGACCGAACGGGTAAAACCACTTTGGAAAACGGGCAGTTTCTAAAAATATCAGCACACACCTACCCTAAGACCCAGCCATCCCATTCCTACATTCTTACCCAAGAGAAATGAAAACACATTTACACAAAAACATGTACAAAAATGTTCATAGCTGCTTTATTCATAATAACCCCAGCTGGAAACATCCAAGGGGCCTATCTATACGACATGGGTAACCATACAGAGGAATACTATTCAGCAATGAAAAGCAACAAACTACTTATTCCTGTATCAATATAAATAGATCTCAAAAACACTATGTCAAGTGAAAGCCAGACATAAAAGAACATAAACTATGTGATTCTATTGACATCAAGTTCAAGAACAGGCAAAGCTAATCCATGGTGATAGAGGTGAGAATGGTTTCTCTTGGAATGTAGGTGCTGACTGGGAAAGGCACAGGGAAACCTTCTGGGGCACCAGAAATATCCAGTTTCTTGATCGGGGTGAATATATAGGTATATCCCTGGGTAAAAATTCACTGAGCTGTATACTTAAGATTTGTGCATTTTACTGGGTGAAATAGTTTTTTAATAGAAAGATAAAATAAATTTTAAATTAAGGAAAAAGTGATTTACAGCTGTTATTCCTCTTGAGCCTTGCAACAACTCATGGGTAGGCAAACCTAGCCTCATTACCATCATCTTTTCTGTAGAAAACTTAAGATCCAGAGGAATTAAATGGCTTTCTCAAGGCCTCATAGGGAAATAGTGGTAGACTAGGGCCCATCCTCAAGTCTTCTGACCTTGAGGCCATTGCTTTCTAGTCCAAGATAGAAAATGAGGCAAATTTAGAAGTCTTTGTGAATTCTAATGAGGAGCTGCACCACGAAGTCTTTAAATGGACTTAATGCCAACTTTCTGATTTGGGATTGGAACAAATCCCACACTCTCATTATTCAGCAGCAGCTGATGATCAGATGACATTGTGAAGGTGGCGGGCTTTTTAAACATCTGGTTGTTTTATTTGTTACTAAACATACTGACTGTGGAGTGAAGAAAAAAAAAATCATCCCACTCATCTCTCCAGTGCTGCTGTTTAAAAACAGCTTTGCCGACATCTATCAACTTTGTTTATGTCAAATTACACAATTTGTCACTGATGTTGAATTTGCCAAAGGAAAAGTGAATTTGATTGACAAGGCCCCAGTGTTTCTATCTCTTCCTTTTCAACATTCCAGATGTTGAAAAAAGTTGGATCCAGCCCCAGGAAGGCTCAATCTGCAGATGAAAAATACGCCAAAGGAGCTTCGGGGATATACTTTCAGTTCCTGTAGAAATTTGCCTCCAAGAGCCCCCCATATTCTTGATTGGCCCAAATTACCCTCCATTTTCAATTGCTGCTTTTCAATGGAACCATCTGTTCCAAGGCCCATCTGTCAGGGGTTCTGCTGTGGTTGATTATTAAATGTATTTGCAGCTGGAGGTTTAGGAGAAAACAACAACAACAATAACAACAACAACAACAAAACACCAAAAGCTTAAATGGCAAAAGAAAAATGTCCCTGAGAGTGAAAGTAGGAAATGGGAGCAGACTTCTAGCTATTATCACTCTTAGAAATCAAAGGATGTCATCATCCTCTGCAAACTCAGGAAAAAAGTAATACAGCAAACAAATATGGGGACCTGTAATGGACAGTGGTGATTTGGGGGCCTCCCACCATCCATTCTTCCTTCTTTGTATTCCAGAATACCACAGTTTACTTTGGGAGAATTAGCTGTTTCACATCGAGGGTATTGTTGTAGGGATGTTAACCTACCATCAAGGACTGTTATAAGAATTAAATTAATGAATGCATGTTTAGAGTTTAGAGCAGAGCCTGGCATATAGGTGGGTGCTCATAAGAGTTAACTGTTTTCATTATCTGGCCAGGCCTTGGAGCCATAACACTCCAGAACTGAGGAGAGGTTTCCCCGCCCCACCAGGACAAGGCTGCTGATTCCCACTCGCTCATCACAGGACATTACAGTTGTCCATAACTTTGGCTAGCCTGGAAGGCATTGAAGGAGCCTTCTGGCATGTTCAACTTTGCAGCCACCAGGAAGCACGCAGTGAGTATTAGTTGGAAAAGGTCTTCCAACAATCCCCCAGGAGAATGTAGAATGGAGGCTCCAACTCCCCAAATTATCATCTGTGCTTGAAGGCAGAGCCTGAACTTCTCAAATAAAAGCATCAGTCCATACTGGGATTAATACTTGCCTGCGTGGCATAAGTGGGGCATGGCCACTTCCAAAGTGTGGCCCATCCCTGTGGTCAGCCAGTTTGGCGTTTCTGTAGTACTACTGGACACCGAAAGCACTTCCTGAAACAGTGGTGGCCAAACCTCACCTCCTTGAGGGATAAGACTGACTATGCTCAATGCTGGTCCAGACAGAGCTCTGGCTCCAGCAAACTGACACCGTGGTTTACCCTCCTGAAAACCAACCCAGACACCTCGACAGCCCCCTGGTTAACAGGTATCTTAGATGCCATTTTCTTTTTTTTTTTAAAGATACATATGAAAAAACGGGCAAAATTTCAGGAAAGAGATAGAGCACTCAAGAAAAAAACTTTCTTTAGCCATCTGACCAAGGATGTAATTTTTTAATGGAAAAGTTTGCTTCTTTGCCTTTCTGATCCATAAGCATCTTGACGGCGTCTTTACTTTCTATGATTCATTTGAATTTGTATCATGAGAAGTCTAATATTTAGTTTCTTGGTTCAGTTAAAACCGGGGTCAGGGTTTATTCCTATATGGTCTCAATATTTTCTCTAAGTGTTTTTGTAAATTCTAGCCTGGCAAAAATCAACTTTTTTTTTGTTTTGTTTTTCCTGAAATTAGTTACCAGAAATAAAATGATAAAGATTCATTTCTAGCAAATCATACAATAAGTACTTAATAAATGTTGTTAAATGAATGAGAACAGAAATAACGTCTGTGCTGGGGTTTGACTGAGCTTGTCTTAGCCCATTGGCTCATTTCACTGTGGCAGACTCCAGTGGAGAATCTACTGCGATCTGTTTCTGCAGGCAGAGCTCTTTGCTCCCTGCCATCCATCCAGCAAGCCGGGAGCATGGGTGTTTGAGCCACTGAAGCCGCTCCTTCCCACTGGATGGCAGGGTCCGGTTGTTTTACCTCTACTAGTGACTAAACTAGCACTTACTGTAGGTACAGAAGGCTAGTCATTCATATGTATGGAATTAATACCATTTCTTTCTTCTCTGGGACAATGAACACTGAAGAACCCTATTAAAATAAAGAGAAAATTAGGGGAAAGGCGCGCCATGTGCCAAACACGTTATCTACGCTGTTTCTTTTCTTTTTTTTGAACTTTTTATTTTGAAATAATTTCAAACTCACAGGACAGTTGCTAAAATAATACTAAGCCCATTCAGAGAACTCCAGCCTACCCTTCACACAGACACCCAGATCCACTAACTTCACATTTTGTCACGTTTGCTGTATCGTTCTCTCTCTCCATTCATCTATTTATCCATTTCCTAAACATTGTATTCACATTATGTTTCTTGTACACTTAATACATTTCCTAAGAACAAGGATATTCACTTTCATAACCACCTTAAATACAGTTATCAAGTTCAAGAAATGTAACCTTGATTTAAAGCCTGCAGTCCATACTCCAGTCCTTTCATATGTCCCAGTAATGTCCTTTGGGGCATTTTCTCCTCCATTATTAGATCCAGTCTGGGATCATGTTGTTGTCTCTCTAGTTGTTATCTTCTCTTTAATCTCTCTCCCTCTCCCCCTTTTTTTTTAAATTGTGCTACCCTCACCACCATCCATTACCAGACTTTTCCATCAGCCCAAACAGAAACCCTACACCCATTATACATTAACTCCCCTTCTACCCTCCTCCCCTTGTCTCTAGCAAGTTGCATATTCTAGCTATTTCCTGTAAGTGGAATCACACAATATCTGTCCCCATGTGTCCAACTTATTTCACTCAATACAATGCCTTCATATGCTATTTAATTTTTTAAAATATTTTGTCTTTTTTTTAAAGATACATAGATCACACAAAATGTTACATTAAAAAATATGAGGTTCCCATATACCCCACTCTCCACCCCCACTCCTCCCATATCAACAACCTCTTTCATCAGTGTGGCACTTTCATTGCATTTGATGAATACATTCTGGAGTACTGCTACACAGCATGGATTATAGTTTACATTGTAATTTACACTCTCTCCCAGTCCATTCAGTGGGTTATGGCAGGATATATAATGTCTCGCATCTGTCCCTGCAATATCATTCAGGACATCTTCAAAGTATCCCCATTTTTCAGAAGTGGGAAGAAAGCTTAGTTAAGGAAGCTTCTCAAGGTCATGTAATTAAGGAACGAGAAAAGGATTTTGAACCCAAGTCGGTCTAACGCAGCAGCCCGGGGTCTTGCCACTGTATCACTCCCTTTCTAGGACTGACACCAGGAGCAAGCTGCTGCTCTTTAGAGAAAGAGTTGAGCTGCAGAATCCACTGCAGCTAGGCATAAAACTTAAAGAGAGACTCACTCTCAGGGTCGTGCAAGTGCAGGGTCAGCACCTGAGTGGTGGGGAGGGGTCTCCTTAAATGTTGAGCCTCAGGACCTCACTTGCCTCACCCTCATTGTGCAGTAATTATCGCAACAACCCAGTGGCTTGAACAAGAGAAGAACTTTATTTCTCTGTCTCCTCTCTGGAAAGAGGCCATCCAGACCAGGTGTGGTGGCTCCACGACTGTCATCAATGACCCAGTGAGCATCCTGCCTCACTGTCCAATATGATTGCTTAGGCTCCAGCCATAATGCCCCTGTTCCAGCCAACAGGAAAGGGGATGGGGACTGAAGGAGCTTCCCATCCCTTTTTCCTTATTATTATTTTTTATTTATAGATACTGTATGCCCACCAAGAAAACTTTCCCCTCCCCTAGCCCCTGCTTCCTCTGGTAACTTCTAACCTACTTTCCCACCTCTGGGAATTTACTAATTCTAGATATCTCATGTAAGTTACGTCATACAATATTTGTCTTCATGCACCTTGCTTATTTCACTGAGAATAATATTTTCAAGGTTCATCCATGATGCAGCATGTCTCAGAACTCAGAACAATAAAATGGCCATCAGAAATAACAATTTCTTCTCATCAAAAGATATCATTAAGGAAATAAAAGAGCAAGCCACAGACCAAAAGGAGATGTTTGCAATATGTCTGTATGACAAAAAAGGAAATGAATCTAGAATATTTAAAGAACTTCTACAAGTCAATAATTAAAAAGACAACTCATTTTTAAAAATGGGCTTCTGCCCTTTTGCCTTGGATAGGTACTTCATGAAAGTGGGTATCAAAATGCCAATAAGCACATGAAAAAATGGTCAACGCCATTAAGTCATCAGGGAGATCAAAATTAAAACCACAAGGAAGGAAATAGATCTGGCTCAAGCAGTTGGGTGCCCACCTATCACAAGGGAGGTCCCAGGTTCAGTTCCCAGTACCTACCAAAAAGACGAGGATACAACAAAAAAGAAAAACAGGCACAGAGAGCAGACAGCTCAAAATAACAAGGGGTGGGGAAGAAATAAAATAAAATAAATCTTTAAAAAAAATATTTCACACCCACTAGCATGGTTACAGTTTGAAACAATGCACTCTCATGTTCTGCTGTTGGGAGTGTAAAATGCCACAACTCATTTGGCAAGCAGTTCATCAAGTGCTAATGAACACCCAGCAGTTCCACTCCTAGATTTCTACCCAAGAGAAATGAAAGCATGTGTTCAGAAAAAGACTTACACAAGAATCATAGCAGCTTTATTCATAATAGCCCAGAACTGGAAACAACCCAAAAGTGCATGAACAGAAGAATGTATAAACAAACTGTGGTGTCATCATACAACAGAATACTACTCAAGAGTATAAACTGTTGATATACATGACACTATGGATGAATTTCAGAAACATTAGAGTGAGCAAAAGAAGCCAAAACAAAGTACACATTGGATGATTCCATTTATGTGAAGTTCAAGAACAGGCAAAGGCGAATGGGTATGGCTCAAGTGGTTGAGCACCTGCTTCCCACATGGGAGGTCCTGGGTTCAGTTCCCAGTGCCTCCTAAAGAAGACAAGCAAGGCAGCAGGCTGACATGACGGGCTGGAGTGGTGAGCTGACGCAACAAGATGACACCACAAGATGACACATAAAGGAAATACAATGAGAGACACAATAAGCAGGGAGCAGAGATGGTTCAAGCAATTAGGCACCTCTTTCTCACATGGGAGGTCCCAGGTTCGGTTCCCAGTGCCTCCTAAAAAAAACACAAGCAGACACAGAGGCACACATTGAACAGACAGCAAGTGCAAACAATGGGGGGAGGATTAAATAAAATAAAATTTTAAAAAGAGGGAAACAGAAACAAACAGTAAGCAAAACAAACATAAAAACCAACCTGACTCAGGAGAGCTGATGTAGCTCAGTGGCTGAGTGCCGACTTCCCATGTAAGAGGTCCCGGGTTCAATCCCTGGTCTCCCATACCTAAACAAAACAAAACAAAACAAAAAAGCAAAACTAATCTATGAGATAGAAATCTGAACAGTGGTTGCCTGGCAAGGATGGGGAGAGGAGCGTGACGGGCATGAGGCATGAGGGAGCTTTCTAGGGTGATGGACATGCTCTATATCTTAATTAGGGTATCATTTATGTACAGGGCAGGAGGGTACATTTGTCAACATTCATCAAACTGTACAGTAAAGATTTGTGCATTTTCCTGAATGTAAATGTAATTTTGCATCAAAAACTCTGTGTGAAATAAAAGGAGGGTAGGGAAAGGAAAGCTGAGGGTTAATCTCTGCAGAACTGGTAAAAAGGTTGTTTTTAAATCTTTGGACAGGCATAGAAATGGTGAAAGCATATCAAGGAGTTTGTAACAGCGCTGTTTATGGGTACGACAGTAGTTGAAAGGGAAATCTAAGGTCATGTGTATTACTAGAGAATAGGTAAAAACTGTAACGCAGGACTGTATAAGAGAGTAAAACCTCATGTAAAACAGGAAGATGGTGATATTGCTTACATAAGAGTGCTTCCACAAAATATAAATACAAACATACTAGAGAGAAGTAAAAAGAATAGCAGCTATGTACGGCAGGGGAAGCATAGAGGATTGAGAGGTGAGTTTTGTTTTTTGTTTATTAGTAGTTAGTATTGGAAAAATGAAAGTACTCAAAGAATGACTGAAGTGATGAATGTACAAATGTGTGATTACAGTGAATACCACTGATTGTGCACTTTGGATGGATTTGTGCTTTATTAATATGTATCAATAAAATTGATTTGTTTAAAAGACTTGGCCCAGTGGATAGGGCACCCGCCTACCACATGGAAGGTCGGCAGTTCAAACCCCGGGCCTCCTTGACCCGTGTGGAGCTGGCCCATGCGCAGTGCTGGTGTGTGCAAGGAGTGCCGTGCCACGCAGGGGTGTCCCCCGCGTAGGGGAGCCCCATGCGCAAGGAGTGCACCCCGTAAGGAGAGCTGCCCAGCGTGAAAGAAAGTGCAGCCTGCCCAGGAGTGGCGCCGCACACACGGAGAGCTGACACAACAAGATGACGCAACAAAAAGAAACACAGATTCCTGAGCCACTGACAACAACAGAAGCGGACAAAAACAAGAACATGCAGCAAATGGACACAAAGAACAGACAACTGGGGGGGAGGGGAAGGAGAGAGAAATAAATAAAATAAATCTTTAACCAAAAAAAAAGTACTCTCTGTGTCTCTCTCTGTGTATGTTTCTATGTCTGTGTGTCTCTGTGTGTCTGTGTGTGCCTAGGTATGAGCCTGTGTGTCGTGTATGTGTGTGTCTTTGTGTCTCTGTGTGTGCTTGTGTGTCTGTGGATGCCTGGGTGTGCGCCTATGTCATGTATATGTGTCTGTGTGTGCCTGTGCCTGTGTCTGTTTGTGTCTCTTTGTACTCCTGTGTGTCTGTGTGTGCCTGTGTGTCATGTGTGTGTCTTTGTGTCTCTGTGCGTGCCAGTGTGTCTGTGGAGGCCTGGGTGTGCGCCTGAGTCACGTGTGCGTGCCTGTGTCTGTGTATGTCTGTGTGCTTCTGTGTGTGTGTCGTGTGTGTGTCGCGTGTGTGTGTGAATCGCCAGCCCTGACCTCAGAGACTGACCCATGAGGCTTGGTGAGAAGCCCGGGAACTGGCCCCGAGGGTCTTCAGATGAGGGGGTGCACGACGGGCAGGACAGCTCCAGCTGGGGAGGCGGGCGGAGGCCACGTGTCTCTGGAGGGAGACGGTTCCTGAGATTTGCAGGAACAGAGGTGGGGGTGGAGGTGGGGCGGGGCCATGACACCTGCACACGGGGCCCCAGGGGCCACCCTTGGGTGGGAGAAATTTAAGGGTGCACGTGGACGCTGCGCCTAATGCTGGGCTGTGGGGGCGCAGGCAGGGCCCCTCACCGCGTACGGCGTTCAGTGTTGAGTGCAGCTGGGAGCGGGTCTTGGCGCCTGCTGTAGCAATGCCCAGTGGAAGCCTGGCCCTGGGAGGGCCCCGGGCAGCAGGAGGAGGCGCGAGGACGCCCGCGGCACCGACCGTAACCGCCGATGTTTACTGAGCCCTACCAAGTGCTGAGAGCTTTCCTGTGTTCATTTCATCATCCCCATTTTGTGGATGAGACACTGAGGCCCTGGGGGACTGAGTAACTTGCCAAGCTCACGCAGCTCGTCCGGGGTAGGGCTCGCACCTTTACAGTCCCTGTGCTGGTCGCCTCCTCCACTGCCTCCACCCGTCCTTGCTTTCCTGGACGTTGGACAAATTGCTGTACCTGCAGGTAGAGAGTAGAGCCTCAAAAGATAATTGGGGTGGGGGGAGATGATTGAGGATGGGCTTCTTTGTCATCTTGGCAAGTGGGAATTTACAACAGCCCTGCAGGGCCAGCCAGGTCTTGTAAGCCAGAGAAGGGGCGGGAGTGACACTAGGGAGTGGTGAGGACTGTGGCAGCACAGTTGAAAGGGGGTGGCCACTACTCAGATCTACCCATTGAGCCCACAAGGGTCAGGGAAACCAGATTTTTGAAGGTCTTGATTCCTAAAGCCTGCGTTCCAGTCAAAGGAAATGTGTCTCTGGGCGTGATGAAGGCCAGGGTCCACTGGATTGCAATATCTGCTCTCTGCTCCTTCCTGGTTGTTTTGCAGCAGGATTGACAGCAGGCTGTGACCTTCAAAAAGTCAAACCTCAGCCTTCGAAGGCTGGGGATATTTCACCTCTAAGAGCCCTCCCTCCACTGTTGATGGGCCCTGAGCGTTGGGAGGCTGCCTCTCAGATGGGCCCCGTGCTGCCCCTCCCTGCAGGCACCCCTCCCTCCAGACAGAGAGGAGCTCCATCCCAGAAACTAACCACCCCCTCCTCAGGGGTTCCTTTACCCCCTGCCAGCTTTTTCCAAAGACCCGCTCATCTACCAAGGCCTGGGACTATCTCCCTCTACCCCACCGCCCTTTCTGTCAGCTGACTCTTGTTTTTGTTTTTTAATTTCCATTTGGGCCATCATGTAGTCCGATCTTTCATCTCGTTCCATATCTAGCCGTGGCCTGAGCTCGACTTCGCAGCCAGATATGAGAAGAGGAGAAATTCATTTCCTGCCTCCTCCCTCTCCAACCCCAAATCTTTGTGTTTAATCCAAAGAGCCTGAAGATCTGCCTTCACCGCATTGATGTGCCTTATGAAGCCGGACTCATAAACGGGGCTCAGCAAGCGGTCCCGATGCACGGTGTGGGCATGTGGCATCCCCCCTCTACAGTAGGTGCTCCTGGCCCCCCAGGTCCCCTGGAGGAGTGTGCACCTGGCCCCCGGCTGCTGGAAAGCTGTGACTGTCACCTGATACCTGTGACCTCCTGCCTCCCCCCAAAGATGCCTGGGACAGCCAATGACTGAGGGACGTGAGGGGACAAAAGCCCAGCCCTTGCCTCACAGCCGGACAATTCAGTAGTGTGATTTTTGCTCCCCCGTGTTGAGTTTTCCTTGCTTGACTCCTCTCCCTTTTCTGCCTCCCTCCCTCCTTCAGTGGAGGTCACATGCACCCAAATCCTTGCTCAGCCTCCGAGAAACTCGACCTAAGACAATTCCCTGCAACTCTGGGGACTGGGGCGGGGGGTGGTCTGTGGGCAGAAGAGGATCTGCATAAGTGTGGAGTAGCACAAAACCTAAACGAGAACTGAAAAACCCCTGAATTTCTGTTACTAAGAGTGAGACACTCAAATCCTGTTATGCTGGTGAAAAAAATAAGAGACAATCTTAACTTTCCAACAATAAAGAATGTGCTCAGAGAGCAGATGTGGCTCAAACAGTTGAGTGCCCACCTCCCACATGGTAAGTCCCATGTTTAGGTCCCAGTGCCTCCTAAATTAAAAACAGACAACAAGCAGACAACAAGCAAAAACAACAAGCAGACAATGAGCGCAAGCAATGAGCAAACAGATGAGGGAGCCATTTAGGGGTGGGAGGAGAAGAATGGGCTCAATAAATTAAGGTACATGCTTACAGTGCATCTTCCACCACCATTAAAAGTGCTATGTAGGGAAGCGGACTTGGCTCAATGGATAGAGCGTCCGCCTACCACATGGGAGGTCCGCAGTTCAAACCCAGGGCCTCCTTGACCCGTGTGGGGTTGGCCCACACACAGTGCTGATGCGCGCAGGGAGTGCCGCGCCACGCAGGGGTGTCCCCTGCGTAGGGGAGCCCTACACGCAAGGAGTGCGCCCCGTAAGGAGAGCTGCCCAGCGTGAAAGAAAAGTGCAGCCTGCCCAGGAATGGTGCCACACGCACGGAGAGCTGATGCAGCAAGATGATGCAACAAAAAAACACAGATTCCCAGGCCACTGACAAGAATAGAAGCGGACACAAAAGAACACACAGCAAATGGACACAGAGAACAGACAACTGGGGGGGGGAAGCGAGAGAAATAAATACAAAATAAATAAATCTTTAAAAAAAAGTGCTACGTAGGAAAGGGGATGTGGCTCAAGGGACTGAGCTCCCACCTACCACATGCGAGATCCAGGTTCAGTTCCTGGTGCCTCCTAAAGAAGACAAGCAAGACAGTGAGCTGATGTGATGGCCTGGCTCAGAGAGCTGTCGCGACAGGATGACACAACAAGACACACGGAGGAAATCATAATGAGAGACACAACAAAGCAGGGAGTGGAGGTGGCTCAAGTGATTAGATGCCTCCTTCACACATGAGAAGTCCCAAGTTTGGTTCCTGATGCCTCCTAAAAAAACAAGACCAGTGCAAAACAGACAGACACAGCAAACGCAAACAGCAAGGGGAGAAATGAATCAATAAAACTAATCTTTTTTAAAAGTGCTATGTATACTTTTGTTTTTTTGTTTTTTTTAAATTATTTATTTATTTTTAAAAATTACATTAAAAAAATATGAGGTCCCATTCAACCCCACCGCCCCCACCCCCCACTCCCTCCACAGCACCACTCTCTCCCATCATCGTGACACATCCATTGCACCTGGTAAGTACATCTCTGAGTATCACTGCACCCCTAGTCAATGGTCCACATCATAGCCCACACTCTCCCACGTTCCATCCAGTGGGGCCTGGGGGGATCTACAATGTCCCGTAATTGTCCATGAAGCACCACCCAGGACATCTTCTCGTCCCGAAAACGCCTCCACATCTCATCTCTTCCTCCCATTCCCCAAACCCAGCAGCCACTATGGCCACCCTTCCCACACCCATTCCACATTTTCTCTGTGGACATTGGATTGGTTGTGTCCATTGCACCTCTATGTCAAGTGGGGGCTTAGATTCCACATGGGTACTGGATGCACTCCTCCTGCTTTCAGTTGTAGACACTCTAGGCTCCATGGTGTGGTGGTTGACCTTCTTCAACTCGATGTTAGCTGAGTGGGGTAAGTCCAATAAATCAAAGTGTAGGAGCTGAAGTCTGTTGAGGCTCTGGGCCTGGGTGCCATATTATCAGTCCAGAGATTCAAATCCCCTAAATATATCTAAAACCCCAGCACCAACTACAATTCCATTAAAGTAGCATGCAAGTCTTGTGAAAAGAGATCCCCTCTGAGTCCAATTCTATCACGCAGAAACACCAGCTCCAGAAGGGCTATCTGCCATGGCAGTGAACCCCATCTGCCATGATCATAGAACCCGTGGGTCTCTTTATCCCTCAATAGAACCAATACCTGGGGTTGTATCTACTTAATCTGTCTCTCAGACTCTGCTCAGTTGTGCATAAGGGCATTCCTTCTGACAGCCTCCAGACTCTTTTTTAGAGACTCATAGCCTTATACTCTCATTTCTCCTTTCCATTTCCCCCTTACATTAGAAAAGTACTATGTACACTTTTGGCTAAACGTTGATATTCATGGAAGCTGGTGGATGGTATGGGGGAGTTCATTTTGTACTATTCTCTCTACTTTTGCATACGTTTGAAATTTTCCATAATAGAATGTTCATAAAAGGATGGTTGAAGAAAATGCTGTAGAATATTTAATGATATTTGAAAATCATTCAGCTATATTGTCAAGTGAAAAAAATTGACTAAAATGACTAATCAAACTATTTAAAACAATAAATCTATATGTGCATTTAAAAAACATTAAGAAATTGAAATAGACATACCCAGTGACCCAGCAATTCCATTTCTGGGGCAAGAAACCTGGGGGGGAAAGGAAATGGCTTTGAAAACTGCAGTACCTTCATTATTTAAAACGAGGCAGCTGATAAAAAGAAAATTACTAGCCAATACTTAGTAAGTACAGGTACCCTTCTTTTTTCTTTTCTTTTTTCCCCTTTTTCTAATTCAGTGTTTTTCTCTTCTTTTTTTTTAAACAGCTTTATTGAGATTAACTCACACACCATACAATTCATCCATTTAAAGTGTACAATCAATGGTTTTTAGCATATTCACAGATAGTGTGCAACCATCCAGTACAATTTTAGAACATTTTCATCACCTCAGAAAAGAAACCCTGTACCCATTAGCTGTCACCCACCCATTCCCTCTGCCCTGTCCCCAGTCCTCAGCAGCCACTAGTCTACTTTCTGTGTCTATAAATTTCGCCCTTCTTGACTTTTCCTATGAACGGCATCATATAATACGTGGTCTTTTGTGACTGGCTTCTTCCACTTAGCACAGCGTTTTCAAGGCTCACCCATACCGCAGCATGTGTCAGCATTACTTTCCTTTTTGTGACTGACTGATAATCTAAGTACCCTTCCCAACGCTTTAAGCACGTTAACTAATTTAATGTTCGCCTTGTGAAGTGGGAACTGTCGGTAAGCCATTTTATAGATGACGCATAGGAAAGTTAAAAAAACACCTTCCCCAAGATCCTGGGTAAGTAGTGGTCCTGGGACTTGGACCTAAGCAGCAGAACCTACACTTTAGCTTTTAAAAAGCTACTTCACTTGACAATGAGATGGTGCTGTAATTATTATCAAAATTCCCAGAGCTAACAGTATTTGTAGCATTCCAAATGGCAGCCGATCTCCCTATTAGTTTGCATATATTACCTCATTTTGTTCTCATGATAACTCTGGGGAAAATGAGATACGGACTACTCAGCCCCATTTTACAAAGGCGAAATTAAAAGCACAGAGAGGTTAAGTAACCTGTCCAAAGTTACACCGCCAGGAGGTGGTAGAGGCAGGATACATACTGATACAATCAGGCTCCAAAACCTGCATTCTCAACCCCTTTGCCCTAAGTCAAGATATGACCACGTTGCACATCACTATGAGGCATCAGTTCAAAAAAATGTTTAAACTCACAAAATAATATGTTTTCTCTAGGTACATGGGTACAGAAAAAGCACTCATATCTAAAGTGAAAAAAAAATGCAACCACAAAACTGGATTTACAATATGATTCTAACCAACCAAAAATGAAATGAAATGAAAGCAAGATCTGGTCTCTATGCCTCTATATACACAGAGAACAGTCTGGAATGATACTCATTGCACTGATGCAGTGGAAATCTGGAAGGTGAGGGCTGGAGTGGAGGAAGTAGGAACAAAGCTGGCTGTCAAAGTAGATTTATGACCTATCCGTAATATTCTAATTTTTTACTAGAAGAACATATTCATGCATTATGCACATTTAAAAATTAATAATGCCCAAAATAGACCACATGGACAGACACTAAAATGTTATAGCAAGGATCCTTTCTGGGCGGTGAGATTTTCTTAGTTCTTAATAATTTACAAATGTTCTACCATAAGCATCTATACCTCCAGCAATCAGGGTGGGGAAAAAAGAAACAAAAATATCATTATTGTTTCAAGATATGCTCCCCTTCTCCTGGTTCCATCCAGTTTCTTCTCCCAGGCCTCTCCCAAGATTCCCTGGGCCCCAGGCCTGGCTCCTTGATGCTGCTGGGTCTGGGAATAGACCCCACTGTGGTACAGGCCGCGCTGCCCGCATGAGATGGATGTGTGGCATCTGCCCACCCTGCTTGGCCCTGAGCTTCTCCAGGGTGGCCTCCTGTGCTGGCCTCTGACCCTCCTGCCCTGGGCACCAGCAGGTGTTGGTGGAGTTTACGTCTTTGGGGAAGAGAGGAGAGACTCCCCATCTGCCCGGTGAGTCCCCGGGGTCTCTGGCCACCCCTCCCAGCCCAGCACCTCCTGGGGCCGTTGCCAATTCCGACTTCTCTTTCACTGAGTCCCACCATGTGCCAGGCACTGGGCTGGGCCCTGGGAGAGACTGACAGCAGCCACTGCCCCCCAGATCCACGCCCAAGAAGCAGCAGGACCGTTTCGACCCCCGGCCTTCAGGTGCCATCTCCGAACCTGCCTCCCTCAGACCCCAGGACCACCAAGGATTAAATCCTTCGGTGTTCTTTAGAGCCGGAGCAGCCGTCATCGTTCATGCCTCAGCAAGTACTTATCCTCCAAAGGGGCTGTTCTGAAGTCCAGAGTGATTGCTTCACAACTGCACTTTGCTGTGCTTGTGTTTTCCTTGACTGAACAAACCCATAAAGTAACAAGCAGGGGAGATATAGTTCAGATCACATTTGAGCCCGTAAAACCAAGAAGTGAGGTTTGCTTTTTTTTTTTTTTGCAATGACTTACAAATGGTTTTCTAAAGAAAACGTTCCTATTTCCAAAGACAGATATTTTTGTTTGTTTGTTTGTTTTTATTAAAATTATTTATTTTTAAAAATTACATTAAAAAAATATGAGGTCCCAATCAACCTCACCGCCCCCAACCCCCACACCCCCCACAGCAACACTCACTCCCATCATCGTGACACATCCATTGCACCCAGTAAGTACATCTCTGAACATCACTGCACCCCGTAGTCAATGGTCCACATCATAGCCCACACTCTCCCACTTTCCATCCAGTGGGCCCTGGGGGGATCTACAATGTCCCGTAATTGTCCGTGAAGCACCACCCAGGACAACTCCACGTCCCGAAAATGCCTCCCCATCTCATCTCTTCCTCCCATTCCCCGCACCCAGCAGCCACCATGGCTACCCTTCCCACACCCATTCCACATTTTCTCTGTGGACATTGGATTGGTTGTGTCCATTGCACCTCTATGTCAAGTGGGGGCTTAGATTCCACATGGATGCTGGATGCACTCCTCCCGCTTCCAGTTGTAGACACTCTAGGCTCCATGGTGTGGTGGTTGACCTTCTTCAACTCCATGTTAGCTGAGTGGGGTAAGTCCAATAAATCAAAGTGTAGGAGCTGAAGTCTGTTGAGGCTCTGGGCCTGGGTGAAAGACAGATATTTTTGACTGCAGGTTTGCCTTGTCTGACTTATTTGTTATGTATATATCCTGTCATTTAATGTCTGTGATAATAAAGAATTTTTCCATTAAAAGTAAATCCCTATCCTCATGCAATGTGTATTCTCTTGGGGGATAGACAAAGAATCAAATAAAAATATGGGAGGTTTTAAATATATATGCACTAATGGCAGATGCTCAGGAAAAAATTAAGTTGGGAAGGGGCACAGGATGGGTTTCTGAGGGGAGGTGACTGAGGGAGCAGGCCTGACAGTATCCCAGGTGCAGACGACAGGACGTGCAAAGGCCCTGAGGTGGAGCATTCTCGGTGATCTTGAGGAACAGGAATGAAACCAATGTGGCTGGTGGGAGGGGATCACATAGGACCTGTGAGCCAAAGTAAGGACTTTGGCTTCTATTTCAAGGGAAACAGTGAGTCACTGGGAACAGAGCACTAAACAGTGCTACCAGGATGGGTCCAGTTGAGAACAGGGTTGAGAACAGACCAAAGGGCATGCCCACATGGACAGGGAGGTGGCACAAGCCTGGAAACAGTCTTTGGGAAGCAGACATCGTCCTCAATGTGAGACAGCAAACCCAGTCACCATAGCAAGAGCTGACACACCATGACACAGAGGTTCCAAGACTGCATGCCCTATACCTATTGCATTATATTTGTGTTTCTAGCAAGCATCTTAGGTGTTTCTCTTCAGACAAATCTGAAAGACGCTGCTTTAATATAAGATGCCCTAACTTGGTGGCAACCCAGATGTGTCTAATTATCTCCCAGTGTGAAATTCTCGAAAATATCCTCACGAAATGAATCCAAGGGCACTAGATCACAAATTATAAGTATATTCCCAGTAGAGATGTTAGCAGCAGGACAGGTGGGAAGGCTTGGAGCAAAGTGGATGTCCTAAAAATTCAAACTAAGGTCCTAGAAAAATTGGCAGGTCACTACTTATATCAGCTCATGCGAATTCCAATTCCAAACTACTTTCCCAAGGCCCAGCCTGGATTCCTGTGAACACAGAACTGCTTTCAAGTATTTGAGGGAGGCAAGTCTGATTGTTATAACCTTTTGCTTGGCTGGTTGACCAGCGAACCTGAATGGGGATTTTCCCCCAACTTGCAATGAAGAGAAATGCCCACCAGGGGTCAGCAAAAGTCCAGTAAGTGAAGCCAATCCTGTTCTATAAAGTCCTCAGACTTCCTTATTTGAACATAAAAGCTGGAATCTGTGGTACTGTGGCATTGGGGGCGTTGCTTAGGATTCTGGATATTCATAGCTAAATTATGTTGCTGGGTTTTTTGTTTTGTCTTTAATGCTATTCATCTTTCAACCTGCCCAGGATGTCCCTACCCTTATCTGGAATCTTGACATTGAGAAAGCACTTAGTAGATAAATGAATCATAATTAAACCAGTTCTCAGCCTGGGATTATCATGCCCCTAGGGACACTTGGCATTATCTGCAGACATTTTGGGTTGTCACAGCTGTGGAGCTGCTGTTAGCATCTAGTAGGTAGGGGCCAGGGATGTGCTGACCGCCTGTAACTGCACAGGACGGTCCCCATAACAAAGAACATCGGACCAAAATGTCAGTGGTGCCAGCGTCCGGCCCTGCAGCACGGCGGGAACCCATGTCTCCAGTGGGTACTGTCTCTTTTCTTCTTTCTTAACTAACTCTTTACTCCCTTGCCTATTCTATGCTGTTTTCTTAAATTCCTTCATGTGACACAGCCAAGAACTTGGAAACCCAGAGTCTTCGGCTAACCCAGCCTTTTAAAGCAGGCGCCGTGGATTTCCTGGCTTGTTTTGAGCCGTCTCCCCCTGCTCCCCAGGGAGAACTCTCCTCCGCGTTCTCTTGATTTCTGTCCACAGGTGCCCCTGGGGGACACTCACTGTTACACACCCCGAAATGTGTGGGACGCGCTGCCTAGCGTTGCCCCTTGCCTCCCAGAACACACGCAGGCCCGTGCTACAGCTCCTGAGAAAGCAATCAGACCCCGCCCCGCAGGGCAGGGCCGCCGGGCTGCACTCAGCGAGTTTCCCAAGGTCCACCCACGCCGCACCTCGCCCCGGCCCTGCCCCACTGCCACCCCCTGGGCAGCCGCGGGGCAGGCGGGCTCCACCGCGCAGCGCGCACATTCCCGGGAAAAATTAAAAGCTGAATGCAAGGAAAACAATAAAGGGCCACACCTTTAGGAACATGCCCAAATAAACAGCCTTGACAGCTGTTGGGATGCGATGCCCGTGGAGGATCAGCTGCGCCAAGGCCGGGCCCCAGAACCTTCAAACGCCAACAGGGCCCCGGAACCAGGGCTTACGGCAGACTGCCACCGACCCCGCTCTGCGGCCATCCGAGCTCTAAGGTGGGAAACTTTGGGGCACATTCTAAGGAAGTCCACTGAGGGGGGCTCCTCTCCAGGTCCTAGAGAAGGACGGAGGGCCCAGCCAGTCGTGGGGTGCGGCTGACTCCCTGGAGGGCACCTCTCGGTGCCCTCGGAGCTCTTTATTTTAGCGGCAGCACTGCTCATTCGAGGGATTCTCACACAGTCCTTGTGAGCAAGAGCCCGGAGATCTGGGACCATTTACACAAAGAAGAAGAAAATGCCCGGCCTTTGGCAACCGAACCCGAAAAAGCCAGGCCCCTGCTGCAGCCGGGCTGGGCCTTACCTGCGAGCCCCATTCCCGCCCTGCTCTGCCGCACGCGGGTGTCGCGCACTCGGGATCTCTGTCACAGCTGCCCCTCCTGGCGTGGGACGTTTGCCTGCCAGGCACGCATCTGTCCTTTGCATGGTGGATTCAGGGGCTCCTGGGCGTGGGCGCAGCTAGGGTTGGAGCCAAGGGGGACGCCACAACAAGGTGCCATTCAGCAGCCTGACCTCCTCTCCAGGCCCCGGTGCTCACGCCCTGGAACGAGCTTGTCCCATTCTCCTCCCTCTGAATGGCAGGGCTGTTGGGCAGCGCGGGCTGGACTGTCCTTGCCCCGGGGCTAAGCCAGCAGCAAGCAGCTTCTGTTCCCGGAGGAGAAAGGCCGCCTTGGAGTCCATGGAGGGAAGGACCAAGGGCCCCTGGAGAGGCCACCCCAGCCTTGTGCAGTGTTGTCCATCCAGGCTGGGCTTGGGGGTCCCCCCACCCGAGACCACCTGGCCAGGCATCAGCCAGCATTCAAGCAGGTGCCCCAGGACAGATGAGCTGGGGTAGGTGTGTAGAGCCCCGGAAGTGCAGGTTGTGCTCAGAGCCTCACCAGGAGTCTCTGGCTGAAGCTGAGTTCCCAGGGGAGCAGAGGCACCCCTACCCCATTCAGCCTTAGATACACATATGTATATATATATATAAATACTTTTTTTTAGGAGGTAACCAAGATTGAACCCAGTACCTCCTACATGGGAGGCAGGCACTCAACCATGTCGATTACATCCAGACCCCTACATTTTTTTCAAGGAGAACTAGCTGTTAAACATTTACCAAGACTCCTCCCAAGATATACCATTTTAAAGTAGATAGAAAATTATAATATGTTAAAGACATCTGTTCTGCCCAAATTGACATGTAGATTCAATGTAATTCTGATCAAAATCTATAGGATTTTCCACTAAACTTTTGTAAGTCATTCTAAAATTTATATGAGAAAGCAAAGAGTCAAGAATAGCCAGGTTATTTCTCAAGAAGAATAGCAGAGTACTGAGGGTAGCAAAGTGAGACAGAGGGAGATCATCACGACTTATTATGAAGCTTTAGTAAAGAGAACCCAGAAAGCGACGCACGCACCTATTGACATTTTCGTTTGTTTGTTTCGTCTATGACAGAAGTGGCAAGTCAGATTAGCAGGGGAAAGAGGGACTTGTTGAGTTTGGGTCTCCTGGTCTAGTACCAGGTCCTGGATGTGGAAAGGTTGCCCACAGACCATATCGAAGGAGCTGAGCTGAAGTGTGTCTTCTGGAGGCATACACGGCCTCAGTAAAGCAACAGGTAGATTGGTGACCCAGGGTGACGTAGTTTCTTGGCAAAGTTTGGCCAGAATTTGTCTCAGGGTACAGTTAGCTCTTTCTGCCTTCCCTGAGGGTCTCCAGGAACTATAAAGATGGAATTTAATTCCGAGGGTAGCCAATAGACCCTGGGTTATTCCTTGCAGCTTATTATAGTTAACAGCCTTGATGACACATGCCATCGTATGGTCTCTTTAAGTCTGCTTGTCCCCTTGGTGGCCCCAGGTAGGGTCGGTATTTGGGACTGCCACAGCCCCTGCGGCATGCTGCTGAGGCGGCTGGCCTGCCCTCTTACTGGCATGTCCCTGGGCCTCTCCCCCATGCAGCGTTTTTCTTCAGGGGTGCAGCACGTAGCTAGGATAACATGTGTATCTCTCCATGTTAGCTCAAAATTTAGGGTCACCCGCTGGCCTCTGAAAATCGCCCCGACTGTTTTTTACATCGAGCTACATCTGTCAGGGAGAAGGGAAGGAGGGCTCTAATTGTTCCTGCATCTCCACCTGCTCCTTCCCTCATGCGGCAGAGGCTGTTCTTGGGTCCCCTGGTAGGGTGAAAGGATGGCGCTCTCCTGGTGACTCGGGCTGGACTAGCTGTGGGCGCCTAAGGCGGGGTGCAGAGGCTGGAGGGGAGTCCAGGGAAGCCTCGGGTTCAGGGGTGCAGGCGCCTCCAGGTGCTCAGGCTCGGGACCCGGGTTACAGTGCAGAGGAGAACGGAGGAGGGGCGCGTCTAAGGTGTCACTCTCCTTCCCAAGTTCTCCCTGTTTGGGTTTCCCTTTTTCTGGCCCCTTCTCTGGTTCTCTCTTTTCTGGGGGTGGTTTCACCTTCTGAGCATAGCACAACCTGCAAGACCCATTTAAACTTCTGTTCTGAGCTAGAGCCGGGAAGCCTGACGGGTGGAATCCCCAATCACTGCCCTTCCCTTTCCGCATGCTAGAGGCCACGCCCACTATTCTAGAAAACGTGGAGAAGAGCTTGTCAGACCATCTGGGGTCACAGATTCTGAGTCTGACGAAGCTTTTACCCTCCAAACCAAAGCTCCTCAAAATAACGTCCCTTGTCCCTCTAAGACATTAGGGGATGCCGACCACTTGGCGGTCACAGAGGCCTTGGGAGGCATTTGGAGCTGCTGCTCTGGTCTCAGAGTCCTGAGAACTCAGAGCCGTGCCACCGGGCGTCCCCATGGCATGCTAGGTCTTGGGAGATGTCCAAAGCAGCCAAGCCATGTGCGCAATTCTCCCTAGGAAAGGGGGTAGCTTGAAATCTTTCTTTTGGCCTATTCTTCATATTTATTTTTTCCTTCTCCTCTCCCACCCTGCTGTTTTTGCTGTCTGTGTCCATTCGCTGTGTGATCTTTCTCTTTTTGTCTTCTCTTCTAGTTTTTCTCCTCTAGGATTCACTGGGATTCAATCCTGGGGACCTCTGATGTGGAGAGAGGTTCTGTCAATTGCGCCACCTCAGTTCCTGGTCTCTGCTGTGCTTCACAAAGACTCTCCCCTTTGCCTCTCTTTTGTTTGGTCATCATTTTGCTGTGTGACTCATCTGTGCGGGCACTGGATCACTATGCAGGCACTGGTTCACCACGCGGGCCCTCATATGGGCACTTGGCTTGCCATGTGGGCACTCAGCTCGCCACACGGGCACTGGCTCGCTGTGCAGGCCCTCATGTGGGCACTCGGCTTGCCACACGGGCACTTGCGTGGGCACTTGACTCACCATGTGGGCACTCGGCTTGCCACACGGGCACTTGCCTCACTGCATGGGCACTTAGCTCGCCACACAGGCACTGGCTTGCTGCGCAGAGTCACTTTCTCTTCTTTTTCACCAGGAGGTCCCAGGCATGGAATCCAGATCCTCCCACATGGTAGGTGGAGGCCTTATCTCATGAGCCACATCCGCTTCCGCTTTTGGCCTATTCTTACAGAGCTCGTGGGAAATACTCTCATTTTATGGCCGCTGCCAGGGAGTTTGTAGTTAAACAGACATTAAGAGTATCAGAGATTAATTGTTCTTTCTGCCCTTGCCAGCAAACAGCCTTGGGTTCCCACCTTCCCCCAGGGCAATGTCAGGGCCTCCTGGTGAGAAGGAACAGAACTTCCCCACGCTACCAAGGTGGGACCCAAGTCTCACTCCCAAATGCATTTTCAGTTTCTAAGATATTTCAAAGCATCTCACAGACCCATGATGACACGGCAGGTGACAGTCATTCTGAACGCAGAGAGGGCCTGGGGGACTCGCGGCAGACTCCTGGGCTGGGGCCGTGTGCCTTGTCAGCTCTCAAGGACGGCTTCCCCACCAGTCAGAGCTTCTTGGCTGGAAGTCTGGGAGACCAAGTTGATGTCCTGTGGGAGCCTCTCCAGGGGATGGCAGACGACCAGAAGAGGGCACAAAGGGGCCACAATTAAGGTTTAGACTCACCAGTCCTTGGCGGGGGCTGGGGAGGGTTACCTGCCTCTGGAGTTCCTGGCTGGCGCTCACCAAATGAAGTGGGGGTGATGGCTTCCCCGAGGTTCTTGGCTATGTTACATGAAAGAATGTGAGGACATAGGCCAGTAGTTTACTGAGATATGAGAGAAAAGAACAGAATTACACACCTAAGGTGTAGTTGTGGGTTCCACCTAAGGTGTAGCTGTGGGCTCCTCTAGGCAGAGCGACCGTTTGGGGTTATGGGCTACCTTTTTTAAGCCATTTTAATAAGCCATTCCTAATGTTGGGGGAGGGGCCCCAGCTGTTTGGGGTTCTGATTGGTTTCCCCACCTGTCAGTTCTCAGGGGCCCAATGATGGGGTCTTTTGAAGGTATCGGGGATCTCACTCCAAATGGGATCTCATGGCAGGGTCTCACGGCGTCTTTCCAGCTTTATTCTTGGTGGTGGCCTCTCCCTCAGGGGGTTTCCAGACGGGGTTTCAGGGCCATGTGTCTCGTGGCCACATTTTCTGCCGGGTCTCAGCTGTGATTCGTTTTCCCTTTCCCTAAACTCCCCTGCCTCACTGATCACCCCAAGATTGCCCAACCCAAGGTACCATGCATGTTTTAAAATTTATTGGGAAAACAAAAACAAAATTTTCCAGGACCCTTCTTAGAAATGTCACCCTAATGATTAACTTCTTTGTTTCAGTCGACAGGGCTGTGAGAAAACCCCTTAACAGGGAGGCTGATTGGAGATTGTACATCTCCAGGCTCCCACCTGCACATAGAGCCACTTATCCTTCCCAGCCTAGTGCTATGTCTGTCTGTTCTGCCACGCTGAGCTAACAAACCCAGCCCAGGATGGCCCTGGCCCCTCTCCAACATCATCAAAAACAAGGAAGGCCTGAGAAACCGTCACAGCCAAGAGGAGCTCAAGGAGACATGACGACTAAAAGGGATCCTGGAGCGGAAAGAGGATATCAGGTAAAAGCTAAGCCCAGCTTGGGGAGCCGGTAGCTCAGTGATTGAGTGCTGGCTTCCCACATACAAGGACGGGGTTCAATCCCCAGGCCTGGTGCTCAAAAAAAAGAAGAAAAAAAAACCTAAGGAAAGCTGAATAAAGTAGGGACTTCAGTAAATTTTTAAAAAGTGAGCAGAAGCATTTTTCAGAAAAGCAAGCACATGTGGCAATAAACATCCAAAGGGACATTCCACATCATTAGTAATAGAAAGGCCGCAAGGCAATGCCATTTTATATCAGAAATTAAAGATTCCAATGGTACCGAGAGGCTCCGGGTCCACGGGTTCCCTTGCGGCACAGGCCATCCTGACAACGGTGGCTCTTACGGTGGTGAGGGGGAGAGCCGCGGAGGGTTTTGAGTAGTAAATGTGTCTGGCTGCTGGGCTGCAAAAAAGACTGTAGGAGGACTGGGCAGATGTGGGGAGAGTAGGGAGGAGGCTGGGGCAGCTATCCAGGGGTGGGTGGAGGGTGATTAGGACCGGTGTGGCGGCAGTGGAGTTGGGGAGAAGTGCTGGAGTCTGCTCTAGGCCATGCGGCCTCCTGATGGCCCATGTTGAGCTGAACTGTGTACCTGATCTTCCACCTCCTCCAGACAGCTGAGAAGCCAGGAGGGGCCAGACTATCGCACTCATCTATCATTCAGCATTACAGACAGGTCTTGGCTCAGGCCCAGCACAGTGGAAGCACCCAGGAAGGAATAAACGAATAGCCCCAATCATGAGTTCCCTTCCTCCTTAACCCTCGGTGGCTCCCCGTTATCTGGGGAATGGAGAGAACATTTGCAGCCTCTCACACGAGGCTCTCTTTTTCATATCCATGACTTTGCTTGTGCTGTCCCCTCTCCAGGAGAGGCCAGAGCCCATGCTGGGGTAGGGGTGCTATAAGGGAAGTCAGGGTACCAAGGACACCACACCCATGCCTTCTTGGGGCACTTTGCCCCTACAGGTGGTTGACTTTGGGGATTTTGCTTCCTCTTTTCATCTTTACCAGGGACCCAGGCCCATCTAAACCATAGGGATATGAGGAGCTGCTTCTGTCTGGTACAGACTTCAAATCCCCACCAAGAAAGTAAGAGTTTCCCAGGGCCTAGACTGACAGGCCCCAGGGGCAGGAAACGCCTACGTGCCAGAGAAAACCTCATCCACGGGTGTGTCTCACAGGCCCCAGCAAGAAGGAACATGGCCCAGGAAGGGAGGTGAGCCCCAGCCCCCTGATTCGATTCTGCCCTAAGAGTCTCAGACCTGGGGTTCTGGCAAGGACTCTTGGGCACTGTGGGTGGTCCTGTGATGGAAGGAAGAAGACTCCACCCTGCGGTCAGAAGGGTAGCTGTCCTTGGCTCCAACCAATAGAACGATGCTAAGGGTGATTTACTGGAAGAATGAAAGGTGGGGGCTGGGAGCCAGACTTGGAAAGGGGGAAGAAGCCAAAGAAATCCAATAGAGTTGGGGTGCAGGATCCATAGACCTGGGCCATAGACCAGGATCCAAGAACCTGGTCGGGCCAGTGCCTGCATGGAATGTTCTTTGATGCTCATTCTACCACCTCAGTCCCAAGTGGACAAGGCTCCCTGGAGCACGAGGATCTGACCCTCCAGTTTTTACGGCTGGAGCCAGGCCCCTGGCTCTCCACTCCCACAGCTGCACACATGCGGGGGAGGGAATTCCCAAAAAGGAACCTGGAGGAATGGATGGCACACAGTCAAACCTGACAAACGCCCGTCACAAGCCTGAATCTACCCCTTGTCCCTGCTCTGGGGAAGTATTGCCCCCCCCTCTGCTGGGTCCCTTGAAAGGGGCAAACTCTCCTGAAGGGGAATGGTGACCCACAATCACTGACCTTCTGGTGTAGGTTCTGGCTTAACCTTGCTCAGCTTGGGAGGGGAGGGGTCTCAGAGACAGAATAGCATCCAGAGGCCCAGGTATGACTGTACCCCCACCTGCAGGGAGGTCGATGGTGCATTGGGAGGGTCAAGAGCTCTCGCAATTGCTACTGAGCATATGCAGGTTCTTTCTCCCTGAGGCATTTAACATGAGATCGAAGCCCCTTCTCAGTTAAAGGTGGAGTGGGCATCACCATCCCAGAATCCTCAGGATTGGGGAATGAAATATGGACTAGAGTAGACTTACTGGTATTCTACTATAAACTTACTGTGATTCTAGCAATGGAAGTAAGTATATCATTGATATAGAGACAGTAGCCACTGGAGGTGCTGAAGGCAGGGAGAGGGAAAAAGAGGTATAATATGGGGGCATTTTCAGGACTTGGAATTGCCCTGAACGACATTGCAAAGACAGATACAGGACATTATATATCTTGCCATAACCTACAGAATGGAGGGGGAGAGAGTGTAAACTTAATGTAAACTATAATCCATGCTGTGTGGCAATGCTCCAAAATCTGTTCATCATTGCAATGAATGTACCACTGTTATTGGATTTTGTCTAGGTTCTTGACGATGCTGCAGATATGAATTTCAAGAGCACATCGGGTGAGTTAGGCCAGTAATTTTATCAGATAGGGGGGAAGAGAACTGGGAGAAAATAGCAGATCATGGGTCCCAGGTGAAGAGGAAGGGACTGAAAAGTGGTCAAGTGGGCTGATTTACAGACTACAATTCCCCATTATAGATTATAAACGCCCAAGTTTTACTTGTGTAGCCACATGGCAGAGGAGAAACGATGAGGGTGGTGCACAGAGGGCAGGAATAAGGCTCCACAGGTGAGAGGGCACAGATTCAGACCTTGCGCCTACTTTTTGAACTATTAGTTATTCCACCCCTTTGCTCATGGTAGGGGAGGAATTCCAACTGTTTGCTGTTTTGATTGATCACCCCACCTGTCAATCCCCCATGAGGGCCTAATGCTAAAGTCCTTGGGGAATACCGGGGCTTCTACCCGGGCTTCTCCTGGCTTCCAGAAGAAGGCTTGTTCTGAGTGGCAGAATCTTGGGGAGATTCTCCCAGCAGCCATCTTGGAGGTTACTGATGTCCACATGGACTCTGCCAGGTTCCAGATCCACCTATTGATTCCCTATCTTACTAGCTGGCTTCACCACACTAATGAAAGAGTTGTTAATGTGGGAAAAGTGGGAGGTGTGGGGTGGCGGACTTGGCCCAGTGGTTAGGGTGTCCGTCTACCACATAGGAGGTCCGCGGTTCAAACCCCGAGCCTCCTTGACCCGTGTGGAGCTGGCCCATGAGCAGTGCTGATGCGCTCAAGGAGTGCCATGCCATGCAGGGGTGTCCCCCGCATAGGGGAGCCCCACGCGCAAGGAGTGCGTCCCATAAGGAGAGCCGCCCAGCGCGAATGAAAGTGCAGCCTGCCCAGAAATGGTGCCGCATACACACAGAGCTGACACAACAAGATGATGCAACAAAAAGAAACACTGATTCCCGTGCCGCTGACAACAACAGAAGCGGACAAAGAAGACACAGCAAATAGACACAGAGAACAGACAACCGGGGTGCGGGGGGGTGGGGGGGCGGAAGGGAAGAGAAATAAAGAAAGAAAGAAATCTTAAAAATAAATAAATAAGTATATTTTTTTATTTATAAAAGACCAATTCCTGAGACACTGAGCTTTCAAAGACAGAAAGTAAGCAAAGGATGTCAGTGGCCTTGTGGCCCCCCAAACTGTCTCCTGGATCTGCAGAAATTCAAATATTTCATAACATCAGGGTGCTAATGAATAATTGGGGTGGAACTGATACAGGTTCCCTCATTAATAAGCATTAAGGGGCTGAACAGGATGGGGGTAGGCACCAAAACAGGGGGAATCACAAAGTTATAATCATTTTCAGAGGTCAAGGCATCTGGGGGAGGGGGATACAGCAAACGAGGTGAATTACAAAGTTTTCCATATGGGTATTAAAGAGGAAGTTGGAGTGGTTACCCTCTCAATAGAAATATTCATATCAAAGGTAAGATCCATCTGGAATAATTACCATAGTAGCAGGTAGAAGTGACCATATGCCAGGGTAGATCCTCTGGAATAATCCTCAGATGGCAAGATTTTATTTGGAAATGGCCATCTACAAAGGGTGAGGTTGATCTAGCCAATTGCAATAATTTAGCTATTTTATATTTTAATTCTTAACCCTCGGTTATACAATGAACCCAAATCCATTCCCCAGCTTTGGTAGGCAACCTCTGGAATAGGGACCTAGTCTACCAAGCAGCCTCCAGAACAGTTTCCCAGGCCCTTGCCTCAGCCTTCTCACTTGAAGACTCAGGAATCACCAAGGGGAGCAGCTATAGCTCAAGTGATTGAGCACTTGCTTCCCATGTACGATGTCCTGGGTGCAATCCCTGATACCTCCTAAAAAACAAAACAAACAGGAAAACCAACTCTCAGTGGTGAGCGGATCCCAGTACCATCTTTTAAAAAATCACCAAGTCTATCCAGGCTCAGAGGAAGGATTTCTGATCTCTGGGAAGTCCTTGTTGTTGGCCTCCAGGCCAAAAACCAGCTGTGTTCGTCCCTGGACATGATATCCCAAACTTTCCCCACCATCCCAGAGCCCTAAAGAACTCCTTCGGAAGCCGACTTCTAGGTTCTTTGCAACGTTACATAAAAGAATTTAAGAACATTCCAGTTTAGTTAGGCCAGTAGTTTATTGAGAAAATGGAAGAAGAGAACACAAATAGGAGAAAATAACAGATTACACATCCCCAAGCATAGGTGCGGGCTGCTCCAGGCAGAGAGAGATTTATTTAGCTTGTGTGGTCACCTTTTAGCCTATTAATTATCTCTGCCCTGGCTAATGTTCGAGGGAGGAGTCCCAACTGTTCACTGTTCTGATTGATTACCTCACTTGTCAGCTCCCCAGGGGGTCCATATTAGTCAGACAAAGGGGTGCTGATGTGAAGTATCAGAAATCTGTTGGCTTTATAAAGGGTAATTTATTTGGGGTAAAAGCTTACACATACATGGCCCTAAAAGTCCAACTCAAGGTACCATAAGAGGTACTTTCTCACCAAAGATGGCTGCCGATCTCTGCGAGGGTTCGGCCTTCCTTCTTCTTCTTAAGGCTCCGTGGTCTCAGCTTCTTCCACTTGCAGCTGTAGGCTGCTCTGGTCTCTTCACAAGGTCTGCTGTAAACTATCAGGCAAATAGCTCATCTCTGTCCTCTGCTGTGTCTATGGAGCTTTCGCTGTCATGTATCTTCTTCTGTGTGTCTTCCTGAGTGAGTGTCCATTTATATAGCTCACCAAGGGGATGGGGCCTTAAACTGAGGTACCCCCTACTGACCTTCCTCTGAGTCTCTCTCTAATGACGTGGTTAAATCAAAGCCTTAATCTTAACATAATTTAATCAAAGACATCTCAGCGGGGTATCACGCCCAGAGGAACAGACCAGTTTACAAACATTATGTCTCTTTTAGGAATTCATAAATAATCTCAGACTGTCGTGGGACACAAAGATGAGGTCCCTTGAGGATATCTGGGGCTTTTCCTTGACCCCAAATGTGATCTCATTCCAAACAGTGTTCTCATGAGGTCCTTCTGGTAGCCTCCTTGGTGGTGGTCTTTCCCTTAGGGGGTTTCCAGGAGGGGTTCCAGAAGCACGTGTTTCACAGCCATGTTTTTCTGCCAGGTCTTCGTCTCGTCTTCCCTTTTCCTAAACTAGCCTCCCTCACTCCCTTCCTTCCTTCTCTTCTAAATAGAATAGAGTTCTGGGGCAAAACCACTGGTGTATGCAGGGGAGGGATAAAGCCCACCTGGAGAGGAGAGGGGCCAGGAAGGAGCTGGGGGTGGGGGTGGGATGCAGCGGGAACTGGGACCAGCCTCCCGGACTTCACAGGGCTGATGGATATTGTGGTGCCTGGTGGAGCCCAGTAGCACCTGGGCCGCTCCCTGTGATTCAGGTTCTCCCCCTTCCTCCACACCCCTGGAGCTCTGGGCAGACTTGCCTGGCCCTTCCTGTACATGGGCATTCTGAGAGCCCTTAAATGCTCTGCACACACACACAAACATACACATACCCAAGTATAGGGCTTCTGGAACAAGCTGGTCCTGAGCCCACCCAGAAAATACATCATGATCCCTTCCCCCCTCCTCCCTTTCCTCAAACCCTGAGAGCAAAATTCATCCCAAGATTAGTTCAATTCCTCCAGGGTACAAGGAATAGGCACACGCAGCCCTTGCTGATGGGGATGCATTCTATTTGCAGGGGCTGCTGAGTACTTTCCAGACCCACTCTCCACCCTTCCCTGCCCCTACAGCCTATCCCCAATTACTCATTGGCTTCCTGCCAGGACCCTTACTGGGTCCCATGGAGTGAGTGTCAGGGGTGTGCAGGACCCCTCTCTCCCACTAGGGAATCCAAAATTGACCAGACACTCTTCCGTCCAGCCCCAGCAAGCTGGACTTCCTGGGACTTTGAGACTTGGGCAAGGGAAGAAAAGCTCAATGGGCAGTTCAGAGTGTCGTGGTCAGCGGTAGAGGCGGGGATGCTTGGGGACAGCAGGAGCAGTGGAGATGGCTCTGCCAACCACAGCCCAGCCAGACTCCTCCTAGGGAATGATCGGCTGCCTGGCCACCCACAGCATCTGCCTATTTTCTGAGTCTTTTTTTCCATCCTTCCCATCAATTCCAAAGGTACCCGATATTCTTTCAAGGACTTTCTTTTCTACCTAATTTGGCTAGAGTCCATTTCTGTTGCTTGCATCCAGAGGCCCTGACTGATGCAGGGTTTGCTTTCAGAATTCAGAGGGAGGTGAAATGTCCTTGGGATCATTCTCAGAAGATGTTCAGCTTCTGTGAGTCTCTAGAAGACTGAGATGTGAGGCAGCTTTCACGGAAAAGCAGGAAAGTTGGTCCTCACTGTTATCATTTGGGTGAGTTCTTTACTGTTCCCACAACATAGTTCTAGTTATAGTATTAGTGATCCTCCTGTTCTTTTTTAAAATTTTATGCCAACTGCACATTGAATTTATACTTCTCAGGAAGGAGGATCTGAATGGCTCAGTTTGCCTTCATCCAGTACTGAGCATCTGGACTGGGCAGAGTGTCATGCCGGCCCCTTCCAGAAGAGTTAAACTCCTGCTTGCCCAGTCAAGCATGCTGTATCAGCGGTGGCCAAGAAGTGGCTGTGTGTGTAGATGAGTAAGTGCGTGGATGGGCTTTCTCCTTGCCTCCTGGTCAGACTGAATCGTGGCCTCCTCCCAAGGTTTCCTCTTCATTTTGGCAGGTCCCCTACTCGGCCTGAGTTAGTGGAGAAGGGGTCTGCACTCCCTGAGGTAGAGTTGTTCACTCTGGGTTGCTATCTGCTCCAGCTCAGTGGCTGCATCTTGAAGTGAGAAACAAATGCTCCCCGACTTTAACTGTGACTTTAATAATCCTCCTCCAGCAAAAAGGTTAGATCTTATACCATCACCCCTCTCCATTCCCAGCACAATGATTTCCATACCGGAGGGATTCGATAAATGCTCACTGAATCAAGCAGTGATTTATGAATCAACTAGTGATTGTCAGACGCTGCCCGTGGCCTGAGGGAAGCACTTGATATGTGCTGGGGACTGTCCTAGACATATTTAATCTCACAGCAACCCAATGGGGTGGGCCCTATTATTGATCCCACTTTATGCCTGCGAAACGGGAGGTACAGAGAAGCCACATGGTTTGTCTCAGCAGTGGCACTGTGGTTCTAGCCAGGCAGTCTGGCTTCAGAGCCAACACTCTCAACTGCTGTACACGCTGTTTCACAGGGGTGTACTTGGCACTGAATTAAACAAGGCGTCCTGATGCAGCCACGTCACATTTTAAGCAGTAAACACCTTTTAAAAATGAATTTGTCCAATAGACATCCAGCATGGTCACACCCCACCCACCCCTTGGGGAGGCTGGGATGGATGCCCCTTCACACATGACTTGGAAAAAGCTGCAAGTTAAATCACTGTATTTGTCAGGCCTGGCAAAAACATCCTGTACCTGTCCCCTGGGAGATTGTGAAAGAGCAACAGCCGGGCACATTTATGACTTTAGCACCACGGCTCCAGGCCAGGTCTGACACAAACAGGGCAGTGTGCACAACACAGCCCACCTGTGCTCTACCAGGTCCAAGCCCAGCTCTCTCCCCAGGAAACGACAGGGCAGCTCAGAGAGCAGTGCTCACTCTGGGGGGCGTTTCCAGGCAGTGGGGCCCCAAGGAGCTCAGCCCCACCCGTGGGCATGTTCAGTCTCTGCAAGACATTGCCACATCCAACAGGCCGGGGCCTGCCCACCTCTCCTTCCACATCCAGGCAGGAGCCAGCACCCGGTGTTCCCTGGGCCCTCGGTGCAGGCAGCCACAGATGGGCGGAGGTGGCTCCAAATAGCCACCGGGTGGAAAGGTTTCCAGGCCTCGAAGCCAGGGGAAAATGGCAAAGGCTCATTTCATTTCCCCAAACGAGTCCACATGCCCGCCTAGCGCAGTGGGTGGCAACCCTGGGTATTTGTTACAAATGCAGGTTCCCAGGGCGCACCTCAGACCTAAGAAATCAGAACGGGGGACCCTGTGTGGAGCCCTTTTTCAAACTTTCCAAGTCTTTTTTTTTTTTTTAAGATTTATTTATTTATTTCTCTCCCCTTCTCCACCACCCCGGTTGTCTGTTCTCTGTGTCTATTTGCTGTGTCTTCTTCGTCCGCGGCACGGGAATCTGTGTTTCTTTTGGTTGCGTCATCTTGTTGTGTCAGCTCTCTGTGTGTGCGGAGCCATTCCTGGGCAGGCTGCACTTTCTTCGCACTGGGCGGCTCTCCTTATGGGGCACACTCCTTGCTCGTGGGGCTCTCTTACACGGGGACACCCCTGCGTGGCAGGGCACTCCTTGCACACATCAGCACTGCGCATGGGCCAGCTCCACAAGGGTGAAGGAGGCCCGGGGTTTGAACCGCGGACCTCGCACGTGGTAGACGGACGCCCTCACCACTGGGCCAAGTCCGCCGCCCCTTTCCAACTCTTGTCGCCTAGAGCCCACCAAGTTCTTTCCCACCTGAGGGCTTTGTGCAGGCAGTGTCCTCTACAGGAAGACAGCTCTCGGCTCTCAGGGGAAGGGTGCCCTCACGCAGCTCTCCCCTGTCACAGCCCTAGCTGGTCTTTTTTTTAAAAAACAAACAAACAAACAAAAAAAACAGGACTTCCTACTGTCCCTTCAAGAAGTCTGTAAGCTCCATGCCAGGGTCTCTCACCACGCAGAACATAATGCCTGTGTATACAGCAGGTTAGCACAATAGGTAGCCGATGAATGATACACACTCAAAAAGGGCAAGGACCCGTTCTGCCTGGACGGTAGTAGAGGAAGCCCATCCACCTTCTCTCACAAAGAAGGAGGCAAGGACATAAGATCCCTGGAAACCTTTGTCCCCGCTCCCCACATCCTTGCCCCTTTCTCCTGATACCCCTACCCAGGGTCACCTACAGTCAAATACCACATTCCCAACACACCACAAGGCAACCTGAGCCAGGACGGTCCAGATGAGTGTGGAGTTTGTCATTCATGTATCCCCCTTGCCAGCCTGACATCCGATGAGGGGCTGACGTTAGGCAGAGAATCCCGAGACTGAAAAGGAGAGATTGGGCAGTTTCTCTGCCAGGCACCCTTGACAGGAGAACAGGGAGGAGGCTGTGCCCACCCCACCCCACCCATCACCCAGCACACGCTCTTCCTTGAACAGCACTGGATGCTAAGGCCCAGAGAGGTCAGCCGCCTTGCCTTAACACACTGCATTTGTTAGGGTGAACATTTGGTGTGGAGCCCAGCTCTATGGACTTCCAGTGCAATCCCCCAGCCCTGCCCTGCTCAACACAATGTCCTTTATTTATGACCCTCACAAAGGAAACCACAGCCAGAATAAAACCAACAATTTTTATTGTCCTTCACATATCTCATAGAAAAAGGAATGGGGCAGATGGGTCAGGGCTGCATGAAAAATTTTTTTAAAAATCCAGATTTGTACGCATTGCTCTATTTACAATTGGGAACAGGAATCTCCAGCTTCAGGCACAGCAGCTGCACTTGTCCGAGGCCCCTTTGCAGACGCAGCCCTGGGCACACTTGGCACAGCCCACGGGGCAGCAGGAGCAGCAACCTGGGGAAGGGAAAGTGGAAGTGAAGAAGATCAATCAGGTCAGAAAACAAGGGATCCCGCACTTCCCTGCAAGGGACACTGGAGGCGCCACCTTCCACTAGGAAGGGGCACATCACCAGTCTTCAGGGAGCTGGAGAGACTGGGACAGGTGGGGAGAAGAGAGGATCCTACTCACTCTTCTTGCAGGAGGTGCATTTGCACTCTTTGCATTTGCAGGAGCCTGCGCAGGGGCAGGAGTTACCTGCAAGGAAGACAACAGGACCATGAGCAATAAAGTGACCCAGGAGATCCAACAGTCAGTCAACAAATGCTCCCTGCACCCAGCTATGTGCTGTGCCCAGCCTTGGTAGCACCTGCCTCATCCCGGGCAAACTGAAGTCGAGTCCCCACCTTCCCTCACTCGTGCTGGCAAGGCCACGGCGCTCTCCTGCTTTTACCCCGAAAGGAAGGTCTCGGGCTCCTGACCCAGCCACAGAAGGGTCAGGGTCTTATGCCCTAAGCCCGAAAAGGTAGTGGGGACTGCCACCCATCTAGCCCAGGGAGCTCAGAGGCCGGGACAGACGCCCTGGGGCCCAGCCCATCAGCCCCAGGGCCATCTTGGAGCAGGACACCTCTGCCCTCCGACTCCTCACCTCTAAGATGGGAGACACTTGGCAAGGGAAAAACGCTAGAACTGCCTCCACTACACCTCAAAAATCAAAACTTCTTTCCTCCTTCCCCATAGTGAGTCGATCCCGTGGCTAAGACTGGGGCATCCTCAGGCCCAGTACAGGCGCCACTTACCAGTGTCGCAAGAGCAGCTGGGGTCCATTTCGAGCTGAGTAGACGCCTGACACCCAAAGTAAGTCACGAGGAGGCGTTAGGCTGGTGGAAGGCGTGCTGGAGCCCAGGGCAAAGTTTGCTCCTTTGTCGCCCTAAGAACCCGCGGGCGCACAGCACCCCCCGCCCCCCGCCCTTGCACACGTCCCCCTGCCTCGCGCCGCCCCCGCTGGGCTGCGCTGTGCGCACCTGGCCGCGCGCAGTGCCCGGAACGCGGTCGGGGCGCAGCCTGCGGGTTGCAGCTTCGTCTGCCGCTCGCCCGGGGGTGTGGGGATGGGGGTGGGGCCTGTGCGTCTGGTGGCACTCGGTGTCCCAGCCACTGTGACCGCCCCCTCCGGATTTCCTGTTGCTGCTGGCGGACCCCGCTCCTGAGTGTTCCCGTACTTCAACCCCAGGGTCCCGCATCCTACACCCTAAAACCCCTTTCTTTACGTGTCTTCAGCTCCCCCATGCTTGGAGCCCGTGCGCAGCAACAGCGCGGCGCTCTCGTCCCGAGCCTGGACGCGGTGGGTGAGAGCGAGCGGGCGTTGTCTGGAGAGGACAGGCAGGGGGTGACCCTCGCCTCTCACCTCGGTTCCTCTGCCTTCTCCACCTCCGGTCTTTGGCCCTTTCTCTTGTGCACAGCGACGCGGTCTGACACCAGCGCTGCCTCTGGGCTTCAGTTTCTCATCTGCCAAGCCAGGGGCAGATCTGAACCATCTCAAAAAGCCTTTCAGATATGAAATGTGAGAAGCGTCCAGTGATACCGTGATCAGCCAGCTGTGGCTGGAGCATGAGAACAGCTGTAGCATAAACTCAGGCTCTGTGATCTTAGACAGGGGGCTTAACCTCTCTGGAAAATGAAATACTGACTCCAGCCCTTCAGTTGCATAAAGATCAAGTGACATGAAAAGTGGGAAAGGCTTTTGTGGCAGTCCAAATCCTGAGACACCATCTTGCCCAGCCAATTTTGTGCTGGGGGTCATCACACGTCCCCTGGCACAGGATGAGAGGGACTCCACTCCCATCTCCAGCCTCCAGACAGAAGCGATGCTTCCAAACAGACAGGTCTTTCCCCGAGAGCTTGTGGGCATTTAACAGGATCCTTGCTCCGACAAAGTGACGTGGGCAATAATGACTGTAATGGCCAATGCTTTTTGGCCCTAGCCAGGAGCTAGGCTACTATCTCATTGAATCCCCATGTAGGAAAAAACCTCCTCTTTACAGATGAGGAAATGGGGGCTCACAGAGATTCTGTGATTTCTGCCTGATACGTAGCTAGAAAGTGGAGGGATGGGCTGTGCACAGGAACTTCCTCCCACCCAATCACTTGGCCCAGGCTAGCTTCTGAAATCCCCTTTTCACACAGGGCAACTTGTGCAAGCATGGACCTGACTCCATTTAATTCAGCTGCTTCTTTGATTGAACATCAAATAGGAATTCCCTCAACAAATAGCCAGGGGCACTAACTGTTAGCAGTAATTGCTAGTCATGCAGGCATTTCACTCCTGCCCAGCAGAAGCCACCACACCCTCAAATTGTAGAATCCATCATCATGCCAGCATGGACAGAAGTACTTCATATGAACCGATTCCCATGTAAACTCCACCCCTCTGGGAAATAAGAAATTATGATTCATCTAAAGGAAAAAGGTTAAGTTAAAGACTAGGGCAGGGGATGGCAGAAATGGCAGGTGACCTTCTGTACCTGCCACGAGGGCGTGGACTGTCTTGTTCACGGCTGTATCTCCCCAGTGCCCATCCCAAACTGTAGAATCCAACATCACCCCAGCATGGACAGAAGTCTTCATCTAAACCAATTCCCAGGTAAACTCCATCTTTCTGGGACATGGGTAGGTAATTCACTCCACATGCCTAGCCAGTTTGCTAGTTTGAACTAACCAAGGGATGGAATTCGAGGGAGGGGTTGATTTCAGCCTGGAGGAACTTCCAAACACTCTGAGCCAAAACCCAACAGGAAGCTCCTGGGCAAGGCAAACCTGCGTGTTTGTAATTCTTCCATTTTTCATGTTATTTTGTTCTTATTATATATATTTCTTGAAATTGTCTGTTGAATGTTATGATGGTTTTATATTTTCTGTTTTGTTTTCTTTTTAGTAACAGCAATTGAGATACACGCACACACCATACAATCCATCCAAAGTATACGATCAATGGTGCCATTATAGTCACAGAGTTGTGCATTCTTCTCTACCATCGATTTTAGAATATACTCAATTCTCCAAAAAGAAAAACCCCATAGTTCTTGTACCCTAATATTATTGATTTTTGTTGTTCTTTCTTAGTGATTCATTGTTTTCATTTTACCAAAGTTGAGCTCCCCGAAACATAGGAAACACCGCAGGTAGTTTGCAAAGCCCTGTGTAGGTTTTCGAGCGGTGGGGGGGTCAGAGTCCATCCCCTCTGTGCCCCTGGCCAGCCTGACATCCGATGAGGGGCTGAAGTTGGGCAGAGAATCCCGAGAATGAAAAGGAGAGATTAGGCAGTTTCTCTGCCATGCACCCTTGACATGAGAACAGGGAGGAGGCTGTGCCCACCCCACCCCTTACATCACCTAGCACAGGCTCTTCCTTGAACAGCACCGGACGCTGAGGCCCAGAGAGGTCAGCTGCCTTGCCTTAACACACTGCATTTGTTAGGGGACATTTGGTGTGGAGCCCAGCCCCGCTCAGCCCAATATCCCTTATTTACGACCCTCACAAAGGAAACCACAGCCAGAATAAAACCAACAATTTTTATTTTCCTTCACATATCTCATAGAAAAAGGAATGGGGAAGATGGGTCAGGGCTGCATGAATATTATTTTAAAAATCCAGATTTGTACACAGTGCTCTATTTACAATTGGGAAGAGGCATCTCCAGCTTCAGGCGCAGCAGCTGCACTTGTCCGAGGCCCCTTTGCAGACACAGCCCTGGGCACACTTGGCACAGCCCACGGGGCAACAGGAGCAGCAGCCTGGGGAAGGGAAAGGGGGCCAGAGATGAGCACTCAGGATCGAAAATTGAGGATTCCCACACTTCCCAACCAAGGACACTCTGGAGGTGCCACCTTCCACTAGGAAGGGGTACAATGCCAGGCCTCAGGGTGGCTGAGAGACTGGGAATGGGGTGTGGGAAGAGGGTTCCTACTCACTCTTTTTGCAGGAGGTGCATTTGCACTCTTTGCATTTGCAGGAGCCGGCACAGGTGCAGGAGTTACCTGCAAGGAAGACAACAGGACCGTGAGCAATAAAAGTGACCCAGAAGATCCAACAGTCAGTCAACAAACGCTCCCTGCACGCAGCTATGTGCTGTGCCTAGTTTGGGAACTACTGCTTCACCCATGGCAAACTGAAGTCTAGCCCCTACCTTTTCTCAGTCATGCTGGGAAAGACAGTGTGCTCTCCGAATTTACCCCACGTGAAAGAACCCAGGCTCCATTTACCCCACGTGAAAGAACCCAGGCTCCAGACCCAGCCACGGAAGGCTCGGGCGTCAGGGTCTTCCACGCTAAATCGTCAGGGTCTTCCACGCTAAATCTGGAGGAGGCAAAGGCGCCTCCTAAGGAGCTCAGAAGCCCGGACAGAGGCTGTCGGGTCCAATGCAGCAGCCCCCTGACCTACTTGGAAGAGATCACCTTTGTGCCTCAGTCCCCTCGCCTCCGAAATGGGAGAAGCTTGGCACGGGATCAAACATTAGAACTGCATCCACTTTTGCTCAAAAACCAAAACCTCCTTTCCCCATCCCCGGGGTCTAAGCCTGGGGCAACTTGAGACCGAAGCAGGCGTCACTCACCAGTGTCGCAGGAGCAGTTGGGGTCCATTTCAAGTTGAGCTGGAAGTGGGGTCCCAACAGCAAGTCACGAACAGGCGTTAGGCTGGTGGAAGGCGTGCTGGAGCCCAGGACAAAGCTCGCTGCTTTATAGCCCTAAGAACCCGCGCGGGCGCACAGCCCCACCCCGGCCCTTGCACACGTCCCCCCGCCTCGGGGCCGCCCCCGCTGGGCTGCGCTGCGCGCACCGGGCCGGGCGCAGTTCCCAGAGCGCGGTCGGGGCGCAGCGCTCGGCTTGCAGCTTAATCTCTCGCTCGCCCAGGGGATTTGGGGGGCGGGGCGCTGTAGGCCTGTTGGCACGCGGTGTCCCAGCCACTGAGCCCGCCCCTTCCCAGTGTTCCCGCGGCTGCCGGCTGTCCCGCTCCCGAGAGTGCAGTTTCCACCGCCGCAGGGGGCTCGCATCCGCCCACAGTTCGCAGCGCTCATCTTCAGCTTCGGCCCTTCTTGGAGCCCGTGGGCAGCGACAGCCCGGTGCTCCCGTCCCCAGCCCGGGCGCGGAAGGTGAGCGGCGACAGGAAGCCGTGTGCAGAGGACCGGCCAGAATGACCTTCACCCCCACCCATCTCCCTCTCTCTTCTCCACCCCGGGTCTTCGGCCCCGTTTCTCTGGTGCACAGCGACGCAGTTTGACCGCAGCTCCCCCTCCCTCCCTCCATCCCGTTCTCCACGCCAGGAGGGGTGGAATGCAGGCACCTAACGCTAGTCGCCGTCATTGGCTTAACACTCTCCAGTGACTCCCCGCAGCGCAGCCAGCCCACCCCATCCGGGACGGCGTTCCCCAGATTGTGGGACGCGCCCAGAGGAAGGGTGCTTTTGGTGCTCGGCAGACCTGGCTTTAAATAACACCGCGAGAAAAGTGGCTATTTCGCTGAATTTTCCTGACAGATACATAGTAGTTAGTACTTGCTTGACCCTGTTTAAACCACTTTTGAAGCTCTCACAACCACCTTCATGGGAAATATTATTATTTAGGATCCAGCTTACTGAGGTAAAGGTACAGCACAAGGAATTTAACTTGGTGCTGGAGCTGAATTCCATCTGCCTCCAGAGGAAAGCGAAGGCCCAGGAGGAGAGCTCCCCATGGAGCAGGTGTGTCTTCAACACCGCTCCACGGCTAGGAAGCTTTAAGAGCAAAGCTGAGCCCTACCTGGGCAGAAACAAAAGTGATCCAGAAGTGTATGTGCACAAGGACACACACGCACATATGTGTTTACGGTAACCATTTATGTCTGGAAGGAGAACTGAATCTCATTTTCAGTGATAATAAAGCATTGATGTTTCATATAAAATACTTACAGTATGAATCATTTAAAGGAAAATTGTTAATTAAAATGCAGGTGCAGGCCATGGCAGAAATGACAGGTGACCTTTTGAATCTGCCACGAGGCTGTGGACTGTCTTGCTCACGGCTGTATCTCCCCAGTGCCATCTCAGTTTTGTAGGGCGAGTGGATGACTCTCTGCACCACAGGTGGTGTCTTCTTGTCTTGGGTGAGGATGGCCCATGGCACACAGCTCAGCACACCAGGGCTGGCTTATTTTCTAGAAGTGGAAGACTGTTGCCTATGGTATGAGTGATAATAAAATAAAAACTAATATTTACAATGACCTCCTGAAATGCCAGGAACCATTCTAGGTTTTCTATGTGTATTAACTCGTTTTATCCTGGCACCCAGATGGTGTGGTTACGCCTGTTTCCAGAAGGAGACAGAGTCACAGAGAGGCTAATCAGAAGTGGGATTGCTCTCATGCAAGCTGACTGTAGCATTTGTCCTTGCTCCCCTGTCTGCACCACCACTTCATGAGGAAAACAAGAACTTTCCAAGACCTGGCCCTCCCATGAAGCAGTGAGACAGCACTGAGCTGGGAGCCAGGATCCCGCAGCATAGCTCTGTCACTGCTCTGGGCTTCAGCTTCTCATCAGCCACATCAGAGGCTGATTTCAACCATCTCAAAAAATCTTTCTAGAGGTGAACTGTAAAAGGCGTCCAGCAATAGCATGTTCGGCCAGCTGTGGTGCATGACAGCTGTAGCATAATCACACCTTGTGAATTTGGACAGGTGGTTTAACCTCTCTGAAAGATGGAATAATCAGTTGTATAAAGATCAAATGAAATGAAGAGTGGGAACGGCTTTTGTGGCCGTCTAAATCCTGGACACCATCTTTTCTGACAGAGTTTGTGCAGGGGGTCATCACACGTCCCCTGGCACAGGATCTAGGGACTCCACTCCCATCACCAGCCTCCAGTAAAAGTGATGCTTCCAAGCAAACCGGCTTTTCCTGGAGAGGTTTTGGGCATTTAATAGGATCCTCTCTCCAAGAAAGTCATGTGTGCAGTAATGACTATAATGGCCACTGTTTATTCAGCGCTAGCTAGGAACCAGATCACTATCTCATTGAATCCCCAGGTAGAAATGAAATCTCCATTCTGCAAGTAAGGAAATGGGGAATGGGGGCAGTCAGAGAGGTTCAGTGATTTGTGCCAGACACACAGTGAGAAAGTGGTAGGTTGGGCTGTGAACATGGACTTCCTCCCACCTGATCACTTGGCCCAGGCTAGCTTCTGAAACCCCCTTTTCACACAGGGCACCTTCTGCCAGCATGGACCTGACTCCAGACCCATTTGATTCAGCTGCTTCTTTGATAGAACATCAAATAGGAATTCCCTCAACAAATAGCCAGGGGCACTAACTGTTAGCAGTAATTGCTAGTCGTGCTGGCATGTCACTCCTGCCTAAGAGAAGCCACCACACCCTCAAACTGTAGAATCCATCATCACGCCAGCATGGACAGAAGGACTTCATATGAACCAATTCCCATGTAAACTCCACCCCTCTGGGAAATAAATGGATAATTTCCCCCAAACCACTTTGCTGGTTTGGAATAACTGAGGGGTTTCAGCCACTCTTAAGAGGAACTTCCAAACACTCAGAGCCAAAGCCCCACGGAGCTCCAGGGAGTAGTGTGTGTCTTGTGGGTGGCCCAGGCAAGCCAAACCTGATGGCTCCTTGGTGAAGATGCCTGGGACCGCGCTACTCCAAGTGAGTGTGGTCAACACACCCAAGTCAGGCTGCAGTGCCTTTAATCTGCCATGCACGTTCAATGAACAAACGTGTTTTTGTTATTCTAGTTTTCCTAGATTATTTTGTTCTTATATACTTCTTGAAATGTAATTGTTCATTGAATATTAAAAATATTTTATATTTTGTGTTCTTGTGTTCTCTTTTTAAAAAGTTTCATTGAGATATTGGCACACACCATACAATCCATCCAAAGTATAAAATAAATGACTCTTTATAGTCACAGAGTTGTGCATTCTTCCCCACCATCAATTTTATTTATTTTTTGAAAATTTTTTATTTAATTTCCTTTTTTAAAAAGATACATAATCACAAAAATGTTACATTAAAAATATAAGAAGTTCCCATATACCCCACACCCCATGCTACCCCACTCCTCCCACATCAACAACCTCTTTCATCATTGTGGCACATTCATTGCATTCCCACCATCAATTGTAGAACATACTCATTACTCCAAAAAGAAAAACCCCATACTTATACCCTTCTATTATTGATTCTTTTTGTTTCTTAGTGATTTGTTTTATTCATTTTGCCAAAGTTGAGCTCTCTGACAGGTTGGAAGCACCACAAGTAGTTTGCAAAGCCCTTTGTTTTCAAGCGGTGGGAGAGTCGGAGTCCATCCCCTCTGGGCCCCTGGCCAGCCTGACATCCGATGGGGGGGTGCTGAGTTGGGCAGAGAATCCCGAGAATGAAAAGGAGCAATGGGCAGTTTCTCTGCCATGCACCCTTGACATGAGAACAGGGAGGAGGCTGTGCCTGCCCCACCAATTACATCACCCAGCACACGCTCTTCCTTGAACAGCACCGGGCGCTGAGGCCCAGAGAGGTCATCTGCCTTGCCTTAACACACTGCATTTGTTAGGGCAAACATTTGGTGTGGAGCCCAGCTCTCTGGACTTCCGGTGCAATCCCCCAGCCCTGCCCCGCTCAGCACAATGTCCCTTATTTCCAACACTCATAAAGGAAACCACAGCCAGAATAAAGTCAACGGTTTTTATTGTCCTTCACATATCTCATAGAAAAAGGAATGGGGCAGATGGGTCAGGGCTGCATGAAAATTAAAAACAAAAAATCCAGATTTGTACACATTGCTCTATTTACAATTGGGAACAGGAATCTCCAACTTCAGGCGCAGCAGCTGCACTTGTCCGAGGCCCCTTTGCAGACACAGCCTTGGGCACACTTGGCACAGCCCACGGGGCAGCAGGAGCAGCAACCTGGGGAAGGGAAAGGCAGGACAGATGAACACTCAGAATGGAAAATTGAGGGTTCCCACACTTCCCAATCAAGGACACTCTGGAAGTGCCACCTTCCACTAGGAAGGGGCACAATGCCAGTCCTCAGGGTGGCTGAGAAACTGGGAATGGGTTGTAGGAAGAGAGGATCCTACTCACTCTTCTTGCAGGAGGTACATTTGCACTCTTTGCATTTGCAGGAGCCTGCGCAGGGGCAGGAGTTACCTGCAAGGCAGACAACAGGACCATGAGCAATAAAGTGACCCAGGAGATCCAACAGTCAGTCAACAAACGCTCCCTGCACCCAGCTATGTGCTGTGCCCAGCCTTGGTAGCACCTGCCTCATCCCGGGCAAACTGAAGTCGAGTCCCCACCTTCTCTCACTCGTGCTGGCAAGGACACGGCGCTCTCCTGCTTTTACCCCGAAAGGAAGGTCTCGGGCTCCTGACCCAGCCACAGAAGGGTCAGGGTCTTATGCCCTAAGCCCGAAAAGGTAGTGGGGACTGCCACCCATCTAGCCCAGGGAGCTCAGAGGCCGGGACAGACGCCCTGGGGCCCAGTCCATCAGCCCCAGGGCCATCTTGGAGCAGGACACCTCTGCCCTCCGACTCCTCACCTCTAAAATGGGAGACACTTGGCAAGGGAAAAACGCTAGAACTGCCTCCACTACACCTCAAAAATCAAAACTTCTTTCCTCCTTCCCCATAGTGAGTCGATCCCGTGGCCAAGACTGGGGCATCCTCAGGCCCAGTACAGGCGCCACTTACCAGTGTCGCAAGAGCAGTTGGGGTCCATTTCGAGGTGAGTAGACGCCTGACACCCAAAGTAAGTCACGAGGAGGCGTTAGGCTGGTGGAAGGCGTGCTGGAGCCCAGGGCAAAGTTTGCTCCTTTGTCGCCCTAAGAACCCGCGGGCGCACAGCCCCGCCCCGGCCCTTGCACACGTCCCCCTGCCTCGCGCCGCCCCCGCTGGGCTGCGCTGTGCGCACCTGGCCGCGCGCAGTGCCCGGAACGCGGTCGGGGCGCAGCCTGCGGGTTGCAGCTTCGTCTGCCGCTCGCCCGGGGGTGTGGGGATGGGGGCGGGGCCTGTGCGTCTGGTGGCACTCGGTGTCCCAGCCACTGTGACCGCCCCCTCCGGATTTCCTGTTGCTGCTGGCGGACCCCGCTCCTGAGTGTTCCAGTACTTCAACCCCAGGGTCCCGCATCCTACACCCTAAAACCCGCTTCTTCACGCGTCTTCAGCTCCCCCATGCTTGGAGCCCGTGCGCAGCAACAGCGCGGCGCTCTCGTCCCGAGCCTGGACGCGGTGGGTGAGAGCGAGCGGGCGTTGTCTGGAGAGGACAGGCAGGGGATGACCCTCGCCTCTCACCTCGGTTCCTCTGCCTTCTCCACCTCCGGTCTTTGGCCCTTTCTCTTGTCCAGAGACGCGGTCTGACACCGGCGCTGCCCCTCTCCCTTCACACCATTCTCCACACCACAAGGGGTGGAACAGGCGGGCTAGTCAGAGTGGTCGTCATTGGCGGAAAGTCTCCCGGGTCCCGGCAGCCCAGCCAGCCCACTCCATCCTAGACGGCGTTTCCCAAACTGCGGGAAGCCCCAGGAGAAGAAATTTTTTAGGTGCTAGGCAGACGCGGCTTTAAGTAACATGCAGAGAAAAGTGGTTAATTCTCTTTGAATTTTCCTGCCAAATACATAGAATTTTGTATTTGCTTGACACATTGTAACTCCTTTTTAAAACTCTCACAACACCTTAAAGGGAAATGCAAATGTTCAGTAGCCAATTTACCAAGGGTAAAGGTAAGGCACAAGGAATTTAACTCGGTACTGCAGCTTAATTCCATCTGCCTCTCAAGGGAAAGCGAAGGCCCAGGACGAGACCTGCCGGAGGAGCAGGTGTGTCTTCAACACCGCTCCCCTCCCAGGAAGCTTTTAACCAAGAGCAAGCTAAGCCCTACCTGGGCGGCAACCAAAGTGATCCAGAAGTGTATGTGTGCAACATACACATGTATTTCACGGTTGCCATCTGTGACGGTTGGGCTCTCGTGTCAACACTGCCAGGTAATTGTGCCCGGCTGTTTGGTCAAGCAAGCACTGGGCAAATTGTAATACAAGGACATTTATGGACTTCAGTCACCATTGACTTTACTGAAGTGGTAAATCATAGATAGCTGGTTATAATTACATCCATCAGGGAGATTGCCATCAGCAGTGACACTTAACCCAGTCAGTTGAATCCCTTAAAAAGGGAAGTGATTCCAGCATTGAGAGAGAATTTCCCAGCTCGTCTTTGGACGGCCAACATCTCCCAGAACTCTGTCAAGAACCTTCATTGGACTCTCATTGCAGCCCCTGGTTGCGGCCTGCCTGCGGAACCTGGACTTGTGCGTCCCCACGGCTGCGTGAGAGACTCTTATAGAATTGCATGCTATTGACAGATATCGCTTGTTGATTCTGTTTCTCTTGCGAACCCTAACTAATACACCATCTATGTCTGGAAGGAGGACTGATTCTGATTTTCAGTGGTGATAAAGCATTGACTTGTCATATAAAATATGTAAGAAAACAGATCATTTAAAGGAAAAGGTTAAGTTAAATAGAGGTGCAGGGAATGGTAGAAATGGCAGGTGACCTTCTGTATCTGCCACGAGGGTGTGGACTGTCTTGCGCAAGGCTGTATCTCCCCAGTCCCCATCCCAGTTTTGTTGTGAGAGTGGCTGACTCTCTGTGCCACAGGTGACATCCTGCATGGTTGATGAGGATGGCCCATGGCACACAGCTCAGCACACCAGGTCTGAAGGAAGAAAAATGTCCTTTATGCTCTGAATGATAATAAAATAATAGCTAATATTTACAAAGACCTCACATTGTACCAGGAACCCTTTTAGCTTTTCTCTGTGTATTAATCCATTTAATCCTAGGACCCAGATGCTCTCATTATGCCCGTTTCCTCTGGAGGAGGCAGGGCCTCAGAGGGCTAAGCCGCAGGAGTGGGATTGCTCTGATGCAGGCTGCCTGTAGCATTTGTCCTAGCTCCCCTCCCTACACCACCACTTCACAAGGAAAACAAGACCTTGGAAGAACTGGCCCTCCCATGAATCAGAGAGAGAGCACAGAGCTGGGAGCCGGGGTTCCTCATCAGAGCACTGCGAATACTCTGGGCTTTAGTTTCTCATCTGTCAAGCCAGGGGCAGATTTGAACCATCTCAAAAAGTCTTTCCAGGAGCAAGTGTAGCTCAGTGGTTGAGCACATGCTGTATATGTACAAGGTCCTGGGTTCAGTTCCCTGTACCTCCTAAAAAAAAAAGGCTAAAAAGTCTTTCCAGAGAAGCGGATATGGCTCAAGTGATTGGGCTTCCATCTACCGCATGGGAGGACTCAGGTTTGTTCCCCGCGCCTCCTGGTAAAGGTGTGCCCACGTGGCAAGCCGGTGCCCGTGCGGCGAGCCACGCAACAAGACGATGACGCAACAAAAAGAAAGACCAAGGGGAGAGTCAAGGCGAGGTGCAACAGAAACCAGGAACTGAGGTGGTGCAAGTGACAGGGAACTTCTCTCCACATCAGAGGTCCCCAGGATCGAATCCTGGTGAATCCTAGAGGAGAAAAACAAGAAGACAAAAAGAGAAATAGATACAGAAGATCTCACAGTGAATGGACACAGACAGCAAAATCAGCAGGGTGGGGGAGAGGGGAGGAGGGAGGAAGAAAGTATTTCAAGATGTGAACTGAGAGAGCCGTCCAGTGACACCACGTTCAGCCAGCTGTGGCTGGAGCGTGAGGCCAGCTGTGGCATAAGCTCAGCCTCTGTGATCCTGGACAGGGGGCTTAACCTCTGTGGAAGACGGCATACTGACTCCAGCCCCTCACTCAGCTGTATAAAGATCAAGTGACATGAAGAGTGGGAAAGGTTTTTGTAGCAGTCCAAGTGCTGGACACCATCTTCTCCAGACAGACTTTGTGCTGGAGGTCATCCACACTTCCCCTGGCACAGGATCAGAAAGGCTCCACTCTCATCTCCAGCCTGCAGACAAGAGTGATGCTTCCACACAGAAGGGCCTTTCCCCGAGAGCTTGTGGGCATTCAACAGGCTCCTCTGTGCAGGAAAGCCGTGTCGGCAGTCGTGATGCCAATGGCCACTGTTTATTCGGCCCTAGGTGGTAGGCAGGCCACTGTCTTATTGAATCCCCATGTAGAAATGAAATCTTTCTACAAATGAGAAAATGGGAGGAAGGGCACAGAGAGGTTCAACCATTTGCACCAGACACAGCCAGAAATTGGTGGGATGGGCTGTGAACGTGGAGTTGCTGAGACCCAAGCACTTGGCCCAGACTAGCTTCTGAAATCCGCTTTTCACACAGGGCACCTTGGGCAAGCATGACCTGACTCCTGACCCATTTGACTCAGCTGCCTCTTTGATTGAACATCAAATAGTAATTCCCTCAACAAATTGCCAGGGGCGCTGTTAGCAGTAATTGCTAGTCACTCTGGCCTTTCACTCCTGTCTAAGAGAAGCCTGCACACCCTGAATCTATAGAATCCACAATCACCCCAGCACAGACATAATTATTTAATCTGGAACCAATTCCCAGTGTTCACTCCATGTCCCTGGAAAAGGTTGGGTATTTCCTTCAAATCCCTAGGCCACTTAGCCGTTTGAACTAACCAACGGCTGGAATGTGAAGCAGGGCAGGTTTCAGCTTGCTTTTAGGAGGAACTTCCAAGTTCCAAATCAGGGCCAAAGCCCAACAGGGACCTCCCAGGAGCAGTGCCTGTTTCACCGGTGGCCCAGGCAAGCCAGGCCCGACGGCCTCCTGGTAGGGATCCCTGGGACTGCGCTACTGCAGGTGCATGTGGTCCCCGTGCCAGAGCCAGTCTGCACGCTGTTTCTGGTCTGCCATGTGCTTTCACTGAACAAGCATGTGTCTTGGTAATTTTTAAATTTTCCTATAATATTTTGTTCTTAATTTATTTCTTGAAATTTGTCTCTTGACTGTTAAGAACGTTTTATGTATATATTTTTAAAGATTTATTTATTTATTTATTTATTTATTTATTTCTCTCCCCTTAGCCCCCGCCCCCCCCCGCCCCGTTGTCTGTTCTCTGTGTCAATTTGCATCTTCTTCTTGGTCCGCTTCTGTTGTTGTCAGCGGCACGGGAGTCTGTGTTTCTTTTGTTGCATCAGCTCTCTGTGTGTGCGGCACCATTCCTGGGCAGGCTGCACTTTCTTTCGCACTGGACGGCTCTCCTTACGGGGCGCACTCCTTGCGCGTGGGGCTCCCTTATGCGCGGATATCCCTGCGTGGCAGGGCACTCCTTGCGCGCATCAGCACTGCGCATGGGCCAGCTCCACACGGGTCAAGGAGGCCCCGGGTTTGAACCGCGGACCTCTCATGTGGTAGACGGACGCCCTAACCACTGGGCCAAGTCCGCCGCCCCACGTTTTATATTTTGTGTTCTTTTGTTTTCTTTGTTTAAAAATAGTTTTATTGAGATATGTTCATATACCATACAATCCCTGCAAAATGTACAATGGCTGTCATTATCACGGAGTTGTGTACTTCACCACCATCAATTTTAGAGCATATTCATTATTCCAAAAGGAAAACCCTGTACCCCTTACAGGCTTCTATTATTAACTATTTTGTAATTAATGATTCGTTTGTATTTATTTTACCAAAGTTGAGCCCTGTGACAGATCGAGATGACGACTGGTCCTACACTACAAGTAGTTTGCGAATCAGGTGGGGAGTTGGCTTCCATTCCCTCTGAGCCCCTTGAAAGCCTGATCTTGGATAAGGGACTGAGGTTGGGCAGAGCATCTGAGGCAGGTTATTACAGTGAAGGTGGGAAGGCGGCTGAGGCTGGCAGACGACATGGCCTTGAAAGCCCCCAGGAAACCACCTCAGGCCAGGAGAATCTAATTTGGAAGAGAGGGAAAGCCCTGCACATCCTCGAAAGGCCTCACCTTTGCCCCTTGAGAAATGACAGGTGGGGCAACCAATCAGAACAGCAGACTTTAAAAAGGCCTGACCTAGGGCCCCATCTGCACAGCTCACCCTGGCCCGGCAGTAAGCCTGTGGATCGTGCCTGGGGCGGCACCTGGAATCTGTGTCTCTTTTTGTTGCATCATCTTGATGCTGCATCAGCTCTCCCTGTGTGCGGCATCACTCCTGGGTGGGCTGTGCTTTGCGGGGCACATCCCCTGCGTGCAGGGCACTCCTTGTACACAGCAGCACTGCACGTGGGCCAGCTCACCACACGAGCCAGGAGGCCCTGGATTTGAACCCCACACCTCCTGTGTGGTAGGAAGACGCTCTATCAGTTGAGCCACATCTGCTTCCCAGGTATTGTGCCCTCTTGTTTCATAAATGAGACCCCAGGATTCTCACCCTGGGCTGTGCCAGGACGTTAGTTCCTTACTCAGTCCCAGGAGGCCCTGTAGTTCCTCTGAATTCCTTATCTCTGGGACGCCTGAGGCTGTTTGCCTGTAGGCCACAGAACAGTCTCTGACTTTAACATGCCTCTTAAGGTCAGGGCCCTGCAGAACTGGGTCCCTGGGAGTGGTTCGCTCCTGGTTATCTCCTAAGACCTCTGCAAAGTCGGAAAGAGGCTCCTAGCCAGTCCCTTTCCTAGTGGGAAAGCCCGGTTTGGGAGCTAAGGTCTGGGAACTGGATCTAGATTTCTCCCAAGACCCCTAAGGCTCTCGGGGTGCCCAGAGACATGAAACTCCTGATCCATGGACCAGGGGGACAGCGAGCAGGGCTCCCGACCTCCAGGACGCTGGCTCAGCGAGGAATCCATTCAACCAGTTCTAGCACTGGGATGCCACCCAGACTGACAAACACATATATCATCCCCTAGGATATTGGACAGCTTCTATCTGGGACAAGCTGCCTACTGATATTTTAAAAAGAGGCTAAATCGTTTCCTGTCACACTATGTGGTCGCAGTATGGCTGAGAGTGGCCTCTGTATGGGACCCTGAATTCCAGTTAAACCTGTGTAAGGGAGAAGGAGAGGACAGACTGGTCTGAGGGCCAGAGGCCACATGGTCATGTCTCCTTAAGGGAGATGAGGAAATGTACTACCAAACCAATCAATGAAAAGCTCAGGGAAATTTACTCAGGGGCAGAACCTAGAAACCTGCCTGACTTCAAAGACAGCTGGGAGAGGCAGTAAAATACCCTCTTGTAGATCCTAACTCTAGAGAAGGACGGCTCCTCCTAAGAGCTCCAGTCTGCCTCAGATCCATAGAAAGTGGCAGAAACTTTCCGTGGGCCCCCAAATCTTCATTCTCTCCCTGTTAGAAACACTCTTCTCAGTTTTCAACAATGGAGACCAGCCACCAAGATGGAGAAGGTGAGGAGGGGTGGGCACGGGCTCACCTTCTACCTGCCGCTGCTAAAGGCACTAGTCACCTCAGGGCTGCTCCCCGGCAGCAGGAACCTGGCCCCGAGCTGCCTTACCATGCAGACCACGGGGCCTTGCTCCAGGGGAGGACGGAAGGGACCTGAAGCTGATGTGGCATGAGCCACCAACCAGGAGGCCTCGGGTGGCCCTTGACATGGCAGGTAAGATTGTTAATTTCTTAATTAACTTGAGAGCCAATTACTGGGTCCTAGCCTGCACTCTGCACCTCTCTTATCCTTGGTTGTGCCTAATGGGGGAGTGAATGAGAAATCACAATCCAGGCCATTTACTAAACCTCTCCACTGTAGAATAAGAGATCTCCTCATCTACCATTAAATAAGATTTTAAAAGGTTCCTGGCTATTCCTAGCCCCCTGCCTATTCTCTTGCAACACTCTAATCCTTCCAGCAAATAAATAAATAAAAGGCCTAGCAGGGCATTACCCCTTGCGGGAGTAACTAATGGGATCCATGTCTCGTTGAGGGCAGGGCTTCTCTGCTCCCCTTAGCTCTGTACTTAGCAGCAGCCCAGGGATTTTCCTGGAGGAATGAAGCTGGAGGGTCCCATGTGAGGTTTCTGCCATGAACAGACCCTGGGATTTGTGGCCAGGTGACTCTAAAGGCAGGTCTTTCCCTAAACTAAGCAAGTGTGTAAAATTCTCTCTTCTGTTCTAATCTTTGCTTGCTTTAACTTTGTTAGACTTTGTTAGACTGCTTGTCCTAGGAACTCAAATCAGATTTGGGGTTCACCTGCTACAAATTGGGTAATGGTGAAAAGTAACCTAAAATTGAGTCTTAAAATGTCAATACTATCTTGCAATTGAATTTGATGTATAAAAGATCATGGAATCAGTTCAATTGCTGGAAAAGTGGGAAAACTTAGCAAAGTTGTTACTAATAAAATTATTTTAGTTGCTTAGTTAGTGAACAAAGTGCCCAGTTTATTTTGTTTGTCTGCTTGCTTTTTAACTTTGAGATTTATTTCTTGTAACTTTTTAAATGCAAAACACACTCCTTGGGGGAAAGTCGAGGACTTGAGAGGGCAACCCCTGGGTGAAGATGATTACAATAGCACCTGGAACTAATCGGCCTGCCTAGGAGAGATGCACAGGCCCTGCCACACCGAAGGTAAGAGCTACTGTTGAGGCTCAGCAGGCCAGGTCATTCTCCACTGAGGGTTGTTAGAGATCCAAGTCACAAAAATCTTCCAGCTCATCATGAAACAAGTCTAACTCATCTTCAGTCTGTCAGTCGTCATCCCCACCTGTAGCCCAAAGCGTAAGCGACACCTCGCCCAGCTCAAAGGTGACAACTTCTATGTTGTTAAAGGGATTTCAGTTCTCTCTTTCCTCAATGAGCTCCCAGGAATGGTTCCTTTGTTGGACCCGGTATCTGCTTGATGTTCCCACTTTCTGTCTCTGTGGCGTCTCTCTACAACCATCAGGGTATGCATACTTGTAAAAACAGTTCCCTCCGAATGCACAGCTCCCACGTCCTTCATCAAAATACCTGCATGCCTTGTTGCTCATTGTCTCCTTGAATGAGTTTCTGATGTTCTTTCTCCTCCACCCCGTACTCATTTGGAACGACAAAGTTAGATATGATCCAGAATTCTGGGTAGGACTTTATGATCTTGCTCTCAAATTGCTTAGCACTCTTCCACTTGAGACAGTAGGTATAGTTGCAGTTGGAGAGAATTCCAAAGTGGCACTCACTGGGGTTGGCTTTCTCATAGACTTCCTCCCACAAACCATGTCCTTACTGCACTGGACAGCACGTGAGAGCTCCATGTCCTTCTCATGGGTCTCAACACAAGATTTGGTCACAGTAGGGTTGCCCAGGAACAAACTCAATTACATTCACCCAGTCTTCTGTACCTGCTCCTACAGTTGCAAAATTTGAATTTCTTGACTCAGCTTTGTCCAGACTCATTTTGACAAGTGGTCCAACTATGGATGAAAGACTTGAGGCAGCATCAAGTGGTCATTTTGCAGTAAGATCTGCCGCAGTTGCTTCTTCCGTTTCAGTGGTTTGTTATGTCATTTCTGCAGTAGTCTCCATAAATATAGTACTCTCACTGAAAATACTTGCACACTACACCATATGGACTGTCATGTGAGTAGTGACAGTTACCTCCTTCCTTACAAACTCCATGCATAAAATACCTGCTGGTGACCAGTTTAGTCTAGCTGCTGCAACAGCCTTGCTGCCCCAATTTGTTTTTCAAGTGGAAACTTACTAGAAACTATAACTTAAAATTAAGATCATTATATAGATGTCTTCATTTATAAAATAAAACAGAAGTATAATACCTGAAATTGCCATAACTAGGTGGATTTACCTAGACTAGCTACAGTAATGGTAAACTTGGACTAATTTACCTTTGTTTATGGTTACTTCAGGTCTAACCACACCCTTGTTTATGCTTGCTATTTTTTAAAGATTTATTTTATTTCTTTCTCTCCCCTTTCTCCCCACCCCAGTTGTCTGTTCTCTGTGTCTATTTGCTGCGTGTTCTTCTTTGTCCACTTCTGTTGTCAGCAGTATGGGAATCTGTGTTTCTTTTTGTTGCGTCATCTTGTTGTGTCAGTTCTCCGTGTGTGTGGCACCTTTCCTGGGCAGGCTGCACTTTCTTTTGCACTGGGCGGCTCTCCTTATAGGGTGCACTCCTTGTGCATGGGGCTCCCCTACACGGGGGACACCCTTGCATGGCACGGCACTCTTTGCGCGCACCAGCACTGCACATGGGCCAGCTCCACATGGGTCAAGAAGGCCCAGGGTTTGAACCATGGACCTCCCATGTGGTAGATGGACGCCCTAACCACTGGGCCAAGTCTGCTGCCTATGCTTGCTATTGTGATGATAATTCTAAACTAAGTTTACCTTTGCTTATAGTTATTTCATGACAACTTCTGCCCTCCTTGGGTCAGGGGAAGGCAAATGTAAGATACCTCTGTCTTCTGTCCTTCCACTAGTGTTAATAATCCTTTCTTTCATGATTCCAGGTGTGGACTAGACTGTTCCCTGGTGGAATTTTTGAGCTTTGGAGTTGGACATCCACTCTTCTAGTTCCGTGACTGCCAGAGTCCTGTTATCTTTGAGGACTGGGGTGTGGGGGACCCCCCACCTTGAATGTTGATGTTCCTAAAAGTACCAAGTCATGAGAAAAAAACAGGTTTCCCTGAGACTTCAAAGACCTCAGTGTGTACATACTGGAATTAGTGTTTCTTATTCAAGGTCAGTCAAAGGCTAAGCTCCAAAGTTAAGGATAGTGTTGTAAATAATATTTTAAAGCATTGGGAACAATTTGGTTATAAGCCAATAGTTAAAGAAGAAAATTTTTTTTGGTGCAAAACTGCATGGTCACAGTGCAAATTAGAGTAATCAGAAATAGCGCTCAAAGAGATCTTTTAAATGTTATTTTGCAGTTAAACTTATTTTATAAGAGAATGAATATTATAAGTAACATTAGTGAATTGTGTGTTTATGTCTAACTCTCTATTTGTGTCTGCCTATTTGCTTAATGTATGTCTTTATACATCAGGTTGGTAATATCAAATTAACAAATGAAAATTCTTAAAAGAGCTCTATTCAAATTGTTAATAATTAAATATTTGCTTATATATGTAAATAGATATTCCTGGAGCCCAAACTAGGCTAAGCAGGATGGAAAGGTCATATAGAAATCTGGATATAGAAACTATATTGGAAAGGGTAGAAAGTTTTCCCTAAACTCTTTGACCTACCCAGCCCCTAGGGCCTTCTCTTCACAGGAGCTATGAGGGAAGGGCTAAGTGTGGCAGATTAAAACTCTATCTTCCAGGCTGGGGAATTAAGAATCAATTTGTTCTGTAATACCCCAGTTTAAACCTTTTAACAGCCTTAAAATAAGGGTGGTTAATAATCCTATTACCAAATTTCAGTAAGTAAAGGAAAAGTCCTTTAAAGCTATGGAAAGATCTTTTCTAAACTATAATTAAAACAAATTAAACAATTATGATATATTCCAGAACCTAGCGATCAGTATGCTTTTAAGATTATTCACAGTTTTGGAAATTTATTAAAGAAAAGAAGACTTGGTCTCCTGTAAAGGGAGGAAAAAACACATTACTTGCATAAACTATAATTGTTCCAATTTTATTTAGCTTGGGTGTTATCTCCCTAGGTTTATTGGATACTAATTAAATAAATTAACATTATATATACTAAGTCTTTAAGGTGATAAAATTATAAGTTTATATTTAATGAAATTGAGATAAGTAAATATAATTGGTTGCAAACTGTAATTTAATAAGTTTATTTAAATGTAAGGTAACTAGTCTATGTGGTTATGGTTAATTATAAGAAGTTTATAAAAGCATTGTCTAATCTGAGGTACTTAAATGGCTAATTCCAAGAAGCTATTATTAATTAGAAACTTAAATTGATATTAATAACAGAAAGTAACTTCGTAACAGAGAAACCTGTTAGAGACCACCTCAATCTGCATATTAAAGTAGTGGTAAGGGAAGATAATTTTAATTCAGTTGGGAATCTTAGATTTTTAGAAAATAATGGAGAATGGAGTTTTTATTATACTGTTAAAGTAAAATACCTGTTAATTAACATCATCATGGTAAAGATGAAGAAGTAAAGAGCAAAGTGCTAAAATAATTAAGTTCATTTGATATTGAACATTGCAATGGAAGTATTTAGAAAGTGTATGAAAATTAAAAGAGAGATACTTCAGTATCATCAAACTTTATTGTGCATTCAAACCAGGCCTTCAGTACATTTGAGTTATTGGCCAGGTTGGTCACTGACCCCTAAAACAATAAAAATATCTACTATAACTCTGAATATACTCCTGAAGTGAATGGAGAGTACATTGAAGTTTTGGACACCTGTAGCAGCAATGGCTTGAATAGCCAGATGTACAATGGACATTGCCTTCAGACTGTCTCTGTTTCATAGTGCCGAAGGGTAATAGGTACCAGGCCAGTGAAACACTGGAGCCTTACCTTCCTGGTCTGTCTCTAGGATCAACAGTGCTGCAGGATGCTGGCTGTGTGAAGGACATACCAAGTGGAGCAATGATTACCAGAGTGATGTGAGTAGAACGTAAACACAATTGGCATTATGGCCTGCTCCCATGGAGAGATAGCATGTATGGTATTGCAAACCTGGAGCTTAGATCCATTACTTGCAGCTCAAAGAGGAACTTGTGTATTAACTAGTATTATGGACTGTACTTATATGCCTGATGCTTATGATCTTATCTTTCCTATTCTGGATCATATGCAGAGGGAAATTGAACATGTTAAAAATCTTGGTAAATTTAATTCATTTTCTAAGTAGTTAATGAATGTGTCTATAAGACAAAAGAATAGCTCTTTTAAGTACTGTCTTTATTTGGCTTGTCATATGCCTGTCCTGTTGTTGCCTATATTGTCTTTGTGATTTTATGTCTAGGGCAGTGCCTCTCTTCATACCTCTCCTAGCTGTCCTAAGCATAACCACTGCTGTGGGAACTGGGGTTGGCAATTTATACCAAACTCAGCAGGTCCACCACAGTCTTTCCCTAGAGTTAACAAACACCACAAAAGAACTCAAGGAAGAATGCTGTTTCCCATCAACTTTAGGAGGACACAACCTCTGAAAGCACCTGGTGTTTCTCACTCTCATGATCCAATATGTCATGGCTGACCCCCTTTCTGGGCCCACTTACCACTGTCTTTATCCTTTTAATAGGACCGTGTGTCTTCAAAATTCTAATTATGTTTACTTTACAGAAGCAACACCTTATTAGTCATGTGGGGATTTCATCCTGTTCGAACCAAGGTGACAGACCCATCTTCCCTCAACCACAGTAGACTAGCCAGAGGGTTATAAACTTTGTTAGGTAGGGCTTACTCCCCCTAATCAGCAGGAAATAGCTACAGAAGAATAAACTTCCCCCTTTAGTGCCCCCTTACGAATAAGGGTGTAGATATCTCTGATGGAGGAGTTCAGGCAGGTTAATACAGTGATAGGGGAAATGAGGCTGACGCTGTTCAGGCAGGTTAATACAGTGATAGGGGAAATGAGGCTGACGCTAGCGGACGAGGCTGACGCTGGCGGACAACATGGCTCTGAGACCCTGGCCATGAGAATCTCATTTGGAATGAGAGGGAAAGCCCTGGGTATCTTCAAAAGGCCTCACCATTGGCCCCCTGAGAAATGACAGGTGGGGCAACCAATCGAACAGCAAACAGACTTATGAAAAGCCTTCCCTGAGGCCACACCAAGGAACTCACCCTGCAGTATGCCCGCAGTCTGTGCCTAGACACTGACCATGCACTTTCCTCATTTTCATGTGTCTTAATATATTAACTCTTTACTCCCTTGCCTACCCTATGGAGTGTCCTTAAATTCTTTAATGCGGCATAAGCCAAGAACCTAGAACCCAGAAACCAGAGCCATGTGGTACAAATCCCGAGAATGAAAATGAGTGACTGAGAAGTTTCTCAGCTGTGCACACTTGACATGGAAACGGGAAGGAGGCTGTGCCTGCCCCTCACCTTATAGCACCAGGAACAAACTCTTATTCACCAGCAGATGCTGAAGCCAAGAGAGGTAACCTGTCTTGCCTTTAGACACTGTGTTTGTCAGGGCAAATATCTGGGTGCAGAAGCCAGCTCTCTGGACTCCCAGTCCAATCCCCCAGCCCAGCCTGCTCAGCCCAGTGTCCCTTATTTCTGACCCATGTAAAGGAAACCTGAGGCAGAATAAAGTCAACATTTTTATTGTCATTCACAAATGTCATAGAAAAAGGAATGTGGCAAAGGGTTTGAGCTTTATGAAAAAAAATCCAGGCTTGTACACTTTCCTCTATTTACGTCTGGGAGCAGGGCTCTCCATCTTCAGGCGCAGCAGCTGCATTTGTCTGAGGTCCCTTTGCAGACACAGCCCTGTGCACACTTGGAACAGCCCACCGGGCAGCAAGAACAGCAACCTGGGAAAGGACAGAGGGGGCAGAAATGAGCACTCAAGACAGAAAACGAGAGTTCCCACACTTCCTGTCAAAGGACACTGGGGAGGTACCACCTTCCACTAGGAAGGGGCACATTGCCAGTCCTCAGGGTGGCAGAGAGACTGGGGACATGGCATGGGGAAGAGAGGATCCTACTCACTCTTCTTGCAGGAGGTGCATCTGCACTCTTTGCATTTGCAGGAGCCGGCGCAGGTGCAGGAGTCACCTTCAAGGAAGAGAAAAGAGGGGCCAATGAGCAATAAAAGTGACCCAGGAGATCCAACAGTCAGTCAACAAACACTCTCTGCACCTGGCTCTATGCTATACTCAGCCTTGGGAGCTCCTGTCTCTCAAGGCAAACTGAAGTCTAGTCCCCACTTTCTCTTACTCATGGACAGGGTACTCTCCTGTTTTTAACCCACAAGGAAGGTCCTAAAGTCCAGAACCAGCTACAAAAGGCTCCCAGAGGTGGGGGAGGGGGATATCGGATTCTTATGCGGTGAGCCTGGAAACGGCAATGGGACCTGCCACCCATCCAGTCCAGGGTGAATCCAGTCCAGCAGAATCCTGACCACCTTGTAGCAGGACACTTGCGCCTCCGTCCCCTCACCTCTGAAACGGGAGGCTCATGACCAGGAAGAAAACATTAGAACTGCATGCACTTCAGCTCAAAAATCAAAACCCCTTTCCTCCATCCCCAGAGATCGCCGGTCCCACAGCTAAGATTAGGGCATCTTCAGTCCCGAAAGCTGGCATCCCTTACCAGAGCCGCAAGAGCAGTTGGGGTCCATTTCCAGCCGCGTTGAGGCCTGAGGTCCTTCGGCAAGTGATGAAGAAGCTGTTAGGCTAGTGGAAGGCGTTTTGAAGCCGAGGAGAAAACAAGCTTCCTTTATAGCCCGAGGAGCGCGCGCGAGCGCAAAAGCCCCGCCCGCCCTTGCACACGCGCGCACTGACTCAGCGCCGCCGCCCCCGGGGCCGGGCTGTGCGCACCCCGCGGGGCCGGGCGCACGGGTCCCAGAAGGCGGTCCCGGGCGCAGCGCGCTGGTTTCTCCTCTGGCTCCGGCCGCAGCTGGCCGGGTGGAAGAGGGCGGCCGTGCACCTGGCGGCACGCGGTGTCGCAACCACTGTTCCCGCCCCTTCCCTGTCTATCTGTGTCTGCCGGCAGTCCCCGCTCCCCAGGATTCCGGGAATTCAAGCCCAGAGTCCTCGCAGCCTCCCACCCCTCGCCCTTCTGGGAGCCCGCGTGCAGCCGTAGCCTGGTGCTCACGTCCCCGGTCCGCGTGCGGTGGGTGAGCGGAGGGAAGGTGTTGGGTGCAGAGGACCGACTGGAATGACCTTCGCCTCCCACCCGCGTTCCCTCTCCCTTCTCCGCCCCTGGCCTTTGGCCGGGTTGCTCCGGTCCTCAGCGACGCGGTCTGACACCAGCTCCACCTCCCGTCATTCCGCACCCGAGAAGGGGTGGAATGGGCCCACTGTCCGAACGGCCGTCATTTGCTTAAAATTCTCCAGGGGCTCCCGGCTGTCCAGCCAGGCCACCCCAGTGCGAGACCGCGTTTTCCAAACTGCGGGAACCCTCCCCCCCCCCCCCCCCCCCCCGGAAGGAACTAGTTGGTGCTAGGCAGACCTGGCTTTAATAACATGGCGAGAAAAGTGGTGATTTCTCTTTCAATTTTCCTGACAATTGCATAGACTTTAGTTATTGCCGGAATTTGTTTTAACAACTTTTTAAAACCCTCACAACCACTTCAATGGGAAATACAATTATTTAGGAGCCATTTTACTAAGGAGAAAGGTACAGCCCAAGGAATTTAACTTGGTGCTGGAGCTGAATTCCATGTCTCCAGGGAAAAGAGAAGGCCCAGGAGGAGAGCTCCCCGTGGAGCAGGTGTGTCTTCAACACCGCTCCCCTGCTAGGAAGCTTTTAAACAAGAGCAAAGCAGGAACGAAAGTGATCCAGAAGTGTATGTGCACAAGGACACACACGCACATATGTATTTTATGGTTACCATCTATGTCTGGAAGGAGAACTGATTCTCATTTTCAATAGTGATAAACGTTTACTTTTCTTATAAATACACATAGGAACATGAATCATTTAAAGGAACAATGTTAAGTAAAATATACTGGTGCAGGGGATGGCAGAAATGACAGGTGACCTTCTGTATCTGCCATGAGGGCATGGACTGTCTTGCTCATGGCTGTGTCTCTCCAGTTCTTATCGCAGTTTGGTGGGGAGAGTGGATGACTCTCGGCGCCAGAGATGACATCCTCTTGTCGTTGATGAGGATGGTCCATGGCACACAGCTCAGCACACAGGACTGGCTTATTTGTCCGGAGGTAGAAAAATGCCCCCTATGCTATGAGTGTTCATAAAATAATAGCTAATATTTATAAAACCTCACCACGTGCCAGGCATCATTCTAAGTTCTTTATGTGTATTAATTCATTTTATCCTAGGACTCAGATGCTATTGTTGTGCCTGTTTCCTGTAGAGGAAACTGAGCTGCAGAAAAGTTAAGTCACAGGAATGGGATTGCTCTCATGCAGGGTTACTGTAACATTTTCTTGCCCTTCCTCCTTCCACCACCAATTCACGTGGAAAACCAGAACCTCGAAGACCTGGCCCTCCCATGGAGCAGTGAGAGAGCCCTTAGCTGGGAGCCAGGACCCCTCGACATAGCTGTGACTACTCTGGGCTTCAGTTTCTCCTCTGCCAAGCCAAGGGCAGATTTGAACCATCTCAAAAAGTCTTTCCAGATGTGAAATGTGAGTGGCATCCAGTGATACCGTGTTTAGCCAGCTGTGGCTGGAGCATGAGGATAGCTGTAGCATTAGCTTAGACTTTGTGATCTCGGATAGGGGCTTAACAGCTCTGGTGGCGGTCCAAGTACTGGGACACCATCTTCTCCCAGCAGATTTTGTGCAGGGGTCGCTCGTATGTTGGAGATTTGGACCCGAAGGGTATCGGGAATGAAAGAAAGAGAAAAGGGAGAAGGAAACAAAGAGAAAGAACGAGGGAGCTGGGATCAGGGAGTCTGCACTTTATTGTTTACAAGGGACTCTCTGCATACCCCAGACTACCCGTGACAACAAGCAGCAACTTGCAGTTAACTATTAGCATTACTAAGGAACTCAAAAAATCTTATCTCAAGGTACAAAGTCTAAGTGTTCTATTTACTACAAAAAGTATGTGCTCATTTTTTCTTTCAGCCTTCAACAGCTTCACCCTGTTTGCCGGGAACTCTTAATTACCACATTCCTTAGGGTGCAAGCATAGCCATGGAAACAGCACATCTCTCTTTGTGACAGCACTGTGCCTCAGTTTCCAACACTCATACTGCATGTTCACCCAGCTGTGGCTGGAGCAAGAGGCCAACTGTGGCATTAGCTCAGCCTTTGTGATCCTGGACAGGTTACTTAAATTCTCTGGAAAAGAGTTATATAAAGATCAGACAATATGAAGAGTGGGAAAGGCTTTTGTGGCAGTCCGAGACCTGGGACACCACCTTCTCCTGGCAGACTTTGTGCAGGGGTCATCTCACTCCCCCTGGCACAAGACCAGCAAGGCCCCACTTTCATCTCCAGCCTCCAGACCAGAGTGATGCTTCCACACAGACAGGCCTTTCCCCCGAGAGCTTGTGGGCATTTGCCAGGATCCTCTCTCCAAGAAAGTCATGTGGACAGTAATGATCCTAACAGCCAATGTTTATTCAGCCCTAGCTAATAGCCAGGACACTCTCTCAGTGAATCCCCACATAGAAATATAATCTACAGTCTACAAATGAGGAAACAGGGGCTCGGAGAGTTTCAGCGACTTGCCCAGGTCACACAGCCGGAAAGTGGCAGGACAGGCTGTGCACGGGGACCTCCTCACACCCAGTCACTTGGCCCATGCTAGCTTCTGAAATTCCCTTTTTACACAGGGCACCATGGGTAAGGGTGGTCATGACTCCTGACCCATTTGACTAAGCTGCCTCTTTAACTGAATATCAAATAGCAATTCCCTCCACTAATAGCTAGAGGCAATACTATTAGCAGTAATTATTACTCCTCCTGACTTACAGAAGCCTACCACACCCTCAAACTGTAGAATCCACAATCACCCCAGTTTGGACCAAAGCTCTTCACCTGAAACTACTTCCTTTTGGGAAATGACTGGGTTAATTTCCTCCAAATCTCTAGCCGCTTTGCTTGCTTGAACTAACCAAGGGATGGAATTTGAAGGAGGGGAAGATTTCAGCCTGCTCTTAGGAGGAACTTCCAAACACTTAGAGCCAAAGTCCACCAGCAAGCTCCTGGGAGTAGTGGTGTCTTGTGGGTGGCCCTGGGCAAGCCGAGTCTGATGCTTCCTGGTGTGGATGCCTGCGACTGCGCTACCCAAAAGTGTGTGACCACACACCAGAGCCAGTCTGCAAATTGTTTCTGGTCTGCCATGCACTTTCAGTGAACCAACGTGTTTTTGTAATTTTTAAAATTTTTCTTATGTTAATTTGTTCTCAATATATTTCTTGCAATTGAATTGTCTGTTGAACATTATAAAGGCTTTATATTTTGTGTTGTTTTTTTAAAAAAGCAGTTGCGATACTTGCACACACCATATAATCTATCCAAACTGTACAATCAATGGCTCTCAGTATAACCACCGAGTTGTGCTCTCTTCCCCACCATCAATTTTTGAACAATTTTTGAACTCCAAAAAGAAAAACTTCATACCCCTAATAGCCCTCTATTGTTAACTTTTTTTTTTTTTAGCAATTGCTTTTACCAAAGTTGAGTCCTGTGACAGGTAGGAAACACCAGTTAGTTCGCAAAGCCCTGTGTAGGGAATTCAAGCAGTGGGGAAGTCGGAGTCCATCCACTTTGGGCCCCTTGCCAGCCTGACATCAGATGAGGGGCTGAAGTTGGGCAGAGAATCCCAAGAATGAAAAGGAGAGACTGGGCAGTTTCTCTGCCAGGCACCCTTGACATGAGAACAGGCAGGAGGCTGTGCCTGCCCCACCCCACCCATCACCCAGCACAGGCTCTTCCTTAAAACAGCACCGGGCGCTGAGGCCGAGAGGTCAGCTGCCTTGCCTTAACACACTGCATTTGTCAGGGCGAACATTTGGTGTGGAGCCCAGCTCTCTGGACTTCCAGTGCAATCCCCCAGCCCTGCCCCGCTCAGCACAATGTCCCTTATTTCCAACCCTCACAAAAGAAACCACAGCCAGAATAAAGTCAACGGTTTTTACTGTTACTCACATATTTCATATAAAAAGGAATGTGGAAAATGGGTCAGTGTTTTATGAAAAACAAAAAACAAAACAGGTTTGTACACATTGCTCTATTTACACCTGGGAGCAGAGCTCTCCAACTTCAGGCGCAGCAGCTGCACTTGTCCGAGGCCCCTTTGCAGACGCAGCCCTGGGCACACTTGGCACAGCCCACGGGGCAGCAGGAGCAGCAGCCTGGGGAAGGGAAAGTGGGAGTGAAGCAGATCAATCAAGGCAGAAAGCGAGGATTCCCGCACTTCCCTTCAAGGGACACTGGAGGCGCCACCTTCCACTAGGAAGGGGCACATCCCCAGTCCTCAGGGTGGCGGAAAAACTGGGACAGGTGGGGAGAAGAGAGGATCCTACTCACTCTTCTTGCAGGAGGTGCATTTGCACTCTTTGCATTTGCAGGAGCCGGCGCAGGGGCAGGAGTCACCTGCAAGGAGAAAGGCAGAGGTGAGAACCCTCCCCAGAAATGCAGACCTGGGTGCAAGGAGCTAGGCTAGTCCCAATCCACCACTATCCCGTGGGAACTTGAGGAAGCCTTAAGATCCTGATGGGGGTTCAAAATCAGCTTGAACAAAAAAGAGAAAGACACACCGAGAAGCTTCGGGACAGGGCAATTATTACGCTGAAACTATGGTCCGGGAGAGCAAGAGAAGTCAGATTAGTTCCCTGGCTCTGCAGCCCACGCTGGGCTCCCCACCCACGGGCCAGGCACCCTTACCAGTGGCGCAGGAGCAGTTGGGGTCCATGGCGAGTTGAAGTGGTGGCTAGAGTCCGGAGACAGTTGAGACAGAATGAGTAGAGATTCGAGGAGGCGTGGCGGAAACCAGTGGAAAGCGGTCTGCGTTTATAGCGAGAAGGAGCCGCGGTGAGTGCAAAAGCCCCGCCCCCGGCGGGCGCCTATTGCACTCGCCCCGAGCTGAGTCATTCGCGACTTCACGTGGCGCACGGAGCCGAGCGCACCGGGCTGTGCACTCGGGCCGCGGGGCGCCAATTCTCAGAAGCCGACCTCGGGACGCCCACGCCCGGGGGGCCACTCGGCGAGGGAAGGGCTGGGTGCAGAGGGAGGACACGGTGTGCCGGGTGCCCGGGCCGTGTGCCGAGCACACTGCGCCCCGCACCCTGCCCTCCGCAGTGTGCACAGCTGTCCACCCCTGTGTTGAGAGGGGTGAAAGCGGGTCTTAGGAGTTGTGCTCCAAGGTGAAATCGTTTGGAGGTGGGTCCAGGTTACAAAACACTTTTTGCACTCCCGGGCTTAATAACTGTGCAGCCTCATCGAAACTGAGGGTAGGTTCTGCTGTCATAGCCATTGTATATTAAGTGCTTTAGTGTGTGACAGGGAGTGTATTAAGTGCATTATGAGAATGATCTCATCAAATCCTGCAACAACCCAGTGAGATAAGAACTATCCATTATTCCCATTTTAGAATGGAGGAATTGGAAGCTCAGAGAGGTTAAGCAACTTGCATGAGGTCCCAGAGCTCGTCGCAGGGGCTGATGATTAAAATCAGAAGTTCCAGCAGATGATGAATGCCATCCAAGGGTAGACATCACCCCACGGGAGAATGAGAAGCCCCAAGCCTTGCCCGCAGGAAGCTCATTGTCAGAGGGACAGCCATGGAAAAAGTGATACCAGGGTCACTGCCGGGAGAGTGAGCTCAGGGGTAGGGGAGCAGTGACGGGGAGACACAGTCCAGCCTGGGAGGGGGAGGGCCTGGGGAGAGAGGGAGACTGTTGGGCAGGGCAGGGGGAGCACTGTACTCCAGGCACCGCTGGAAGGTTGTCCTGGCTTGGAAAGCAAGAAAGGGAAAACCCTTCAGGAACTTTCTTTCCGGAGGTGGGTGCTGAGGGGAAGAGCAGGGCTGTTGCCCAAATTCCTCTTTGGGGAGGCACATCTGCCTTGCACGCCTCTTCCCGTGTGTATAACGGTCTTAAATCCTCCTCCTCGGAATGTCCAGAGTGTGTCATCGGAGGGACCAGGGAGCGGGGTTACGGAAGGTTTCCGGCAGGCAGAGGGAAATTCCGCGAGCTGCAGCAGGGGGTTAAGGGAGGGGGTGGGTGGGAGACCAGCTGTCCTTGCCACACTTACTGTAAACTTTGTGGAAACGTCTTCATAGCTCAGCTCTGAAGTCACTTCCTCCGGGTAGCCCCTCCTGATCCCCACGCTGGGCCAGGACGCTTCGGGAACACTCTGGTAAACATCCTGCCCGTCGCCTTTCGGGCACTTTATATGCCTGGAATATGTATGAATTCGTGTGATTCTTGGGTTGCTGACGGTGCCCTCCCCACCCTCCTCTTGCCGCTGAAAACTCGGAGAGCAGCCATTGCCGTCGTTGGTGCCTCCAGCCCCCAGCGCGGGGGCCAAGTTTGCAGTAGGTGTTTAATAAATGTTTGTCAAATGAGTGAAGGGGGTAGTGTCCTCGATGACTCTTCTCTTTCCAGCCCCCACCTCGCATGAGGACCCGAAGGCAAAATGAAACTAAAAGCCTCTTTTTTTTTCCACCACCCTGGGACCTGTACACTCACTTGAGTGAAAACATTAAGCGGGAAGGGGAGTTGAGCTGTCAGTGGGACTCAATTCTAGTGGTCATTTCACTGCTCACTTGCTGAGTGAAACCTAGGGCCAATATGTGCCAGGGCCCCTCCATGCCTCAGTTTACTCATCTGTCAAATGATCAGATTGTACTGGAATTCGAGGGTCACATCCAAATATTCTCTGAATCTAGAGCCAAGGTCTCAGAAAACTCACTGCCTGGCAGCCATGTGGGCTGTGAACCTTGATGGCGTGCTCTTTGGGCAGTGCGCAAAGATTTTTGTGTTGCTGTTGTTATTTGCATGTTATTTTACATATTGTATGCATAATCCTTGGATTCAAATAAACCAGATAATGGCCTGTCCATTCTGGGGAAACGGAATCCAAGTTGTTGTTGTTTTTTTAAAGGTTTTTTTATTTATTTCTCTCCCCTGCCCTGCTGTTGTCTGTTCTCTGTGTCCATTTGCTGTGTGTTCTTCTGTGTCGCTTGCATTCTTGTCAGCGGTACCAGGAATCTGTGTCTGTTTTTGTTGCATCATCTTGCTGCGTCAGCTGTCCATGTGTGCGGCACCACTGCTGGATAGGCTGCACTTTTTTTGCACAGGCAGCTCTCCTTACGGGGCACACTTCTTGGGTGTGGGGCTCCGCTACGCGGGGGACACCCAGCATGGCAGGGCACTCCTTGTGCATATCAGCACTGCGCGTGGGCCAGCTCCACACACAGGTCAGGAGGCCCTGGGTTTGAACGCTAGACCTCCCATGTGGTAGGCGGAGGCTCTATCCATTGAGCCAAATCCACTTCCCCAATCCAAGTTTTTGAGGAGACAAAGAGGCTTGTTTTTGCCCTGAAAAGTCTAGGGTATGGCTCTGGGTTTTGGCAGTAAAATTTGCCTCAGGGCCTCAGCCACCTGCTTCGAGTCACTTTAACTCTGTGAGTCAGGGAGGGGACGGCGATGACGGCAACACTGACCTAGTCTTGGTTATCTCCATGCCCCCAAACCTCACTGTCTTTGGGACAGAGGTGGACAGGGAGGACCTTCAAACGTCTACAGCCCTGGCATGGCTGGGGGTGAGCCACAGAGGAGGAAAAACCTATCTGGTGTGAAGCATCAGCTGGAGGCAATGATGGGGTCCTGTCTGCATTAGTAGAAGTACGCCAGCTAGAATGAGGGAGGTGGCAGTCTGCTTTCCTTTGAACTGCTGCCCAGCATCCATTCATCCGTCCCCTGTGACAGTAACCTTGGGGTTCCTTTGTAGAATCACCCCTCCCTGCTCTCAGTCTATGTGGTTTGGATGGCGTGGGCCTGTCTGTGAGCTCCCAGATCATTCTATCTCCCTGGTCACAATGATTGGCTCTGATTGGGTCAGAAGCCAAAGAGAATCAATGCAACTTTTGCTGGTAATTCTGGGAGATTGGCAGTCACTCTTTCCAGTTCGCCTTGAGCCTGAGAGGATGTGAAGCTGAGTCTCTATGTCCTTTTGCCTCTGTGAGAAAAGCCTGTCTGAGATTAAAGCCATCACAAAGGAAATGGAGCCTGATGACATCATTGGAGCACCTGAATCCAGCCATGCCTGAAGCTAATGCGTGAGTCAATTTAGTTTCTTTTTTGCTTAGGCTATTCTGGGTAAAGTCCTAACTGGCACATCTGGGCAGACCACCCTAATGGCTGTGTTTAGAGTTGGGCCTCAACTATCTAGAAGACAATTGACCACAATGGTCTTAAGGCTCAGTACCGCATGATGTGAGCAACAGCTAAGAGGGATGGGGAGGTATAATCTGGAAGAGAACATTTACTTTCAAACATTTGAACAGTGGTTGCTCCTCCGATTATCTATAGCTGTGCAACAAATGATCCCAACTTTAGCAGCTTAAAACAACTGTTTTAAGGTTTCTCCCAGTTTTGTGGGTCAGGAATTGGGACAGAGTGATTCCTTTGTTTCATGTATCCTTGACTAAGGTGGTAGATGGGCTTGTCTACAGACTAATTCAGCTTCACTCCATGGAATGGCTGGAAGGCCTCAGCCCACCTGTGCTTCTGCAGCATGCTGGCCTTAGGGCAACCATGCTCCTTGCAAGGCAGCTCAGGACCCAGAGCAGGAGGCTCAAGAGACAGAAGTGGTAGCTGCCAGACTCCTAAGCTCTGGGCCCGACACTGGCAGAGTTCACTGTCACTGTGTTCTATGGATCAAGCAGTCCCAGAGCCTACCTAGATTCAAGGACAGGGAACAGAGACCCTGTGTTTTGATGGGAAGCATCAACATCTCTAATCTGCCACTGTAGTTGTGGGGGATAATATTGAGCATCTACTTAGGTCTGTTCTAAGGACGTCATGAGTTTGTCTCATTTAGACCTTAACACAGCCTGACAAGGCAGATGCCCATTTTATAAATAAAGCACAGGAGAGTTTCGTGACCTGCTCAGAGTCGCACAGCTTTTAAGTGGCAAAGCTGGCATTTGAACCCAGGACTTTCTGACTCCATGCCTATATGTTTATGCCATGCCAAGAAGTTAGGTTTGTTCTATGCGGTTCTAAGGGCAGAACCAGACCAGGGGTTGGGGGCAGCAGGGATACAGATTCTTGTTCCATCTCAGAAAGCTCTTTCTTGCAACTCCACCTTGGGAGACAGTGAGCTCCCCATCACCACAGCTATAGACACAGAGGCTGGCAGATTCCCAGTGTTAGACAGAGGGACCAGAAGAGGTTAGGTCCCTTCTTCCCAGGAGGTCCTGTGATTTCCTTGCTTCCCATCACAGCTACCATCTGTCCAATCTTAGATCTTCTTCCTCCTTCTACTGGCCCAGGCTTCATTTGGGAGTGTATTAGTTATCTACTGCTGCAGAACAAATTACCCCCGAACATAGCAGCCGAAGACCACATACATCCCACAGGTCCCATGGGTCAGGAATCTGGGTACAGCTTAGCTGGCTCTTTGGTTCTGAGTCTCTTGTAGAGTGCAATCCAGGTGCTGGACAGGGCCACTAGGATCTGCTGCCGTGCTCACTCAGGAGCTGGTTGGCAAGATTCAGTGCCTCGTGGGCTGCTGTACTGGGGCCTTGGCTGCTCACTGACCATGGGCCAGGGGCCTCCCCCAGTTCCTGGCCACGTGGGCCTCTCCATACGGATGCTCGCCACTTGAGAGTGAGCAAGCGAGAGGGCAAGAGAGAGTGGCAGCCAAAGAGAGTGAGCAAGACCGAGGTCATAATCTAATCCTGGAAGTGGCATCCCGTCACTTTTGCCATATTCTGTTTGTTAGAAGCAAATCACTGGGTCCAGCACACCCTCAAGGGAAGAGATCCAAAGGGATGATCCCTGGGGGGCTGGGACCACTGGGGGGCATCTTAAAAGTCTGGCTACCAGATGCCCATTACTGGGAGTGTAATTAACAGCACTGAATTATGTGTGTGAATGTGGTTGAAAGGAAAGCTAGAGGATAAAACATGGGATTGTATAACACAGTGAACCCTGCGGTGGACAATGACTGGTTAATAATAGAAATATAAGAAGGTTCTTTCATGAACTATAATGAATGTACATAACTATTACAAGGTGTTAATACTAGAGTGGTATATGGGGAAAATATACCTAATGCAACCTCTAAAACAGAGTTAAAAATAATATTTTAATGTTCATTTATGAATTGTGATAATAAAAGTACCATACCAATGATAAGTATCAACAATAAGGGGGTATGTGGGAATATTGTATTTTTTACATGACTTTTATGTAAGCCTATAACTTCTCTAATTAAAAAAAACCAATAATTTCGAAAATGGCATTATGTCAAGTTAAAGAAACCAGACACAAAGCACTACACATGATATGATTCAATTTGTATAAAATGTATGTATAAATAAATCTATAGAGACAGAAATAGCTTAGTAGCTATGTAGGGCTGGAGAAAGGTAGAGGGACTGAGAGGTGACTGCTAAGGGGTATGAGGTTTTTCTTTTTGGAGAAATGAAAATGTTCTAAAATTTTTTGTCGTGATGAATGCACAACTCTGTGATCGTATATTGATTGTACCCTTTGGATGGAATGTATGATATGTAAATTTATCTCAATGAAACTGCTTTTAAAAAAATGTCTAACTACCAGAACTGTACTACACAGAGAACCCTAAGTTAAACCATGGACTTCAGTTAATAGTGCAATTATAAAATTGTGCTTTCCTTGGGACGCAGACTTGGCCCAGGGGATAGAAATCCAGTATTTTATGAATGAATGATCTGTAAACTCACAACTTCTCTAATAAAATAAAAATTTTAAAAAGTCTGTCTACTACAGGGATGAAAACAATAGAACGTAATCTGGCTCAGTTCTTTGTATGTGCGGCTCCCTGTGCTAGAAAGCTCTTCCCATCCCTTTCTCCCCTTCATCATTGGGTTTCAGTTTAAAGGCCATTCTTGGATCCAAAATAGGCTGAGTCCCTCTGTTCGCAGCAAATGCTCTCCTTCTCTGAAGTACTTGCTACAATTACAGTGACTAGAAATAAAGCAGCTAACACATGGCCATATCCTGTGTCAGGTGCAAAGTGCTTTATAGGTGACCTCATTTAATTCTTCCCACGGTCCTTTAACATAGGGACTGCTACTATTTACATTTCACAGAGGGAGAAACTGAGGCTCAGAGAGGTTAAGTAATGTTACTCAAAATCTGTCTCCAGGGAAACGGACTTGGCCCAGTGGTTAGGGCGTCCGTCTACCACATGGGAGGTCCACGGTTCAAGCCCCGGGCCTCCTTGACCCGTGTGGAGCTGGCCCATACGCAGTGCTGATGCGCGCAAGGAGTGCCCTGCCACGCAGGGGTGTCCCCGCGTAGGGGAGCCCCACGCGAAAGGAGTGTGCCCCATAAGGAGAGCCGCCCAGCGTGAAAGAAAGTGCAGCCTGCCCAGGAATGGCGCCACACACACTTCCTGTGCCACTGACGACAACAGAAGCGGACAAAGAAACAAGACTCAGCAAAGAGACACAGAGAACAGACAACCGGGGCGGGGCGGGGCGGGCGGAATTAAATAAAACAAATAAATCTTAAAAAAAAAAAGAGTTAAAAAAAAACAAAAACAAAATCTGTCTCCAGTAAGTGACCAACCAGGCAGTCTGGCTCAGAGCTGGTGTGCTTAGCCCCTTGGCCGTGCTGTCTCACGGCAGCTAGTGCTGTGTTGTGCTGCTGGCAGCTTTTGGTTTCATGTGGGTTGTGTCTGTTGTGCTCACCATCCTAGCCCTGGCACCTGGCACAGAGCCTGGCACAAGGTGGGTGCTTAATAACACAAGGGAAGGGAGAAAATTGGATGCTGCCAGCACCCAGCGAGGAGCTTCTTGAAGGGTGCCTGTGGAGAGCCAGCTCTGAAAGCCCACGTCAAGTAGAAGCTGGACTCGCCCTGCATCACCCCTCCTCACCAACCTGGCCTCAGCTTCCCTTTTCCATCTTCCTCATCCCCAAGCCCTGCACTTCTGCTCTAGGACCAGCCCCGACCATCCCACACCCTTTGACAAACACACTCCACACCCTCCCCCCTTGCCTGCTACCATGGCCCAGAGCCCTATAATGTCTCCTCCTCCAAGGCGTCTTCCTTGGTCCCCAACCTGATGGGGCCTTCCCCTTCCTAAACCCACCAGAGCATTTCTATTAAAAGATTGATTTTTTATTTGTTTACTTCCCCCAATTTGCTGCTCCCTGTCTGCTCTCCCTGTCCATTTGCTGTGTGTTTTTTTGTGTCTGCTTGTCTTCTCGTCTCCTCTTTAGGAGGCACCGGGAACTGATCCTGGGAACTTCCACCCTGGGAGAGAGGCACTCAGTCACTTGAGCCACCTCAGCTCCCTGGTTTGTTGTGTCTCTCATTGCCTTTTTCCTCTGTCTCTTTTTTGTTGTGTCAGCTCTCTGTGTGAGCCAGCTTGCCTTCACCAGGAGGCCCCGGGAATCAAGCCCAGGACCTCCCATATGGTAGATGGGAGCCCAATCTCTTGAGCCACATCTGCTTCCCCACCAGAGCATTTTCCTTGCATCTCCTTCCACTCTGATTCTCCCTGACTCTAGAATGAGAAGAGCCTGGGAGCCACGACCTTCCAGTTTCTTGCAGCTCTAAAGCACGCAGGATTCTGCTCCCGGTGTTCCTGTGACTGTCTTATCCTCTGCACCAGTCTGTGAGCTTGTGAAGGGCAGACCATGTCCTTCCATCTGCCCTCAGTGTCTAGCATAAGGGGTGGTGGGTTTCAGGTATCCACAAATGTTTGTTGAGGTGAAATGGTTTGGGTGGCTTGGTGATCATTAAGTGGCTTTATAGTAAGTTAGATGGTGTGAAGTCCTCTGACTTCGTTCTTTTCTGGCTTTTGGTGGGATTTTGAGCAGGCACAGGAGACATCCAATGAGTCAGCTGTCTCAACCCAGTGATCAAGACAGTGTGGTACTGGTATAAGGATAGGCATATGTAGTACCAGAGAAACCCAGTATAGCTTAAATATTAAGGCACTATACTGTACCTTATAATGTTAGAAAAATTCAATGGGACTTGCTCACAAGCATGCAGGGCTACAGGTTTAACAGTAATCAGATTTGGCTCCACCAAAAATGTATAACTGTGCGCTTCCTCACTCATTATCTTTACTCACATCTATCTTTTTCAATAGTGATCTGTACCTTCACATTCGTACCACTCCCCCCACCCCAAGATTACCCGACCTTAGATAGCTTGCATATTTTAAGATTGACCGAGAAAGCGAAAACTAATTTTTTGGGACCCCTCTCAGAAATGTCACCCTAATGATTAACTTTCTTTGTTTCAACTGGCATAAAATCTGTAAGAAAAACCCTTCATGGGAGGCTGATTTGAGATTGTACATCTCCAGTCTCCCGCTGGCAAATCAAGCCATTTTTCCTTCCTAGCCTAGTTCAGAAATAAATCCTCACATTTATGGACAATTGATTTTCCACAAAGATGCCAAGATGATTCGATGGTGTTAGGGATGGAATCATGCCCCCCACGACGTGTGCCCGTCCTAACCCCTGGTCCTGTGGGTGTGACCTCACTTGTGAATAGGATCTTCGAAGGTTCTATTAAGGTGAGGCCAAATTGAACCAAGGTGGACTGTAATCCAATACGACTGAGTCCTCGTAAGCAAAGGAAATTTGGACATGGAAGTAGAAGTCAGAGGAGGAGCAGGAGGAGATGGAGCTCCCTGTGACGGAGGTGGAGAGGGAGTTTTGGACTGCCTGCAAGCGCCACGAGAGCACTGCCGGCTTCAGAGGAAGCCTCAACCTGCCGACATCTTGATTTTGGGCTTCCAGCCTCAACTGGGGGCAGTGAGTTCCTGTTTTTTTGTTTAAAGATTTATTTATTTCTCACCCCCCCCCCCCACTTGTCTGCTCTCTGTGTCCATTCACTGCGTGTTCTTCTGTGATGGCTTCTATCCTTATCAGCGGCACCCGGAATCTCTTTTCTTTTTGTTGCGTCATCTTGTTGTGTCAGCTCTCCGTATGCGGTGCCATTCCTGGGCAGGCTGCACTTTCTTTTGTGCTGGGCGGCTCTCTTTACGGGGTGCACTCTTTGCATGTGGGGCTCCCCTACGCGGGGGACACCCCTGCGTGGCACGACACTCCTTATGCACATCACCACTGCACATGGTCCAACTCCACATGGGTCAAGGAGGCCCGGGGTTTGAACCACAAACTTCCCATGTGGTAGACGGACGCCCTATCCATTGGGTCAAGTTCACTTCCTATGAGTTCCTGTTAAGTCAACCTGTTTGTGGTATTTACTATAGCAGCCCTGGCAAATTAAATCCTGATGGGGAAAGGATAGCCTTTTCAATAAATGGTGTTGGGACAACTGGATAGCCACACACACACACACAAAGCCAAAAACAAAACAAACAAACAAACAAAACCTAACAGGACAAAAATAAATAAACTTAGACCTTACTGCACCCACAAATATTAACTCAAAATGGATCATAGTCCTAAATGTAAAGGTTAAAACTATAAAACTCTTAGAATACATAGGAGAAAATCTTCATGGCCTTGGGTTAGGCAAAAAAAAACCCCACAAAACAACAAAAACAAACAGATATGAAGCCAAAGCATAATCCCATAATCCATCAAAGAAAAAAATTGATATGTTGGACTTCTTCAAAATTAAAAACTTGTTTACCTCAAAAGACAACATTTAGAAAATGACAAGACAAACCACAGACTGAAAGAAAATATTTACAAAACATATATCTTATAAAGGACTTGTATTCTGAATATATAAAGAACTTTTATAACTCAGTAAGACAACCAACTCATTAAAAATGAGCAAAGTATTTGAATAGACATTCTATCAAAAAAGATATATGGAGGAAAGCAGATTTGGCTCAATGGATAGAGCATCCACCTACCACATGGGAGATCCAGGGTTCAAACCCAGGGCCTCCTGACCCGTCTGATGAGCTGACCCACGTGCAGTGCTGATGTGCGTAAGGAGTGCCCTGCCATGCAGGGGTGTCCCTGTGTAGGGGAGCCCTATGCACAAAGAGTGTGCCCCGAAAGGAGAGCCGCCTAGCGTGAAAGAAAGTGCAGCCTGCCCAGGAATGGTGCTGCACACACGGAGAGCTGACACAACAAAGAGAGACACAGATTCCCAGTGCCACCGACAAGAATACAAGCGGACACAGAAGAACACACAGCAAATGGACACAGAGAGCAGACAACTGGGCGGGGAGATGGGCAAGGAAGGGGAGAGAAATAAAAATAAATAAATCTTTTTAAGAAAAGATATATGGGTGGCTAATGAGCACATGGAAAGATGCTCAGCATCATTAGTAATTAGGGAAATGCAAATTAAAATCACAATGCGATACCACTTCATACTCACTAGAATGGTCATAATCAAAGTGGGAGACAATAAAATGTATTGGTGAGGATGCAGAGAATTTGGAACCCTTATGCATTGCTGGTGGAAATGTAAAATGGTACGGCCACTTTAGAATATAATTCGACAGTTTCTCCAAAAGTTAAACTTACGACCCAGCAATTGCACTCCTAAATATCTACCAGAGAGAAATAAAAGTACATATCCACACAAAGGCTTGTACATGAAAGTTCATAGCAGTCTTATTTATAATAGCCAAAAAGTAGAAGCAACCCAAATTAGCTATCAGTTGGTAAACAGATAAATGAAATGTGGTATATCCATACACTAAAATACTACTCAGCAACAAAAATAATGAATTACTGATACATGTAACTGCCTCAAAAACATTATGCTAAGTGAAAAAAACAGATGGGAAAGACTACCTATTTTATGATACCATTTATATGGAATTTTTAGAAAAGGCAAACATGTAGAAACAGAAAGCAGATTGCCAGGAGTTGGGAGATCCCACTCCTCTTCTAAGCATTTACATTCATTTATATGAAATGCATATAAATTTCTACCATAGAAATATGGAGGCTTTATTTCCCTTCTTTGTATAATTAGCATTATACTTTACATACTGTTCTGCAGTAGCTGTTTTCACTTAATGGTAAATTGTGGAGATCTTTCCATAGTAGTACCCAGAACACTAGCTCATTTCTTTTACATAGATCCCCCATTATGCACATTTTAAAACTACTTCCCTACTGAAGGACAGTTTGCTTGTTTCCAGGTTTCTGATGTTACAAACAATGAATGGTACAGTGAACTTCCTGGGCTGAAGGCATGTACATTGTAAATTTCAGTAAATACTGTACAAATGCCCTTCACTTACCATAGAAGGTACACGATCTTTTCCTGTACCTAATAAAAAAAACAATCTTTTACACTTTTGCCAAACCGATGAGTGAAATGTTACTTTAATATGCATTTCCCTAATAGCAAATGAGGATATGAGAATTATTTCATTTGTTCTTTGGCCTCTCAAGTTTATTTTCCCATTCATTGCTTATTTTCCTTAACTGATTTTTAAAAACGGAATTATCTGTTACCAGTTTACATGAGCAGTTTATATGTTGTAGATATTGGTCATTTGTCAAACACACACACACACAATATTTTCTCCCAATGACCTTTTCTTTTAACTTTATTTTTTGATAGTTTTTGGCTTTTTGTAATGCAAGTCAGGTCAGCAGTGAGAAAACAATAGCTGGGTTGAAGGGTCTAGACTTTAGTGTCAAACAGCATGGGCTCAATACTGGCACTACTATAGCACTAGGAAAAACACAGGAAAGCTTAAATATTGAGGCATTGTACTGTCCCTTAAAATGTAAGAAAAATTCAATGTAACTCTTTTTTTAAATATTTATTTCTCTCCCCTTCCCCCCACTTGGCTGCTCTCTGTATCCATTCGTTGTGTGTTCTTCTGTGGCTGCTTCTATCCTTAACAGCAGCGCCGGGAATCTGTGTTTCTTTTTGTTGCGTCACCTTGTTGTGTCAGCTCTCTGCTTGTGCAGCGTCATTCTTGGGCAGGATGCACTTTCTTTCGAGCTGGGCAGCTCTCCTTACAGGGCACACTCGTTGCGCGTGGGGCTCCGCTACGCAGGGTACACCCCTGTGTGGCCGGGCACTCCTTGCACGCATCGGCACAGCGCATGGGCCAGCTCCACACGGGTCAAGGAGGCCCGGGGTTTGAACCGCGGACCTCCCATGTGGTAGACGGACGCCCTAACCACTGGGCCAAGTCCGCTTCCCTCAACGGAAACCTTGTTCACATGTCAGGAGGCATGCAGAGCTACAGATTTAACAGTAACCAGATTTAGGACCACCAAAAATGTATAACTATCTTTATCCACAGCTGTATCTTCACATCCATACTGCCCCCATCCTTATCACCCCAAGATTACCCTACCCCAGTTACTATACATATTTTATAATTAACTGAGAAAGCAAAAAACATTTTCTTCAGACCCTTCTTAGGAATGTCACCCTAATGATTGAGTTTGATTCAACCAGTTTAAAAGCTATGAGAAAAACTCTTCAGGACAGGGAGGCTGATTTGAAATTGTACCTCTCCAGTTTTCCACCGGTGAATAAAGCCTCTTTTCCTTCCTAGCCTAGCTCAGCATGTCTAGGTGAATGAACCTAGCCGAGAACCGCCCCCACCCCTCTTCACAACGACTTTCTAGTTACGTGACCTCATACAAATAACCCAAGCCCTATTTCCCCATCTGTAAAATGGGTATAATAATCATACCTTTCTTCTGGAGTTGTAAGATCAAATAAGATGATGTACCCCTTAAGGGGACTTAACACAAACTAATCTCAAATTTATCAATCTTTTCCTTTATGTGCCTTATTCAAAAGGGTCATCACCTTAAAGTAATAAGCATTCTCCTATTTTCCTCTTCCAGATTCTTTTATATCTTTGACTTTCACTACTAGGTACTTAAGTCAAGTGAGATGTATTTTTTATGAGAGACAAAGGGGTAGCCAGGTATCTGAACATGCTCCACTGACTGGTGTATCCTTTGCCCATCGATTTGATCATCTCTTACTTCCAGCTTCACAGAAGTCTGTTTTTGGACTCTCCTCTCTTTTCTCTTGATCGATTCCTGAGCCTACACCGTTTCCTAGAGCAGTGCCGGCAGATGAGAGCAAGCCCCTTTGTTGTTCCTTTGACAAACTGGCTTGGCTTTTCTTGTGCTCTCCTGTTCTAAACTCAGCCTATTAGGTTTAAAATAAAACAGGCTGGTGGGCTTTTGAATGGACTGTCCTGAACAGCTAACTTGGAGGAAAACGGATGTGTTCAGAGTTGCATCTTCCTACCCAGGCACTTTTATTTCTCCCAATTCTACTTCTTGCTTCACCAGCCCAGGGAGCCTTGAGTGTTCTCTTTCATAGGACTGGACCACAACAACCACAGATAAAAGCTCCTATCACCTTACTTCCCCTTGAAGAAGAAGGGGATGGAGAGGAATTACCAAATGAGAAGGTTTGAAAAGGAGCCAAACAATCTGCGCAGGGACACAGGAGACAGGCTATTCAGGGAGGTGACCTTGGAAACGAAACTGAGTTTGCCAAGACGGGCCCTGGGCCTCCTCCAGCGACAATAGGTAGCTCTGCAGGACAGCTAGAGAATCCTGGAAACCACAGGCCTTTGGGCCTGGGAGTCCCCGTTCTAACTCCCTCCAGACAAAGAAAGTGAGGCTGAGAGGTTGGAGAGAGACAAAAACTAAATGGGTCTGGTCTTCTCAATTTCCCCAGAATTAAGCATGACTTAGGGGAGGATAAAGTACCATTTGAAGGAGGGGAAGGAGGTAACCCAGAGCTCTGTCCCCATCCCAGGGTGTGTGTGTGTGGGGTCCAGCCTCAGGATTTCACTTCTCAACTGGGGGTTCCCTCGGATTAGGCTTCCCTTCCCTTTCTGCCGCCTCCCCACCCCCCAGATGAAGAAGAGACCAGTCCTTGGTTCATGCTGATCATGGGATTTATTGTCACTTGCCAGAGGTCCCACTGGGACGCCAGGCACCATTTACACTCCACTCCAGGGGCAGGTCCTCACTGGCAGCAGCTGCACTTCTCCGCCTCAGCCTCGGCCCCCTCCCCACCTTTGCACACACAGTCCTTGGCACATTTCTCACACTCAGCAGGGCAGCAGGAACAGCAGCCTGAAGATATAAGGGGGGGCAGAGAGGTGTTGGGCTCAATCTAATACCGTCCCCCTCCTCTACTCCCCTCAAAGGAAAGGTGGGAGAGGGAGGGTTGCCAGTGGCTGGGAGTCATCCTGGTTCAGCCGGGACCAGTCGCTGCCCCTCTCCTAGTCTCGTGCCTGATCTGACTCAGCATCTATGTTGTGCCAGCTGCATGCTGAGCTACTGGGGGGAGGGGGGGGAAGTAACCAGCCCACAGCCCCTTTGGTAAGTGCTGGGGAGTCCCCAAGATGGCAGGTTAGGCCCAGGCAGGGTGTGAGAAGTGCTGGGCCTTAAGGAGGAAGACCTCTGGATAAAGGGCATCCGACTGGGCTTTGAAGGACAGACTTGCAGGAGCAGACACAGTGCAGAGATACGGGGGATCCATGCCTACCCTTACGCCCAGCGGAACAGGAGCTTCCTCCTGCCTCCTACCCCCATGCACATTTCTCGCTGCACGCTGCCAGACTTGGTAAGGGGGGTAAATTGTCGCATCCACAAAGCTGCGAGGGGCTTGAGCGAGCCAAGGGACCCTACCTCCACAGCTCATCCCCAGCCTCACTAAAGGCTTTCCAGAGGATCTTGGGGGCTGAAGTTTGAGGGGTGGGGTTGCATCGGAGTAGCAGTTCACAATCCTTTATATTCTTCCGGGAATTTCCAAAAAACACCTTCCCCCAGGCTTAATCAATAAGTAGGGCCCAGGCATCTGTATTTTAGTCTCCAGCAAGATTCCAGAAGCAAGACAACAGGGGGCTGCTGTGGTCAGACCCGGAGGCAGGGGGAAGGAGGGGACAGCGCAGAGGGACGGCCCCACACTCACTCTTTTTGCAGGAGGTGCATTTGCAGCCCTCACATTTGCAGGAACCAGCGCAGGTGCAGGAGCCGCCTAGACAGGGAGACACCACGGGAAGGTTAACGTGGGAAACGCGGGGTGCCCAGGCCTAAAAGGAGTAAGCGGGGAGCCATATCGCGGGACCCTTTGGGACAGTGTCAGGAGAAATAAGGGGCCCTTCCCCCGAGTGTCCTTGAGCGATGGCGTACGTAGGGCGTGGGATTCTTTGCAAGTAAAGTGGCGTGTCGTGCCGCGGAATGGGGGTGGGGGCTCACCAGTAGGGCAGGGGCAGGTCTCGGGGTCCATGTCGAGGCGAGCAGCGGCTGGAGGAGATTGAGCTGGGTTATCCCGGCAACCGGACGCGCCGCTCGGCTAGCGGCTGCAGGTGGTGAGGCTTTTATAGCCCCGAGGCGGGGGCGCGCCTGCAAAGCCCGCCCGGCGCCCGCCCCTGCGCACGGCCCCCACTCTCCCCGCCAGTGTGCAAGTCCCCGGCGCGCTGCGGCAGCAGTACCCCACCCCTCTGTGCCCGTGTGTGTGTCCCCCACTCTCGCTGCCGGGTGCATAGTTCGGGGCGCGCCGCCCTCCGCCAGCTCCGCACCGGTGGCGCGCAGCCCCCCACGCCTGCCGAGCGCACGGCTGGGGCCGCTCCCCGCCTACCGTGGCGCGCCGCCGTGTGCACTTCTGGGGCCGTGTCCATGTCTGGGGCCGTGCCCGCCGCTGCAGCCGCCGGGTGAAAGCGCGCGCTTCCCCGCTCTGAACGTGAGAGCGGAGAAGCGGGCTTTGCGTATTTCCCAGCCCTTCTCTACCTCACGTCCCATCTCATTTCAAAATTCTCGGGGGACCAGATCCGTCCAAATGGGATGCTGATCTGGGGGCAGGAAGAGCCGTTAAACTGGGCGCTGACTCTTGTGCTCCCAGCGTGCCACGGGAAGGGGGCATCTTCAGTCCTCCCACCCCCTGCCCAGCACCTTCAGATCCTTGACTCCCGTCCCTCCATTTTACAAATGAGAAGTGAGGCCCAGAGAGGAGGGCACCAGCCTGTGTCCTTGAGTGAGCCCGAGGCAGAGTGGACGGCGACTCAGGTACCCAGGATCCGCTGGCCTTTTCATCAGCCACTGCTGTTCCAGGCTCACTTCCCTCGTCTGTCAAGAGGAGAATCACTACCGTTAGCGCTGGAAGGGCCTTGCCACGGGTTTTGGCAGGGGCATGGTTCTAGGAGGCCTAAAGGACAGGGCTGGGTGACCAGCGGGATGGGAGCATTGGGGTGGGGCGTAAGAGGCAGTAGCGAGGATGGAGATGGTGGGTGCAGCTAGTCCCAGAGCGAAACATCTTCCATTTTATGTGTTTCTTGTGCAATGATTTCAGATAAGAAACCCTCTGAAAACAAGGTTCTAGTGCCTAACTGAGAACCCATTCTATCCAACTGTGGTAGTGGTGATATAAAGTCCTGGGTTGAAATCTCCTACCAGAGTAGCTGTGTGACCTTGGGCAGGTCATTTACCTGCTCTGAACCTCAGCCTCCTTTTCCTATTTCATTATTTCAACGAGCCATTATTTGATGTCTCCTCGAAGCTGGCGGTGTTTTGACTGGCTATCATTTGTTGAATCCTCGCTCTGTGTTGGGCGTTTAAATGGGGTAAGAATACTTACTTATCCCCATTGTAAAGACAAGAAAACAGAACCTCACTGAGTTTACAGCTAGTTAGTGGCAGATCTAGGATTTGAGCCCAAGTCTAGCCTGAGTAGAGCCCAAGTCTAGCCTGAGTAGAGCCCAAGTCTAGCCTGAGTAGAGCCCAAGCAGAACTGCTCTGCTAATGCACGGTACCTGCCAGCTGGTGTGCAGCATGTAGAGGCGTGTGAGCTTCTAAGAGGCAGTGTCAGGACTCGAACTCCAAGCCCATGCTTCCTGGGAAGGACCCAGTCCAGAGAGCTGTATTCTGGTCTCTGCCCTGTTGCCACTTTGTTGGAGGGCTTTGGATGTCCCTTCCCCTGTTAGGCCTCAGTTTCTCCATGTGTAAAAAGAAGAGGGTGGTCTGGATGGCTTTAAGGGCCACAAGAGGTTTGAGTTTTGACAGTAGTCAATGCCTTTATCAGAAATGTCCGAGATGATGACCAGCAGGGATGTGCGTGTTGGTGAGGGTCGCCAACTCTGTCCCCCACGCCTGACGGGCCTGTGGAACTCAGCTCCTCGCTCCCGCCCAGAGGGCAATGTGGGAGGGGGAGCTTGGCCAGATCCCTGAGAGCCCCTGCCTGCACCCAGGGGCCATTTAGAAAGAGTGGTTTTATCCAGGGAATGGGGAAATTGTACCTAAGGCAGGAGTTCTTAACTGGAGAATGGTACACGAGTAATTTGGAAAAACGAAACAAAACAAATGAAAATGCAATTTTATATCTGAAAAATGAAGGGGAAAACTCACAACCTTTTGTTTCCAGAATACCCAACCACAGAGAGGAAAAAGAGATGAATTATCAGTAGGGGCACACCCCCTCTTAAGCTATCATCCAGGTTGTGGGTATGCCAGAATTAGGCGAGAGTGACAAGATACTTCTATTTTTTAAAAAAAGATTTATTTATTTACTTACTTTTCTCCCCTTTCTCCCCCACCCTGGTTGTCTGTTCTCTCTATTTTGCTGCGTCTTCTTTGTCCGCTTCTGTTGTCGTCAGTGGCACGAGAATCTGTGTTTCTTTTTGTTGCGTCATCTTGTTGTGTCAGCTCTCCATGTGTGCCACACCATTCCTGGGCAGGCTCAACTTTCTTTCGCGCTGGGTGACTCTACTATGGGGCGCACTCCTTGCGCGTGGGGCTCCTCTACGCGGGGGACACCCCTGCGTGGCAGGGCACTCCTTGCGCGCATCAGCACTGCACATGGGCCAGCTCCACACGGTTCAAGGAGGCCCGGGGTTTGAACTGCAGACCTCCCATGTGGTAGACGGACGCCCTCACCACTGGGTCAAGTCTGCCGCCAGATACTTCTACTTGAAAAAGGGAGCCTGGATAAAATAAGATTGATGAAGGCTTAGATAGAAGATTTGGATGTGAAACAAAAGGAAAAGAAGTATTTGCTAGTGCCTGGGTAGCTGTCACCTCCTCCCTCCAGTCCAGGCCCAGGGCCAAGCTCTGGGGCAGTCACACCCCTCCCACCCCCAAACTTGTAGCTGAAGTTCTGACTTCACAGCCCCAGGCTGTGACAGGGAACAGTGACCCCAGCCTTTGCTGCTGCCAAGGAAGGTCCACTGTGGCTGAGCAGGGGTGAGTGTTAGGGTGAGACCTGGGCAATTGGAGAGGGAGAGAGAACCCACGGGAAGAAGAACTTGGGGGAGAGAAAAGGGCCCAGGGCTAGGAGAGAAACTGGTAAAAGGCATTTTTTAAAATGTCATTGTGTAGGTTATGGTGCAACTGTCTCCTCCGTGTTCACGTCCTTGGAGTAAGCCTCGGTAGCCTCACTTAGCAAATAAGGACACTTCAACCCCAGGACTCAGGGTGTTGGGAGGAGCAAGGGACAGGCATCTGGCAAACTCCGCAGTCACGTGGTGGGTTGCAGGTGGAGGCCGCACTCCCTTTCCCTGGCTGCAGCATAAGCACCATTCCCACATTGCTCTTGGCTTCACAGGGACAAGGCTTATCTCCTGAGAGAGTTCAGGGAAAGTTACCCCAGGATGCCTGCAGTGAAGTGCCTGAAAGGTGGGGGTCCGAGGAGTTAGTGCCGGCGTTTGGGTGGAGCACACATTGCCTCAGAATGGAAGTTCTTTCACAAGTCCTCCCAAAGGACCCTTACCACTCTCCCTCCTCCTCGCGCCCACCCCAACTCTCACTTCTGGTCTTCTGGTCTCTGAAGAGATGCCCTCTGGGAGTTTGTATCTTTGAGTAACATCCTGAGGCCACCTCCCAAGCACAGGGGATTGGATGAGTTCCTAGACTTTGGTTTTGCCGGGAGGAGGATAGCGGGACACTGCTCCAGCGGTCCTTTGGGCAAAGCTGAGCCTCTGCTCTAAATCTGAGCTGGACAAGTACTTTAAAATGTTGGTTGGAAACTCCTTCCCTCCTTCCCCCCAAATTAGCACTTGGGGGCCTCCAAAGGGCCTCAACTAAGGGGTTGAGCCAGGTGGCTTCTCTAGGCCTTTGCGGGTACAATGTGGGTTGGTCCATGAGTCTAAGTTCCATTAAAGTTGAAAAAAAAAAAAAAAGGAGAAGGACAAAGGGGAGGAGGACAAAGAAGAGTTAGCAGAGAAGATAATCATCTATTATACAAAAGTGTTTAAATTTGAAGCTCAGGTTGGCTGTCAGCAACAGCTTCTTGGGATTTCAAATCTCGGTGCTACCCAGCTCGAGCACTACCCATTTTTGTTTTGTTGTGTTTTCATTTTGCCCAAGGACCCTATGGACCCACCTCTCTCCAGCCCAGGCCCTGGACCGCCCCAAGCCCTCCGGCCTTCTCTCTAGGACCTTCATGCCCAGTGATTCGTGCATTCCAACATACCCAGTGTCTCAGACAAGGCCACCGGCTCTCCCTCCCCGCTCAGGCCTCTCAGATTTCCTTGGGACTGGGGCTTCGAGGCAGTGATATTAATATCAACCCCTGCCCAAGGGTGACCAGGATGTTGGGGAGTCGGGAAACCACGACGTCCGTCTAAAACACGCTACCCATCCACCCATCCTTCACCTGGCTGGGCCCTCTTGTCCCATAGTTCTCAGCGTCCATGACCTCAGAGCAGCCTTTCTTGTAGGAGTATCACTCCAGGGGCCCCCCTCAAGCCTGCCTTTATTCCGCTCTGCCTCCTTGTGCATTTCTCATGGCCTGAATTTATTTTATCTCTGTTCTGACTGCAATGCTCCTCCCCCAGATCTACAAGGCTTTCTTTCCTTGCTTTTAAGCCTTTGTTCTTACTTTCTAACTAAGCCTACCATGACAGCCCTTTCTAAAATTGCAACACACCTTTCAAATCCTAGTACTCTGGATCTCTGTTACCCTGCTTAAATAGGATAGCCCTTAGAGAGCTCTCAGAGCAGGCCCTTACCATTTATAAATAGAGGAGCCCAAGACAAGGTCAAGTGAGGACATGCAGAGAGCTGAAGCTTCTACCTGACACTCAGCCCCACTGTGGCCTCAGTTCTCTGCTTCGAAATGAGGCAGCCCTAGATGCAGGTGGCAGCTTAGACCAGCTGACTCACAATATCTGTTCCCTGCCTAGGGCCCTGCACCAATCCTGGTGCTTTCTGGGAGAAGGGAGTGCACGAGACTGCCAGCAGGCAGGACCAGGCAGGCTAAGGGTGGAGCTCACTCAGCGCCACACCAACTAAGAGAAGATCCCAGGTAATCTTAGAAAGAGGCAAGGAGTCCAGCAAGTTCCACACCCTGGTTGAAATTGGTCCAGGGCGGGATTAGAATTGTTGCATTGCCCTCAAGGAGTTTCCCAGTTTACTATCCTGGAACTGAGCAAATGGCCAGGGTTTTAGAAGCTTGGGTAAACAGCAGCATGCCAAAAGAGTCTGCAAACATACTATCTACAAATGAAGTCATTTCTTGGAGAGATCTGGATTTACCAACAGAATGAATGTTGAATGAGTAATTGTATCCGTAGGTGCAGCTAGTGCTGAAGAAGGAGCCCCATGTGCTGGTTTTCCACTTCCAGCTCTTCCGATAACCGGCTTTGTGAAACTGAGGACCCCTCTCCCCTGATTTTGCCCCATTTTCACCTGGGTAAACCATAGGACTGCTAATGGCTACCATTCCATATGTCTTTTTTTTTTTTAAGATTTATTTTATTTTATTTCTCTCCCCCTCCCCCCCATCCCCACCCCCAGTTGTCTGCTCTCTTGTATCCATTAGCTGTGTGTTCTGTGTTTATTTACATTCTCGGCAGCACTGGAAATCTGTGTCTCTTTTGGTTGTGTTGTCTTGCTGCGTCAGCTCTCCGTGTGTGCGGTGCCAACGGCCTGCACTTTTTTTTCACATGGAGCAGCTCTCCTTGCAGGGTGCACTCCTTATGTGTGGGGCTCCCCTATGCGGGGACACCCCTGCGTGGCAGGGCACTCCTTGCGCGCGGCAGCACTGCACGTGGGCCAGCTCACCACATGGGCCAGGAGGCCCTGGGTTTGAACCCCGGACCTCCTATATGGTAGACGGATGCTCTGTCAGTTGAGCCACAGCGGTCTCCCCGTTCCATACATCTTATTGACTTTTTCCAATAACCTTTATGGTAGGCATTAACACCATTTTGCAGGTGAGAAAACGGAGGCTCAGAGAGGTAAAATGACTTGCCCTAGAGGCAAACCCATGATTGGAATCTATGCATGATGAAACTCAGCCTGCCCTAATACCTTTTTCTTTAAAATTAAATCTTTATTTACATTCTTACCTCTCTATTTTTAAAAATTGCTTCAGCTCCTTCCTGGCATTCTATATTCCCTTTCTGGAGATTCTAATCACAGCACCTACCTCGAGGGTTCCTGCTCTCAGGTAGGGCCTCACAAAGCGTCAGGATGTGTAATGCTTCACTCACTCCATTAGCTGGGCATGGGCAACTGGGTTTCCTCGTAACATCCTAGTGGAACCTGGAGGTGCGTGTCAGAAATCTCCTGAAGAGACCCAGACAATGTGAGTAAGTGTTGAGTCTGGCTTTCGTGCTATTTTCTCTAGTAATTCTTAATTATCAAAGAGTAATTTCCTGGGAGCTGCCCTGATATCTTTAATTCAATTTACCATGAATTTGTTACTAAGCCCCTCTTACACTGTGTGGAATTGTGAACTGATTGGTCTACCACAAGGAATGTCATCGGTCTCTTCTCTCTACACAAAGGGCAGATCTGCTGCCCCTCGAAACACCCAGCTGGACCCTCCAAGCCCTAAGTCAATCCACATCCAAGGACGCTGAGAGGCCTCAGACCCCCCAGGGAAGGTCAACTCTCCACTCTGAGTAGACCCTAGCCAGGTCCCCTCTATAACTACAGGGGGCCCAGCTCTTACCTGCCCGGATAAAGTCTCTGGGCAGTCAATGTGAGCTGCAACAACTAGGTTCTGGGGACCTAACTTCCAGCCTTTTGTGATATTGGCTTCCCTGTTGTCATCAGGTTGTTGATGTACCTGTGGTCTTATCCTCCATTTGGCAAGGTGTCCCTCCAGTTCCTGTCCTATCCTTGACCCACTTGCTCCAGAGTTTGAGGGATGACTCTGAGACTCTGCCTGTCAACCCATGTCATGGGCATCACCTGCCTTGTTTTAACAGATGAGGAGTCCCAGAGACAGCAAGGGTTTTGTCTGAAGTCACACAGTGAGGTTGTAGGGAAGCCAGCACTTGAACCATGCCTCTAGACTCCACTGGGCCAGCTTCCCAAAGTGAGATGATTTTATAAAATAACCTCAAATCACGTAATAACAAGGGGTTACAGATCTTCAAAGACAGGGAAAGTGATAATAGGAGTTACTGTTTATTGAATACCTATTGGTGCTGAGCAATTTGCATCTCTTTAAGTCTCACAAGAACACAAGAAGTAAGCAGTACCCTATTTGGTTCTCTATCATTATACCGATTACCTCAAGGAGACTCAGCTTGGTGATAGGATGTCTTCACTGCTTCTCCTATACTTGCCAATCTCCCCTTTGTAACAAAAAGAGGGTAGAGGAGTCAGGGAAAGGACAGGGGAGGGAGTCTCATCATGCCACAGTTTGTAACTAGAAACGAATGACCTTGCTTTATTGCCTCTGTATTTATCCTCGTAGTTACTTTCTGCTTATGGCAAGTGATTCAATTTCTCCTCTACAGTAGATTTTCTTTTCTACAAGATTTCCTTTTAAAATAAACTTAAGTATAATAATAGACCCGGTAATATATGATTATAACTAAAATTGAACAGTTTGGGAAACACTATCTTGCCCCAGGCGGATTCCACGTGCTCAGATCCAGCCCAGCGGCTGGTTCTGTTTCCTCTCCTCTCCTGCGTCCTCCTAGGCAGGCCTTAGAGCTTGGGTATGGGTTCTAAAGGCCATGACTCGAGCTCCTGCTCTGCTCTTTGGTGGTGGGTAGGATGCAGTGTGTTGGCGGAAGAGAGATGGGGAAGGGCTGCCTCCATGCTTTCAGGTTTCATAAGGTGGCTAAGCTGACCCCAGCCCCTGCATCAGTATCTCAGTTCTAGGAGTTTGCCCTTGGCTGTAAGGCCCTGTGAGGCCAGGTGTTCTCCAAGGGGCTGAACCCCCTCCTTATAATAGGGACAGAGGCCACCTGCCATCTCCCAACAGTGAGAGGCTTAGGCAAGTGGTCATTAAATGCAAACAAATCCTGGGCTCCTGCTGAACTGATTTGAGCATCAGGTAGGCTGGGCCTCAAGGGCTACCATCCCATAGTTAGTCCCTTGCACATGGCTGAGGCCAGAGCTCTGTCCTCGGAGGCAGGGAGTTGTGGGATAAAGGACCCACTTCAGCTGGGGCCAGTGGAGAAGCCCTTGGGGCTCCTGGTTCTGCTTTGGTTCCGCCCTGGCTCTGGGACCTCTGTAGGGTGTGCTGCTGGCCCCTCTCACTGCCCAGCCACCCCCAGACCACTCTGATGCTGCTGCCAGAATCTTCTCCCTAAATGTAGTGAGTGGGCACTGAAGTACTTAAGAACAACTGGCATTGGTATCAGACTAGTGCTGAGTTCAAATCCTCCAGATTCCTAAAGCTTATAGTGGGGATAATAGTACTGCTTACTTCTTGTGTTCTGGTGAGACTTAAAGAGATGCAAATTGCTCAGCACCAATAGGTATTCAATAAACAGTAACTCCTATTATCACTTTCCCTGTCTTTGAAGATCTGTGATGAGCAAATGGTGAACCCCAGTTCCCGTAACCTGATGTTCTAAACTCTCCATGGCCCAGCCCCTACCTACCTGTGCCAATCTGGATCTATGCCAGAAATAGATCCCAAGCTTTCCCACCTCCGTGTTTCTGTAATGTCTTGCCCGCCATTTCCACGTGTTTAAACCCTCATGTCCTCCAAGGCCCTGCTGACCTGCCGCCTCCTTCAGGACGCCCTTCATCCTGCCTGAAGCCAGACATAACTTCCCCCCTGGGAACTTCTGTGGGGTTTTGTCTAGAGGTTTTCTGTCCTGTTGGAGAGTTATTTAATCTCCCCGCCAAACCCTGAGCTCCCCAAGGGCAGGGACAGCCCTTTCCCTGCCCTCTTCTGCACCTAGCACATGTCTGCACATGCCTGGGATGTCCTCTGAATGCTGAGTGAGTGAAGCAATGTGAGAATTGAGAGGGTCTGACTTGGAGGGACCCTTTGAAGGTCAGGAAAGCAGCCGGGTTGAATTAAACACGTATGAAGGAAGCTGCTCTGTGGGTCCCACCATTCTGCTTCGCCTAATGAGTAATGTTCAGGTGAATTCTTTCATTTCGTGCAACAAATAGTAACCGAGCATTCCCTTCATCCAGACACTGTGCTAGGCACAGAGGAACACAAAGATGAGTAAGGCGAGGTCTGTCTTCACCCCAAAGTCTGGGTGAAGAGAAGCCGATGGATGAAAAAAATCCATGCGTTGTAAGATCAATGCTGTGTGGAGTCTGTCTAGAAATCCATACCTTTTATTTTTTTTAATTTTTATTATGGTAACACACATACAACATAACATTTCCCATTTTAACCGCTTTCAAATATGCAATTCAGTGGTATCAATTACATTCATAACGTCGTGCTGCCATCGTCACCATCCATTACTGAAACTTTCCCATCACCCCAAACAGAAACTCTGTACCTATTAAACCATAAGTCCCCATGCCCCACCCCTGCCCTGCCCTTGGTACCCTGTAATATTCTTTCTGTCTCTATGAATTTGCATGTTCTAGTTATTTCATGTAATTGAAGTCATACGATAATTCATGCCTTTAAGAATAAACCAATCTCCGCCTGCTCCCCTCCCCACGCACCATCCCCCACTACGGCTCCAGGTTTGGGGACAAGCTGTGGAGCCTTCTTCTAGGAAGGACCTGGGGCAGTTTCATCTAACTTGAAGGCTGGCTTCCTCACCTCTCCTTACTTCTGTGGTTCTCAACTCCTTGCTCCCAGGGGACATTCGGCAATGTCTGGAGACGTTTGTGGTTGTCACAGCGGGGGTGTGGAGTGTGTTATTGGCATCTGGCTAGCCCCGCTTCCCTGACAAAGGTGTTTGGGGCCTCTAATGCGAGAATGCTCGAGAATGCACGGGAGAGGGCTGGGGGGAGTATTTGCAAGGGAAGGCGGACGGTGAGGCTGGGCATGGAGAGCGAGGGAAGCCTCCCTTTAGCTTACGTGTTTTGTGGTCATATGGCCCAGGTTTCCCAAGACAATGAGACACAGTTTTCAAGTATTCTGTCCTTTTCTTGTTTTCATAAATAAATTTGACAATCCAGGCCATCTGTGCCTTAGATTAAAAACACCGTGTCTAGCTCCCTACTTGGTTCTAGCGTCACACCTGGTTCTAGCTCCCCATGTGTGTCCCGCTCTCCTCCATTCCCTCCTCTTCTGTCTCCTCCTCCCTTCTCTTCTCTCTTCTTTTTTTATGCTAAACAATGTTGAATATTTTAAAAAATACATATAACAGAACCCTACAGTACATGTTGGTTTATAAATGACTTTCCCCACTGCCTATCAGATTATGACTATCTGCCCATGACATCATCAGTTTCACTTCTATAATTTCATTTTAATAGATTCAGTCTATAATTTATTTAATTGCTTGCCTACTTTGAGACATTTTTGTTGTTTGGAAATCTTCACTACAGACATCCTGGTAGCTCTTTTTCCTTAGGACACGTCATTCCTTAAAGCAGAATTTTTGGTTCAGAGTATGTATATATATTTTTCACAATGATTTTTTTTTAAGAGGTATGGGGGATTAAACCTGGGATCCTGTACATGGGAAGCAGGTACTCAAACTACTGAGCTACACCTGCTCCCCGAATTGCTGTTTCTTTGACATGCAACCCCAAATTATTTAAAAAACCCCTCTCCCCCGTTTATGATATCTTGTGACTCCTGACCATTTTCCACATTACTAAGGCCTTGGACAACTCTGGCCCACTCCTCTTGGAGAGCCCGTCCTGGTTTACCTTCGCGGCAGCTGGGCTAGAGGGTCCTCGGCCCCTTCAGAGCACGCCTGGACCCCCAGCCCAAGGGGGTAGAAGTGGTCCTCGCAGCCTTGTGCAACCCTCAGGGCTGGGGGAGCCAGCCCGCTGTCCTTGCCGCTGGGCCTGCAGCGCCCCCTGCAGGCCGAGCGAGGGGCTTCCCTCCCCGCCCTGTGGCCTGGGCTCCATCAGCAAGCCCTCTCTGGTCTCCCACTGCCCCCTGGCCCAGTGGAGGTGCGGCCGAGCAGGTTCAGACGCGGGCGCAGCCTCTCAGGGGTCTCCATCTTGGTTTTACGCAGCAGAGGAACGCAGTCGGTGTGTGTCATCCTGTGGCACAGTGTTCTCCCATTGCTAGCAACTCTGCCCGTGAGAAAGCTTGTCCTTTTCTTGGGCCAAAATCTGTCTCACTGGGTTCCTCACGCTGCTCAGGTGTCTCCCCGCAGGGCCAGTTTAACCGGTCTGCTCACTTTTCCCTGCCAGCCTTTCTTTCTCAAACTTTTCCTCCCCCGTGGTCTTCACGCTCCTCTACTCACTAGTCCTGCTGAGTTTGGCAAGAGATACTTAACTTCTCTGAGGCTCAGTTTCCTCATCTATAGAATGGAGAGAATAATTCCTATCTGCAGGCTTGCTGCAAAGACTAAAAATAAGGTCAATAAAAAGCCTAGCCTCAGACTTTCAGCTCAAGCTGGTAGACTCACATGGGTTTACTTCTCCTTCCTACTACAAATTCATTGAAAACTAAGGACGGGCAAAAGAGGGAGAAGAAAACTAAGAAAAGAACTGAGAATGGGTATGGGGGAAGATGGCTTGTACATCAGAGGGCCAAAGATTTTCATGTATTTCCTGAAGATGGAAGGTGGATCAAATCACATTTATGGGCATATGGGGGCAGAAGGAGCCTCAGCTCAGATCACAAAGTAGAGAAGTCAGGGAGGGAGGGGAGAGGCTGTGTTGTTTTGTTTTGGGGGAGGTGGTCAGGCTGGGGGAGCAGAGTGGGAGTCAGGGTATTGACTGAGGGCAGGTCTGGCTGGAGGACTGCCACGTGGTACGTTTGGTGCCTTCATGTCTGCTTGGGCAAAGCTACCATTTTACTCCAGACCAAGTGTGAGAAATACTCCCCAAAGAAATGAAGTAAACTATTCTAAGAGGGGACAAGGCTCTCAGAGCAGGGTCAGCCCCTCAGACTGGGGCCGTTCTTGATTTGACACTGATGGATGCTTGACACTGGCAGGTGGGAGCTGCCAGCCACCTCCCCACCTGGCCCTCTGAAACCGAGTCTGACAGTTGACAAGCCCCACTCACATCCACAGAGTCCACAATCAGCGTGAAGAAACAGAAATCGTTCAAGGAAAACTCAACAATAGAAATAAAAAATTCTGAACTCTTCTGAGAGATTCGGGAAATTACTCCATTCACGAAATAAAAAGAGGGTATTATGATAAAAAAAAAACATTCAGAAAAGAAGACATTCTGATGTATTAAAATATTACTGACAAAATTTTAAATATCAATAGGATTATAAAAAGGTTGAGAAATTTCTAAGAATGAACAAAAACATAGAGATGAGAAAGATAAGAAAATACTAAGAGTAAGAGACATAGAGGATTGATATAGGAAAGTCAGTAGCCATTAATAGAAGTTCCAGAGGTGAAAACAGAAATGATTAAATAAATAATATATAATATCCACTTTCCTGGGACTGAAAAAAAAGTCTTCAGAATGAAAAAGTACACCAAACAGAGCAGAGTGAATGAAAAGAAAATCAAGATTTGGTTACATCCTAGATATTTGAGAGAGCCAAGGATATCTTTAACACCCCAGAAGCTTCCAAGGAGAAGCAAAAGGTAGGTCATGTATGAAAGAAGGAGAATCAGAATTGGTGTTAGGCAACTTGGATGTCAGGAGACAGTGGATCAATGCCCTCAACTGTGCTAAGAGAAAACAATAATGAACTTCAAATTTTATGCCCAAACTATCAATCAGGCATGAAAGGACTTTTTGACATTTAGAGACTTCAAAAGGTTTTCCTAATTCTTCCTTTTGGTAAAAATTTGCTTGAGGATATACTTCAGCAAATTTAGCCCAAGATGCAGGATGAATTAGGATCCAAGAAGGAATGGATCTAACCTCAGAGAGCAATTAAAAGAGACCCTAGAATTATATTTGTTCAGTAAGTCAGGAAAAAAGCCAATGAATATAAATACAATTCAGCAAATGATTAAAAATGGGAGAGCTTAGTGATAGAGTGAAATAGGTGTATATGCCTATGTACCTATACAAGGGAGGAAAAGGCCACTAGAAATGCCAGAAAACAAACAAACAAGAAGAAACATGGAAGAAAATAACAATCCAAATATCAAGCAAACTAAAATCTGGGCCAATTCTGAGCAAGTTTCAGAAGAAAACATCTTTCTGACTTTATCAAGTGGCTCACGTTTAATGAGATGGGATGACATTTATTTCTCTGTGGATCCAGTCGTCCTTGGTTCAGCAACAAATAATATTTCTACAATCATAACATTAAAAATGTTTAATTTTATTTCAGTTTGCATATTCAACCTACAGACAGCACATGGAAGATTCCATCACAGTTACACAATGTATCAGTTGGATTGTTTTCAGCTGCACAGCAGCTGACCCAACTAGGGCCCTATGTTTCCCCTGTAACAAGAATGCCAGAAATAAAGCACTTGATGAAGGAGGTTGTATTCGTCAGAGTTCTCTGGGAAATAGAACCAACAGGAGACAATGTAAATATTATGAGAATTTTATAAGAATTGTCCAATGTGATTGTGGGGATGGGAATTTCATAGGGCAGCTGCATATTAGGAACTCCGATGAAGATTCTTGATGAACTCCCTAGGAGAAGCTGGCTGCCTGGAGTAGAGATGGGAATTCTCCCTGCTGCCTGCTGAACTCATCACTTCTTTAAATGTCTTCCATGGATGAGATGAGCTGTCTCTCATTGTGGAAGGCAATCTCCTCAGTTGATCGTAGAGGTAATCACCCATAGATGCAATCAACTTACTGATGATTCAAGTCCATGAATTATCTTTATGGTAATAATCAGGTCAGTGCTTGCTTGACCAAACAACTGGACACCATAACCTGGTCAGGTTGACACATAAACTTAACCAGCACAGAGGTCATCTAGTTTTCTCCACCTGCATATAGGATAAACACATGAAAACCTCTGGAAACATGAACTGGAACACAAAGAATAGCAAGAAAATGAATATATGGGAAATGATCCTTCCTGACCTGAGAGTCAATTGCATTCATGCATTTTGAGAAGAAAGAGTTGATGGGTCAATTTGTCTTTTCTCTATTTCTATTATTCCCTCCCTCCCTATACTTTGAAACAGTGTCTCTGACATTGGCATTGGGACATTGAATTTTCTTGGAGTTCAGATATAGTCACTTTTTGGTCTGAGGACATGAATGAAGAAATCAAAAAGTGTTTCCCAGGGGCCTGAGCAGTCAGTGATGAGAACAGATGTTAGCTAACCCCTGAGCTAATCAAATGCCAGATCTTCAGTGGCAGAAGGCCCCACATAGCTTTTAATAAATTTGCACTAGTTGTGACATGTGGGCTCTCTAAAGCACAAGTCCAGGGCAGAGGCCCTTCGTGCCCTAATGGTCAGCATTGCCTGCTGTCTTTTCTCTGGTCCATCTATACAGCATAGAGCTGGCAGACCTGAGGTTAGGTTCCAGTTCAGCCCCCTTACAAGCCACCTGGTTTCAGCAAGCCATCGACTGTCACTGAGCCTCAGCGTCCTCATCTGCAAAGTGGGAGTTGTGATAGAACTGTCCTGCAGGGTTCTTAGCACAGGCCCACCTCTAATTGTCACAGAGTCTGGGACAAAAGCAAAAAGAGAGGGCGAACCTATAGTTCCTCCAACCCTGACTCCGTTCCACTCTTTGTGGACATCAGAGTCCCCAGGTCCAGTCTCTCTTCCCCATCCCTGAATACAGCTGGCTCTTGGCCATACCTCAGACCTAGGAGTGCACATACTGATAATAAGGTCTACTCTTGGGAGGACCAACTTGGAGAAGAGACTGACAAGGACCTGGAATTGGGCTCTGGGGTCCTTGCTACTCAAAGCATTGACTAGATGGGAGGGGAGGTAATGGGTGTGAGTTCTAGGTGGGTACATCCCCTTAAGCCCTGACACTCCTCATCTATGGGGAGGAGAACCAGAGACAGACCCTCTAAGTCAGCGTAGCAGAGCAGGGCCCTGGCTCTCTGACTCTACAGTGGTCCTGATTGTGCAAGGTCTATGAGGTGATGTTCATAAACTGCTTAGCACAGTGCATGGTGCATGGGAAGTGTTCAATACGTATTAGTCGTTGTTATTATTATTGTTACCATTGTTATTAAAATGAGACTCTAAGTGCTGAGCCTTCCTTTTGAGGGTGTAATAAGAATAAATGAAACTGTTTGGGATGAACTTCTCTAAAGGCATTTGGAACAGATGAGATGGATCCCTGTGGGTACTGAGGCTGGAGGTTGCTGGGAGAGTGTCTGCCTGCTTGCTGGAGACCCAAGGGACTGCTTTTCCCCTAGAAGGTAAAATTTCTAACATCACAGTTTGCCCAAGGTGCTTGAGAGCTCTGCAATTACAGAATGTGATCTTGCTGGAGTTTTCTCAGAGATGAATAAACAGAAGGCTAATATAAGTTGTAGCCCTATGAAAATACCTGTGTTTGGAGCACATACCATGTGCACAGACATGGTGCTGTATTTCTCCCTACAGCCCTGCAAGGGTGGTACATTTCACAGATGAGGAAACTGAGGCCAGAGAGAGAGGTGACTTGGTCAAGATCACACAACCAGGGATGGGTGGAGTTGGGAGTGTCTGACTCCAAAGGCCAAGCCTTTTCCATTACGCTAGGATGCTGCCTCTAAAGCACAACTGATGGAAGAAGGGTACACACCTTCCCCGGGAGGCCCCACCTGAGTTCTAGACCAAGATAATGACAGTGTGGGTTGTGACACTGCCCAGTACCAGAAAACACACAGTAAATCCTGCTACTCATTTTGCCAACTTAGACCAGCCCCATGGGAAGCCTGGGAGCTGCCCCATGGCCTTGGAGAAGGCACCATCTTGTTTACTTCTCCTCTGATGGGTGCCTTGACATAGACAGGTGGAGGAGAGGGCTGCTCCAGGTCTCTGATGGGGCCTCGTTTCAAGCCGCTCCCTTGGCTGTGCGAATGATCAACCTTTCTCGGGTGAGAGGTGGATTGTAGAGGAGCATTCCTCATCTCCCACTCCCCTATGTCAGTCGTTAGGGACTTTGTTGTCAGCTGTCCATCTTTCCACTTAGGAAGTTGTTTATCTCCCCTGGCTTTCCAGTGCATGACTTTGGAGTTTGTCACACCTGGTTGCAAATCCCAGTTCTGCAAACTAGTTGTATAGCTTTGGGCAAATCACTTAACCTCTGTGGGCCTGGGCTACCTCATCTGTAAAATGGGGTTAATAATAGTACTTGCGATGAATGGATAAATAAACTGTGGTGTGAATACACCATGGAATATTATGCAGCTGTAAGAAGAAATGAAGTCGTAAAGCACATGACAACATGGATGAACCTGGAGGACAGTATGTTGAGTGAAGCAAGTCAGGCACAATAGGACAAATACTGTATGATTGCATTACTATGAGCCAAATATATTGCATAACATATTGTATGATTCAAAAAAAATTTTTATAAGTATCCAGAACAAAAAAAAAATGATAATAATACTTGACCTCATGTGATCACATTATGCAAATAAGGGAAAATAGTGTATATAAAATGTTTGACCCAGTACTGGCAGATAGTACATGCTTGGCATTTTAATATATTATCCGACTACTTTATTCCTTTGGTAATGGATACTATGGATCCTTAACTATGGTCTCCTGGGGAGTTCAGAAGTGGCTTCAGGTGGTCCTGTGACTGGGCCATAAAAATACCAAAGATTCAATTGCAATGTTGCTTCAGTTTCATTCAGCAGCTCTATCTTGGCAAAGAGGTTAGTGAGGATTTTTCTCTTTGTGGCCCATTTTTTTTTTTTCCATTTTGTTTTATTGCCTTCTTTTGTAGTCGTTTAATCTCTTCTTATTTTTGCTTCTACTTTTTCCTTCTTTTTTAAGTAGACTAAAGAACTTGGCAGGGGGTTTACTATATAAGGAAAAGAATTACCAAGTTTCCCAGGGTATATAGTACACTAACGTGTGTGTGTGTGTGTGTGTGCTGAAACTATGTGTCATACTTGCTTGTACAGGCATGGAATATCCTAGGAAGGTTTCAGAAGCAAGTGTTTATAGTTGTTGCCTTTGAGGAGAGGAGACTGAGTCATGAAGGTGGTTTTGTGTTTTGTACATTGTACCAAACTATAAAAGTTTAATTAGTTAATTTTTAAAAATCAAGGATTCCTTCACCCAACCCTTTCAAAGGGCTACCATAGGGATTAAATGAGAGAATGTTTGTAAAATGTTCAGCACAGCCACTGGTACATAATAATTGCTTCATAAAGGTGATGATAATTATCATCAAACTTAATTGGAATTGTGCTTATGTATTTGAAATGTCAGAGATCTGGGGAAAGTCACAAAGACAGCAGCTCCTCTTTCACTGGCTCTAGTGAAATGCAAGAACTTTAATGAACAACACCAGCTTCTCCCAGCTCGTGCCTGACCAGTCACCCAGTCCTGAAGGTTGACCCAAGTGAACCACAGCAGAGGCAGCTCCTGTCTTGGCCTGGGGGATTTTCTTGAGATTCCACAGGCCTTCCTATGGCTCTGATATGACTGATCCAGGACTGAAGTTCATGAAACAGCTACATTTGCACAAAGAGACATGCACCGTTGTGCCAGAAAAGCCTCGCTCAGATTGGGTATCCCCAAACAGACCATGTACACACACATCACTTCTTTGGGTGGGGCTTTCAAGAAATACTAGTAGGGGAATGGAGAAGTGAGGCAGGTGAGGAAGGAAGCTGATATGTGGTGCATTGAAGAGCAGGATGTGGCCATGGGCTATCGGAGCTCAGAGCTGCTGGGGACTTCTGGGCAAGAGCAGAGAACAAGTCTCAGGGCTGTCGCACTTGAGGGTGAAGATACTGGGGTATAGAACCCCCCTCCTGCTCATCACAGGTTAAGGACAGGGGTGTTAACTCCTCAGCCTGCCCTGCGTGGACCAAGTGCGCTCCTGTAGCCAGAGAAAGCCCTCAGGCAGCATTGCAGGATCTTGCCGCAAGCGGCCATCTGCAGGAGGGATGCAGGCAGGCACGTAGGAGTACCTGCAACCGAGCCAGCCCGGCCTGGTCCTGCTGGCTTAGAGTAAAACCATGCTTGGAGCCGCCCGTCAACCACGAGTAGAAACTTTATTGCTCTTAGCACTTTACATCAATGTCACCAACACCACATTTGGGCAAATATATAAAAAGCACAACCTATTGTACAATTATTCCAACTTTTAGACTCATGCACTGTACAGATGCTCCCCAGAGAGGCTCCCCAAGCCTCTCCTCCAGCACAATGGATGCGTTTCAGGCGCAGCAGCTGCACTTGTCAGAGCCCTCTTTGCAGATGCAGCCCTGGGCACACTTGGCACAGCCCGGGGGACAGCAGGGACAGCAGCCTGAAAGGGTCAGGAGATAGATCAGTTTTGGGTCAACACCCCCATCTTTCAACTCCCCCTCTCACCCCTTTGGCAAAGTGGGAAAAGAAGGCCATGCCCACGTAACTTCAAACTACAATAGCAGGGGGAAGAAAACTGGCACAGGAAACTGTGGAATATTAGAGCGGCAAAGGATGTCGGGGCTGTGCACAAACTATGAAAGGCCCAGAGAAGAGGAGGGACTCGTCCAAGGTCATCAGGCAGTGGCAGATTCAAGACTGAAACCCGGGCTGCTGACTCCAGGTCAGTGCTCTAGCCCCTCCACCACAGGGCAGGATAGGACTCCCCAAACACCAGGGGTGCCCCGTCTCTGGGTGGGCTGTAGCCACGGAGAGTGCTGCCCGGGGCTTGCTTGGCTCCCACTTCAGATCTGTTCCAAGTGAGCAAAAGCCAGCCAGAAACGCCCCCAATTCCACCACAGCTGGAGGACAGAGGCTTTTCTAGCTTCCGGCCAGTGGTGCTGCCAGCCCTGTACTCACTTTTCCGACATGTCTTACAGTTACAATTTGTGCATTTGCAGTTGTTGCCGCAGATGCAGATTCCTCCTGGAAGAGAAGACAGAGGCACACACGTGAGGACAGGGTTGGGGTAGGGAATACAGGCGCTGTTGCAGACTTGTTCCTGGAAATGTCTTTGGGAAGTGGCTGGACAAGAGGGTGAAGATGCTCCCATCATCACTCCAGTGTTGAGGGCCATCCAGTGGTTCCCAGTCACAGACAATGAGCAGTAACTGGGATGGAAACTGGGATATCCGCCTAGGATACTTGCTAAAATGCAGATTCCCGGGCCTGATCCTGGAGATGTTCTGATTCATAAGTCTAGGGAAGGAAAGAGGGTCTATATTTCTAAAAAGCTCCCCACTGCCTGTCTGGGCAACACTGGGGTGGGTGGGTGCTGGATGTGTTGGAGTTCTCTGAATGGGTTTTGTATGGTTTTTGCAGCTGTTCTGTTAAGTTTGAAATTATTTACAAAAAAAAAAGTTTAAGGGAGGAAAAAAGGCTCCACAGATAATTCTGAGGTACAGTCAGGATTGAAAACCGCTGCACTAGGCTAACTCTACCAAGCCCAAGGTTTTTTAAGGCATTAGGCAGGATAGAAACCCTGAATGGGTAGGCGAGGCAAGAGACATACGCCAGCCCTGAGAGCCGCACCTTATTTTCATATCATAAAAAACATCTCCATTTTTTTTCTTAAGTTATCCCATCTGTCACTGTGAGTTTGCATAAGCTTCTGTCTCTTATGCAAGTTTTTGAAGCAGGCATGTCCTGCTGATAGCATTTTCCAAGGCTGCAAAAGCCCAGGATGGCTTTGAACTCCAGCCTCTCTCCTCCAGGTCCATGTGCTTCCTAGAACTAAGTGGCTTCAGAGACTCAGCATCCACACAAGCTTCTAATAACTCCCCTGGCATTTCTAGGTGCCTTATGATTTTAGCACTTGGACTGACAGGTGGGCAGGCTGGAGATAAGTAACTCTAGTTTACAGATGAGGAAACCGGAGGCCAGAAAAATTAAGTGTCAGTGAGCAAATGGTAGCAATGAACAAAAACCAGGTGGCCAGGTTCTGGGCCAAACTCCCCACCCGCATCCCCACCCCCTGCTGTGGGGCTGCCCCTGGTACTGGGGAACCCAGGGGCCAGCGGCTGAGAGTGTCACCCTCAGCCAGTCCTGAGCAAGGCTATCTGGCTGGGACCCAATGGAGAGTGAGAGCTGCCCCAGAGGTTGCCAACCTAGAACAAACCCTACTGATGTCTTCTAGTTGGAGGAAAGAGAAGCTTTAATCAGAGCCCTAAGGGCTTCTGTCAAAAGCCAGCACAAAGTGCCGGGACCCCAGGGTGGGTTGGGCCTGGTCACTCACCAGTCATGCAGGAGCATTCCTCAGGGTCCATGGTCCAGGCGGTGGTAGAAGCTCAGGTGCTGTCTCGGCTGGGGAAGGGAGGCTGAGAGAGCAGCCAGAGGCTCCCAATTTATAGCCCTGTAGGTGTGGACCGTGGCCCACCCCACCCCTCCCTGGGGCCAGACGCCCTGCCCACGGCCCAGCCAGATGCCGGCTGGGAATGGGGTGAGCAGGCAAGAGGAGGGCAGGGGAGAGTTGAAGCAGGTCTGTCATTGGGGTGGTTTTACACCAGGAACGCAAGTGGCAGCACCCGCCCCACCTGCCCACCTGTCAAGGTGTTGGGTGCCAGGCTCAGGCTCCGTTGGCCCTCAGAGTACTCACATGGGCGGCTACCTCCATTCAGGCTCAGAAAGCAACATCTGATTGGCCTCCCAGTCTTGCCTACTTTATTATCTGCCATTTCTGTTCTCTCCTTCCCCGGGGCTACTCCCGCCCTGGCTCGGGATCTCATTCTCTCTTCCCTGGCCGACTGCAAAACCCCTGCCGTAGACAGGAGAGGGCCTGTGCCCTGGGTCCTGGGCTCTAGAAGACCCCGTGAGTGAGAAGGTCAAGGATCCAAGAGGATGTGTCCCCCGGAGCCTGCAACCTCTCCTTCTATGGGACTCTGGAATTTCCGGTCACCCCCAGCCCACTTCCAGGGTACGCTGAGCCCTCCTTCCCACCACCCAAAGGCAGCCTGCAGCCAGCATGTGCCCCTACAGGGCTGAAGGGTGGCCAAGGGGTGGCTCTTTGCTGGGCATGTGGACAGAGTCAGGCGTGTAGTCGGGTGCCCACAGGTATGTGCCCCTCACAGTAAGGGAGAGAGGTGGGGGGCACACGGACGGGGTTGAGGGAAGGCACAGGGCTCCATTTTCCAGGGTGGAGATCTGAGAATTAGACATTGGATCCTGGCCCTCCAGTTTGTTATGAAGGTCTATTTGTAGAGGGAGGAGGCGAAAACCTATTTAAGTTTGTTAATATGGTTTATAACTTTTCAGTCTTTTGGCCATGGGCTGTGAGTACCTGCATTTGCACTCTTGATTTGGCGCTTGGAAGTAGCCCCCTGACTGTGATCTCGCTCCCACCTCTTCATTCTCCACACTGCCATAGAGAGACATCCCTGAAAACAGCACTGGGCATGTTACTCCCTTGCTAAAAACCTTCAATGGCTCCCCACTGTCTGGAGAATGAAGTCCAAACATCTTAGTCTGCATTCAAAATTCACCTTACCTTTCCAGGCTCCTTATCACTACTCTCTTCTACCTGCTCCACTAACACCCAACAACTCCCAGCTCCCTGCACCTGCCTTGAACCTTCCCTCTCTGGGCCTTTGCTCCTGTTGGGTGCTCATCATTTCCCTCTCACTCTGTGTCCAAATGAACCTTCCCCATTTACCAAGGCATGAGCTAAACGCCATTTCTGGAGTGGTGGAAACCAGAGGAGACTTCTTCAATGCAGGGAGCTTGCTACTTTTCAGTCTTATATAAGTGCTCGGGGGACGAGGCAGCTTCCAGCTTCCGCCACAAGCTGCCATCCTCCCCCACACCCCATACAGAAATTCTGGAGCTGACCCTGGTTACACTTCTTCCAGGAGGCTGCCTGTTCTCTCTCTCTCTCTGTGGGGGCAGAAATCTCTCCCTTTTTGTTCCCTTGGTAATGTGTCTGTGTATTTCTCATGACATTTATACTTTCTATTCTGCTGTGTGATTATTTGTGTTTATGGGCTCTTCCCCTCACCCCCAACCCCAAATTTGAGCGCTCAGGGGCAAGATCTGTGCCTGAAGCATCTCCATACCTCCTCAATAGTCTACATAACATTTAGTGGATATTGAATGAATGAATGATTCAGGTGAATACTTCAATGACTGAATCCATGAGAAAGTGAATGAGTAGATAAGTGAATGAGTGAATGAAAGAGTGAATGAATGATGAGTGAACAAAATACACAAATCTCCTAGGGATGAGTATACTGGGGGGAAAAAATGGTGCCTGGCCATAACCAGTGGAGAGAATTCCTCCCAGTTCTTTATTTAGTGGGATGTCTATCACTCATCCATTAGAATCCACAGAACCACAGGCTTGAACTGAGAACTTCTGGAGAGGAGAAAGGGATTCAGCTCCATAGTCATCAGCAGGGCAATATTGTAGTGATCCAAAAATGCCCCTGCCCTGAAGTGTTCACAGCCTGGCACATTCATTCTTTCAACACCTTCCCAGGCACCGTGCCAGGTGCTGAGAATCGATGTGAGTATAAGTCTGGAGGGGCAGGAGGACATCTCTGCCCAGGACAGCCACAACCCGATGTGGCTGTTCTCAGAGCCCAGGGGCTGGGCCCCTCTTCCTGGGTGTGATGGGGTGTGCAGAGCGCCCAGCCTGGCCCCAGCCCATCTCTCCTGGCGAGGACCAGCTTTCCCCAACTCTCAGGCATTCCCTCTGGCAAATACTAATGGTTTAGAGAGTCTGGCCCAACTATTAAGTGTAAAAGAGAGATTTTCCCTCACTCTTACTGAATCCGTCTCTCCTCCCTTCTCCCTCCTCCCTTCTGGTCCAAGAATTGCTTCTTTCTTGGAAGACTGACAGTGGGATTTTCAGGGCAAACCCTATCCCCTACCCACAGGAGTATGATGCTGCTTCAGGCCCCTGTTGAATAATAATACCAAAACCCAAACCAAAAACGAAACAACACAAAGCAAACAAAAACATTCCCCGACATGAAAATATTTTCCAATGGCTGGCGGGCATGGCTTGAAACACATCATGTGTAGTATCAGGCAATATAGTCCATATTGAACTGTGCCTGGCTAATTCAGTTCCTTTTTCACAATCCTTCCTCAAGTATCTGGGAATGATCCATCCATGTGCCCATTTTGTCCTTTTGGCCATCTTCTGGATCTCAACTCCTGATGTCCAGATGACAAAAGGAAAACAACACACATGCCACCCCAAAACATGCCACAGCTGGCAGGCACAGTTTAAATATTCTCTAGAGAACTATCCTTAGGAGGTTAAAGGAGACCCTTGAGAATCTGATGAAAGCTCTGGATCTTCTTCCCTAGGGGAAAAAAAAGCACAAATCCACATTTTGCCCACGAGTTCAGTGGATTTGCAGATCTCCGAAATCGTGTTGTTGGACCTTCGGGGGGTCTTGAGTTAAGGCCCCTCTGTAAAGAAGCAGCTCTTCTTGGAGCACAGGCAGCTCTGCCACTATCATGCAGAACAATTTCGGCTCCTTTGAGTCCCAAAAATCTCCTTCTCCAGTTGAGGCCTCTACCTCATATGTAATTAAATTCAAGAATTTTTTCAGAACAATGAAACAGATTGCTCCAAAAGGAGCATCTAATTCTCCACGTCTTACAAAACATAAGGGATATTGTCTTCTCCCTTTCCCATAAAGTTTCAAACTAAACATGCACTGCTCCTTTGTACAGTAATTTCTGCCAGAAAGAAGCTTCTGGGGACTCATGGTTTAGGAGTGGGGCTCAGTAATGCAACAATGGCAGAGAAAGTTCCTATGTTTCACTCCACACCTGCTCTGTGTGTTGCATTTGGGATCACCATCCTTTCCAGCATCTCCCCAGGAGCAGCCTGGAGCCATCAGTTTTATGATGCTGGGTTGCTAACCTGCCTCTCTCTGGAGACCACAAGCTTCTTAAGAACAGAGACCAAGGTCTATGAAACTCCACGTCCCTGTGGCTTGGCTCACTGCGTGTGCCCATGCAGTATGGACTCAATACATCTTTATGCACACTGGCAATTATTAGTTGTTCAGTTAACAAAGTCATATCCAGGCTGTTTGCTCTGGCTTTTGTTGAAGGGATAGAACTTCAGATCTGGTGTCTTATCATTAGGGTTCTAATCCTGCCTCTGCCCCTTCTTTGCTGCACGATTTTGGGCAAGTTGCTTGACCTCTCCGAGCCTCAATTTCCTCATTGTAAAGCCTGATTCATGAAAATGATCATTCTTTAGCACTGTAATTATGAGTGTTAAATGAGAGAATACATATTAAGCACTTTTTTCAAAATTTGGCACATAAATATTATTATTATTTTAATTATTATCATTATCAGTATTATCTGTGGCCTAATACAATTTGGCAACTTGGTTCAGCCATTCACCAGTTTGTACGCTCCCAGCTCATAGCCTCATGACCTACTTCCCAACTGGTTCCAGGTCCTGAGCAGGATGCATTCATCTGCAATAAATATTGTGAAAAGCATTAGTCTCTGGACTTGCTGGTTTTAAGTTCTGCTTAATTCTGTCTGGGTCCCAGGGCCTGAGGACTGCGGGGTGGTGCCTTCTAACTCTCCTTGCTTCTGTTTCCATCTGTTCGGAGGCAGAGTGCACCTGCCACCTACAGAGACCTCTTATGGGCTCTTTCTGGCCTTGTATGTAGGGCTGGGCATGGGACATGGATGGACAAAAGCAGAGCATGTGAGGGCCTGGGGGGGCACCAGCGCCAATCCAAGATGGTCAGCCCTAGAAGAACCCTAAAAAATCATGGGTCAGCCTCTTGGTATCCAGATGGGAAACAGGGGCCCAGAGAGAGATGGGTTGTGGGCAGGGGAGTTTCAAACCTGGCTCCTTGACTCATTGGCAAGCACGCGCACCTTTGGTCTGAGGCACTCGTGACACAACTCTTTAGGGGGGGGCCTTGTGGGTTTCCAAATCATTAATTAATTACTTTTTCCTCATAAAAAGTTCAAACATACTCAAAGTACAAAGAATACCACCCAGAATTAGCAGATGTCATATTTGCTCCAGATCTTTTATTTTGGAGAAATAAAAAAATTAATAGGTGCATGGCTTCAAACACCGTCTGTACCGGTGACTCCCAACGTGCCTCTCCAGCCTTGGCCTCGCTTCTGAACTCCACACTCATGGTTCCAGTTGCTGCTCATGTCTCCAACTCAGCAGCCTCCAGACTGAGCTCCTGCTCCCCGCCTCCCCTCCACCCAGAACCCCGACCCACAGTCTGTCTGCGTCTACTGCTGCCACCTGGTTTGAGCCACCATCATCTCCCACCTGGATTCGGCCCTCGTTTCTTAACTGGTTTCCCCGTGTGTCTGCCCTTGCCCATCCCCCAGTCTATTTGCGATATATTTTAAAAAGTTATGGCATGTCACTGCTCTGCCCAGAATCCCTTAGAGACTTCCCATTCCCCTGAATAGATGACAAAGCTCTTTTCATAACCTATCACACCTCCCGTGGTCAACCCCTGTTACCTCTCACCTTCATCACTTAACACTCTCTTTGGCCTCTTTCCATTCCAGCCTCCCTGCCTCCTCACAACTTGAACTCTCTGGGAACACTTCGGCCCCAGGGCCTTTGCATGTTTCTGAAATGATCTTCCCTAGATACCCACCCGACTTACTCCCTTACTTCCTTCAGGTGAGGTCTTCTCTGGCTACCTTATCAAAATGTCTGCCTCCTTCCTTCGCTTTCCTTTTCCTCTTTTAAGCTATATTTGACTTATTCATCTTAACATCTGACTCCTTTTCCAATAGGTGAGCTTCATGGGAACAGACTTTTTTCTCTGTTTTGTTCATTGCTGTATCCTTGGTGCCTAGAACAGTGCCTAGCACATAGTAGGGGCTCAATAAATATTTGTTGAATTAACATATCAAAGTCTCTGTTATATCCCTTCCCAGACCACTGCCCTCCCTCCACAAAGGTAGCCAATTTATCATCCATGTGTCCCCTCCTGGAGCTTGTGTTTATACTTTTTATACATGTCTGGGCATACATCATCTGTATATGATATTGCTTCATGTGTTTTTTAAAAGTATGTAATTGGCACCATAATGTAAGTACCACTCTGCATTTTTTCGACTCCAGTATTATGTTTTTGAGATGTATCCATGTTGATATATGCAGATCTAGTTCGTTCACCTACTCTGTAATATCACATTCTACGAATATGCCACACTTTATTCATCCATTCCACATGAATGTTTCCATATTTTCTCTATTATAAGAATGCTGAAGGGAGCAGGTATAGCTCAGTGGTTGAGCACCTCCTTTGCATGTATGAGGTCCTGGGTTCAATACCCAGTACATCCTTAAAAAAATGCTGCAAGGAACATCTTCAACCGTGTCTCCTTACCCCATGAATATACGAAGTTCTCTCATTTTAGAAGGTTGTAGGGTGGCAATTGCTCTCCAGAGAGCCTATACCAGCTTACTTTCCCTGCAGCAATTTCTGAGAGTCCTCATTTCCCCACCACCTCCTCCAGAACTTTCTATATTCAGACTGAAATGTTTGCTCATCTGATAAGTGTGAAGAGTGTGAAATGGATCTCCCTGAGGTGTTTCACTTTTCCCTGCCTCCCAACTTCATCAGCCACTATCCAGAAAGTGAGCCGCCTGCCCTGCAGTCCAGCTGGCCTCACACTGCTTGGCCTGTCTCACCAGCCCTTCCCCTTGTAGCAAGAGAGAGACAGCAGTGGAGAGCCTGAGCAGTGGTCCTTCAGGCTGAGTTCAAGTCTGGTTTCTCCATCCACCTGCTGTAAGGCCTCAGACGATTCCCTTTCCTCAGTGAACCTCAACTATAAAATGCGGAGGGCTGTGTTCGTTCAAGGGGTTGTGGGGAGGGTAAAAAGAAAAGAAGGTCAGGCGTTTGACACACCAAGTGCTCAAGGAATGGTAGGTAGCGTTAAGATTTCACTTCTCTAGTGGCGTCATAAAGCAACTTGATAGGGAGTTGCATGTGCCTGGAGTTCAGCCCCAACTCCTCGCAAGGTACTTCACCTTCCCAAACTTCAGTTTTCGCATTTCTAAAAGGGAGCAGGTAATAAATGGAAAGAGTAGGGCAGGCCGCAGCCGGGGTAGCAAGTTGGCAGGAGAAGCAGGAAGCCAGCAAGGCCAAAAAGGACAAATATCTCCTTTGTCAACAATCCGACCTGAGGAACCATGCCCCACAGAGCCCTGGACCCTGGCACTCAGGCTTTGGCGTAGGGTGCTGGGTGAGGGGCTCAGGGGCCCCTCCCACCACATGCTCCTCCCCCGCTGGGCTACCCAGATGTTCCCGCGATCCAAGGTCTGACTTCCGGGGAGCAGGTGTGGCTCCAGAAGTTGAGCAGCTGCTTCCCACATGGGAGGTCCTGGGTTCAGTTCCCAGTGCCTCCTGAAAAACAAAACAAAACAAACGAACAAACAAACAAGTTCTGACTTCAGAGCTGAGGGTACTTTAAAGGTCTTAACAGCAGGCAAACGTGCTGTAGATTTTCATAAACTGGAACTTCTTCACATTTCCTTGAAATATATTTTTTGCAGCAATATATTCCATCAGGTAAGTCTGTGGATCTGGGTGGGGTTGAGAAGGTGAGCATGTCTGTAACATCTTCAACCATGTCACCTTATCCACATGAGTGTACGAGGGCCACTCATCCTTAGAAGGCTGTAGGGTGGCCATTGCTCTCCACCTCATCTGCGTGTCTGCGTACAGTGTGCCCATCTCCATTTGGATGGGTGCACCCGTGCCTGTGGGCGACTGTGCTTGCGATTATGTGTGTCTGTATCTACAGGTGTGTGTCTGTGTGACTGCGGGAAAGCTGTGCGAGACAGGGAGGCAGAGGCTGTGTTCTCCCTCAGAGCAGCCTTTTTGATGCAGGCTTCTCCCCGCAGCCCAGATAAATGCGCACACAAACCCACAGAGAAGGCTGCTTTTCTGCCCTCGATTCCTCTCGGAGCCCCGGTAAAGAGCAACACAACCAGCATGTAACACACCTCCAAGGAGGTGAGTCGCGGCGCTGTGGACAGTAAAAACCAGGCCAAGGCTAATTAAGACCCGCCTCGCCCAGCACCCAAGCCACCTGTACGCTCGGCAGCTTCCCAGCCTCTCCAGGGCTTGTGGCTGCTGCTTTAATTACAGGGGACTCCAGTGCCACAGCTGTAATTCAGTACCCACTGGGCAGGTGAAACCTCCGCTTTGCACACGGCCCAGAGGAGGAGGAGGACGGAGGCCAAAGCCAACCATTGCCCACACTCGTTGCCCCCAGGGGCACAGGGGCCGGGCTGGGTCGGCAGGTAGCCCCGGTTAGGGCTTCATAGAGGGGGAAGGATGCTCCATGCCCTTCATTCCTGGCTTTGCTTCCCTCCCTCTTTCCCTCCTATCCTTCCTTTGTTCTTTCCTTCCTTTAATCAATCATTCAGCAGACATGTTTAGGTCCTACTGTGTGCTCGGCTTTGGGTTAGCATCCTGGATGGGGTAGAATGTGGAAGTAAACCAGACACAGGGCTTGGTCCTCGGGGCCTGCTTTCTAGGAGGGGTGATGAGCATGTCCACAGCTCTCAGAAAGGAGAAAGCAAGCAGCTGTCCAGAGCACAGGGCAGCACTGGTTTGTAGTGCCCCTTAAATTTTGGGCCCAGGGTGCTCACTTGCCTCTCGCCCTTCCTTCTTCCCAGCCTTGCTTACCTCTTGGGTCCTGCTGGAATGTTGGGCCTGGACTAGGAAGTTTTCAAATTGTGCATGCTCAAAGCATTCGTGGAAGGGTATTGCAGGGGCCGCTGCAGGTGGGTGCTAGGTTCCATCCCTCTCATCCTCCCCCATTGAAACAGGGCAGCTCCTCTTTATCTCTGTTTTATCCTGTGCATCAACCCTCTCTTCCCACAGTACTTCGATCTGGGGGAGGGGAGTCAACGCAGCTAGAACCAGTTGGAAGACTGTCGAGCAAGGTCAGTGGGCTTGCCCAAGAGAGCAGAGGGAACTGTGGCAGATCTGCAAACAGTCGGATCATACCCAATTAATGTTAGGGAGGGGAAAAAAACCCTGTTTGAACATTGTCTAAAAAGAGAATAATTATCAGTCATATTTATTTTCTGCATTGTAAAGACTTGATGACAGAGCTTGTCCCCCTCCTCGGGGCCTTAGGAGTTGCCAACCTAATGTCTTCACACATTTGGCATCTGGGAGGCCCAGCGTGGGAACAAGGAAGGGTGGGGGGCACCACAGCCTGGGTGGGCGTGAGACCCTGGGGTGGGCTTGAATTCCTCGGCCAGATACAGATCTGAGACCCAGGGTTGGACTGCCAGGGCTTTCATTCCATCTCTCTCTGCGGCCTTGGGCCAACCACTTGACCTTGGTTTCCCTGCCAATAAAATGATAATAACAATCGCCTCCAAGGGGGTCTCTTAAGAATAATTGGCCAGTTTTCCCAGGGCACTTTGAAGAAAATTGCTGTGAGGATGCTCTTCTGTCCCTGGAAATTTCCTTGGTGCAGATAGCGAACAAATGAGGATGGCCAATATATCGACGCTGTCATTGCCTGCCCAACCATCTCCCCCAAATCGGCCGGAGGGAGTGGGGAGAGTTGTGATTCCAGCCTGGACCTGCCTGGAATATTAAAGGCACAGGCCTTGCCTTTGATGCTTGCCTGCAATGCTTGTTAATTTTAATAGGAAGCGAGCAGAGGCGGGAAGGTTCTGCCTGGCAGAAGAAAACAGGTCAGAGCTGAGGAGGATAGTGCCAACTAAATTTAGTTCTTGTTAGACTTTGAAGTCTTTGGCCCAGTGCTGGAGTTACAAGACAAGTCCTAGATGGCAACGGCAGGGGAAGCAGGGGCTGGGGAAAGTATAAACCTGAGGCCCCTAAGTTCCCAGCTCAGCTAGCAGCAGGCAGCCCATGCCTCCGTTTGGGAATCACCTTAGGATCAATACTCTCCCATGCTGGTGAATCGTTGGAGAGACTTAGAAAAGGGGTCTCAAACTTTAGTGTTTTTAGGGCTCAGGTAGTCAACATAATGTAAGTAGACTGGTTACAGGTAATAGGGCGTAGTGAGGACTGCGGCAAAGTGGAAAGCAAAGACCCTGTCTAAAAGGGGCAGGCTCATCCCAGCTCCAGTTGAATGTTGGGATTTGAGGATGAGGTCAGGTTTTGCCAGCTCTTCTGATTTTGTAGAAGTTGAAAATCTAGTTTTGTGTGTGTTTAAGGCGGGGAGTGCTAATATTCCAATGTTTACACCTTGACCAAGGTTGTTATTTATTATTTTTAAAATACTTTCCCCCAGGAACAAAACTCATTCATAAACCAGAGCAGCCCACAGAGTCTTGTTGTGACCTCTGCTTTTGAATTCTAAAGCTTTCTGGATGCAGAGTCTCTTAAAATTCATCTAGGTCTTTGGTTCCTGTTCAAGGGCATCACCCAGGGGAAGCTTAAAAATACAGATTTTTAGGGATTCTGATTTGGTGAGGATAGAGTAGGATCTAGGGATCTATGTTCTTTTAAACCTGGCTAATGGTGGCCAGGTTTTGGAAATGATGATCTCATCAGTTCCTCTCGGTGGTTTTTAACCTTTTTGAGGGGTCATAAATCCTTTTGAGAAACTGAAGAAAGTTATCCACAGTTTCCCAAGGGGGAAAAATGCTAATCCAGAATAAATTTTGCGTAACATTTCAGGGGGTCTAAGGATTCTCCCTCTGAAGCCCATCCACCAAGTTAAGAACCTCTGTTACACTTGATGCTGGAATTCCATCTACAAGAACCATGAGCATGGCTGTCAGCATCTCCCTTGTACTCCTCCAGTAACAGGGAGCTCATTAGTTTTGGAGATAGCCTGTCTCCTTTTTGGGAGCATTAGTCTTCGATAAAGTCCTGCTGCCTATTCCCACAAACACCTCCCCTCCCCTGCCCCCCAGGTTTGCCCTCTGGCTAATCTTTCTTGTTTTTCTAGGATGGAGAGGGGAGAGCTGCAGCAGGATGCCAGAAGGAGCGGGGGTGGGGGGGGGTGGGGAGGGGTGGGACATGACTGTCAGTGATGAGGAGCTGTTCAGGACTTTGGGGGGCAGATTCTTGACCAGATCCTGATGATTCCCATTGTTGGCCTGCTCATGCCACCTCATTAGCCCCCTTTAGAGATCCCCTCCATTTATCCAGTACAAAATACCAACTGAATGTTTGCTTCTGCTTCAGCTTGACCTTGCTCCCCCGGTCCTGTCCTTTCTCTGGGTTGACCCTCTTTGAGTGACTGACATCCTAGCCTGGAAGAGGAACCTTTTTAACATGTCAAGTATGGCTTGAAGATACCAGAAGCATCAAATAAATGATGATTTGACCAGTATCTGGATATTTGGAGGAGATAAATTCTGCTTTCCTTTGTAGTCATTCCATTATTTATTCTTTGAACATTGGCCAGACATTGACCATTCAGTTATAAGTGGTCTTCAAACCAATTTCCTAGGATATTTGACCTCAGGTCTGTTTTCTAGGAATTTGAAGACTTCTTAAACATATTTCTATTTTTGTTCCTTCCTACTACCTCTTGGGGTAGGAAATTCCATCAGGTCCTTCTGAGTAAAGTAGATTGGAGGGTGGCTTTTCTTTACTTAAGCCCTTTTAAATTTCAAGGGGTACTTGTCCTAATATTGAGACTAGGTGAACAGCATCTCTCCCTCTGCAACCACTTTGAGATTTTATAGATTTAATTCCAGGGAAGCCTCCTTTTCTCCTGGCAGAAAACACCTTATTTTGTAGAACTGTGATCTCACTGTCCCTTTGATCACTTTAGTCACCAGCAGCTGTCTGACAAAGGAACCCAAGTTTGTATGGAAACGCCCCTGTTTTCAATCACCTTCCATCCCAGGCTGGGACAGTAGAATACTCTTACCAACCCCACAGGGAGAGAGGGATGCTGGCCACTTCTCCTTGAATCGAAGCCCAGGGGCCTGGTAGGAGACCCGTTTATGCATTCACCCTGCATTCATTCCACAAATATTTACCAAGTTCCCATGACAGGCCAGGATCTAGGCTACCTACTATAGATGCAGCTAGCAATAGAACAAGCAAGTCCTTGTCTTCCTGCACCTTATCTTCTAATGACAGAGGCAAAAGGCAAACAAATAATTAAACCCATAAATAGTTATAAGTTGTGATTATGTAATATGAGGGACGGCTGCAGACAGGTAAAGGGAACCGTTCAGCTGAGATTTACAGCATAAGTCCTGGAAGAAAGAGTGTTCTGGGCAGAGGACAGTACATGCAAGGGCCCTAAGGCTGGAGAGAACTTGGCTTTTTGGATAAGCCAAGAGAAGGACAGTATAGCTAAGATAATGACCAAAAGGAAAGAAATACTTCAAGAGCTGAGATTCAAATGCCTTCAGGCTTCAGCAGGGTTCACAAATGAGTGAAGTGAGCTAGGCCAGAGACAAAAGGGAGCAGCGGGGACAGTGGCAAATGGGAGTGCGTGAGCCCTGTCTGGAGGAGACAGCCTTGCTCAGCTCCAGCCAGTCTTATGTGTGTGAAGATGGACTCTGTGGGCCCAGTGTTGCCAGATCTTTTGATTTTTCAAGAGAACCTGAAAATATAGATTTCTAGGAGATAGTTCCTCATTTTTAAAAGCACTGAGATCCTCATGATACATGTTTGAGGCCCAAATATGGCCTGCCAAGGTGCTGCTGCTTTGCAATCCCAGAAATGCGTAAATCCAAATCACAGAACTGTAGAACAGAAGTGTCCGTCACGCGCATGGAAAACTAGGCCCAGGATTCCTTCAGCTTCCAGCTCTGCTCTGTCCCAGGGTGGGTTCATACATAAAGGAAAATCCTGAGGGAAGCAGATGTGGCTCAAGCGATAGGGCCTCCACCTACCATATGGGAGGAACTGGGTTCAACCCCTGGGGCCTCCTGGTGAAAAAGGAGAAGAGAAAATGTGCCCGTGCGGTGAGCCAGTGCCTGCTTGGTGAGCCGAGTACCTGCATGGGTGCCTGTGGGGTGAGCTGAGTGCCCACATGGTGAATTGAGTGTCCACATGAGTGTCCATGCAACGAGCCCGTGCCCGCGTGGTGAGCTGAGTGCCCGTGCAGCAAGTCAGGGGAGGGGGAAGGAAAAAAAAGAAAAGAAAATTCTGAGGCAAGAGGGGTCTTTTAGGCTGGTTTTTCATTTGGCCCCAGACAAGCTTTGAACTATGGGCACAGTTTCCTAATTTGCAAATGGGAGGACTGAGGCCAAACTTGGGAAGAGCTTAATTAGGGTTTGCAAATGGCCCTGAAACTTCTCAAAGCAGAAGAGTGGAATATCTAACAATGTTCAGAAGGGGCTTTCAGAGGACATATTATCAGTCAGGGTTCTCCAGAGAAACAAAACCAGTAAGAGATATATATACACACATATACATATACATATACATATACATATACATATACATATACATATACATATACATATACATATACATATACATATACATATACATATACTAAGGCATATACATACATATACTTTTCCCCACGGAATTGGCCTATGGGATTGTGGGGGGCTGGCAAAGCAAATCTGTAGAATATTCTAGGTCGAGGGACCTCCCAGGTTCAGCACCTGTTGGGGTGAAGGAGCATCGCGCGGCCCCAGACCTGAGAGAAATCCACATTGGCCAGGGCCCAAAGCCCAAGGCCAAGTGGTGGACTGGCAGCTAAGAGGTGGGCAGGGGCCAGATCACTTGGGGCCTTATGGGCCAGGGCAAGGCTTTTTTTTTTTTACCTTGAGGGTAGTAGAGTAATAAGAAGCTGCTAAGTTTCAACTCACAGGGGTGTATGAACATTCAACTGCATTATTTTAGAGTGCATTTCCTGTAGAGAAAAAAACCAGACTATGAATCCCTTCTAGTACTGCTCTTCTGTGATCTCAAAATCCTCTTTCTGCACCTTTCTCCCAAAAGCACCAGCACCTAATCTACAAAGTAGGTACTGCTGGAAGCCCGTATTTGGGATGAGAGTACTGGCTGGGAGGTCATCTGCCAAGGTTGCTCAGCCACAAAGAGGCAGAGCAAGGATTTGAACCCTGGTCTAGCTGCTTCCAAAGGCTGGGGTTTGTGCACAATGCAGGGATGGCCCAAGGTAATGACTGATACCCTGGGAATGACCCTGACACACATCCCCAGGTGGAACAAGCCCCTCTTTGCAGAGCTGGAACACATTCCCCCCTTCTAAAATCAGCATCTGTGCAGAGCTTGATGAAGGCGCTTGGAGGAGCTGCAGCTGAGCTCTGTGTGTGCCCGCATACTAATGAGGCGAGGGCGCCAGCAGCTAGTTATCGAGGGCCTGACCTCCAGAGTTCTTTGGATGCCAGCTTTTGTTCAAGGCTTTTCTCTTTCAGAGAACACTGAACTGGTTTCTGGAACGGATGCAGCACAAAGGGACCTTTCAGGGCCTCCTGTCCAATGAAGTGTTCTGTTCCCACCACAGATTTAAAGATGTGGGGAGAAAACAAATACCCAGAGTGACAAAGAGGTTGCTTCTTAGGGGTGGCAGGCAGGCACGCTGCCAACCCCGAGGACTGGCCTGCCAGGGGCCAGGAACTGGCAGCCTGTGGTCTGAGAGCAGGACCTGCCCGTGTCTGGGCTGAGTCACGTTGCAGGCTCCTATAGTCAATTATTGCTCTTGGGTTTAGAGCTGGGAAAGCCAAAAGGAGACACGAGTCACTGGGCATGATGAGGGAACTATGGTCCAAATGGACCGAGAGCTATGGATTTCTTCTCTCCACCAAGAGGGGTTCAGAGAGGACCTAGCCTGGGATTACGCCATGGATTTTCCCAGGGGAGGGCTGAGTTTGTCATAGAAAATTTTGACCTTACATATGAGTGCAGGGAATGACCACGCAGTTTTAAAAAAAACTACACATGGCTCGTTGAGTAAATGATAACATACTCATCTACACTTACAATAACAGAAATGCAGATCATCCTGCATATTTATTTACACAGTGTGCACAAAGAGGTAGGAGTAATTCATTGTGACCTTGTTTGTAATTTTAAGATTGGCAATGGCCTAAATGTCCATGACGGTGGGGATTGGGTCAGTGAGATATAGAACATCAATGCAATGGAATTCTAGGCAGCTGTTAAAAGAAAAAGAAAACAAAGCAAAACAACACATACACACATATATACATGTTAGCTCTCTATGTGCCCATATGGAAGGATCACAAGACTACTAAGTGAACTGGGAAGAAGCAAGGCGCAGACCAATGTGGGTCAGCACACTGCCATTTGTGTGTGTGTGGGCGGGGAAGGCTGGGCAGACATCTGTGTTTATACATGAATGGAACGCATCTAGAAGGAGACACGAAAACAGGTACCTCCGGCTGCTCTGAGCAGCACTGGCCTGCCGAGGGTCAGGGGTGGGAGGGAGAACTGCACCAGATGTACTTTTCTAGCATTGACTTATATTTACCATATGCTTGTGTGATTTTTTTCAAAAGAAAAGTAAAGGGATTAAAAGAAAAGAAAAGAAAAATAGGGGAAAAAAGAGAGAGGAAAGGGAGGAAGAAACAACACAAAAGAAAAAAAAAAAATCAATCACAATCCCACTGCCCAGAAATAAATACTAATAAGAATGTGGCTTATATCTGTCCTATCATTTTCATGCAGGTAAACAGACATATCTTTTTCTTTTCATTAAAAAATTTTTTTATTATGGCAACACATGTGCCACATAAAATTTCTCATTTTAACCACTTTGAAGTCTACAATTCAGTGGTGTTAATTCATAACATTCATAGTGTTGTGCTGCCTTCAACACCATCCATAACCAAAATTTACCATCACCCCAAACAGAAACTTTGTACCCCTTTGGCAATAACTCCTTATTCCCCCTCTACTCTTGCCCTGGCAACTTGTACTCTTTCTTGATGAATTTGCTTATGCTAGACATTTCATATAAGTAGAATCCTATAATATGTGTCTTTTTGTATTTGGCTTCTTTCACTCAACATGACGACTTCAAGGTTCACCTATGTTGTAGCATGTGTCAGAACGTTGTTGCTTTTTATGACTGAATAATATTCCACTGTAAAGCTATACCACATTTATGTATCCATTCATCTGTTATTGGACGCTTGTGTTTCTTCTACCTTTTGGATATTGTGAATAGTGCTGCTCTGAACATTGGTCTATAAATATCTGTTCATGTCCCTGCTTTTGATGATTTTGGAATATGTACCTAGAAGTGGGATTTTGGAATATGTACCTAGAAGTGGAATATGTACTAGAAGCTGGGTCATACAGTAATTCTAGACTTAACTTTTTGAGGAATCTCCAAACTGTTTTTGACACAACAGCAACTGTATCATTTTATAATCCCACCAAATACATAGCTTTTTAACTTTGTGTTTTGAATGAATTTCAAACTTAAAGAAAAGTTGCAAGAATAGTACAAAGAACTTTCATATACCATTGACTCATAGTGTATTTTGCCATAGTTACATTCTCATTTTCTCTCTCTATGTGTATCTTCTTCTCTCCACCCAGAAGAAATACATATATTTTCCCTCTGAACCATTTCAGAGTAAGTTGGTCTTTCATTACTAAATACTTCAGGGTGTATTTCCTGAAAACAAGGATATTAGTTTATAGAGCCATAATTTAATTAACAGTGTCAGGAATTTAATGATAATACAATATTATTATCTAGCCTGCACACCTTATTCAAATTTCACCCATTTTCCCACTAATGTCCTTTATAGCAAAAATTTTTTTCTGGTTCAGGATTCATTCCAGGACCGCGAAATAACATTTAGTGATCACGTGTTTTTATTCTCCTTTAAACTGAAAGAGTTCCTCAGTCTTTCTTTTTCCTTCATGAGCTTGACATTTTATTTTGTAGAATGCCCCTTGCTGGTTGCCTGGTATTTCCTCATGGTTAGAGCCAGGTTCTGCCTGTTTGGCAGCAACACACAGAAGTGATGCTGTGGCTTCAGTGCATCCCATCAGGAGGCACATGACGTCGCATTGCCTCATTATCGATGACATATAGACATTCAAAACAATTAAAATTAGATTATATTAAACATGCTACTTTATGATCTTTCCCCCTGACAATATACTGTGATAAGCTTTGTATTTATTTAGCCATAAAAGTTTTCGTTTTCTTCATTTTTTAAATAGATAATATAGTCATATGGTCCCAAGTTCAAAGGGAGCAAAAGTGGTGAAAATCTCCCTCCCACCCCTGACCCAGTCGAGCAGTTCTCCTTTCTGGTGCAACAACTATTAACAGTGTCTTGTGACTCCTTCTACTGATATATTTCTAGGAGCATCTAGCAAGAGCCCAGAGGGTGGTGATTATCTAACCAGCCGTTGTGCTTCGCTGGAGGCTTCTCTGATCCCCTCCGGAAATAGCCAAAATCTCCTGGAGTCCAACCTGGCAGACGAGATGGGTCATCTTTTGGGGGCCAGAAAACAATCTTTGCCTTTCAGTGATGCCACGAGCACCTATGCGTAGAGCAAATATGCTTCTCCCTCATCATCTGAGGACACCTATTTCAGTCCTGTCTCGTGGAAGCCAAAGCTCCGGGGGTGGAAGTAAGAGCCTGGGAGAGCCAAGAATGCAGAGCCAGAACAGCCGGGCAGGAGCTCTGGCCCAGATTCTCCTAGCCATCAGCTGGGTGATCCCTGGCAAATCATTCTCCTTTTCCACGCCTCTTTCCTTATCTAGAAATGACGGCATAATTCTACTTACCGCGTAGGGTTGTTTTGAGCAGTAAATGTGCTAATCTAGAGAAAGCCCCTTACACTTAGTAGGTGCTCAGTAAAAGCTACCCCTTCCCCATCCAGCAGGGAGGGTGAAATCACAGTCCACCGCTGAGCTGCAGGACCCGCCCTGGGCCCTTTACACGTGCTTTCAAAGCCCCACCGGGCAGCGACTTTGATCATTCCATTTCCTTTTTTTGTACCGTTATTGCTTCTTCTAGAAAGTGGAGTCAGAGACTGGTCCCCAAAGTCGCTATTCCTTCCAAATATTGAACTGAAAGCAGTGATTTCTTTGGGCAGGGGTTTATTGACTTTTCCTGAGGCATGGGGTGCTTCCTCTGTGTGGGGTAAAATGGAGGGGCGTTGAGACTCAGGGTTCATTCAACTATTCCATTCATTCAAGAACTATTTATTGAGGACAAGGAAGTTTTCTATTTAGGCACTTGGGATACATCAGTGGACACAACTGGTGACTATCCCTGCCCTCGGTGGTTAAGAATTGTGTGGAATTTACATTCTCAGGGCATGAAGGAAGAAAAAAGGAGTAAACACAATCCATCAGTCAATTCATCTTACAGTTTGTCAGAAGATGATAGATGCTATGGGAAAAGGAACACGTAGAGCAGAGCAAGGAGACTCACAGGTTGCTGGGGGACGGAACAAGTGGCCATCCATAGGTGGTCAAGGTGGGCTCCTTGAGAAGGTGTGAAGCCCCTCAACCTCCCTGCGAAGGAGTCCCCACTTCAGAGATGATACAACGGAGACAGGGCTGGGCTAAGCAGCTTGCCTGGGGTAATGCTGGCTCCAGTGTCTGTTTCACAGCCTCACTACACAAGAGCTGCAAGGAACCTGGGAATGGGGAAACCGAGGCCCAGAGAAAGAAAAGGTTGTTGCCCAAGATCATGGAGCAGGAGGAAGTGCACAATTAGGGAACCCTCTGCTCACTAGGGAGAGGCGTGCCCTAGCCTGGGGCTCCCAAAGGAGGGAGACTTTTATGTCTATGGCAAAACTGTTGTTGTTTTTGTTTGTATTAGTTGCTCTAATTTACTTTAATACATGTTAGAAATGGAATGAACATATCAAACTCATGATTTCACAAATGTCAGTACTGAGGATAAATAGCTTTTTGTTGTTCATTTTTGACTGGAGAAGTTGTAGGTTTACAGAAAAACCATGCAGAAAATACAAAGTTCCCATACCACCTCCCCTTCCTCCCCAGTCTTCATTGTTATTACCACACCATTAGTGTGGTAGCTTTGCTATATTTGGTGAAACAATATTATTATGATTAGACAATTAACTGTAATCCATAGTTTACATTGTTTCACTTTTTTGTGTTGTAAAGTCCCATGGTTTTTAGTTAGTTAGTTTTTTTTATTCTAGCAAAATATTCTCACCCTAAAATTTCCCTTTTTAACTACATTCAAATATATAATCCAGGGCTGTTAATTACATTCCCAATATTGTGCTTCAGTCACCACAATCCATTGCCAAAACTTTCTCATCACCCCAAAGAGAAAGTCTGTATCAATTAAGCAATGACTCTCCATTCCCTACGCCTACCCCAGCCCCTGTAACCTCTATTCTAGTTTCTGACTCTGAATTTGCTGAAGGATGAATACATATATATTTTTCCAAAGTGAGTCAGTTTAATGAAAATACTAAGTAAAAGCACAGGCGGTTTTTATAGCAAAATTCGGGAGAGTCGTTTATGAAAAGACTGAAGTTTGGGAAGTTCTGTCCTAAATGGTGGTTTCCTTTTACAGAGAAGGAAATTTTTTTGAGCAGCCTAGACATTCCTTCTCATTCAAGGCTCCTCTGCCCAGGAATTCTTATCCTGCTCCTGCATTATCATCGCCACAATCCTCTCCCAAAACCTGTCCCTGCCTCACTGTCTGGAACTGTGGGAACCAGCCTTTTAATGGGCAATTTCTGCTTCAAAGTGCTTTCGGCTCGTTAAGTGGCTGCTGCAGCCCTGCCAAGGATGGCGATTCATGCCGGAGCCAAGTGACAATCCCAGACATTCCTGATGAAGGAGGCCTGCTGCCAGTGATTTTGGGGAGACCTTGCAGTGTTGCGGAGTCCCAGTTCTGAGTTAGGCAAGCTGGGAGAGAATCCCCAGTTCCACCACTTTAATGCATCTCGAAGAGCCTAATTTTTTTCATCTATGAAATGGGGTTGATGATAGGGCTGTTGGAAGGACTGAAGATATCAGGTGGCTTGTGCAGGATAGCTGTTTAAAAAATGTTGGCTCCCTTCACACACAAACACTCTTTCTTCCATGCAGCCTTCCAGGATTCCTCACCATCCCTTCTCTAACCTTCAGAACATTCAGTATGTTCCTCTCTTAAAGCAAGGATTCGATTCATTCTCGCCTTGTGTGAGAGTGAATCGTGCCATCGTGGTGTTATGTCTAAGGCATCATGGTATCCCTTTCGGTAGGAAGTCCAGGGACTGGGATGTGATTCATTCAGTGTTTGTGTGCCCGACAGGTAGCACAGCCTAGCTGACAAGAGCAAGGGCCCTAGAGCTGCCCCACTCTGGGGTGGTTTAGTCCAGGACTGTCATTCTTCAACTCTAGTGATCTCAAGCAAGTTACTTAACCTCTTCATGCCTGGTAGTCCTGGCCTGTAAAATGGGGATAATTAATCATAGCACAATATCCTAAAGTTGTTGTGAGGATTAAATAAATTAATATGCATAACGTGCTAAGAACGGTAGCTGCCACATGGTGAGAACGCATGACTCTTGGCAATTATGATACTTGCATCTGGCAAAGGGCCTTTTTCCTGGAATGCCTCCAAAATGCTTGCTAAGCTGAACTGAAAAGACCGTATCCCTGCCTTACCCTCTCCTTGTGCCTACAAAAGAGTACATACAAATTAGAAGGAGGACGCTTAGTTCTTCCTATTGAAAATAAGGGAAGACTACCTCCCTCCTTCCCTTTTCCTTTAGCATTTCCTTTAGAAAATTCGTAATTGTTAGTACTTTACCAGTCTCTTTGAAATGTGTGTAAACATTTTTCTGTGTATGTATGTATCACCTATCTATTTTCTGAAAATTTGAGAGCAGATTGTCCACATCATGCCCTTTGAAAATAGAATGCTGCCATGTACATCACTTAAGAACAAGGATATTCACCTTATGTGACCGTTTTAAATACAGTTATCGTGTTCAAGAACTTTAACATT